>NC_086319.1:163964600-164698350 GCF_036172605.1 Pelobates fuscus
TGATACAATGGATAAGTGAATGGAGTAGTGGTCTGACCAAACAACTGAATTTACAGTTACTGGTGACCCTTCTAGTCCAGACTGGAACACTAGATCAAGTGTATGACCTTTTACTGTGGGTGGAAGTGGCGACAATTTGTGTGAAGCAGAGTGCACTCATCAAACTGAGGAGATCCTGCCCAAGCAGGGATAGGGTGTCATCTATCAAAGTGTTGAAATCTCCCAATATAAGCTATCTGGGGTGTTCAAGGATTAAGCCAGCCAGAAGGTCTGAGATTTCCTGAAGAAATTTCTTCCCATCTCCTGGGCGTCTGTATAGTAACAGTATCTTCAAAAGACTGGGATTTGTGGACTGATATTGGTCTGGGATTTAAGGATGATTTTGCACAGATCATAACTGTAATTGCCTGGAATAGCTGCCTCTAGAATAAGCCCCGCATTTTCATCTAGCCATGATTCTGTAATGCACGCGAATTTGCATGTTTCAATAAGGTTGGCAATAATAGCCGTTTTGTTTCTTATTGATCTGGCATTGCACAGGATTGATCTGATAAGACAGTCTTGGGTTTGAGTTTTTTGCTCTGTACTTTGGAAACAGTGTGTCTTCTAATATGGATCACACAAAGAGGTTTCCTTGATTTGATAGTGTGGTTTTTGTGGCTTCTAGGTTCAATCACTTCAATTGGGTTTGCAGGAAGACCTCTGTAGCATCTGTAATAGTCAGGAGATGGAACTTTAAGTTTTGATTTTCATCCACGACTGCCACCTCAGTCCCTTTTTGAAGATGCCAAGTGATTTTTAGGGTAACCACTAGCGAGGAATTGACTGCTTTTTTGGGGGTCTTGGGGAATACAGATATGAAGGAGTGTTACGGCAGGGGTACATAATTCATTGTTGCACTATAGAAAATTGCTATTTAATATAACTTGTGTAGTGCATCAATAATTCGACCCCTGGGTAGGGGACAAATGTCAGTGAGAAATTGCTCATTTGATCAAAAGGGGCTTCTGCAAGGTGTGAAAAGGATTGCCCATTCGATCTATCAAAGGCCCCGCAAGGTGAGACATTTTACACTTGAGCTGCCTGTATGTCTAGTTTCAATGTAAACTAACTGACTTTGATCATATGGCCTGAAACTCTCAGTTCAATCCTTTTGATATGGTAATAGTATTTAGTTTCATGAAGACCATTGTGTTCCAGTGTCGTATCCAAGATAAACATTACTTACCCACAGCTTAATAATTAAGCCTCATTTTTATTATATTTGGAATAGGATACGCCCAATCTTTTAATTAAGCCTAAACATGAGTTGCACAACTTAAACCATGTGGCAGGATTTGTGATGTCCGTCCTATTGGATTGCGGGTGGGGCGTGCAACATGTCTATGGAATGGGAAAATATTAACAAATTTGTAGATGCAATTATTTCTGTGCCAGGTAAATAAGAGAATCCATTTGGATTTTATAATGGTCTGGAACAAAGGAGGTGGTCACTTATTATTTCTTTGGGTACACCTTAACTCCACCCTTTGTTAAAACTTGATGATCCACAGGGTATATATCCAATGATTTGTAGGGGTGTGGGTGTACTTGCTTGGGGCCAGAATCTAATTCTATGTGAGTCACCATTTTTCCTAGCAGAGACCCCCTGCTGCAGAAATATTTAGTTTAACCCCTTAAGGACCAAACTTCTGGAATAAAATGGAATCATGACGTGTCACACACGTCATGTGTCCTTAAAGGGTTAAAGAGCTGAGTAAGTGATTAGGACTTCTGTTATTTTACCCCTTTTGTTTTTATCTGTTGGTTCGATCTAACATTTGTTTATCCTCTATTTTTGTATGCACCGTGACTATATTTTGCTCATTATAAACATTCATTTATTAAGTTCTGCCTTTTGTCTGGTAAAGAATCTTGTTACTTGAAGAGACTAATTAGTAATTTTGCAATTACATAGCTACTGTGCTAAGGTATATTCATTTGTTTTTTTTTAATTATTGATTTACCTGGGGGACCAAGGCACCCCATTTATAAATGGTCTTTGTGGTGACAGCGTTAAAATAGTAATGGTTATATTATTATGTTTAAGTGTGGGTGGTGTTAATGGGGAATTTGTCATTATTTCTGGTCTAGTGCAGATAAATAGTAAGCTTTAACACTTTCACCACCACAACTACGTCACGCACACTCTTGAAGTAGGGTGGTGCGTTTGTGACATCGAGTTTAGGTGATCATTCCCTCAGCAGTGAAGGAGTTTAAATTGCTTCTATTTTTTTTAGGGATGTTGGCAGTGGTGGTTGGTTACATTGCCCTTCAGGCCAGAGAGAGGTGTGAGATTTTGCAGGTCAGGCTGCATTGTAGATAACAGATAAAAGTGCATGCATGCAGGTCATATTACAGGAGTTTACACATGGAGGTGAGTTGGTTTTTTTAGTTTAAATGTACCTCGTTTGTGGTGTTGAGCTGAAGGTAACTCTTCCTGGTAGTAAAATGGTCCAGTGGAAGTACACTGCTCAAAAAAATAAAGGGAACACAAAAATAACACATCCTAGATCTGAATGAATTAAATTTTCTTCTGAAATACTTTGTTCTTTACATAGTTGAATGTGCTAACCACAAAATCGCACGAAAATTAAAAAATGGAAATCAAATTTTTCAACACATGGAGGTCTGGATTTGGAGTCACACTCAAAAGTAAAGTGGAAAATCACTCTACAGGCTGATCCAACTTTGATGTAATGTCCTTAAAACAAGTCAACATGAAGCTCAGTAGTGTGTGTGTGTGTGGCCTCTACGTGCCTGTATGACCTCCCTACAACGCTTGTGCATGCTCCTGATGAGGTGGTGGATGGTCTCCTGAGGGATCTGCTCCCAGACCTGGACTAAAGCATCTTCCAACTCCTGGACAGTCTGTGGTGCAACGTGTTGGTGGATGGAGCGAGACATGATGTCCCAGATGTGCTCAATTGGATTCAGGTCTGAGAAACGGGCGGGCCAGTCCATAGCATCAATGCCTTTGTCTTGCAGGAACTGCTGACACACTCCAGTCACATGAGGTCTTGCATTAGGGGGAACCCAGGGCCAAACGCACCAGCATATGGTCTCACAAGGGGTCTGAGGATCTCTTCTCGATACCTAATGGCAGTCAGGCTACCTCTGGCGAGCACATGGAGGGCTGTGCGGCCCCCCAAAGAAATGCCGCTCCACACCATTACTGACTCACTTCCAAACCGTTCATGCTGGAGGATGTTGCAGGCAGCATAATGTTCTCTACAGCGTCTCCAGACTCTGTCACGTCTGTCACATATGCTCAGTGTGAACCTGCTTCCATCTGTGAAGAGCACAGGGCGCCAGTGGCGAATTTGCCAAACATCCTGCACAGTGTTTGGCTGTAAGCACAACCCCCACCTGTGGATATCTGGCCCTCATACCACCCTCATGGATTCTTTCTGACCGTTTGAGCAGACACATGCACATTTGTGGCCTGCTGGAGGTCATTTTGCAAGGCTCTGGCAGTGCTCCTCCTGTTCCTCTTTGCACAAAGGCAGAGGTAGCGGTACTGCTGCTGGGTTGTTGCCCTCCTACGGCCTCCTCCACGTCTCCTGATGTACTGGCCTGTCTCCTGGTGGCGCCTCCATGCTCTGGACATTACGCTGACAGACAGCAAACCTTCTTGCCATAGCTCGCGTTGATGTACCATCCTGGATGAGCTGCACTACCTGAGCCACTTGTGTGGGTTGTAGATTCCGTCTCATGCTACCACTAGAGTGAAGGCACCGCCAGCATTCAAAAGTGACCAAAACATCAGCCAGGAAGCACAGAAACTGAAAAGTGGTCTGTGGTCACCACCTGCAGAACCACTCCTTTATTGGGGGTGTCTTGCTAATTGCCTATAACCTCCACCTGTTGTCTATCCCATTTGCACAACAGCATGTGAAATTGATTGTAACTCAGTGTTGCTTCCTAAGTGGGCAGTTTGTTTTCTCAGACGTGTGATTGACTTGGAGTTACATTGTGTTGTTTAAGTGTTCCCTTTAATTTTTTGAGTAGTGTATATTTCAATCCGTTGTATATATCAGTTTAGTAATGCCATCCGCTCAATTTTGGTAAATCCAGTTGTGTGATATGTGGAGTCAATATTGGTCCTTGAAATATTTTTTATGAATTATGAGTGTAAGAAGGTTAACATTAATTATTTCTCAGGGACTTGCAGGTCTTGTCCTATCTTTAACACACTGTTTAGTCATGTTTCTGACTTTTCTTCCCATTTTGAAAACTTGCTCTCTCTTAATGTAGTCTCTGGTTTAAATGCATTGGCTGCCCCCACCCATCTTTAAGCTAAACCAAAAATAGGGTGACAAACTTTGTCCTGAAGCGGTGTGCATTTATGTTATTGTTTCTGCTTCTAAAAATCTGCTAGCCAATTCTGTGGTTTAAAAGTTCATAGAAGAACCGCTAAATACTTCAGTCTGATGCTCTAGAAAGTATTGCAAAAGTTGAGGGGGGGGGGGGGAGGGGGGGATACAAGCTGTATTCTCATTGGTTGCGGTCAACCTATAAAAGTACTGCATATGGTACTGACACTCAATCTAGAGGTGCTGGTATTGGGAACCACACTCCAAAGAACAAAGTACAACAAAATAAAAGTAATACCGTACTCACAAATATATAATGCTCATTAAATGATTTTTATTGTTCAACAAATTGTAATATTAAACCCACCAACAAAATAGTAAAGGGTTGGACACTGCCTACTGTGCCAATCCTGTGTCAGATGGATGTCAGGAAAAAGTTTTATTACAATACAGCCATCACTCAAGACACATTTGGGAATGTCAACACAACTATGCAGGAGCTTGTACATTTAATGAGGAAACCCAAATGCAATAATCAAAATACTGGGAGAAAGTATCCTGTGCATGAATTCTCTATCCAATCCTAAACTGAAGCAGCAAGTTCTCTTTATGGTAGATCACAACAGTTCACTGTTAAGTAGATTTGCCAGAAAAGATGTGTATATACACCAAAATGTGTAAAAAAAAAAAAGCAATGTAAAAATTAAGATAAAAATCCAAAAATAAGCAAAATTAGAAAAAATTATGTTGCATATGCAAAAAATAACTCTTTATACAATAGTAATGGTGTTATAGTGTAATTTAGAAATAAACAAAGATGTTTAAATGTCTATCTGTTCCTGTCCAAATTATAAAAAAATGAATTGCGTATATACGCTGAAGTAATTCAGACTGACACACGGAGTTCAGGTTAAAATAACTTCGAGGAAATTTATTGGCAAGTGAAGCAAGAGCGGGCTCGCAGGCCCTTTTAAGGGGAACTTTGCATCATCATTGATTATCGAGATATCAGTAAATAAACATCGTTAATTGGATTAATTGTTAAGTGTTTGTGTCCGTGACCACCCATCAATATGATTAATTGGCTCAAAAACTAAGTGGTTAGCTAAGTGTCCACCCACCGAGAGGTGGTATTGTTCTGGACACGGGTGTGGACAGAAGGCTCAAGCGCCATCTTTCCCAGCATGAGGTTTACTCGGTGGAAAGGGGGGCTTGAGCGTCATTTTACACAGTTAGTGATGTCAGTCTTGTGGTCAGGTGCAAGGTTCTCTTATGAATAGAACATTTCATTAGTACAGTGTTCTCATGGCCTTCAAATTATACTATGTTGCAAATTACAGGAGATTCAGCAATTCCTGGGTTAGTCATGTCTTTATAGAAAATACAGTCTCTGTTCATTGTATTAAGTGTTGTTGGGAAATTCTGTCATGTAATGTAGTTTAAAATGGAGAATCTGTCAGATAATGAGGACAAAATGGAGGGTCTGTCACTGTGTGAGGTTAAAATGGAGTTAGTACAATAATTCAATACAAGTTCAATAAAGATTTTTAATAATTATACATCAATGGCACAAGGATGATCTCACCAAGTCTTGTCCAAATTCCAGGTTTCATGTAGAATAAAAAAGTTCTGTGGATAATAGGCATCACAATAATCCTTCTGATGCTGAATACTGGCACTCAATGCTTGTGTGTTGGGTTCCTGACATAAGTAGGTCCGTGAACATATGTAATCTGTGCTGCATGCTCGGGATCCAATTCTCCCTTCGAAGGCCTTAAGTGACAAAGTTTGTGTTTTAAATAGCATACAATCTCTCTTCCTCCTATTGACGCACAGCACGTTCCGGGGGACGTCTCACAATGTAATTGGCTAAAGTATCACAACTAAGTGGTTCCTCAGCTCCCTCCCTTAACTTCAGAGGCAAATTCTGAGTGTCCGTGGTCACGTCATTGCGGAGTGACATAATCACGTCATTTTTTAATTATTTTTTTTTAAACTTTAACAATAAAAAGTTATGAATATAGAATATTTCCCGGGGTTTAAATCTTCAAGGTTTATCAACCTTGCATCTGAACCATCAACTGGGGGAGAATATTTAGCTATATACACATGTGCTATGCAAATTAGGTTCCGAAAAGAACCTCCTCCGTCTCTTATTAGTACCAATATCTGATTTTACTAATACATCTTAGATTCTGTGCTCTTTTTATATGAAAACAAAGGCGGATTCCTAAATTTGGAGGGCAAATTTGTATCCCCCAGAAAGAGAAGCCGATGTTTGAGTATAATCTTTATATATTTTTTATTTATTTTAAATCTGGACTGAGTGTAGGGTGAGATCAAGGGTATTCTGTCAGACTTGACTCTCTTAGTAGATGTACTGAGTGACTCCTCCCTGGAGAGGCGGAGTACTCTGTTCTTATATTGTTCCAAAAGTCAAGGTGGATAACTTCTCTCAGGGAATTTATCACACATCCATCGGAGGCCCTCCCCTATATTTGCGTCTTGTGAGACTTTGCGTCTCACCCTTAAGAGTTGGCTGTATGGAAGGCCTTCTTTTAAGAATACGGAACCGAAGCTGGCATAGGTGAACAAATTATTCTTATCGGTGGGTTTCTTATAAATTGAACTTTGTACTGTTTTTCTCTGGTAACCTGCACATCCCAAAAGGGCAGCGTATATTTGTCACAACTCATAGTGAACTTGATGTTCGGATCCATGTTATTTAATTTGGTCAAAAGTGTCCAGCTGGGTCCTCGTGCCGCCCCAACACATGAAGACCTAATCAATGAACCACTTCCAGGCTAAACAGTATACAAAAGATGCAATCCTCCTCCAAGGGGTCAATAGATGAATACAAAGTCTGAACATCAAGGGTCACCAACCAGATTTCCTCAGTAGTGGGTATTTCAAAGGTGATGATACATTTTAAAGGATCACTATAGGGTCAGGAACACAAACACGTATTCCTGACCCTATAGTGTTAACACCACCATCTAGCCCCACTGGGCCCCTCATGCCTCCATAAATATAGCAAAATCTTACTGTATTCAAGCCAGAAGCTGTAACTCTGCATGCTGTTTGCCTAAAAAAAAAAAAGCCAAAAAAAACAAGCAGTCTGCTGACATCATCAGAAGTGGTAGCCTGATCCAATCACAGTGCTTCCCCATAGGATTGACTGAGACTGACAAGGAGGCAGATTAGGGGCAGAGCCAGCATGATTCAAACACAGCCCTGGCCAATCAGCATTTCCTCATAGAGACAAAATGAATCTCTATGAGGAAAGTTCAGTGTCTGCATACAGAGGGAGGAGATACTGAATGTTTGGATGCATTTTAGGCAGCCATGACCCAGGAAGGATCTCTATCAGCCATCTAAGGAGTGGCCAGTGAAGTAATCACTAGGCTGTAATGTAAACACTGCATTTTCTCTAAAAAGACTGTGTTTACAGCAAAAAGCCTGAAAGTAATGATTTTACACACCAGAACAAATTCAACAAGCTGTAGTTGTTCTGGTGACTATAGTGTCCCTTTAAGAAATCCGTGGTGTTTTTTATGTATGACGACTTTGGTTACACATCTGATCAAAAATGTGTCCAAAACCACCGCTGAAGTTTGGAAAATTGATCCATTCCCACTTTCTATAGGTCTTACCGGGGGATATAGGGGATTTTTTATGAATTTTGGGTAGGGTTATAAAATCTAGGGATTATGAATGTACTTGCACTCCCCCTCCTCAAATAATTCCCTTTATTCCCTGTAGCTAGAGGTATCTGCAAGTTGAGTAAGTCTCATTAAAGGACTATTATAGTCACCCAGACCACTTTAGCTCAATGAAGTGGTCTGGGTGCCAGGTCCTTCTAGTTTTAACCCTGCAGCTGAAAACATTGCAGTTTCAGAGAAACTGTTTACTCTGAGTGTTAATCCAGCCTCTAGTGGCTGTCTCATTGACAGCCAATAGAAGCTCTTCCGCGATTCTCACTGTTAAAATCACAGTGAGAAGACACTGGATGTCCATATGAAAGCATTGAGAAATGCTTTCCTATGGGCGGTTTGAATGTGAGCGCGGGAGGGGGGCCCTAATGGTGCGCGGACCTAATGACCCTATAGTGCCAGGAAAAAGTTTATTTTCCTGGCATTATAATGGTCTTTTAATATAGTATGACCGATCCATTATGACCAAAGCTCCTCCCTTATCGGCAGTATTGATCACAATGGATCTGCTTGTTTTAAATTATTGATAATATCCCATTCGTTTTTAGTAAAGTTTGGTGTCCTATGGACATCATTTAATTTGTGTGTGCTTTTGTCTAATCTTACGAAGTCTTGTTTAACAAAGTGGGAAAACATTTATATGGATTGGTTAGTGTCTGTTGGGGTAAACCTACTTCTAGGTTTAAAACCTGAATGCAAGGGTGTGTTGGTCCTTGTATGCTCCTCTGTAATGACAGGTGATGGATTGGGTGTGATTCCCTCTTTCTGGGCTGCTTTAAAAAAAAAAAGTATTTTAATTGTCTAAAGAATTTATAAAGCGCTACATCGCACTCCTACCAGAATGGTTTTGGTGTAGGAACAAAAGTTAAACATTTATTTAGTACGTCTTCCTCAGATAAGGTAAATGCTGCCTCCGCTTAAGATTGGATACAGAATTCATGCACGGGATACTTTTTCTAGTATTATGATGACTATTTTGTTGGGCGATTTTATACCCTGTTCCAAATTATTATGCAAATTATATTTTTCTTATTTACCTAAAATAATTGATGTAAATAAGTCAGCATAATTCTTATGTTATCAACTATTACAGATACAATTCAAATTTTATTGAACAAATCTAATAACAGTATTTTTTATTTTATTTTATTTTTTATAAACATAAAACACTTACAATGCACTGTTCCAAATTATTACGCACCGTAAGTTTCAAAAGACTTTATAGGTTGTAAAGAACTGAAAATTGTCATTTGTTGTGTTTGCAGCATATTTACTGAAATCAAAAGCTATTTTAATCAAACTTATAACAACATTTTAACTTTTTAAACATTTTAACAGGTCACGTTACATTTTAACATAGGACCCTTTATTTGATAGCAGCTTCACAAGTCTTGCATCCATTGCATTTGTGAGTTTTTGGACGGTTTCTGCTTGAATTTGTTTGCAAGATCTCAGAATAGCCTCCCAGAGCTGCTGTTTGGATGTAAACTGCCTCCCACTCTCATAGATCTTTTGCTTGAGGATGCTCCAAAGGTTCTCAATAGGATTGATCAGGGGAGGATGGAGGCCACACCATGACTCTCTCCTTTTATCCCCATAGCAGCTATTGATGCAGAAGTATTCTTTGCAGCATGAGATGGTGCATTGTCATGCATGAAGATAATTTTAGTACGGAAAGCATAGTTCTTCCTTCTGTACCAGGGAAGAAAGTGGTCAGTCAGAAACTCCACATACTTTGCAGAGGTCATCTTTACACCTTCAGGGACCCTAAAGGGGCCGACCAGCTCTCTTCCCATGATTCCAGCCCAAAACATGACCGCCTTGCTGATGTTGCAGCCTTGTTGGAACAGGGTGGCCGTCCACCAACCATCCACTACTCCATCCATCTCGACCATCCAGGGTTGCACGGCACTCATCAGTGAATAGGACTGTTTGAAAATTAGTCTTCATGTATTTTTCTGCCCAATGCAGCTGTTTCTGCTTGTGAGCATTGGTTAGTGGTGGCCGACTAGAAGGTTTATGCACAGTTGCAAGACTCTGGAGGACTCTACACCTTGATGTCCGTGGGACTCCAGAGGCACCAGCAGCTTCAAATATGTTTGCTGCTATGTAATGGTATTTTAGCAGCTGCTCTCTTGATCCGATGCATGGATCTGGCAGAAATCTTCCTCAATGTGCCTTTATCTGCACAAACCCGTCTGTGCTCTGAATAAGCCACAAATCTCTAATGTTTTCATACCTCGTCCAAGGCATTGAACTATTTCACTCTTTTCAGCAGCAGAGGGATCCTTTTTCTTCCCCATATTGCATAAAAATGGTGCTCTGCTTAATATTGTGGAACACCCTCCTCTAGTAGTTTTTCCTTAAATTGAGCTCTCTTGGCAATCAAATTATCACAGGTGTCCGAGATTGTTTTCAGTGATCAAAAGAGCCCTGAGACACAATGCCATCCATGAGTTAAACTGAAAAACTAAATATTTAATCTTTGTGACACACAAATAGAATTTGCATAATAATTTGGAACAGGGTGTAATATTACAATTCGTTGAATAATAAAAAATCATTTAATGAGCATTATATATTTGTGGTTACCGTATATACTCGAGTATAAGCCGACCCGAATATAAGCCGAGGCCCCTAATTTTACCCCCAAAAACTGGGAAAACTTATTGACTCGAGTATAAGACTAGGGTGGGAAATGCAGCAGCTACTGGTAAATTTCTAAATAAAATTAGATCCTAAAAAAATTATATTAATTGAATTTTTATTTGCAGTGTGTGTGTATGAGTGCAGTGTGTGTGTGTGTGTGCAGTGTGTGTATATGAATGCAGTGTGTATATGAATGCAATGTGTATATGAATGCAGTGTGAGTGCAGTGCGTGTGTGTGAATGCAGTGTGTATATGAGTGCAGTGTGTGTGTGTGAATGCAGTGTGTATATGAGTGCGTGTATGAATGCAGTGTGTATATGAATGCAGTGTGAGTGCAGTGTGTGTGTGAGTGCAGTGTGTGTGTGAGTGCAGTGTGTGTGTGAGTGCAGTGTGTGTGTGTGAGTGCAGTGTGTATATGAGTGCAGTGTGTGTGTGTGTGAATGCAGCGTGTGTGTGAATGCAGCGTGTGTGTGAATGCAGTGTGTGTGTATGAGTGCAGTGTGTGTGTATGAGTGCAGTGTGTGCAGTGTATGTATGAGTGCAGTGTGTGTATAAATGCAGTGTGTATATCAATGCAGTGTGAGTGCAGTGTGTATATGAGTGCAGTGTGTGTGTGTGTGTGTGTGTGAATGCAGTGTGTATATGAGTGCGTGTATGAATGCAGTGTGTATATGAATACAGTGTGAGTGCAGTGTGTGTGTGTGAATGCAGTGTGTATATGAGTGCAGTGTGTGTGTGTGAATGCAGTGTGTGTGTGAATGCAGTGTGTGTGTATGAGTGCAGTGTGTGCAGTGTATGTATGAGTGCAGTGTGTGTGTATAAATGCAGTGTGTATATCAATGCAGTGTGAATGCAGTGTGTATATGAGTGCAGTGTGTGTGTGTGAATGCCGTGTGTGTGTGTGTGAGATGCAGAGCCTTGGTGGGGGGGTGGGCATTTTAATATATTTTTTATTATTATTATTTTAATTTTTTTTGTTATATTATTTTTTTTTATTACTATTTTTATTATTGCTGTATTATTATTATTTTCATTTTTTTGGTATATTATTAATGTATTTATTTTTATTACAATTAGACATATTTTTGTCCCCCCCTCCCTGCTTGCTAGCGTGCCAGGGAGGGGGGCTCCTTCCCTGGTGGTCCAGTGGGATTGGTAGTTCAGTGGGGGGGGGAGAGGGGTGCTGGCAGAGCTGTACTTACCTTTCATGCAGCTCCTGTCAGCTCTCTCCTCCTCCGCGCGGTCTGTGCAGCTCCCTCTATCAGCTCACACTGTAAGTCTTGCGAGAGCCGCGGCTCTCGCGAGATTTACACTGGGAGCTGACCGAGGTGCTGAACGGACGGCGCAGAGGAGGAGAGAGCTGACAGGAGCTGCAGGAGAGGTAAGTAACATCTCTGACAGCCCCTGTCTGTATTATGGCAATGCAAATTGCCATAATACAGACTATTGACTCGAGTATAAGCCGAGTTGGGGTTTTTCAGCACAAAAAATGTGCTGAAAAACTCGGCTTATACTCGAGTATATACGGTATATATTCCAAATTAGTGGGTATGGAGTTTTTATTGTTTTTGCCTTAAATATCAAAGTTGCAGTTTGCTGATTTTTGTAAAATAAAAGGTTTCTACAGATTGAGTAATTTTTTTAAGTATTCTGCATTTCATATTTTAAATACAAATTATTCCTTTAAAATAATTATTTGAACAAATGTAGTCAGTCCTGGCAGTGCATTGAAAATAAAAAATGTACTTAACGTAAATTCATTTATTTCCCTACATTTAGTGTGGGGTGTGTACTTTTTATCAGGACAAGCAGACTGCAAAATAAGATTTAAAGGATCACTATAGTGTCAGGAAAACAAACTTGTTTTCCTGACACTATAGCATCCTCAGGGACTTGCCTTTATCCAGCCCCGGGCTCCCTCGGCACTGGTGACCTCTCTAAAACTGCTATGTTTACATCTGAAGGGTTAAAACCTGTGGGACCTGACTATAGTGTCCCTTTAAATCACTGTTCTCCCCTATAAGATAGACCCTATAATATAGGGCCTATATAAACCAGGTACTCCAATACCTATACTGTAAATGGCAAGAAAACAGAAGCACAATTCAAATGCGTAAATGTAATATCAAATAACAGAAGGGAACCTGTACTACTACTATATTAAGAGAGGGGGGATTTACAGTAAGTCATATAGTGGCATACATACAGTGGGGATATAGCAAGATCCCAAAGGCAACAAAGAGTGGGTCATTATGAAACAGCCTGAGGCACTTTACACCGGAAAGCCACCTCTGAGGAAGAGATGTCTAGCCTATATTGCTTGATTAATGTGTTTGAATGAAGTCAGTCGCTGCCATGCATATGTTTTCTAATGAAGCATCGGACCTTTGACCCTAGAAAATAGTAATCGCCCTTGTGGAGTGAGCCATAACTGGTAAAGGCAACAAAAGACCACTCACTTCATATGCCAATTTGATGGAATCGGTAAGCCATCTAGCAGGTTGAGGTTTAGAATCTTCCTTTCTGACCAATTTCCTTTGAAATTTAATGAAGAGATGATCTGTACTCAGAAGAACAAACAAGGTACATTTGTAAGGCTCTTCTAATATACAGAAGGTGCCATTTCTTCCCTTGCGTAGATGAGCTGGAACTGCAAAAAGAGGGCAGAACAATAGGTTGGTTAAACAATCTTTTAGATAAAACCTTAGGCAAGTAGGATGGATTCTGGTGAAGGCTAACTTTGTCCTTATAGAAAAGTGAATTATAATGAAGATAGAATGGATTTCTTTAAGCCGGTGTAATGACCACTAGAAACACTATCTTCAGAGAGAAACTTAAAGGGGCACTATAGGCACCCAGACCACTTCAGTTTATTGAAGTGGTCTGGGTGGACTGTCCCAGCACCCTTTAGCCTGCAAAGCTTATTATTGCAGTGTTCGATAAACTGCAATAATTGGCTTTGTCGGGTAACTCCACCTCTAGTGGCAGTCTACCAGGCAGCCACTACAGGGACTTCTGGGCTGCTAGGTGACTTGGTGTCACCGGAATCCCCCATTGTATATTGCCGCGCATGCACATTAGGTCTTACCCGCCAGTTGACGGTGGAGGAGCAGAGGTGTACCCAAGCAAGCGCTAAGGGACAACTGTGCTGGACCATTGTAAGTGACAGAAGGGGGGAGGTGGGCACTATAGGGAGCTATAGTGCCAGGGAAACATTTTTTTCCTGACACTATAGTTTCCCTTTAACTGAAACTTCCTCCAAGGGTTCAAAAGGGGAACAACCTAATGCCTTAAGTACCACAGACAAGTCCCAGGCATGAAAAGTAAATTTGCGATGAGGCAGATTAAGAAGACTAAAAGTCCTGAAACCAGAAAATGGCTTAGGGCCGAGACTTGCACTTGAAAATGAGATGAATCTCAATGTACCATCCTGGTAAAATATTTTTATAAATAAATGTAGAAAAAAACATTTTAGAGAAACTTGTATCAACAATCGAAACACGGTGAAGGCAATCATGATCTTTACACAAATGCAGAAACGTATTTCAGATCCTTAGGTAAATCTTAGAAGTATATCTTCTTGTGGAATTTAAGAGTAGATCAGTCTCTTGAATTCAGAGTTCATGCAGCAGCCAGGCTATCAGTTTAAACATTTGAAGTGTCTCTTGAAAGTTGTTTGTTTTTCCATCAGAGGAGTTGACATTGGAAGTTCTCAGAATGTTAAAGCAATCTGTTTTAAATCCGAAAAAACGCTTGTTTGTCCAGTACGGAATGATAGCTTTTACCAATGCCTTCTCTACCCTTGTTTTCTGAAGAACCTTGAAAACTAGAGCCATCGGAGGCAACAGATAAACCAATTTGAAATTCCATCTAGGAAATGAGGACAATCTTGTCTGTATAGGGAGGCAAAAACTAGAAATGTTCTGTTCTTCTGTCTTGCCATCAAATACTCTTCTGGCAAACCTAATTTTCTTACAAGACTCGCAAAAATATTTGGTTGTTGAGACTATTATGACCATTTTCATGCTGAGATAGTCAGCAATAATATTGCCTGTGCCTTTTATATGAACTGCTGATAGAACTTCTAATTCTTTTTGTGCCCATGCCATAATCCCTGCACAGAGCAGGTGAAGAGTTCTGATCTTTGTTCCTCCTGGTCTGTTCAGCTACGATTCAGTCATGATGTCAGACTCGATCCCGACTGCCTTCCTTGCAATCCAAGGCTTGAAATCTCAAAGGCATATAACATGGTTTTCATCTCTCTGTAATTTGATGACTGGCTTGATTCCTCTGGAGACCAAATCCCTTGGTGAAATTGAGAATTGTGCAGATCTGCACCCCATCCTAAACTTGAAGCATCCATAGTTACATACGATGATCCATTCCCTTTGATGGAAAAAGGTAACCTGGGGACAAGAATTTTGGTGGTTTCCACCATGTCCACTGCTTCTGACCTTGTGTGGATAGGCTGATATCTAAATCTTCGTCCCTTGTAGACTAGTGTTTCGAGAATTTCCCATTGAAGGAGTCTTATCGCTGCCTTTGCCTATTTGACAGCCGTAATTGAGGATACAAAGTACGCAAGTTGTTGGAGGAGCAAGACTTCTTTCCTTTTATTTATTTATTTTTTTATTTATTTATTTTTTATTTCCTACTATTTGCATCTACTACTAAACCCAGGAATTTAATAAGTTATGGCGGTTGATAATCAAGCCATGTTCCTTTAAAATGTGAATTATCGTTTGAATATAATTTTCATTTTTGTACGAGACACATCGTCTAGGTATGGCACTACTGAAAATTCCCTTCCTGAGAAATCTTAAAAAAGAATGTCTTGTGGCAACTGCCATCAAGATGTGCAAGAATGTCTCTCTCAGATCCCCAGTGACCATGAAGTCTCCCATTTGTAATATGTGTCTCACAGGCAGGATAGTTTCCATACAAAGATTTTGGTATGGAAGGAACATGTTGATCTTGAGATCTAACAGCGGAAGAAAAGACCAATCTTGCTTGGGGACTATATAAAAAGCCTTCGCCTTTTTGGTTGCTTGGGACCTTTTCAATGACAATTTATTAAAAAAAAGTTTTTTTGTTTTTTTTTAAAAGTGACATGGATTCTGCAAGGAGTAATTCTGTTTTGGAACGAGAGTGGTATGGAGATACCAGGAAATTTGGCCTGGGTTTTTCTGTGAATCTGACATTGTAACAGTTTGTGGCAAACCGCCTGTGCCCTGAGTGGTACGTTCGTCTGAAGTTCTCAGATTCCCGCAAGGCTCCAGTGATGGCGCTCTCTCTTGCATACTCAAAAATCAGCCGAGAATTGATGGATACAAAATAACTGTTTTATTTAGGCCAAGTCACCTGATTATATACACAACCCCTCATTCATAATGCTGCAAACCCACCCAGGTGTCTGTGTCTGGGTGTGAGTGAGTTTGCCTTTGCTTAAACTATCTCCCGGGAACACGAGGTACAATTTATAAAACATATCAAAAACAGATCCGAACCCCCACGTTATATCCCCAGATAGCCCTGATCTGGGCGCCCAAGTTTTCCAAATAGAGCTCAGATCTATGCAGTCTAGCTGGATGCCACCGGGGTAATGTTTTGACCGACTGCACACATGGACAAAGTCCAAAATAGTTTCATGGGAATTGTCCTTGCGGTCGGTCAATGGTCGGGAGCTCCTTGTTTCAATTGTATTTATTTATTTATTTATTTTATGCGGGCTTGACACCGCTGTCTGGGATTGATGGTTCGCCATAGTCTGGGGTACCTTTCTTCCAGTTAAAGGTGACCAGGAAATTGAGGGTGGAGTGGCCAAAACTAGTTCCAGGCAGTTCGCACCAGGTACCGCTAGCAGTGTTCAGTGGGAACGAAATGGACGCCATTTACCAGTTAGCATGCATTCAGTAGAAGGAAGGTGCCGAACCGGGGGAATACAGTTCATTCTGGGCAAAGTCTTAGAGTTGGCCTAAAGGAGTTCTTAACACCGTTCTTTTAGTTTTAAGATCGAAGGATTTGCAGGAGTACTTTCCCTCGCCTGGTTAAACCTTTGAAGTCTTTCTCCCACCTTGTTGGCGTCAGAATCTCCTAGTCAACCCTGTTGAATTGTTTCTCATAAAGCTTGGAGTTACCTGGGTTGTCTGTGAAAATGATGATACCTGTCTTGATATCTGAACGACCTCTAATTGCGAAAATTAAACCTTCTATTCCCTGAAGTGTATCTTTTATCATGGGGAAGCGCCTTGTTGGTTCCTGACATCTGCCTTTTTTGTTTTGTGTTTTTTTAAGGGAGAACCAAACCATTTTTCTTTCAAGCAGTAATTCACATTAATGCTTTAGTTTTGTTACCTGTCCATGATCTGAGCCAAAGGGCCCTTCTAGCGACTGAAGATACACATTACTCGAACAGAAAGCTTTACATCCTCTTTAGACCGATCTAAAATTTAATTTTTCAATTCTGTCTGTATTGTCCATCGAGTCTATCCAACCGGAAACCTCACTGATAAAGTAGTCTATTTGGAAAGCTTGGCTACTTGAATATCAACTTTGGTCAGTTCCTCCCACTTCACTAGCTCTGTACACATTCTAAAAGCTTAGGCTGTATAGGAAGACCTTTCCCCATGTGCTGCATAGAGGATACATCCTCCTGTAAAATTGAAGACACTTATTTTTTATGAATCTACTAAGTTCCTCTGGTGGGAAGTCAAACTCCACACTAGATGCTTGACTGGATATGTAAGACCTAGAAAAATCTGAGCCTTCCTCCTTTAATACAATTCTGAGCGAAAAGGCAACCTCTTAACCCTTTTTACTGGTACGGTAGTGACCCTCTATAGCAGGCTACCCCAAACTCCGGCCCTCCAGATGTTGCTGAACTGCAACTATCATGATTCTCAGCCTATCTATTTCATTCATAGAATTATGGGAGTTGTAGTTCAGCAACATCTGGAGGGCTGGAGTTTGGGGAAGCCTGCTATATAGGAATACTGTTGCTTAAAGTTTATTTTAATGATTTAAAGGTCTGTGCCAGATTATCCTGGAACCAATTAAGATATGATTGCATTTGCAAATTTACTTTTTACACCTGTCTGGAAGTGGCGTAGCACAATCACTGCAGCAAAGATGCTTGGACTGATATGTAGCCTTTTTGAGTGCAGTCTTTGGCATTTTCTCCTTTTCCAATTTTTCTGGAGAAGTAGGGCTAGACATCTGGAAAATCAGAGCGTAAATAAAAAGTAAACATTTATGTGAATACTGAAGTCACAAGTCTCACCTCAAAAAAAAAAAATCTCCAATACCATTTAAATTCCAAAACGCACATGCGCAGTAGCGCTTTCGGAACTTAAGTGGATCACAAGACCTCACGGGTGTGTGTTCCACCGCTATGCACAAACGCAAGACGTGCTTTGCGATAGGCGAGCAGCCCATGAACGCCTCCAGAAAATGCCAAGAATTGCACTTTGCATAAAACTTTGCCAGGAGCCGAAATGTGGCATCACTAAACGACTCTCTAGGGGGAAGGGGGATGACAGCAGCCCCATTGGACTATTGAAAGCCAATCACTCCAGCTCTCCCAAATGTAGGGAGGGTGGGTGGATGGACACATTAAAATTAAATTTTAAAAAATAACTTGAGTATGAGTGTCACAGTGTCAGTGTGCACTGTTTAGGTTAAAGTCAAATCCTGGGAAAACACTTAAAGGAACAAGGCTATTTAAAATCACAATTTTACAAGGCTATTTACAATTTACAATTTTACAAGGCTATTTAAAATCG
The DNA here is from genome assembly GCF_036172605.1 of Pelobates fuscus. Classification (NCBI taxonomy): domain Eukaryota; kingdom Metazoa; phylum Chordata; class Amphibia; order Anura; family Pelobatidae; genus Pelobates; species Pelobates fuscus. The sequence continues at coordinate 163,983,100 of NC_086319.1, forward strand.
CAGACATATGGGTATTCACTTACACCAAATGGCATAATGTGTGGAGCCCACCACTAATGTCTCAGTACCCCAATATCAGTGGGTCCTACACCATTGGAGATTTACATGCTAACTTTTACAATACTGACTTCTTGTACTGCTTCCAGAGACTCCTCAATTTACATATGTGCTCCACAGCCGCAAAACCCACAGAAATAAGCCGTAACCTGGAGTACAACAGTGTTCCACAGCAATAGTACTCCCCTCTTATTTTGTTGTTGCTACTCTCAAATTAATCTAGATTGACATTTGTTTGAGAATACACTCCAGCTTATTTCAGCTGGTATGAATAACACTAATTTTATTGAGTTCATGAAACAGCGCTATTTACTTACAAAAATTTGGACTGCGAAAACTGCCATTAACCTCTGCGTTGGATTGCTTGTCGCCAATGTACTAATTAATATTCCTGGAAATGTATTAACAAGAATTATGCGTCATCGTGGTTAGGCATCAGAAAGGCCTCTTTCGTTGAAAAAATCGCACATCTCACTGAAAGTAGCTACACATTACTTAGAAAATCTCTGGAAAAATAAGCGGAATATCCGAACGCACTGTAGTTGACGTTTTTATAACTTTTGTTGTGACGTATATAGTGTCTATTTTCGTACTAACCCAATTTTGCGCGGTGGCCCCGGTCAGTATGTTCAAGTTGATGAGTCTTATTTTAGTAATAAAGTACCATTGTGGTTGTGCCCTGGATTGTGAAATGTGTCTTTGGTATTGTGGACACCGCAACAACGCCACCTTTTAAAGGGACACTAGTCACCCAGACCACTTCAGCTCAATGAAGTGGTTTAGGTGCCAGGTCCCTCATGTTTTAACCCTTCACATGTAAACTATGAAACTGCTATGTTTTCATAGGGTTAATCCAACCTCTAGTGGCTGTCTTCCTGACAGCCGCTAGAGGCGCTTCTGCGACGCTGGATGCGAAATTCGCATCCAGCGTGCAGAACGTCCATAGGAAAGCATTGAGAAGTGCTTTCCTATGGACTGTTAGAATGCGAGTGCGGCTCTTGCTGCGCATACGCATTCCGCTCCACTCAGGAGCTGACGTCGGCGGGGGAAGAGAGGTCACCAGCGCACAGGGAGCCCAGCGCTGGGTTAAGGCAAGCTGCTGAAGAGGTTTTAACCCCTTCAGCGCCATGGGAGAGGGACCCTGAGGGATGACCGTGTCAGAATGTTTTCCTGACACTATATAGTGATCCTTTAAGTATTTTTTAGGTTTGGTGCATATAGGTTTGATGGTGCACAGTGATTCCTGGGCTGCCTACAACAATATTCAACTGGCACTGAATTTGAGTCCTGCACATGTCAATCACAGTGATCCAACTTTTTGGTTCATTTCTGCAACTGGTACCCACACGCAACATATAGAGTCTTACTGGAAAAAAATTTAAGTTGGTATCAAGACAAAAATGGAATGTTCTTTTTTTTTTAATTTGTTTGCAACATATCTTGCAGAATTTATGTGGAGAGATCGGTTCGGCAGACACATTTAAAACTCTGCGTCTGAATACTGCAAAGCAGTTTCCTGTTTAGTAAATCAAACCTTGTCTTTGTTTCATTCAATAACTCTTTAGTTTTTAAATATGCATTTTAATTTCTTTCAACTGTGTATTGGGGACATATACTTCATTTGTGTCAAGTGAAGTATAAGTCCTAGTGGGACATAATCTTCACTTGACCTGGCCATTTATGGGGTAAGATGATAAAAATAAAATAGGGTTATCTGGGTATAAGGTATACATGTGGTGTTGGATGTCGGTTAAATATAATTTAATGGCGGTGTGTCATAGTTTGAGATGACAAAAGGATGCGAAAGCTATCAGCGTTGAAATAGTAAAAAACTGAACCAAGTTATGGTCTAACAAATCTCTTATATAGTGTGAAGGCTCTATTGTAAGACAGTTTTGTGTTTTCAGAGAGGGCTAAACTAGCCAAGGCGAGACTATGCCTTGCTAATTCTTTTAGTCCATTACAAGTTCCTGAAAACATGGTGCTGCAGTGGCTGTTGGGGAGGCCGTGGTTAACGTATCTCTGAATGCCTGGAATTCAAAGCGAGACAATTTGTCAGCTGCAGCATTATAAATCCCTGGAACATGACAACACACCAAATAAAATTGATTACAGGCAGTCACCCAGGTCAGTCTTCTCATGATCGTCAGAGATGAGGAACGTCCCTTGTTTATGATGTGGCAGGTAGCTAGGTTGTCGGAGAAACGGCGTACCGCGCTACCTGCCCAAGACTGACCCCATGCCACGGCTGCTGCAACGATAGGGTATACCTCGAATAAGGCTGAGGTGCGTGAGAACCCTTCAATGTGCTGAACCTCCTCTGGCCAACCATCCCAGAGCCACTCATTGCCAAATATGGCCGCAAAACCTGTTGATGCTGCAGCATCCGTCCAAATGACAGGATAATGAATAGACAATTGTGGTAAAAACATACTTCTGCCATTCCATTGCAACAAGAATTTGCACCACATTAATAAATCAGCAGTAGCCTGTGAATCCCGGCAGGTACGGCTAAAGTAATTTGGCAATAATGGAAGAGGGCAAAAGAGTCTAGAAATAAAGGCTCTACGTTGCGGAATGATGCGTATTGCAAAATTTAGTGAGCCCAACAAAGATTGCAATTCCTTTCGATTGCATGTCCTGTTATGCAGAAAGTTGTTTATGGTTCGTAGGATACCATCAATTTTGCCAGAGGGGAGGCTTGCTTCCATGCTCACTGAATTGAGCAGGATACCCAAGAAAATTTACTAACGTGTCAGGGCCTTCTGTTTTCCTGTGAGAAACTGGCACCCCCAAGGAATGAAAAAACGAGATGGCCGTAGTTAGATCACTGGGAGGAGAGGAATTATTCTCCACCAACAGAAAGTCGTCTAATGTATCACTGCATGGCATCTGCAATTGTTCAACAGGAGCCAACATAAGGTTTCGGCATAGGTATCAGATATTTTTGGGCTGCTTTTTGACCATAAGGTGAGCCTTGTAAAAAATAATATAAACCTTTCTATTTCAGACCATGCAGATGCCATAGCGACAGGCGTATGGGTAGTAATTTAAATACATTGATGTCTCTTACTCAGCCAAGCCTCTATACCAGCTGTAATAATTGTGTGTATGGCGTTGTCTACGGTGGCATACTGAAGGGAAAATTCCTCGGATGGGATTAGAGAGTTAGGGCTAGGTATGGCCAAGGAGTGAGGTGCGGACAGATCTAAAATGAGTGTTTCCCTGAGGATTTCCCGGTGACTAATCCTATAGGGTTGGTCCTCCAATTGGAAAATGGGGGGCCCCTGAAGAGGTCCCAACAAAAACCCATCTTCCAATTCTCTTTGTAAATGAGCATCAAATGTTTCCACGTCAGAAAACACTGGTTGCATTTGTAAATGCCAGCAGGGATATGTACCAGACCTGTATGAAATCCCTCCATGAAACCATCAATCAAGAAATCCACTAGATGTTTGGATGGGTAAGAAGCTAATGCGTGAGCCAAAGAACCAATGTTTATGGATGGTCAGATACGGTTTAGCATGAGCATAAGCCCTAAAACTATGTGAACACATATGTAACTATCTGCAGGCACTATATCCCCATGTACCTACATTAAAGTTGATACACACCTGCGACTTCCCAAGGTAAACGATAGGACGACCGAGTTTGTCCTTGCCTGATCTGTCCATCCTAGTCTGTGTCTCCTGGAAAGTCCCAGGTGTGGACTCTGGCATGATGGGACAATATTTCAAGGCATGTGAAGTGGAAGCACAAATGGCACAAGCCGGTGTCTTTAGACCAGCAAAGTGTCTTCAAAATAGCTCAGTATCCATACGGCTCCAGTCAGTTTTAACGTTGTACTGAGCCAAGATTGCAGACGCCCTTGACGAAAAGGACTGGTGGTAATCATGAAAGGATGACCCACAGTATTTATTTCCCAAGTCCACCAGCTTGTGCAAATAAAGGTAGAGTTCCTCTAGTCTATGCGGTTATACCGAACATCCCGATTATATACCAAATGCAATGACCCAATCGGGTATTGACAGTTTCTTATTAAGTCTAGGGTCCCTGGCCTTTAGCACCACCGAAATATCAGCATAAGTGCGGTTCTCAATAACATTGTGTGAAGCATCCCTGGATGGTCCAGATGGATGGAGTAGTGGATGGTTGGTGGACGGCCAGCGTGTTCCAACAAGGCTGCAACGTCTGCAAGGCGGTGGTGGTCATGTTTTGGGCCGGAATCATGGGAAGAGAGCTGGTTGGCCCCTTTAGGGTCCCTGAAGGTGTAACGATGACCTCTGCAAAGTATGTGGAGTTTCTGACTGACCACTTTCTTCCCTGGTACAGAAGGAAGAACTATGCTTTCCGTAATAAAATCATCTTCATGCATGACAATGCACCATCTCATGCTGCAAAGAATACCTCTGCATCAATGGCTGCTATGGGGATAAAAGGAGAGAAAGTCATGGTGTGGCCTCCATCCTCCCCTGACCTCAATCCTATTGAGAACCTTTGGAGCATCCTCAAGCAAAAGATCTATGCGAGTGGGAGGCAGTTTACATCCAAACAGCAGCTCTGGGAGGCTATTCTGACATCTTGCAAACAAATTCAAGGAGGAACTGTCCAAAAACTCTCACAAGTTCAATGGATGCAAGACTTGTGAAGCTTCTATCAAATAACGGGTCCTATTTTAAAATGTAACGTGACCTGTTAAAATGTTTAAAAAGTCAAAATGTTATAAGTTTGATTGAAATAGCTTTTGATTTCAGTAAATATGCTGCAAACACAACAAATGACAATTTTCAGTTCTTTACAACCTATAAAGTGTTTTGAAACTTACTGTGCGTAATGATTTGGAACAGTGCATTGTAACTTTATGTTTAAAAAAAAAATACTGTTATCATTTAGAGGTTTGTTCAATAAAATTTGAATTGTACTCTTCATAGTTGATAACATGAGAATTATGCTGACTGTTATTTACATCAATTATTTAAGTAAATGAGAAAAATCCTTTGCATAATAATTTGGAACAGTGTATGTGTGTGTGTGTGTGTGTGTGTATATGTATATGTATATATATATATATATATATATATATATATATATATATATATATATATATATATATATATATATATATATATATATATATATACACTAATAAACAGCAGGGCACTCCTCTATCCAAGGTATTTAGTAATTATAAAATGCCTAGGTGCAACCCCGCGTAATATATAGAAAAAGCAATAAAGGGAGCACACTACGTCTTCATTCAAGTGAAACAAAAGTATTTACTGCATTCCAAAAGAATACATAAACTGTGGTTAACAGAAATCAACGTTTCGACCCTCCTGGGTCTTTATCAAGATCTTGATATATGACCTGCCAACAATGGGGTACATTGACGGTGTGGCAGGCTTATGCAATATATGATCATATAATGTAACTAAACCCCCATTATTTTTTTTGCCTAGGTGAGGTGTTTTTAAATAAAACTACTACAATCTCTAAGATTTGAAATCATTGTTTAGTGAAAAAGTGTGCTGGATTCTGATTATATAATAAATTTGGACAAATACCCTATTATAATTATTGCATAATAATGCCAGAAATAACAGATAATTAGACACTATAACTTTCCAAAATCCATGAAACCTGATCGGGGTCGGGCATTGTAGTTCTCGTGTGACATCACGGCATACAAATATGTATGTTTTATTTCTGTAAAAGCTAACAGTATTTAGAAATTCGCAGTGCAGCATGCAGCACTTAAATTTATTTCTTAATGCCTCACACTTTTTTATTTTATTCATATTATTTTATATATACATTTTTGTAAAATAAACACCCATTTCTCCTGTGTAAATTATGTGTGGGTGCACTTAATATGAAAAAGGTAAATTATGGTTGAACAGACCTAAAGCTAAATTTTAGATTTTGTTTTGGTTCATTGACCCAAGGTTATTGACCCTCCATTTCTCATGTGGGTTTTTTTGGGGTTTGGTTTGTTTTTCAAATTCACATGTGTGTTTTAGTTATACATAAGAAAAACTAGGGGATACTTTTTTCTTATAGGGAGCGTGGACTTTATGGGAAGTAAATAGAGCTTTAGCAAACTTCCGTTTCAGTTGCTAAGCTTATTTACACACAATCCATAGGTTAAATGGGTGCCACAGTAGGACAAACTGCAGACATTGTGGACAGATGGGAACAAAATGGAGGCTCCCAGATATTAAGATCCAGCACAAGGAAGAAAAGATAATTATACTTTGCCACTTGCCTTTCAGTTACTAGGGGCATAAGGAAAGGAGACCTGACAATGCTTAAGCATGTAAATCAGTTTGGGCTGCACTGAAAGCCTTCTTCCAGAACAATAGAGGCACACCCTGCTGCCAGCACAATGTAACATGAGAAGGGAAATGTACACACATAAGGAAATCTGATTACATTTTAATTAAAATCCATCCGCACAGCGCAAAATGTCCTAAGAACGTTTACCTTTCCTGACTTGTAACCACAGGATCAGGAACATAAAGGTCATATTTTAAGTTATAGCAGAAGTTATGTCATGCCAAGTGGGTATGATTTTTTTTAAATTTATTTATTTTTTAATGTTCACGAATATATGTCAAGGATGCTTTGAATGGTTAGCCAATAAAGATGGCATGATTAAGTAACCTTTTAACAAAGATCTAAGAGGTGAACTATGCCTAGGAAGCAATGGGTTAAATCCTTTTGATGTCCAGAGAAATGTCCCATAATGGAATTGAAATTAAAGGGAAACTAATTTCTATTTCAAAGGCTCCCTTGATAAAGGCATTTTCACCGAAACGTTGGGGGTAGTTTGGGTTATTGACTCTGTCCCTGCTTCTCACTAGGTCTGGTAAGCTTGTATTTTTTCCATTTGTATTTGGATTGGTATCTCCTTTTTACTACCTATGATACCGACGTTTTTTTGCTTTTCACACATTACACATTTGGTGGGTGTGTGTGTGTATATATGTATGTGTATATATATAATATATATATATATATATATATATATTCTCCAGAATTGTTCTGGCTGTTTCTTTACAACATGATATTACTTTATATCTTTATATCTTGGATTTTCATGTTAGGCTTTTGCGGATAGAGCCTTATGTAAGTGAACATCCTACTATCATAGAGCTCAATTTGGGGCTAGCTTGTAAGTAACATTGGAGTGTGCCTACCTTGTTTCATTTGTTACTTATCAGGCTGTTAGAGTGCTTGACGAATGGCACATCACTTACAATGTATAATATACATACAGTGAAGGGTCACACTCTCAAAGTTTGTAAGCAATTTTTAGATGCGATTTTATTTTTGTAATTTTTCATCCAATTTTATTCAGAGGTGATCTGGCCTAGTTACAAAGAAATCAGAAGCATATTTACATACGTGTATAGCATCCTTTTTCCAGCCAGGCTTTGGAATACATTAAAGGAGCACTATGGGGTCATGAACACAAACCTGTATTCCTGACCCTATAGGGTTAAAACCACCATCTAGCCACCCTGGTCCCCTCATGCCTCTTTAAATATAGTATATTCTTACTTGTATTCAAGTCTGCTGCTGCATGCTTTGTGCCTGTTTCCTTTAGACCTGCCTGCTGACATCAGCAGAAGTGGAAGCCTGATCCAATCACAGTGCTTCCCCATAGGATTGGCTGAGACTGACAAACAGGAACATCAGGGGCAGAGCCAGCACAATTCCAACACAGCCCTGACCAATCCGCATCTCCTCATAGAAATGAATTGAATCAATCAATCTCTGAGGAAAGTTCAGTGTCTGCATGCAGACGGAGGAGACCCGGAATGTGTGGATGCATTTTAGGCAGCCATGACACAGGTAGAATCTCTAACAGCCATCTGAGTGGCCAGTGAAGTTATCACTAGGTTGTAATGTAAACACTGCATTTTATCTGAAAAGACGGTGTTTACAGCAAAAAGCCTGAAGTTAATGATTCTACACACCAGAACAAATTCAATAAGCTGTAGTTGTTCTGGTGAATGTAGTGTCCCTTTAACTGCCCCTCATAAAAATAATTTTGCAGTCCTGCCCCTTCCACAGAGGACTTTTTCTCGAACCTGATAGAGTATCTCCAATGAGCGCTTCTCCCTATTTCCCACATGGCGAAAGTCATTATAGTTATAACCCAAAGATAAGCCTAGACTTGTAGTGTTTCTTTGAGGAAAGTACAAGGTTTTATACACAGACCCCCAGCATGGGGTCTTAATTCGAAGTACAGTAACTCCAACAAGGTGCCTCTGTGTCTGGGAGAGAATTGTGGCCTACATTGCTTAATTTAATTATCTCCCAGCACCGAAGCTGGGAGAAAATTGTGACCTCTTTTACTTAATTTAGCGAACTCACAGCAAAGAGGTGGTTGACACCAATAACCACAAAATACAGTGTAAAAACATTAAAGAGACACTATAGTCACCAAAACTGTAGAGTAGTGAAGCATTTTTTGTGTTTAGATAATGCCACTGTAGTTTCACTGCTCAATTCTCTGCCATTTAGGAGTTAAGTCACGTTTGTTTCTGTCTATGAAGACATGGCCACATCTCCCTGGCTGTGACTGACTGCCTGCATGGAAAAAAAATGGTTTCATTTTAAATCACATGTTAACTTGCTTTATTATTTTTTTTTATCTCCTGCTCTGTAAATTTAACTTTAATCACACACAGGAGGCTCATGCAGGGTCTAGCAAGCTATTAACCGTGCAGGAGCTAAAAAAAAAAAAAAAAAAATCTACATTAAACAGAATTTGCTATAAAGGAAGTGTAAACATTAGATGACTGTTTACCAGAAGTGTTAAGAAATTCTGTGCAAGTCACATGCAGTAAGGTGTGACTAGGGCTGCATAAACAAAGTGATTTCACTCCTAAATGATGGAGACTTGAGCATTAAGACTGCAGGAGCATGATCTATATACCAAAACTACTTCATTAACCTAAAGTTGTTTTGGTGACTAGTGTCCCTTTAAGAACCCCCACATATGGTATCCACAGAAAGTTGGTGTTCGAGCCCTCAATCCTGGAGAATAGCCGGAGGATGCCCGCTAAGTTTAGGGAGGCAACTAGAGTGATACTCCGTGTTGGTTTGTTCGTCTGACATTTCTATTCATTCATTCGTCTGTCTGATGAATGAATAGATGAAATTCCCGTTCGCACGTCCAGGTGTTTCACTGGGCATGTGCGGGAATCTCACAGTCTGTCTAGTGTGGGCAGATGACTTGTCCCACAGGGACTTCACCTACACACACAAAGATGGCGGTGCCCTGAATATAGATTGGGGCAGAAAATAAAGATTAATAAATAGGTAATATGGGGGACTTAGGGGCATTTGGGGGTGACTAGGGGGTCAGTTAGATGTAGTGGCGGCGAGAGGGGGGTTAAAAAAAAAAACGGGATTTGGCCATGACAGTGCTGCTTTAAGCGATTCCTCTCTCAATAGGAAGAATTCCATTACGTCATCCAAGTATTTTAAACTAACCAATCAGAAATTTTCACAATGAACCAATGAGATGGAATCTCCTCCTGTTTCAACTCCGTGCTCTGTACTGGCTGGTTCCCTTCTGACAAGCCCGGTCGGCCGAAACGCGTGCGTCAAGGGGTCCTTGCAGTGCTACTCTGTTCTAGTGTTGGCACTCGGACTTGCCACCGCGCTTAGATTTATATAATTTTTTCACTTATCCACCTCGCGATCACGCTATATTCTTGTAGGGATCATGGTTTAATAGCCTAGCCGGACTAGCAGTAGGTGCCTTCGAAGGCACGGGAGGGAAGCTGTTTAGTTTTTAAGGGAACTGTATGTGGGAATTTATTTAAGTGCCCATCAAGGCACTGTCCTATTAACCCGTGATCTAGTGAGTTAGTTGAATCTGTTACTGCAGCAGTGTAGTATCTTATACCTATACCTGCCAAGCTTGGTAACGATTAAGCAAGTACGGGTATATCACTCCTCAATACCAGATCTGAAGAGTGAGAACAGTGATAGACACCAGATCAGCTACGGCAAAGTTCTTATTGCAATCACCGAAACCAGTATGATTGGAGAACTCATCAGTCTGCTCAGCACCATTCTGTCAGGGTTTCTTTGCTGTTTTAAACAGCAACCCTTTCTGTTTCAGTGACTGAGTTTTCAGCTGCTATTACTATCCGCTCCTTCAGCATGTTGCCATGCTGTCTTCTTGCAACCTACGGCTCCGTGTTCCCTCACAAAAACTGGCACCCCGATACGTTGGGCCATTTCGTATACTTCGAAGGGTTAACCATGTAGCTTAAGCACTTGACCGTCCTGCTAACATGCGCATCTCAAATGTATTCCATGTTTCCCTCTTGAAACCACTGGTTTGTAATCGTTACACCACCTCAGTGCCACGTCCATGTCCTGTTCCGGTTGACAATCATGAGGAATATGAAATACGCAGCATCATTGACTCACGAGTCTTCAGAGGACAAATCCACTACTTGGTGCACTGGAAAGGGTACGGTCCAGAGGAACGCTCCTGGGTTCCAGCCTCTGATGTCCATGCACCATCCCTCCTTCGTTCCTATCACGCCCGCTTCCCCATGAAGCACGGACCCACCAGCAGAGATGGGGGGCGGGAGTCGTTGAGGGGGAGGTACTGTCAGGGTTTCTTTGCTGTTTTAAACAGCAACCCTTTCTGTTTCAGTGACTGAGTTTTCAGATGCTATTACTATCAGCTCCTTCAGCATGTTGCCACGGTTACTCACCTGAGAGTAGTAATCAACCCTGCTGCTAATCAGTTCTGCCTATTTAAGCAGCAAATCCCAGAACCTCCTTGCCCTTGCGTGGTTTCCTGTTCCCCAGAAGTCTCCTTGTTTCTGTGTTTCTTGTTTGTTCCTGGTTCCTGACTCCGGCCTTGTTCCTGACTCCGCTGCTCTCCGTGCTCCTGATCCTGGCTTGTCTGACTACCCGCTCTGGTGACTGACCCCTGCTTTATTCCTGGACTTTGCTTTTGGTTATTTATTTGTTATTTATTAATAAAGGTGTTGTTGCATCTAGTTCTGTCTCTGTCTGGTTCCTGGTCCCTGACACATTCCCACCTTTATGATATTCGACTGAGTGGTTAATAAACCAACACCAGTCAATAGGTGGAGCGCTCAAAGTGACATAACTCACTCCCCTCTTTGGGCTGTGTAGATAACCTAGAGTTGGGGATGAAAGAAAGTGATATTGTGTGATGTGTTTAAATTAATAATAGAATGGTAGAGAGAGATATGGACCCACTCACATGGTTCTGAGCCTTAGCAGGATGGGCTCAGATCACTTGTGCAGGCGTGTTTGGGATAACACGAAACCTTACACTGGAAGAATGGTCACGCTGTTCCTTTAAGAGATAAAAAAAAAAACAAATTTGGTGCAGCATGTAGAGATAATGCAGTTTAGGTGACAGGATACAGGAAACTGCTCACCTGGTTCAGAGCCTAGACCCTGGCTCTGAGTATATTGGTATATGTGTCTATGAGGGGACACAAAACCCTATAGATGGATGGCAGGAACACAAGCAATTTCTTCACCAGGAGGAGGTTTAAGAAAAAAATAATTTATTAAATAAAAAAAATAGTATAAATAAAATTGTAAAAACAATGTATAGAATAAGTCCTCAATCCTGTAAGTTGTCCGAGACGCGTTTTTGCCGGTCGGCTTCATCAGTCGGTGTAGTTCTGTGTGCTCCTGTTCCTCTTTTATATCTTCACTAGGGATCTCTTTACAGGTGTCCTCAGTTTCGAATCGGCCGCGGCTATGTTCCGCCTATGTCGCTTCCGCTTACGTCATCACGTGTTGCGGTCGCATTTCGTTCGCCCATATATGGGTGAGTCCGTGGCCGCCATATTGTTTATGGGCAAAACCGTCTCTGTGTATATAGAGTGTCCCTCATACAGAGTAACAATGGAAAAGTAAAAAGGGTATAATTAGTATCAATTACCCTTTTTACTATTTGTTTTTACTTTTGCATCATTTACCTGGACGACATGCTCCTGTTTTGCAGAACGAGCGACCTGGCATCACAACATACCGACTAAAGGGTACGATTATTGGAATCGCTGAGATTCATTGTCAACAGGGCCAAGTCTGCATTGACTCCCACTCAAACAATTACATTCTTGGACTTCGAAATAGACTCCCGGTCCTGCACGCTCCACCTCCCGTCATCCAAAGTGACTGCCATCAGGAAAGAGATCGGCAGGGTGCTAAAGCTCAATTCCATCCCGCTCCGACAGCTAGCTCAGATCATTGACCTACTCTCCTCAATCCAAGCCATATTTCCAGGCCCTCTGCACTACCTGCCATGCAATGGCTGAAGACCTTCTTCAGATGTAACCCCACATGCAACCAGCTGGTTCTGCTGACTGACGAGGTGCCCCAGGAACTCGAAAGGTGGCTCAACTGCATGCAAACATTGAATGGTCGAGCCATCTTTGGCGACCACCCGGATTTCATACTGGAATCAGACGTAAGCCGATGGGGATGCATCCACAGGAGGAACACTGAAGACTCGGGAGCACAGGATGCACATCAACTGCCTAGAGTTGTTGGCTGGATCATTCGCTCTCTGCAGCCTAGCAAAAGGACAATCCAACTGTTGTATTCTGCTTCGGATGGACAACGTCTTTGCCGTACACTACATCAATCATCTGGGAGGGATTCGCTCCCACACATTGTGTAACAAAGGATATTTTCGACTTTTGCCTCCCACGTAACATTACGATCAGGGCCGAACACCTACCAGGAGAGTCGAATCTTACAGCGGATTGATACTCCCGTCATTTTGAGACGCCAGCGACTAGCAATTGAATAGTTATTTGCTTGCCTGAACGAACGGAGAGGTCCATTACTATTGGATCTGTTTGCTTCGCGCAGCAATCAACTACCCAGGTTTTACAACTGTCTCCTAGCCCCGGAATGCACAGCGGTGGATGCCTTCACCCAACAGTGGCCGAAACAAGGGGCTTATGCCTTTCCCCAACAATGATTGCGAGAGTACTACGGAGATGGGAAATGACGATAACCCTTCTGACGCCACTTGGGCCGAGCCAACCCTGGTTCCCAGACCTCCTCGACATGTCTTGCGAGGATCCAATTCTCCTGCCGGACGACTCAACCCTACTCCGGGACCCAGTGGGGAACCCACACCGTATGCTTCTGGACAGACGCCTGTCCTTAGTGTCCTGGACTCTTTCAGGGGAGCATGGTGTACCAACAACTTATCGTCAATGACTAAAGACCTATTCTGGGACTCCTGGGCCCCAGGAACACGAAAGAGTTACTCATCTGCCTGGCGATCTTGGACCAGTTGGTGCGTGGGGCGGGGCCTTGATCCCTCTACAGCTCCTGTTTCCGTGATCATGAACTTCCTCTCTTCAATCTTCGAGGAAGTTAAGTGATATCGCACCATCATGTACCTTCCCAGGGGAGAGCGGTTGGTAATGACCCCCTAATCTGTCGACTATTACAAAGCATCAAACTGAGACTGCCTCCAGCTCCCAAATAACATCTATGGGATGTGGATGTGGTACTCCGATTCCTGAGAGAATGGCCACATAATGAACTTCTATCCTTACGACATATGACAGCCAAATTTACCTTCCAACTGTGCCTAGTCTCATTCCAACGAGTCTCGGACGTACGCGCGTTCGATATGGACGCCTTTACTATCTGCCCGGAAGGGGTCACATTCTGCATTTCACAACGGACTAAATCCGATTTGTCGTTTGTCTTCTACCTTCCTTGCCTCGGATCCTCAACTATGTGTGGTTGCGGCTTTGCGGGCATCTTTTATGGCAACGGAGACTTTACGCTCGTCAACATCCCGGCAACTACTGGTGTCGGTTAGCCCTCACGGTCCAGTTTCGGTCACCATACTGTCCAGATGGATTAGATGGCTCATCACTTTATCTTGAATAGACTCGTCTTTCGGTGCTCACTCCGTGCGAGGAGCAGCGGCATTGTCTGCGTTTATGACAGGCGCGTCTCTTTCGGATATCTTACAAGCGGCGGATTGGTAAACATATTTTTTTTTCATATATCTGTAAAGATAGTATTGCATATTTTGTAACACCGATGTGTACAGGCCTTGTGTTAACTCCTTAAAGACAAACGCTCTTTTTGAAATGCAACATGTTTGTGCCCAAGGCCTTTTTGTCACTAGTCACAAACACTGGTCAAAGTAAGCATTCTAATTTGTATGTGTGTGAAAAATGGAAAAAACAGATCTGAACGATAATTTTGGCCAGTGTTTGTGACTAAGTGGCTACTAAAAAGACTGGACATACCTCATTTGCAATAACTTGGGTTGTCTACTTTTGCAAATGGTATGCCATCATGGGGGTAATATTCATTCCTGGGCTACCATACGGTCTCAAAGGCAACATTACCAATCTGGCAAATTTTAATGTGAAAAAATGGAAATGCAAATCCTGTATTACACTCTGTAACTTTTGAAAATTCAATAAGACCTGTACATGGTGGGTACTGTTATACTTGAGAGACTTCGCTGAACACAATTAGTGTTTCCAAACATTATAACTTATTACAACAATATCGTCCATGAAAGTGCCGTTTGTGTCTGAAAAATGCAAAAACCTGCACTTTCACAGACCATATCGTTGTTGTGATCTGTTTTACCGTTTTGAAACTCTAAAATTTGTGTTCAGCAAAGTCTCCCGAGTAAAATCGTACCCCCCTATGTACAGGTTTTATGGTGTCTTGGAAAGTTACAGGGTAAAATATAGGGCTTGCGAACCATGTTCTCTGGACTTTCTGCCTGCCCTCAAATTGTAATTAATGAAATGACTTAATCATGTAAAAATATATGTAGAATTTAAATATATATATAAATATATATATATATATATATATATATATATATATATATATAATCTCTATCTCTATCATTTTAAAAAATATATATTTTTATATAGATATATGTATTTAGAACGTCATGCTAATGTATTGATTTAAATATATGTATTAATATCAAAATACAGTTGGAGCAAAAGTATACAGGTATAATTTTTTTGATTTTTTTTTCTTTTATATTTTCTTTAAAAATTTTTTATATATATATATATATATATATATATATATATATATATATATATATACACACACACACACACACTTAATTGTAAGTGTATTTTAATATATATAATTAAAATACACTTAGAATAATATATATTCGCACTGCATGAGCCGGCTGTTTCGGCCATGTGATTGCAAGGACCCTGCGATCACATGGCCCTGGAGGGCCGGATCGTGCAGAAGGGGGCTTCCTGAGCTCCCAGGCAGGGACCTGGTAAGTCCCTGGACGGCAGGGACGTTCTATGCCGTCCTCCGGCCTTTAGGACCGCCCAAAAGAGGACTGCATAGAACGCCCACTATCCTTAAGGGGATAAAGTGCCCGATCTGTCAATTGTTTAGAAGCTCTAAAACAAATATTGCAAGGTATGACTTTGCTATATTTAGCATGCAGAGATTACAACTTTTAAAATAGTCACAGAATCCAAAACTGCCATACACTAGTAAATATTTGTAGAAAGTACATCCCCCTGGTTATATAACAAAGGACATTTTGACACTTAACAATTTTATCCAAACCATGGTCAAAATATTTTTGTATTTAATTTTGGTTTGGTGTTTTTACTCCTAAAACCCCTTAATCCTACAATCTGACATGAGCAGATGTATTTCCCAGATCACCCCGTACAGAGTGCTCTGTACTGTATGATTGCATCATGAGTGACTTCAGCTGGCAAAGTTCAGCACCGATCACTTTTCAGAGGGACATGCAAGGACACCTGGCCAGGGTCTTTTCGAATCCTGGGGGGTCCCCCTCCATGTACATTTTAACGCATGACAATCTGTCCGTCAACTGACTTCAAAGCTTTGCATTGCATGACTGCATAGACCTTCATGTTAAAGGGGTACTCTGAGCATCAAAACCACTTTAACTTAATGAAGCCATTTTGGTGTAAATATTATGTTCCTGCAGTCTTACTGCTCAATTCTCTGCCGTCCAGGAGTTGAACCACTTGTGTTTATGCCACACCTCCATGGGTAGTGACTCAAACTGCCTCCGTGAAAAAAAGATTTAATTTTCATTCTGTTGTGATGGCACAGTGCATGTACTTTATAGGTTTTTATCTACTACTCTGTCGAACTTTAAACTCTGACAGAAGACTCACGCAGTGTGAAGGTTACGTACAGGTTTCCATAAAATAAGGAATAGAATAATGTAGGTAAAAGTATGCTGTGAGTTTGCCGTAAAACATTATATAAGCAAGAAATTAATAAGGCTAAGCATTAAACGTTAAGGCATACTTAAGGATCACCAGCTTGATGACTTAAAGGGACACTGTGGTCACCAGAACAACTACAGTTTACTACAGTGTAGTTGTTCTTGTTAGTATAATCATTATATGCAAGCATTTTTATGCAAACACTGCCTTTTCAGAGACATGGTAGTGTTTACATTGCCCCTAGGGACACCTCCAGATGGCCACCGGAGATGCTTCCTGGCTCAGTGCTGCACAGTTAGGCCAGGAAGCACAGCACTGCCGATTAGCGTCTCCACGCTTTGCATGGGGACGCTGAATTTTCCTCATAGAGATGCATTGAATCAATGCATCTCTATGAGGAGGTGCTGATTGGCCAAAACGGCATGGTTGTGTTCCTGACCCTATAGTGTTCCTTTAAGTTTTTCTACCCTAATACAAAACAAATGCATAAAAAAACGTAAAAGTAACTATTTCTGCCATTTAGGCAATGTATCAGCAGTTTTATGTAGTTTAATATGCAAGATCAACAATAAGCTACTAAGACTCCATTCTAGAATTAACTGAACATATATTTGAGCATTGGAAAGTTACTAGATGTGTGTTTCTAGAGTAAATTGCAAGTCACTCTTGTCTTGGAATGGGTGCAACAGGGCAACTGACACAAAACACACCAGCCACAACCAAGTTTTAATCTTAGATAAGATGTTCTAGTGCTCACCATCTGTCAGCCAAATTGGAGGGTGTTTACTTTACATGAACAAATGTGACTTAAAGGTGAAAATGAAAAATTACTAAAGTCTATGTAGTGAAGTTAAGATATTAAATAACGAACACCATAGAAATATGTCAAACCTAATGCTGTTTGTAGCATATGCTGAGTCATGTTCTGTAACTTGAGGAAAAACATGCTATTAACAGAGCAGGAGATAAGAAATTCTAAATTAAACACTGTGCAGTAAAGGAAGTTTGAAAGTGTGTATGGAGACTGTGTAGGTGTGCAATGGCTGCATAAACCGAGATTTAACTCCTAAATGGCAGAGAGATATAAGCAAGTATAGTCTTTCTAATGTGGTGCAATAATATGAATCCTAGGACAATAGGGTAAGAGTAAGTACTCGAGCATACTCCAGTGTTTTGTGGTTTTTTGTTTTTTTTCTGCAACCTTCACTAGTGATGGCTGGGGGAGATTACAAAACTTGAAAAGTTAGCTCCACCTTTTCAGCGGAAGAAAAATACGAAGAGTATTGCCTACTTTGTCTTTGTATAGATTTTGATCACCTTGGAATTTCAGTGAAATTCCAACGCCGTCAATGAGTATTTCATAAAGTGGTGATAGAGCCACTTTAAGTGTTTGATATATACAAACCGTTCTTGTGTGCCATATCTTTATATTGTCTATTATGTATCTCTATAGTAATGGAATTTGGAGAACTTTAGCTTGGATACTTTTTATTCTTTTCAGTTGGTTGTTACTATCAAACATTGTGTTCAAGGACATTTACATATCAACTTTGCTAGATATTAATTTACAATGAGGGCTGAATAAAAAAAGGGTTGTGCTTGGCCATCTTGGTCTGCTAAACTTTTTCCTGTGTTTTTTTTTTTTTTTTGACTGTGCTTTTTGACTTTAAAGGATCACTATAGTGTCAGGAAAACAAAGCCGTTTTCCTGACACTATAGTGCCCTGTGGGTTAAAACCCCTTCAGCAGCTTACCTTTATTCGGCGCTAGTGACCTCTCCTCCCTGTCCGACGTCCGCTCCCTAGTGGAGCGGAATGTGCATGCGCGGCAAGTGCCGCGTGCGTATTCAAAGTGTCCATGGGAAAGCATTTCTCAATGTTTTCCTATGGACCCTCTGCGCAATGGATGCGAAATTCGCATCCTGCGTCAGATGCGCCTCTTGTGGCTGTCTGGAAGACACACTAGAGGCTGGATTAACTAACCCCAAACCTCTGAAACGGCTGTGTTTGCATCTGAAGGGTTAAAACCTGAGGGACCTGGCACCCAGACCACTTCATTGAGCTGAAGTGGTCTGGGTGACTATAGTGTCCCTTTAACTTATCATATCTGTAAGAATCTTTGTTTACAGTTAGAACTGGATATTCTTCCTGCTTAGCCATCCATCATTATTCCGTCATTGGTAACAAAGCCCTCCAACAAATTGCTGGGGTTTATTTTGTGTACTGTTGGATGCATTTTATCAGTATACAATTGTACCTTCATTTTAATAAGCTGTTAGTTGAAGAAATTAAAATGTAAATTGCATCTATATTTTTGTTGGAGGGTAAAGCTGCAAGAGAAATGTTATCTTTGTAAATGAGCCACTTTCAAAAATCAATTGAAAAGAGCACCATAAACTTTTAAAGTATAGTTTTACTTAACTAATTAATGGAAAAACAAATTTAATAATGAAAGCAGTATTTTTTATTTTGTTTAGATTACATCAATTATAGTTTTCAGTATCAGCCATATAGTGTACAGGGGGGACTTTTTCCATCTTTAAGACCTTTTTTGGCTTTATTTTCTGTTACCTCTAGACATTGTGTAATGTCATGTGGTGGTGTTAATCTGAGGTTATATTGACCTAAATTTAAGACCTGCTAAGGAACTGATGATTATGTCCTAATATGTAAAACATGGCATTTAAAGAGGGTGTACTTTCTTTTTTACTTGACTTTATGTGCAGCAATACCGTTCTGAATAGCAAAGACATGGAAGGGAGACCTCTCCAACATCAGTCTTGGTTAAACTATAATCTATTTTTGCTCCTCTGGAATAACTTTTATCATCTGTAACTTAACTTTCTTTAAACATGGTCCTACAATGGAACTTTTTCTAGCTGCCATTGATTTATACCTCTTCATATTCCTTTTACAAGTTTGTTTATTTATTTTTAAATTGTCATCTTTGGTAAAATTTTGTATTTTGAGAACTTTCTTATGATCACACTTGACATCCACAGAAAGTTTCAACCCTTTTTATTCTAAAAAAAAAAAAATCTGATCTTTGTCAAATTTATATTGATTATTTTTAACTTTTAATCTGTAAAATATTAAAACAAATTTTTCTGAGAAATATTGTACTGTAAAATGTTAACCCCTTAACGCCGTTGCGACGTGCTATGCCATCACGGTTTAAGTGGGCTTTAAAGCCGTTGTGACGGCATAGCACGCCGTAACGGCTTTAAGCCCTGGAGTGCCCGGGATACTTACCTTCCCGGCGCTCCGCTTCGGGAGGACTGCCTCACAGCCCAGGCAGCCCCCCCATGGCAAATCAGGCCCCCGGGGGCCATGTGATCGCTCTCAAAGAGCGATCACATGGCCCCCTATAGCTGGCTGTGGATCTGCCAGCAGGGGGACTGTCTAAAATATCAGACGGTCCCCCTGCTGGTGGGAAGTATAAGAAAAATTAATTAGACATGTTTTAAAATAAATCAAATGTATTTATATATATATATATATATGTATATATATTATATATATATGTATATATATTATATATACCGTATTTATCGGCGTATAACACGCACTTTTTCTCCCTGAAAATAGGGAGAAAATCATGGGTGCGTGTTATACGCCGATATCCTACATTTACTTACCTGTCTTGAAGCGTGGGCCGGCTTCACAGCGCGCACCGCGGAACTGGAACTTAAATTTCAGGTTCCGGTTTCCAGGGGGACTGAAAGGAAGTGTGCACACTATTGTGTGCACACTTCCTTTCAGTCCCGCCGGTACTGGAACTTAAATTTCAGGTTCCGGTTTCCGGCGGGACTGAAAGGAAGTGTGCACACTATTGTGTGCACACTTCCTTTCAGTCCCGCCGGAAACCGGAACCTGAAATTTAAGTTCCAGTTCCGCGGTGCGCGCTGTGAAGCCGGTCCACGCTTCAAGACAGGTAAGTAAATATGGGACAGAGGGAAAGTGCACTAGGGGACACTATGGGAGGGGGGACACACTATGGGGTTGGAGAATACTATGGGGGGGGAGAATACTATGGGAGGGGGGAGAGAATATTATGGGGGGGAATACTATGGGAGGGGGGAGAGAATACTATGGGAGGGGGGAGATTACTATGGAAAGGGGGGGGAACACTATGGGATGAGGGGGGGGAATACTATGGGAGAGGTGGAAATTTCCTGGAATTTCCTTCTGGAAATGAGGTGCGTGTTATACGCCGGGGCGTGTTATACGCCGATAAATACGGTATATATATATATATATTTAACGTCATACATAGTGTATTTTAATACTAATATAAGTACATATATTAGTATTAAAATACTTAGAATGACGTTACATATATATAATATACATATGTTATATATATATAATAGATATATACACATATATTATATATATATATATATATATATATATATATATAAATACGTATAATTACAATAATAAATAAAATAATACAATTAATAAATAAAATATTGAAACAAAATGTAATATAAATTATATATACATATGTAATTTCATTCTAACTGTATTTTGTTAATATATATATATATATATATATATATATATATATATATGTAACAAAATACACTTAGAATGACATTCTATATATATCTATCTATATATAAAATGCAAATAACCGCAAATATATATATATATATATATATATATATATATAGATAAATACATATAATTACATAAAATATTACATTAGTATACATGTAGAATTTAAATACCTATAAATGCATATGTATTAAAATTCTACGTGTATATTTAAGTAATCTTTTACCATAATTAGGTGATTTGATTAATTAAAATTTGATTGACATGCCTGACAACACAGGGAGAAAGTGCAGAGAATTTAATTCGCAAGCACTATATTTGACCCTGTAACTCTCCAAGACAACATAAAACCTGTACATGGGGGGTACTGTTTTACACGGGAGACTTCGCTGAACTCAAATAGTAGTGTTTCAAATTGGTAAATTGTATTACAACGATGATATTTTAAGTAAAAGTGAAGTTTTTTGCATTTTTTACAAACGAACTGCACTTTTATGGACTATATTATTGTTGTAATATGTTTTACTGTTTTAAAACACTAATATTTGTGTTTAGTGAAGTCTCCCGAGAATAACAGTACCCCCCATGTACAGGTTTCATGGTGTTTTGGAAAGTTAGAGAGTCACATATAAGGTTTGCATTTCATTTTTTTTTACATTGAATTTTGCCAGATTGGTTATGTTGCCTTTGAGAGCGCATGGTAGCCCAGGAATGAGAATTACCCCCATGATGGCATACCATTTGCAAAAGTAGACAACCCAAGGTATTGCAAGTGGGGTATGTCCAGTCTTTCTTAGTAGCCACTTAGTCACAAACACTGGGCAAATATTCGTTTTTTGCTTTTTTAACACAAAAACAAATATGAACGCTAACTTTGGCCAGTGTTTGTGACTAAGTGGCTACTAAAAAAGACTAAACATACCCCACTTCCAATACCTTTGGTTGTCTACTTTTTAAAATGGTATGCCATTATGGGGGTAATTCTCATTCCTGGGCTACCACACCGTCTCAAAGGTAACCTTACCAATCTGGCAAATTTCAATTTGAAAATGGAACGTTCTATATTTGACCCTGTAACTTTCCAAAACACCATAAAACCTGTTAATGGGGGATACTGTTGTACTCGTGAGACATCGCTGATTACAAATATGTGCATTTTTGTGCAGTAAAACCTAACAGTATTATGACATTCACAGCTAAAATGTCAGACGGAAATACAAATTTAAAAAAAAAAATCTTATTTTCTCACTTTTTTTTACATTTTATTCATAATGAATTATGTTCCATATATGAATAGTTAATGATAAATTAAAGGCCTGTTTCTCCTGAACAAAATGATATACAATAAGTGTGGGTGCATATAATATGAAAGAGGGGAACTACGGGTGAACAGACATATAGCGCAAATTCCAGTTTTTGTTTACGTTTTGTTTTGATCAGAACGTGCACTATTGACTCCGTCCTGAAGGGGTTAATAAGAAAAAACTTATGCCTATGTGTTTGTGATCTTGATTCTTGAGCAGTCTTGGAAAGTAGTGCACAATGGAACTTAAAGGACCACTATAGTGCCAGGAAAACAAACTCGTTTTCCTGGCACTATAGGGTAATTGGGTCCCCCCCACCCTCGGGGTCCCCTCCCGCTGGGCTGAAGGAGTTAAAACCCCTTCAGTTACTTATCGTTCTCCAGCGCCGGGGAGCTCTCCTCCCTCTGCCAACGTCAGCCCCGAATGCACATGCGCGCCAAGTGCCGCACACGCATTCAAACCGCACATAGGAAAGCATTACTCAGTGCTTTCCTATGGACGTCCAGCGTCTTCTCACTGTGATTCATTTACCTGAAGTGGTCTAGATGCCTATAGTGGTCCTGTTTTCAGACTGAGAAACCCTTTGGGAGATCCCTCCCTAATTCAACGTATATATTCTAAACTAGTGTTGGATACCCCTAGTCCAAAGGACACATATTGTTCTTATCATTAGGAAGAACCATGTAGTTATCTGTGCTAGTATGCAAGCTGGAGATTTTGAAAACCGAACTATTTTCATCATACTAGACAAACACTGGGAAATACACCATCACTTTTGGTTATATTACCATGTTTGTCTATGTGGTGCACTGCCCTTAGGTCTAGCTGAAATTTTAGTTCAGTTAAGCCTGGACACTCTTACTTTCTAAGTCCCATCGAAGATGGACCCCATGCTGTAAAAGTCTACTTATCCTAGGAAAAAATGCCTTCCAGCCTTGTGTCCAGCCATGGCTAGACATCCATTCATGATACAAATTTTTCTGATCCAAGCATATTAAAAAAAAAAGGATTTCCTAACATAACTGTCACACCAATCTATAGGGAATTCTAGAAATAGACATACAAATTCATAAGAAATCCTAAAATGCTAATTCTTTAATGTTTTGTATATACTATAGTATTGGCTTTGATGTTCAAATTTCATTTTTCTCTTTAGAGTTGATGGTTAGAGTTCAAGAATGTGTATCTTTTATAGTAACTAAAAAAAGTTAATCTTGTTCAGTTCATCCTCCAATTAAATTGCTGTTTTCAAAAAATTTAGCAATTTTGTACTTTTATGAGCAAACCAATCTATGCGGATACATTTTGTAATTAGTGTGGCAAAAATAATTATGTGAAAAGTGTCAAGACAGTACTTGTATTATTTCTTTCACCATCCCCGCCACGTTCTAAGCATTTAGGGAAATTTAAGTCTCTAACTACAGCTTTACATACTCCTCCTTATTAAAGCAGTGTTTATTTCGACATCAGGTAAACCTTGTGAATTTTAATCACCTATCCACAACTTGAACTTTACCCCCAATATTTTCACAATTACTCATTGAAATAACTCTTCACTGATATATACAGCCAAAATTTGCTTTTGTATTGTTAAATGTGATGGTCATTTATATTGGTCTGCAAACATTCAATAGCAAACCTACAGTTGTGTAAGAGTGTTTTTAAAACACACATAAACATGTCAGCAGTTTAATTGGCTACACCATGCGAGTACACATATTTTCTAGAAGGTTCTTCACAATTCTGTTTAATATTACAAAATCTAAGATAGCTGTTTATAAGTTAGAAGAAATTTTTGGGAAGTTTGATTACAAACTTGATAAATACCCTTAACCTAAACACATTAATAAAAAAAAGAGGTGCGAATACTCTTTGTGGATCCATATATTAAGGAAAAGTCAAGAAATTTCCAAGCCACCATAAGAATATTTAAAGTGAGTAGGACAGTAAGTTGTAGACTTATAGTTCATTTGTGGCTAATGCAAAAAAAAAATATATATATATATAATTTATTTATTTCCGGCACTCAAGGTTTTCCAGAAGATAACTTCTCCATTTATTGCGGAAGAAAAATTTGATGTCCTGATGAAAAGCTCCCCAGTGGAGCTGAAACGTCAAATTTTTCCTCCGCAATAAATGGAGAAGTTATCTTCTGGAAAACCTTGAGTGCCGGTATTTTCACTTTATGATTAAGCCACCAGAGCACCAGGTACTATTTTTATTTTTTCTAGTTGGAGCGCAGGGGTATTTTGTATGTGTATGTGTGTGTATATATATATATATATATATATGTATATGTATATGTATATGTATATGTATATGTATATATATATTATATATATATTATATATATATTATATATTTATATTTTGCCTTTGGTTAAAAAAAAGTAAAAGAAAAAAATCACATTGGCATAAGAGAGGTCTAATTTTTGAAGACCATATTGCCCTTTTTGTGAGAATAAATTAGTTTTTATACATAGTCAATCTTTTATAACTAGTCAATTTAATATGAAGAGTTTTTATTTGTGTGTTTTAATGCTGTTATGTAATGCAATCACAATTTTTGGAATTATGTAATTTTTTTAATAACCAAAAGAAAAATGTTATGCGCAAACATTTTGACATTTATGGGTGGTTCTCTATAAAGAGCAATTCTGGTAAAATCTTAAAGTGAAACAATTCCATGGCAACAATGGAACATTCAAACGAACCCAGAAATAAAACTACCCCATTGTTGTTTCTTTTGCATAACCCTGTTGTAGCATCAAACTGCTCTAATTGATTTGCAGAATTTACTTTGTTGATATAATATAAATTAGGGTTGGCCGTATTTAATGAGGTAGAATTTTATGGCATTGGAAAAAGATGCAAGATCTTTTATATCTTGGCTATTTTGTTGAGTAAGGGCTTTTGTTCCCCCTTCATTCATTCCATTTTTTTCTGGCTAGCTCTGCAAGGCTTTCTCTCCAGATTAATGCAATGCAGTATGTTATGTTGGTTCTGTACCACTATTTTTCATATTTTAACTATACGTTTATTCCCCACAGTTTCTAGATTAAAAAAAACATAGCAATTTAAAATATATATATATATATTTTCAAGTGTGAAAATATTTTCTGGCTTGATTAAGTGTGTGATTTGTTGAATTTAGGATTCTACTCTCCCCCTCTGTGAATGGTTTAACCTGTTTAGACAGAAAGGCGTTGAGGCTGGATTTTTACAGCTCAATCTAGATAAAACCGGTTTGAGGCAGTTCCCAAAGGCTACAGTCCTGTGTGCTAATGGAGATGTGATTTCATTTGAGATTGGTCTCACAAATCTTGTTTGCAGACAGTATTTAATCATTGTGATGGCAGCAAAATGTGGTTTCCAAACTTGGCTTAAATAAAAATGCAGCAGAAAATGCCTCAGCGAAGGAATTAAATACTAAATAAAAGCAAATGATAGGTTTAGCTCTGTTTCCAATAGGTTTTTTGATAGATTTTTTATATATATATATATATATAAATAAAAAATCTAATATTTTTATATATATATATATATATATATAAATAAAAAATCTAATATTTTTCTAAAACCATTTATATAAAAGCTAATTCAATTTTATTGATCCATTAAAAATTTTGACCTTGAACATGTAACTTTTGTTTTTCTAACCAATTTTCAAAAGGCTTAATGTTTATTCAGCAAGATGTATCAATTTTGTTTCTAATTCTGGGGTGGGGATACATGCATTGTTGCTTTGTCATTTATAGCTAAATATTACCTCCTATATATTAACGTTCGATACAACTGTATTATTATTATTTTTTTTTAACTGCTTTGTAGATGGAAGCATATTAACCATTATCTTAAAGGTGTCCCATTACTGTCCCTCTTCTTGACTCTTTTGTACCTAATAAAATAGGTGTGTTCGTGAAATGAGGCCACAAAATGTTTATATCAAGCAAAATAGAATCCATTTGTACCCATATACCAGGTACCAATGTTAGAAATTGCTTACAAATGCCTACTTTAGATACAAAATTAGATTTAATATTGTGTGTGAATGTACAGTGCTTAAGATTGCCATCCAAAAAATGTTCTCGATGGTTGGAACATGCTGGTACATTTTAACTTGCTTCTGCTAGTGTTCCTGGTGCAGTAGACTGTTTGAATGCAAAGTTGATGTTCCTTCTAGTTAAGTGGACACAATCAAATTCATGAAAAGAGCTGAACAAACAATTGAACTTTGCTTTAGTAAGGTACACAGACGGTGGGTAAACACTTCATAGCCTTTATTTAAAGTTTTAATCCCTGTCAAAGTATCTACATTTTGGAAATTAAAGAAAAATACAGATTCTAATCTTTGATATTCACATGACCGCAAGAACTTTACTGCTCATATTTACTGAGTCGCCGTTCCATTTATATTTCTCTGTACTTTTGTTGCCACTTTATTTTGGGTTGAGGTCTGATCCAAACTCCATCTGCACTGGCTTGGCAATTTCTATTAGAGAGACACATACAGTCAGGTTCATCACTTGCTCCAAATTTTTTGTTCTTCCTACCCTTCCTGGAAAAAAATCACTACTGTCCGAGACAATTACAACAAGAATTCCGAGGGGTTTATTTAATGTTCCTGTTTCCAAAAGAAGACCTTTAATTTTATATGGAAACCATATTTCCATTATTTCTCCAAAAAGGAAATTATATGGCTACTCTGGATTTAAAAGATGCCTACTTACACCTTCCTATGGCAGTTACTTCAAGAAAGTGTTTAAGATTAAAATCAGGGAAAAAGAATCTGGGCACTTTCAGTTTAAGGCCTTGCCATTCAGCCTAGCCTCTGCACCGAGGAGTTTTAAAAGTGTCCTTCATTTTGCAGCATATCTCAGAGAAAAGGACATTTACATTGTTCCATATTTGAACGATTGATTCCTCAAAGCAAGTTCCAAATAACAACTAAGAAGAAATATTTAAACCACTATTCCATCATTAGGAGGTCATGTTTGATCATTTGGGAAAATCAAAACTCCCTTCTACATGTATCTAGTTTCTGGGACTCTTAGTTGACTTGAAGTCAACTTTCTCTGTTTCTTCCCTCTCAAAAGATTAAAAAGGTCAAAAAAGACGTTCGCGCAGGTCAGTTAAAGGTACTGAATTGCACATTTGGTGGACCTGCCCACAAATTGCACTGTTGTGGAAAATAGAATGACCATAGCGGCAATTAAGAAATCCCTAACTAAACACCTCAGTGCGGCTATTACCCTGATTCCCATCCTCTGGAAAAAGCAGTGAGCGCCCACCTTCCAGCAATGACTCACGAAAGTAGAGGAATCCTAAAACGCAGAAATTATTGCAGCCCTGAAGGACCACTCTGACAAATGTTCCTTGACCTGGTTCTCATGTATGGACTACATTTCTAAGAACAGTGTAACACTCTAGATGATAAACCACTTCCACCCCAGAATGACAGGACAGAGTGTACACAATCGCATACCCCACTTCTGTTTTTTTTTCTTCCACGCACTCGTATACTCCACAGTTTACTTTCCCCGTTGCCAAAATTGGTAGTTTGATATAACTACATATGTGCAGCCTTCTGACACCGCCAGCTCCCACCATTAAAGTTACCAGGTAATGGGCAATGCAAAGCCAAAGCACAAATCATCTGTAATTAAAAAGCATTGACGTAGCATGATACGACGACATGGTTGTGGTTACTAACCTAATACGTGTTGTGATGCTTGGTAAGCAAACCACCACCTGTCGTGACCTGTTCACTAATTGCTTTCACACTGTATTATTTGTAACCCTGTATATGTCTCTTTTTAAGACGTTCACTTTCTTCATAGTGAAGCACATTGTACCATCAGGAAAGCCATGAACATTCTCATGTCCTTAATTACAGCTGTGCAGTGGGCAAAATTACGGATAAGACCTTGCAAATTTGGTCAAGAAAGAGGAGGATTTGGAATACGAATTCAGGTTCTAAAAAGGTCTGATATCAACTAGATTGGTGGAGAAAATTGTAGTTTCTGTTCTGGGGCTTATATTTCCAACAAAAGAAATATATTAGAATTGCAACAGACGCCTCAAAATTAATCTGAAAACCCTACTTCGTCAAGACATTTTTATTCTTAAGAGGACGCAGATCAATCCTCAAATTTTCAGATTATGGTGCTTTTCAATGTCATGGATCACACACAAGCCATGAATCCTACACAAAGCAGTCAGAATTCAAACAGACAACATCACAACAGTCACCTATATAAACAAATAAGTGAAACAAAAGTCAAGGGATTCAAGATACAATATGATGGATTTTCTCAAAAATGTTACCAGAAGGTCAACATCCAAGATTTATCTCCGGATTTGAAAGCAGTTTCTCATCTGTTGTAGATGACTGTTTCAACATCAGTCCATCTATTCTGACCATCCTGATAAAGAGGGTTTTTCTGCTGGGCTTAGTGGCTTTACTCTAAAAGTTCTAATTTTGTGTCTGTCATTTCCTGGTTTTGGATTTGGCTACCAATATCTTAATCAGGTGGGGTTTTTTTTTTTTTTGGTTTTTTTTTAATGCCATTTTGCTCAAATGTCCTCTTCGCAATTTTTATTTTTTATTTTTTTCCAGCCTGTGATTTGGTTTTAGTACTCCGAGCCCTTTGTGATGCTTACTTTAAACTACTGGAGGAAGTCACACATAAATATTGCATTATGTTCAGGCCTTATCATATTCAGAAATGTTATGGTCTTTCATTAGGATATGGGGATGTTGCATCCAGAACAATCATTTCTACCCAAGGTTCTGTCTAAAACGATTAGGTGAAGCTTCACCTTCTGGACATCAAAAGAGCACTGGAAATGTATATCAAGAGGTCCTCTATTTTCTTGACATCTGACGTTCTATTTGTCAACTTCCAATGTTCATTTCAATGTTAAGCATTATCTAAACCTACTATTGACAGATGATTGACACAATCAAGCTGGCATACGAAGTTAAGGGTTTCAAACTTCCATTTCCAGTAAAGGAGCACTCTACCACAGATATGGCAACATCATGGGTAGCTAAAGTTTAGGCTTCTCTAAAATATATTTGCAAAGCAGCTACCTGGTCATTATTACATACATTTATAAAGCACTACAGGCTAGCCATCTCTTCTTTCTCAAAAGCTGCTATTGGGCTTAAGGTGCTGTAGGTGGTCATTTATTGAGTGTCCACACCCAATTGGCATCTTGCTATATTGCATAGGTTTATGGCTCTGTCTCCGCTTTTATTATTTTTACTTTATTTCCAGGTTTATTTGTCCATCATAGCTAAGAACAACCCACAGGTTCCTCCCACTACGAAGGAAAAAATTGTTTATGGGATGTGTTGATAACCGATCTTCTAAGCGTGCAATTAGAATTACCATGGATATTCATTGTGCAAATATGTCAACGATTGGGAAATGATTACCAGTGTATTTCATTATCATTCTCGTCTCTGTTTAAAGTTGTATGTAAAGTAGTTGCTGAGCATTTCTAAAAAAGTTTCTTATATAATTGTCTTTCACACTTTGAAATATTTTTGCGTTGGCTAATTTTCAACAATTGGGAGGCTTTCTTTTTCCTTAATAATGAAAAAAATTATATTTATTTTCGTAGTTGGAGTTATCCGGTGTCCTGTATGCAATCAGGAGTGTGCTGAAAGAGACATAATAGAGAACTACTTTGTGCGTGACACTACAGAAGTCCCCAGTAGTACTGTAGAAAAGCCATCTCAGGTATGTACAAAGAAAAATAGCACTATATCTGCAAGGAGTCTGGGTATAAATCTTTATTTTTCAAATGAGGACTTGAAGCTGGTCTTTTCAGTAATTGTTTTAAATTCTTCCAATAAATACTTGGCAAAGTATCATTGTTTGCTTTTAAAGTCTGTTTCTTCAGGCCTCAAGAACTAGTTTCACTTTGGCCAGTCAAATGGTAAAATGAGCATTAAAGGTACTTTTTTGTTTTTTTTTGTGTCTTCTGTATATATTGTATTCTGTCCCTCTGATTATAAATTAACTCACAAAGATTTCTAGTATTAAAGGGACAATTTAAGCCCCCTAATAAATGCAGCATTCTTTAGTGGTTCTGTTTTCATGCACGGTGGTGTGACAACCCGAGATTCTCATTGTCGTCCACTGCACAGCCATTTGCTGTACATATTCCTAATTTAGAAGATCCACTTTTACAATTTTGGTAAACTTTTTATGTCATTAATTTAGCTGACTGCTACATTAAGGGGATTGGTGCCATGGCCATGTTGGCACCATAACCATTACAGCAAAACTGTTTGAATTTTGATCAGGTGGCCTTCCTTCTGCAACACATTACTCAAATCTTCTCTTGAAACTTTTTTTTTTTTGTTTGTTTCTAATTATTTTTTTGTTGGATTTCTAGCAAGTTTGTACAAGCTGTGAGGATAACGCTGAGGCTCGTGGGTTTTGTGTGGAGTGCGTGGAATGGCTTTGTAAAAATTGTGTACAGGCCCATCAAAGGGTAAAATTTACAAAAGATCATACTGTGCGGCAAAAGGAAGAAGTTCCCCCAGGTAAGAATTAAAAAATACTTTTTTTATTTTTTAAGTCCAAAGAAAAGTTGTTTAACTTTTTAGCTTTGTTATTGATATGGAGATATATAAAAAATTATATATTTTTCTTCTTCCTTTAGCCATTCTCCATATGGCTCCATACCTCAGTATGTGAACATTTTTGATTTGTTTGACCCTATGTTTATATTTCACAGAAGCTGTTGGAGTAACTAGCCAACGTCCTGTTTTTTGCCCTTTTCACAAGAAGGAGCAGCTGAAATTATACTGTGAGACTTGTGATAAACTGACCTGCAGGGATTGTCAGCTTCAGGAACACAAGGAGCACAGGTATCTACTTTAAAGTGAAACTGCTTTTAAATGCTTTCTATAATATGTAAAGGGGAAAATAAAAGCATGCCATCAGTAGTTTCCTGAAGATCATCTGTTTTAAAATGGCTCTATCACATTGTATAATTTGCAACGCCCCTGATGTTAACATCACCGCTGTTCTTCCAGTAACCCTGAGGTACAGACGAAGGTGCAAGTTACTCACATGAACCTGTCCATGCAGGGATTGCAAAGTCAAGGCTTGACTCTGCTTTTTTTTTTTTTGTGTCAAACACAGTGTAACAGAAGCCTCTGTTTCTGTATCTTGTGGAGGGTCATGGACTCGGCAGATACGGTGGCTAACCATCCAGTTTTAAATAGTTGTAACTTTCTGTATTGCATGGTTGAACTTGCGTAAAATTTATTTAATGGCCATTTTGAGTGTTTCCTTTCTTCTTTGCCTTGTTGTTTTTTTTACATCAGGGTGTTGTCACATTGTTCCAGAAGAGGGCTTTTTACACTAATTTAAACTGACTATTCTGTGTGTGTGATTGGTTGATTTCAGTCCTTACTGTTGGTTGGCTGGTTTACTATACAAGGCATGTATAAAAACCCTGTGTTTCACAACTTACATGAGGTTTAGGAAAACTGCTAAGCAGCCTATAATGACTCTGGACACCTGAGCTATATGAGGGAGGGAGACTAACCGGGATTCTCTGGCTGAGTCCAGAAGCTCCATTACACAGAGGAAAAAATAAGTAATCCCTACCTTGTCAAAGTATATCTTTTGACTGTGTTGGAACTTTAGTGACATTCCAACACAGTCTTAATAAGTATATCATAAAGATTTTATCTTTATGAAATAATTTTTGAGGGTAAGGGGGAGTGACTGAGTCACTTTATTGCTATAGCCGACCGCAACGTGCAGTCCTCTTCGCATTAGGAAGAGACACTGTTACCAGAATTTCCTCATTCTCCTCTTTGGAATCTATTTTTATCCTATAAACCTGCAGGCAGTGCATACGATACTAGACTGTGTTGGGTTACTGATTGTGTGATGTTACAGAGCTCCTGGACTTTAGCCAGCTGCTGGAGATGGGAAGAGAGGTCCAAAGATGGGTAATTGGAGACCTCTCAATGTGAAGTATAGTTTCATCGTAACATGTTGAAATGTAAAAATATGCTGTACAAGCATTTGGCTCATTATTTTGTGCAGCTATAATGGAGAGTCTCCAAGTAATAGATTCGTAAATTTAGTTAAAAAAAACTGTAAATAATGCCTTCTGGTAGCTTCATCCTATTTTTAGATCCATGCTCTTGAACGCTTCACCTGATTCCTGTTTTGTGTTTAGACCAAAAACTCCTGAAATGAAATTCCTTTGTCACTCTATCTTAATGAATCTTTAACAATACTAAACAACGTGTTTATATAGTTACTTATTTGTGTGTGTCTAATAAAGATATACCTATACATAGACATATACATTGGCCCCTTTGCAGTGCGACTTCTACACCTGCTGATT
This sequence comes from Pelobates fuscus, assembly GCF_036172605.1. Classification (NCBI taxonomy): domain Eukaryota; kingdom Metazoa; phylum Chordata; class Amphibia; order Anura; family Pelobatidae; genus Pelobates; species Pelobates fuscus. The sequence continues at coordinate 164,015,693 of NC_086319.1, forward strand.
AATGTAGTGTTTAACCAGCCAGTCGTGGCAGAAACTCTGCATATTATACAAACACAGTCCAGCTCGTTAGTTGTTGAAACCAAACATCCAAAAGTTAGTAAGAAATGTGATCTAAAATATTTTGACCGACTCTGGAATGATTGGCAGTGGTGATTAGAAACTTCAGATCTCCTGTGATTTTCATGATCACTAGTCTCTAGGGTTTACAGAAAATGGTGCCAAAAAAAATTGGGATATTGTAGTTGTTTTAAATATTTTTATTATCACAATATAAATGCGGGTTTCAAGTATAATGTGGTTGAAGCGGGTAGTCGCCTACGCAGAGGCGTGTGTATTAAAGTTTCAGTTAACATGGGGCAAACATATTGCGGATTTGTCTAAATATCATGTAATCGCATACGCAGAGGCGTATGAGTCGTAGGCAAGTATTCACAAATATTACGTTTACATAAGCTTTGCGGAGTTGGACATCAAAAACAAGAACGTGCTGTAATGAGCTAGTATAATAAAGGGAGCGCGTTAAAAAACAATTAAACTATTAACTGAAGAGTGTATCTTCGTTATGCATTTTAGACTGTTGCACAGTTGTGTGCTCCAACATATTTCCGGTTACTTGTAGACAAATGGTCATGCGGTCTGGTATTTAATGTTGTTGGCCTGCTGAGAAGGCTAGCGTCTTAGTGTGTGTTCTGTGTGGGTCTGTGTGTGTGCCTCAATCATATGGACCATGTTTGTCAGAGGGTTCGGTTCAGATTCTGGTGTCTGGGTGTCTGTGTGTGTCCCATTTAGGGTGTGTTCGTGTGTGTGAGGGTCAGGGATTCGGGAAAAGGGATTGGCTGAAGAACAGAACAGAGTGGGGATGAGCGGGATGTGGGGGGGGGGTTAGAAGAGAGTAGCGTTAAGGCGGGTGGGCATCTCTACCGTCCGACCGACCTGTACCCGCATTCTCCGCCCCGCCGGCATCACCGGTGGTCAACTCTCACTGGTTCGGATATTGTAGTTGTGTGGTTGACAAAAAGGCACTTATAATGGAAATACTAATGGCTACTTCCATCAGGATTATATGCCATAATACAAAGCATGGGTTTGCTCAAGCTTGCTACAAAAATACAGTGAGTTCAGTGTACTTCAGTGGCCTCCAAAGTCTCCAAATTTTAATCCAATAGAACACACTTGGAACAGGACCGAACTGGTAGAACAGGAAGACTGCAGAATCATATGCAGCCAACAAATCTGCAGCAACTGTGTGATGCTACCATGTAAACCTTAACCTGAAAATTTAACAGTATTGTGGCAGAAGTAGCCACAAGAGACTGTTGCACTAAGTACTACATTGTATTTAAACTGTATGTCTAATGTAATCTGTGCCTCACCTTAGGGGAAGGCAACAATGTTGCAAGTATTAGCAATTGAGTTCGTGTGTGGCCGCCGTTCGTATACCGAACACGTGGCGGCGGCCATCTTAACTCCCGAACAGCGGTGTTTGGTCGTCGAGCGTCTGGAACTAAAATCGGACGCTCGACTACCCAGACACCGCTCAGACCTCCAGAACAACGGAAACATGCGATTCAAACTGCCGAACGGCTCGCCGTTCGGTAGGATGAATCCCCCAGACTAGGGGATTCATCCGAATGCAAAATTAGAGCCGGATGGCTAGGCTGTTCGGTACTTTGTGTTCATTGAAATAGACCGACCACAGGGCCAGAATTCATGGAGCTGTTTTCGGCTACCGAATTCCTGCGGTCGGTCAAAACTTTAACTGTCTGTAACTCCCGGACCCCTGGTCCGATCTGGGTGAATTTTGAGTATGTTGCTCACCCAGATCAGACCTACTAGGGGACCCTCCAAGCTATGTGTCGTCTAGTTCTTGGAGGGAAGGGATTGTAACTACGCTACCTGTCTTGTACCTGTCTTGGATTGCTGTTCCTGTCTACCAGCGGAGATACCTTGGATCATACCTCTACTCCGCTACAATTGGTGGCAAGCGACGGGATCGTAACTACACAGCAAGAAGCGTTCGGCAGGAATTGAAACGGACTGAATGGAAATGGATTATACCCTCTTGAAACGGGACACGCTAAAAGAGTTACTAGAAGCGAGAGGGAGGATAGCAAGCAACAAAACAAAGGCTGTCCTAATCGCAGAGCTCATAGAAGGAGACAGTCGCAGCTGCTGCAGCACCTCCAAGGGAGGAGGAGGAATCAGAGTTTGCCAGGGAATATAGGAGCAGGATGGCTCTATTCTCACCAGCCCTAGCGGAGCAGATGGCAGACCAGGTTTACAACGATGTACAGGCGTACCTCATGCTGCGAACGACGCAGAGGAACCAACAAGCGGGGGAAGGAAGCACAATGTCTGTCCCTACCCCGCCAGCAAAAGCAAAAATACCTTACCAGGCATTCAAAGCATTTATTGATACAGAGAAGGACATTGATGGCTATTTACAGGACTTTGAACGGTTGTGCCAGCTGCATGCCATCAGCACCGAAGACCAAGTGCCCTTGCTAGCTGGTAACCCATCAGGCCGCGCAGCGGATGCCTACCGAGCCATGCCGGCGGAGGATATCCGGGACTATCAGAAGGTAAAACAAACCCTTCTCGCACGGTATGCCATTACACCTGAGGCATACCGAATACAGTTCCGGGCACTACTCAAACCAGAAAAAGACTCGCATGCAGAGTTCGCACAGAGGGCAGCTACTGGGTGGATTGAGGCAGCGAAAGCCGTCACGTCCCAAGAGATCATGCAGTTGTTGGTGCTGGAACAATTTTACACACGCTTGTCCCCCCAACTACAGAACTGGGTAAGAGATCGTAAACCCTGCACCTTACAAGAGGCCGCTAAGCTAGCGGATGAGCATCAGGACACCCGTCGGGAACAGCACTCATCCACTAAAGTGCAATCCCCGCCAACCTTTCCCCGACCAGGAGGGACTCCCCATACACAACCCCCCCCCCCCCCGGTACAACAACAGGGCACATATCCGGTGCCATACCTGTAACCAGCTTGGTCACGTACAACGAGACTGTCCCCGAAACCGGGCCAGGCCAGCCTGGACCCCTCAACGACCACCGCCTACCCCTCGAGCCGCAGTTCACTGCTATCAGACCAAATCATTGGCTCAACCTTTCACCACTACTCAAATAGAGGAACCCTTGGGCACCCTCCATGAGGTAAACCCGGTGCAGGCGGCATCTGACAACCGCCAAGGCCACCGACAAGTGGTCCATGTGGAGGGAAAGCGGATGGCGGGATTAAGAGATTCCGGGGCCACCATCACTCTGGTACGGAACCATCTAGTGGCCACGGACCATCTCACGGGAGACTGTATCGCAGTACGCTATTTACAAAGTGCCCACTGCTAAACTACATTTGGACTGGGGAGCGGGGGCAGGACAAATCGAAGTGGGGATGATGCAGGACCTGCCTGCGGATGTTATTTTGGGGAATGATTTGGGGGAGCTAACCTCCGCTTTTGTTACACGACCACCTCCACAAGAGGCTTATCCGGTCGTCGGTCGTCACTCGCCAACAGGCTCGCACCACCCATCGACTCTGAGGCTCAGGTAAGCCCGGCCCCCCCTGATCACACTGTTACCCTGGGATGCCCCATTAGAATTTGGTAGGGAGGTCGCCCTAGACCCGTCCCTACAGGTTTACAAGGACCGGATAGATAAAAACCAGAATGGCATAGAGGGGGAGAGGTATGCTTGGGATAAGGGGTTATTGTACCGGTATGCAGAAAAGGTAGTAGCTGGATCTATCCACGTCCCCATCAAACAGTTAATTGTGCCTCGAAAGTATAGGCAAGAATTAATGCGAATTGCCCACGACATTCCTATGTCAGGCCACCTAGGGATCAGCCGAACCAAACATCGGCTGCTGCAGAATTTCTTCTGGCCAGGGATATCCCAGGATATTAAGCATTACTGTAATACCTGTGATACCTGTCAGAGAGTGGGAAAAGGGGGGGACCGATACAAGGCCAAACTACACACCCTACCCATAATCGAAGAGCCCTTTAGCCGGGTAGCAGTAGACATAATCGGACCGCTGAAACGACGGAGCCCCTCTGGCAAGAAATACATATTGACCGTAGTAGACTACGCCACCAGATACCCCGAAGCAGTAGCCCTGCCGAATGTACACGCCGAGACCATAGACTCCCTTATGCGCATATTTACCCGTATGGGGATACCCCAGGAGATTATTTCGGATAGGGGTACCCAATTCACGGCCGAGGTCACTCACCAGCTTTGGAAAGTATGCGCAAGCTATCCTTAACTCCCCGTACCACCCCCAGTCCAATGGCCTCTGAGAACGTTTCAATGAAACGCTAAAACAAATGATCCGCACGTTCGTAGCGACCCAGAAAGACTGGGAGCGGTTCTTACCCCATCTACTGTTCGCCTACCGAGAGGTGCCCCAAGAGTCCACCGGGTTCTCCCCTTTCGAATTGTTGTTCGGAAGGAGAGTAAGGGGTCCCCTAGATCTAATCAGAGAACACTGGGAGGGGGGAACGACCATTAACGGCACCCCTATCGTACCCTATGTGTTGGAGTTCCGGAACCGCTTGGAGGAATTGACCCAGGCTGTGCTTAAAAACCTCCAGGCGGCCCAGACACGCCAGCGCCGATGGTATGATAGGGGAGCCAGGGACCGCAGCTTTCAGGTCGGCCAGAAGGTGCTAGTCCTACGACCCGTCCCTACTGATAAGCTGCAGGCTTCCTGGCGGGGCCCATTCAAGGTGGTAGAGCAAGTCTGCGATACCACCTATATAATTGGCCCCTGCGCCGGGACTGGAGGCAGACGCATGTTCCATGTGAACATGCTGAAACCCTACCGTGAGCGCACAGAGGAAGTATCCGCCATTTGCGCCTCGGCCGCTGAGGACACAGATAACCTACCCCTCCCGGACATGCTAGCCCGAGAAACCCTACAAGAGGATCTAGCAGCCGTACAGTTGGAACGCTTGAATCCCCAGGAAAGAGCCCAGGCCCAAAGTTTAATTAGGGAAAAAGGAGCCACTTTTTCCAACCTCCCTGGATATACCCCGTTAGCTACCCATCGAGTGGAAACCCTAGATCCGACCCCGCTCCGTCAACCGCCCTACCGCATTCCCGAAGCAGTGAGGGGGAACATGTACAAGGAGCTGAAAGAAATGTTGCAGTTAGGGGTAATTGAGCCTTCGGATAGCCCCTGGGCATCCCCAGTGGTACTCGTGCCGAAGCGGGATGGAACTACCCGCTTCTGCGTAGATTACCGGAGGCTCAATGATAAAACCGTGTCCGACGCCTATCCCATGCCCCGGATAGACGAGTTATTAGACAAAATGGCCAGGGGCAAATACTTAACCACCATTGATCTTTGCGAGGGATATTGGCAAATCCCGTTGGCCGAGGACGCTATTCCCAAATCGGCCTTCGTCACCCCATTTGGCCTGTACCAATTCAGGGTCATGCCATTTGGGATGAAGAATGCCACGGCCACCTTCCAGAGAATGGTGGTCCGACTATTAGATGGGTTTCAGGAGTACGCTTGCGCCTATTTAGACGACATAGCCATCTTTAGTTATTCCTGGGCAGATCACCTGAACCATATAGGGGCCGTACTAGACCGCATCAGAGAAGCCGGACTAACCCTCAAACCCAGTAAATGTCATATAGGGATGGCCGAGGTCCAATACCTAGGACACCGAGTAGGCAGTGGCCAACAAAAACCCGAGCCAGCCAAAATAGAGGCCGTAGCTAAATGGCCAACCCCCCGCACTAAAACCCAGGTACTAGCATTTTTGGGGACCGCAGGGTATTACCGAAAGTTTGTACCTAACTACAGCGCCCTGGCCAAGCCCCTTACCGACTTAACCCGCAAGAACCTCCCTAAGTTAGTAGTATGGGCCCCAGAGTGTGAACAGGCATTCCAACTCCTGAAAAATGCTCTGGTTAATGCTCCTGTGTTAGCTGCTCCTGATCCAACTGAACGCTTTCTCGTTCATACAGACGCTTCAATGTTTGGATTGGGAGCAGTACTGAGCCAGGTCGGAGCAGATGACGGTGAGCATCCGGTAGCTTACCTCAGCAGAAAACTTTTACCCAGAGAAGTAAGCTACGCCGCCATCGAAAAGGAATGCCTTGCCGTGGTGTGGGCCTTCAAGAAGCTGCAGCCCTATTTGTATGGGCAAACTTTCTCACTGCTCACAGATCACAACCCGTTGGTCTGGCTGAACCGGGTGTCAGGGGACAATGCCAGGCTGCTGCGCTGGAGCTTAGCACTGCAGCCATTTGATTTCAACATCCAATATCGCCCGGGGAAGCTCAATGGAAATGCCGACGGGTTATCTCGACAAACTGAACTGGACAAGTGATCTGTGGGTACTCCTCCAGACATCCCCAAGCCGATCCGTTGGGATCAGACTGTGTATGCTGGCTTGGTTCTGGGGGAGCATTGTGGCAGAAGTAGCCACAAGAGACTGTTGCACTAAGTACTACATTGTATTTAAACTGTATGTCTAATGTAATCTGTGCCTCACCTTAGGGGGAAGGCAACAATGTTGCAAGTATTAGCAATTGAGTTTGTGTGTGGCCGCCGTTCGTATACCGAACACGTGGCGGCGGCCATCTTAACTCCCGAACAGCGGTGTTTGGTCGTCGAGCGTCTGGAACTAAAATCGGACGCTCGACTACCCAGACACCGCTCAGACCTCCAGAACAACGGAAACATGCGATTCAAACTGCCGAACGGCTCGCCGTTCGGTAGGATGAATCCCCCAGACTAGGGGATTCATCCGAATGCAGAATTAGAGCCGGATGGCTAGGCTGTTCGGTACTTTGTGTTCATTGAAATAGACCGACCACAGGGCCAGAATTCATGGAGCTGTTTTCGGCTACCGAATTCCTGCGGTCGGTCAAAACTTTAACTGTCTGTAACTCCCGGACCCCTGGTCCGATCTGGGTGAATTTTGAGTATGTTGCTCACCCAGATCAGACCTACCAGGGGACCCCTCAGTTGACCTCCAAGCTATGTGTCGTCTAGTTCTTGGAGGGAAGGGATTGTAACTACGCTACCTGTCTTGTACCTGTCTTGGATTGCTGTTCCTGTCTACCAGCGGAGATACCTTGGATCATACCTCTACTCTGCTACAAGTATTTATCAGAAAATGCATCCAATAATTTACCATCATGCCTATATTGACCCAGACTTAGTTTTTGCTGAAAATAGGGACTTTTAGAAGTCCCTGAAATCTAATCAAACCTGTTCCCACTGCCTTTGTTAACTTAAAGGAGCACTATAGGGTCAGGAACACAAACATGTATTCATGACCCTATAGGGTTAAAACAACCATCTAGCCACCCTGGTCCCCTCATACATCACTAAATATAGTCTTACTTGTATTCAAGTCTGAAGCTGCTGGCTTTGTCACTGTTTGCTTTAGACCTGTCCACTGTTTGCTGACATCATATGTCATATATCATGTATATTGGCTAAACCCATAAATATATGCCTGTTAGAATCCAAACTCACCATGTCCCAATGGTACCCCAACTGGTTAGAAACAAGCACTCAAAAACCAACAGGGTTTTTATTTTGTTTTGTTTTTTACAACCGTGTATTAATGCTTTAGATCCCTTTGGGATATCAACACAAAAATGCTAGTTTAAAAGTATTGCTATGACAATGTGCCACTGCTTAGGTATTGAGATTGGAACCTTTGAATGCATAGTAGCTTTACATTTTATTGAAATGAGTGTGTTTATGTTTTTTTTTTTTTTTCACTTAGTTGAGAGAAAGCTTGCAGTTTGTGATATGGTTCAATACGGTCTTACTCCTGTTAATTTCTTTTTGGGGGCATGAACCGAGGAAAAAAACTTTTTTTTTTTTCCTTTATTTAGCTCACTTACATATAAAGTGGAATCATTATCTAACAGTCTTTATATGTATATAGATTTGTGTTAGCCAAGCTCTCTTTTGACAAAATTGTATGGGGAGCTGGCAGTGGAACCCAGAGTCTCTACACCATAACCATTATGATGAGCTGTAGTAGTTCTTGTTGTTAAAATTATCAGTGCTAAATGTCAAGGACTGTTAAAATTATTCATACTATGTAAAGACCAAGTACAAATGTACTTTAAAAGGACATTTGAAACAAAATCTGTACTATGTAAATGTTGTCATCTATATTCAGTGTGGGGGGCGGGCGGGGGGGGGGGGGGGCGGGTGCTACTAAAAGTAGATGAAAAGTGCTTCTCTAACTAGCTTTACACTTCCCAGTGGCTCTAGTTTTTGTCAAAGGCACAGCTGGCTTTTTACTAATCTGTTTGCATGAATAGGCTCTTCACATGTGTAGCGTAGATCCAAAAAAATGCATCCATTTACTTAAATGCTTCCATTGACTCCTGCTTGTAGTGTATGAGTCTCTCATGTATTTCTAGAGGAAGACACTGCCCATTAACAATTTAGTTGTGAGAGTTAATGGAAAATAATTACTGGCTGAATTTATCCCATTGCTTTTTATTGGGTAGCAATGTCACACAGATTTCTTCAATTATTGTCATCTGTGGAACAAATATTCTCATTGAAGTTAAAATATGAAGAAACAGATGAAAGGAAAAAATGGCACATTCAAAGAGTAAATTTTTTTTTTTTTTTTCGCTGAGGAAGTTATTAATTTTGTAATAAAAAATTCTAATCAGCCCTCATTATTATTATTAATGAATTTGATTTCCTTATTCGTTTCTCCAGTGTGTCAATCAGTTAAGCTTAGGCACACCCTCTGGCTACTCCATTAAGCATTTGATAACTTAATGAAGTTTGTTTGTATTTATTTATTCTTTTGTTTTTCATTGAAGGGATACTACAGTCCCCAAAACAACTTTTAGCAGTTTTGGTGTATAGATCATGTCCCCACAGTCTCACTGCTCAATTCTCTTCCATTTAGGAGTTAAATCACTTTGTTTATGAACCCTGGTCACACCTCCCTGCATGTGACTTGCACAGCCTTCCTAAACACTTCCTGTAAAGAGTCATCTAAAGTTTATCCTTCCTTTATTGCAAGTTCTGTTTAATTTCGATTTTCTTATCCCCTGCTATGTTAATAGCTTGATAGATCCTACAAGAGTCTCTTGTATGTGATTATAGTTACATTTACAGAGAAAGAGATACAATTGTTTAAGGTAAATTACAACTGATTGAAAGTGAAACCAGTTTTTTTTTTCATGCAGGCTGTGTCAGTCAGTCAAGGGAGTTGTGACAAGGACTGCATAAACAGAAACAAAGTGATTTAACTCCTAAATGGCAGTGAATTGAGCAGTGAAACCTGAGAAGCATGATCTACATGTCACATCATGCCATGCTCTGCAGATCAGTCTGGTGATGGTTTCCCTTGTGGTTGTCCGAGAGCGCGTTATTGATTCTGGTTATTTGACTTTGGCATTGTTTTTGACTTCCCTGTTTTTTGGCATCCCTGACTCCTGGCTTTTCCTTATTGTTCTGTCTCTTTCTGTTTCCCTTGACCTCGGCTATTCATGACTATTCTTTGGTACGTTAGTCCGGCCATTCTAAGGTCCGGTATACATTACCTATCAGTCCTCTGTGTTACACAATTCTACCAGAATCAATAACGCGCTCTCTGACAACCACAAGGGAAACCATCACCAGACTGATCCGTAGAACAAAAGCTGTTTAGGTGACTATAGTGTTCCTTTAAAATAACTTCCTTAACATTTTCATTATTCTTTTACATCTGTACCCTTCCTCACCACTTTGCCTTAAATAGGTATCAATTCATTGAAGAAGCTTTTCAAAGCCAGAAGGTGATAATAGATACTTTGATTGCAAAGTTAATGGAGAAGAACAAATATATCAAGTTTACAGGGGACCAGATTCAAAACAGGCAAGTACAAAGCTCATTTATTTCCTGAAAGAAAGTTTGCTTTTATGGTTTTGTGCAGTCATTCATATTTTAGTAAAACTAATTCTGCTGGACTCTTGCATCCATTTTTGTTAACTGCCGCATTGGGGGAACCTTCTTAAACTGCATTTAGTGAGAGTCTGGATGTAGCTGGAATATGATGTTATTTGTATGCAGATTGTTCACCACTTGCAATTACATTACCCTTTGCTGCATTGCAGTCTTTTAAAGCCAATGTGTTCTTTCACTTTACGGCAAACCTCGCCTTCATAGATCTATGTATAGTGTATCATATAATAGTATAATATTGTGTGTGTGTATGCAAAAGATTTAAGCAGGTATTAAATGCTGCAAAGTTTTTTACATTTACTGTTTATTTTTATCAATTAACAAAATGCAAAGTGTTGTAACAGAAGAAAACCTTAATCTAATCAATATTTAGAGTACCCACCCTTTGCCTTCAAAACAGTGTTTTGTTTTGGTACACTTGCACAAAGTCAGGGATTATGTATTGATAGAATCAGATGTAAGAAAGTTTACAATACAGGTGCTAATTATCATCAATGTAATATATAGGTTGAAACACAATCCTTAACTGAAAAAGAAACTGCTGTATAGGAGGAGTAAAGCTGTGTGAGGAACAGCCAAATTCTGCTAACAAGATGACGTTGCTGATGACCGTTTAGTGTCAAAAGTCATACATCATGGCAAAACTGAGCACAGCAACAAGACACAAGGTAGATATACAGCAATAGTAAGGTCTGTTCCAGGCAGAAATTGTAAGGCAGGCAGGGGTTACCAGGTGTGCGCTCCCAGCACTTCTAAAGAAATAGAGAACCAATAATGTTGAAAACCAATGGTGCACAATAGATGGCCTAAAAAGTTGGCAGTTTTTTTGCTGCCTTACCCTGAAGACCTGCGGAATGGTAGTATAATGAGTATCTACAGGCAACAATAAAGCATGGTGGTGGTTTCTTGCAAGATTGGGGTACTTACAAATATAAATGTTCTGGTGCTACTATATTGTGGAGCAGAGACTAGGCAAGTCTAACAAATCAGAAGAAAATATATACTCTTCAAACTATCAAATTGCCAGTTAACTTCAATTGTCCTCCAATCCCGTTGTATAGATCCTGAACAGTGGTAATATACACTTTCTTGGAATATTTTTTAGTGGCTAAAAACAAACAAGGATACAAGACATGTATAAATAAAGTAATACACAAAAATGTATTGTTCAAAATATGCTTACAGGACAGTGTTCACAGCTTATCTTTGTGAAAAACAAGTTAACTTGGACTTGTAGTTAAGATTCTCTCTCCATAAGGTTTCTAACAGGTAAATTCCTCAGACACTTGCGCAATCAGTTGTATCAGATGTGTCTTGCCCTCTCCTAAAGGGCAGCCCACCTTATTTGATTGTAAATTCCTGTCCTAATGTGTTTTACACCCCACCTCCTATAGAATGTAAGCTCGTTTGAGCAGGGTCCTCTTCAACCTATTGTTCCTGTAAGTTTATTTGTAATTGTCCTATTTATAGTTAAATCCCCCTCTCATAATATTGTAAAGCGCTACGGAATCTGTTGGCGCTATATAAATGGCAATAATAATAATAATAATAATTTCGTCCTTCAAGTTGGACTTTGTAAATGATTTTGGTCATCATTAATGTTACAGGCATATACTTAAACGTCATGCAATACAAAAACAATCAGGAACGCTTCTGACTGGCCCTGAATTTATTTTGCTGCATGAGAATCAACCCAAACTTACAGCCAAAGTAATTGAGAATTATCTTCAACATAAATAACAAGGAGTTCTGGAAGCCATGGTATGGCCTTCACAGAGCTCTCATTTTAACACTGAGTCTATGTTGGAGTACATGAGGAGAAAAATGCAACAGAGGCTGCCAAAACACACATAAGAATTGTGGTTTGTTCAAAATATCGTTAACAGCCTATCTGCTTACAAAGTTGTATAGTGTACCTAGAATAATTGATGCTGTTTGGAAGGCAAAGAGTGGTATTGATTAAAATACTGATTTGATTTTTTTTTTTCTTCTGATCACTCAATTTGAATTTTGTAATTCGATAAAAAATAAACTAACTTATATGTTTTGAAGGCATTCGCCAAAACCCTAGGGTTCCACAAGAACAAAATTTGGGGTTCCGCTGCGATTCACGCATCGGGTGGCCCAGGGCCACTCGATGGGTATTCGTGAACAGGGACTCAGTGTGGTGCCGTGACCTTGCATTATTGGATGATGAGAGGAAGTGACAGCCTGTCACTTCCTCACAGCTTCACAGAACGCACCAAGCGGGATGGAGAGAGGCAGGAGGGGATGGGGGGAGAAAGCTGCTGCTGACCTCACACCCCAACAGCTAGCAGCACTCCTGCAGACAAAAGGGTAAGCTAACAGGAGGGTGGCTGCAATTATAAACATTATGACTTGTATGTGTATCTTTGTGTGAAGTTGTGTGTGTACCTGAATATGTGTACCTGTGTGTCAGTGTGTGTATATCTGTATGTCAAGCTTTGTGTATCTGTGCCGTGTGTGTGTGTCACTGTGTATCTGTTAATGTTTGTATGTGGCATTGTATGCGCCAACATCCCAGCAATGAAACACCAACACACCCTGCAAACAAAAACATGACCTACAAAGACACCCCTGAACGCTAACTCCAAAATTATATATAAACACTCACACACCCTTCACAAAAATGTTTGCAGTAGTGTGTATGTATATCTATGTATATTTTTTTATTTGTTGCATTCTCGTTAACCCCTTAAGACCGGAGGGCGTACAATTACGTCCTTTTTTTAAGCGACTCTAAACGCCGCCGGGCGTAATTGTACGCCCTCCGGGTTTTTTTTACTTACCCGGTCGCCGGCGATCGCGGTTGGGGGGACTCCCAGGGAGCCCCCCGCGGCACGTCCGCCTTCATCAGCCCCCCCCGGGCCCTTGTGAGAGTGAGGTCCTTGCGAGGACCTCACAATCACATGGCCGGGATAGCTGGCTGCAGCAATGCCAGCAGGGGGGCTGCCTGTAATGAGTTAGTCCCCCTGCTGGCTGGAAATCAAATTTAAATAAATTAAATAAGTGAAAAAAAATATATATACTTAGATATATATATATATATATATATATATATATATATATATATATATATATTACCTTGCACACAAACTATCAATTATTGCAAAAACCGGGTGCATTACCAGGGCCAAAGATATCCAAAATACAAATGGCTGCACTCACGGAAGTTTTCTTGTTAAAATATAACTTTCAATGAAGTTCCATAAAAGAAATCGACGTTTCAGTCCATCATGTGGAGTTTCATCAGGATATACAGACATTAAAAAGCATGTTGCATATATAGGAGTACAATAATTGTAATAAATCTGATAAATATGTGTAACTCACCCCAGGTGCTGATCGTGCAATTGCCGGCGTCCTGCCTGACTGTGTGCGCATGCGCAACAGTGTACCCGCCCCTTTACGTGACGTCATCACGTTACGTTACCGCCGTTGTTATGGAAACGCGGCATAACAAAGTTCCGTCATCATAACGCTGCGGACTTCACCCGGATACAGTGTAAACTTAGGTGATCGAATATTTTAAGTGCTGGATGAAATAAGTGATGAATAAAGTGCATAATAATGAAAAAATGAGTTCTGTCATTTACATAAGGAGTCCCAATGCTCCCAAATTACATAGTGTTCAAGGCAACTATTTAAAGTTGCTATTACTGTGATTAAAAGTGAAAGTCATGTGACTAGAAGTACTCAATAGTCATATATGTATACCGTGCTAAATTTAAAGTGACAAGTGCATAAAGTGACAAAAGTGAAATCAAATAGAGTGCTGTTAGTGCAAAACCAAGTAATAACTATTATATACATATATATACACAAACACAAAGAAAAATTATTAAAATATTGATATTACAAATGGATGGCTGTATAAATTTTTTTTTTTGTTACAGAGGGATATATGTGGGCCCAAAAAATACATATATATAAGTACCTGGTGCACATAGATATAAAATCTATATCCAGTTTTCTTATGGTTATTAATGTAGCAATTCCCATTATATATCTACATCGCTATGGACCCCTCATCTACGCCACCATTTGTATATCAAAGGGTAAAAATGACAGCAAAAAATACTAATGCATAAAAAATTATCTATATTCTGAGCAAGCTGGAGCAAAAAAGTTCATAATGTATTCACAGAAACGAATGAAATGACAATGATTCATTGAGTCCCTTGGGAGAAACAGTATCAAGTTCCTGTATCCAAAATGCCTCTTTGTTTAAGAGTATCTTTCCCCGGTCACCACCTCTTCTTGATAGTGGGATATGGTCATTTTTTTTTCAGTGTGGCCAATTTTTCAAATTTCAGTGTGGCCAAAGGATGTCCAAACTCCAAAAAATGTTTTGCCACTGGTTTGTCTGATTGACCATCCCTATAAGCTAACCGTATACTGGATCGGTGTCCTCTGATACGTTCACATATGGCAGTTTACGTTTTGCCTATATAGCAAAGTCCACATGGGCAATTCAATTTATATGTCACGTGTGTTGTTTTTCACGTTATTGTAAACCTGATAGAATAGATCTTATTGTTATGTGGGTTGTTAAATTTCTTTGCCGGGATCATATGACTGCACGTGACGCATCCTAGACACCTGACTGACTCCCTTTACTGTTCTTTAGATATCCTTTGGTAACTTGCTACTGGGTCCGTGTGCACTAGCAGGTCCTTTAAGTTCTGGTTTCTCTTGAAACAGATTAACGGTGCTTGCTTAAATTCTCTTGGGAGTGTTTCATCGCTTGTTAGAATTTTCCAGTTTTTCTTGACCGAGGCTGCTACTTGTGGTGATACAGGTTGATACTACATGGGGAAAACTAGTTGTGAAGACTTTTTTTTTCTTTTTCTCTTCGGCGCGCGCACACTGTGCTTCTTGAAGCGTTTTATCCAGAGTTAGCTTATAGGGATGGTCAATCAGACAAACCAGTGGCAAAACATTTTTTGGAGTTTGGACATCCTTTGGCCACACTGAAATTTGTGGCGATTGACCATATCCCACTATCAAGAAGAGGTGGTGACCGGGGAAAGATACTCTTAAACAAAGAGGCATTTTGGATACACGAACTTGATACTGTTTCTCCCAAGGGACTCAATGAAGCATTGTCATTTCATTCGTTTCTGTGAATAAATTATGAACTTTTTTGCTCCAGCTTGCTCAGAATATAGATAATTTTTATGCATTGGTATTTTTAGCTGTCATTTTTACCCTTTGATATACAAATGGTGGCATAGATGAGGGGTCCATAGCGATGTAGATATATAATGGGAATTGCTACATTAATAACCAAAAGAAAACTGGATATAGATTTTATATCTATGTGCACCAGGTACTTATATATATGTATTTTTTGGGCCCACATATATCCCTCTGTAACAAAAAAAAAATTTATACAGCCATCCATTTGTAATATCAATATTTTAATAATTGTTCTTTGTGTTTGTGTATATATATGTATATAATAGTTATTACTTGGTTTTGCACTAACAGCACTCTATTTGATTTCACTTTTGTCACTTTATGCACTTGTCACTTTAAATTTAGCACTGTATACAAATATGACTCTATTGAGTACTTCTAGTCACATGACTTTTTCACTTTTAATCACAGTAATAGCAACTTTAAATAGTTGCCTTGAACACTATGTAATTTGGGAGCATTGGGACTCCTTATGTAAATGACAGAACTCATTTTTTCATTATTATGCACTTTATTCATCACTTATTTCATCCAGCACTTAAAATATTCGATCACCTAAGTGTACACTGTATCCGGGTGAAGTCCGCAGCGTTATGATGACGGAACTTTGTTATGCTGCGTTTCCATAACAACGGCGGTAACGTAACGTGATGACGTCACGTAAAGGGGCGGGTACACTGTTGCGCATGCGCACACAGTCGGACAGGACGCCGGCAATTGCACGATCAGCACCTGGGGTGAGTTGCACATATTTATAAGATTTATTACAATTATTGTACTCCTATATATGCAACATGCTTTTTAATGTCTGTATATCCTGATGAAACTCCACATGATGGACTGAAACGTCGATTTATTTTATGGAACTTCATTAAAAGTTATATTTTAACAAGAAAACTTCCGTGAGTGCAGCCATACTATTTGTAATATATATATATATATATATATATATATATATATATATATATATATATATATATATATATATATATATATATATATATATATATATATATATATATATATATATATATATATTTACACGTAGACTGATACTGATTAAATCTATATATATTTATAACAGTAAAATGTATTACAACGATGATATCGCCAGTAAAAGTGACGTTTTTTGCATTTTTAACGCACAAACAGCATTTACACGGACTATATTATTGCTGCAATACTTTTTACTCTTTTGAAACACAAATATTTGTGTTCAGCGAAGTCTCCCGAGTACAACAGTACCCCTCATGTACAGGTTTTATGGTGTTTTCAAAAGTTACAGCGTCAAATATAAGGCTTGTGTTTCATTTTTTTCACATTAAAATTCGCCAGATTGCTTACGTTGCCTTTGTGAACCTATGGTAGCCCAAGAATGATAATTACCCCTATGATGGCATACCATTTGCAATAGTAGACCACCCAAGGTATTGCAAATGGGGTATGTCCAGTCTTTTTAAAAACCTATACAGAGGGGGTACTGTTTTACACGTGAGACTTTGCTGAATACAAATATGTGTATTTTATTGCAGTAAAAGCAAACCGTATCATGACATTGACAGTTAAAATGTCATGTAGAACTAAAAAATTACCAAAATTTCTTATTTTCTCCCATTTTTTTCATATTAAATTATGTTTCATAGCTAAATATTTGCTATTAAATGAAAGCCCCGTTTCCCCTGAATAAAATGATATATAATAAGGGTTGGGTGCATTTAATATGAAAGAGGTGAATTACGGTTGGACAGACATATAGCGCAAATGCCAGGTTTTGTTTACGTTTAGTTTTGTTCACAACTTGTACATTTGGCTCAGTCCTTAAGGGGTTAATTATCACTAATGCTTTATTTTTGTCTATTCTTGTCATAGGATCCTCGAAGTAAACCAAAACCAAAAGCAGGTGGAACAAGATATAAAGGTTGCCATTTTTACATTAATGGTGGAAATCAATAAAAAAGGCAAAGCTTTGTTACATCAACTTGAGGTAACGTAGTTTGTTTTAACCAATATCCTTCTTATTCTTCTTCCTCTTCGTCCACTACCTAAACGTACCTTTCTTGAGCCGGTTTAGTGAGTGGAGAGTCACAATTTTTCTACAGTGAAAGTAGAAAAAAAGAGGAGATCTACATTTTAACACTCCTATGATATTAACAAGAGCCTTATAAGTGAATAAAACCATAATACAAATATTAAGTGCTGACTGAATAGTAACACTATCTTAAATAATCATATTGTGCAAGGAGAGGCATAGTTAATGTAACCAATCAAGCTTCCTTGCACAAAAGGCTGACTTAATTACATTGCAACATAACATTGCTTTTAATGGTAATAACTGTTCTTTAAAAAATAAATATATATAATACTTGTACCCTAAGGCGACTTTAATGGATGCATTTTGACTGCCTGATCTATTTTTTTTTTTTTTTTTTTTTTTTTTTTTTTTTTTGTTGTTGTGCGGGGGTAGACATATCAACAAGCGCCACAACAGCGTATCTCAGGATTCACATAGATTAAACAGTGGCGGGACCATTCGCACATTTTTTGTATAATTTGCATGCTTAACTAAACAGTTATTCCAACAGATTGAGATTTAGCTAAAATAACTAGCATAGAGAAGAAAATAAAAAGGCATAGTAGTTATTGACATACTTATATGTTTAGTCGATTGGCAACTGAGAGTGGTAGCTAGTGGGCCACGTTACAGGTCTAGTCCGCTGCTCCGTTTATAAGAAACATTTTAACAGCTAAGCCTACATGCTTGTGGAATGTGTTGGTGCCAATATGTTGTTAGACATAGGTTAAAACACGTTAAGGGAGACATAGTAATTATCATGTGAGCTGTCCTGTCTTACATGCACATTTTTAAGGAGTTAATATACCAAGAGACATCAATATTTGTTTCTGTAGTTTTGGGTCGTTAAGGCGAGAGCCTAAGCATGTTACACCAAGCTAAATGTAGTATCACAGTTGGTCTTGTGCCTAAATGGGAAATCTGCCATGTATATACTATCGACAGGTCTAATCTACAATATCACAGGTTAGGTATAGTTTAAGGTTCATTGTGAGTGTGAATCTGCGCTGGGTCAGCATTTATGGGATACAGGCTAATTATAGCAATGTCTGGCATGGGAGCCTTTCTAAAAAGCTAAGTTAGCATGAGAAGAAGGTGAGAGTAAATGATGGCAAAAAAGACATAGCAGGCTTGATCTAGTAAAACATTTAAACGTCAACAGGTGGCAAAGCGAACTGGGCAATTAAGCCATTCAGCACTGGCAATGAAGGAGTGATCTGTCCTGGCTGTAAGCCTGGCATACCCATACAGTCGAGTAGTCCGTCAGCCTATTCCCCGGCTGGGTTGCAAGCGTCCATGTGGATACAGTTCATGCAGGGCTGCCAGTGGCCCGCCAGGCGACCAATGTAGTATGGTTAGTGTTTGCTGGTGCATGCTGGATCGTCTGTTTTGTAAGTGTCGCTTCAATGGGTTGCTCTGGTACCTTGGGTCTGTAGGTAGGCATGTGTTTGCTTTTGCCAGTCTCATATGATAGGTGTTAGATCGGGTCAGCTTTTCCTTGCCTTTCTGTGGGTGCAGAGCGTCTCCCCTCTTCCCATGTGGGGAGCGGTTCAGGGCTCTTTGACCGGCTTGTGGTGGCGATCTCCGGCGGCCGTGTCTAACGGTTGTTTGCCCGTGGGGTTGCTGTGTCACCACCTTGCTCCTGTTGGATATCTGCCCTGGGGGGCTTGCGCGGTTGGTTGCTGCGATGTTGGGGGTCGTCTTGCCCGGTCGGGGCTTTTGCGACTCCCTCTCGTGTTGTCTCCGTGTCTCTCGCATTATCAGAGCCTCCCATTTCGCCCAGAAGAGCTCGAAGGCGGCATCCGCGGGCGCCAGAGGTGAGCGAGTTTGATGCTGTTGGTTCTGCAGCGCCAGACCTCGAGCAGTGCTGTCGGCCATGTTAGTTGGGCCTCGTGGCATCCGCTGATCGGGGCTGCGCCCCGGAGCGTCCTGAAGGTGAGCGCTCTGCATGGGCTGGTGGACCGGGATTATCCCCCACCGGTCCGGGGGGGGGGGGGGAGAGAAACGCGGGTCCGTGCATGTGGAGGTAGCCGGTCTTGGCGGCGGGAGAGCAGCCGTCTCCCCGCGCCCACCATGTGGGTAGGCCTCTGTTGCCTGTCGGGTGGCTGGTGCTCGTCTTGTCACTTGAGTGGTGTCATTACGATCCGCTTAGTGTCACCTCTTGTTTGGTGGCTTTTGTGTCACGATTGGTCGCCGTTTAGAGTGTGAAAATCCGATTTATTTGATGCGTGGTGCAGGAGCTCCAGAGGTTAGCATCCTCTCAGTTTCATGCTCAGGCCCCGCCCCCCTTAATTTTTTTTTTTTTTTAAATACACCTCAAGGGTGTGCCCTAGATGTGCAAGCAGTCTGCATTCATGATGCTGATTGCACTTATGTGCTACGCAGCCCTGATTAAGATGCCCCATATGCTGCCTAAGAAATTCCAACTGTTCCTGAATCTCCTAATCCATAGTCCATTAAAGGCATCCAGACCTAATGTCATTGTTTTTGATGGCGGACATAAACATTTGATCCTTCAGCAAAATGGATTCTCTAAAGCTGTAAATAATATCCTTGTTCCAGCTCTGAAAGCTGTCAAGCGTATTTAAATTGGTGTTCTTTAGATGTAGAGTCCTTTTGGGTCGCCAGAGTGCTGAATTTTCTTCTGGCTGGACATAAGGCATTATCAACCAGTACTTTAACCCCTTAAGGACCAAACTTCTGTAATAAAAGGGAATCATGACATGTCACACATGTCATGTGTCCTTAAGGGGTTAAAGGGTCAAATGTCTTCCCTTTCTGTCCTGTTCCTTTCTGTCGAGACACTTGTTCAGGCTTTGGCCTAAATTCACCTTGTGGTTCAACTTGTAAGTCCTCTGTTGAATGTGAACTTGGTCCTGTCGGTGCTTCAGCACTGTCCCTTAGGACTTCTACATAACTTTCAACACTTGATGTGGAAGGTGAAATATTTTTCTAATTTCTTCCCCTTTGAGGGTTTCTGAGGGTTCACTTATATTGTTGGCTCCCTCTTTCCTGTATAGCAAGGTTTATTTGCTTAGTTTTATTTTATTCTTTCCTAAAGTTGTTTCCACTTTCTCCAAGCTATGAGATGGTAGTACCTTCTTTCTACCTAAAGCCAGCCAATGATAAGGATTAGGAGCTACTACACTCTATACATAGTACGTGGATGCTGCAAAGCATTTTGTTCACTTTTCAGGGCGTTGTAAAGATCTCAGAGCTTCAGCTGTTACTCTGGAGTTTTGGCTGAGATCTGACTGGATTACTGTTCACTCTACTATAGTCCTGGCTACCTCTTGCAAGCATGAGATTTCCATAGAACAGATTTGCAAGGCATCTACCGTATATACTCGAGTATAAGCCGAGTTTTTCAGCCCATTTTTTGGGCTGAAAAACCCCAACTCGGCTTATACTCGAGTCATAGTCTGTATTATGGCAATTTGCATTGCCATAATACAGACCGGGGGAGAGGGGGGCTGGCAGAGCTGTAACTTACCTGTTCTGCAGCTCCTGTCAGCTCTCTCCTCCTCCGCGCCGTCCGTTCAGCACCTCGGTCAGCTCCCAGTGTAAGTCTCGCGAGAGCCGCGGCTCTCGCGAGACTTACAGTGTGAGCTGATAGAAGGAGCTGCACAGACCGCGCGGAGGAGGAGAGAGCTGACAGGAGCTGCAGAACAGGTAAGTTACAGCTCTGCCAGCCCCCCTCTCCCCCCCACTGAACTGCCACTGGACCACCAGGGAAGGAGAGCCCCCCTCCCTGCCATGTATCAAGCAGGGAGGGGGGACGAAAAATAAATATAAATAAAATAAGAAATAATAATTAAAAAAAAAAATAATAATAAAAAAAAGGGGGTATAAGGACCTCTGTGGGAGGGGGGGGGGGGGTATAAGGACCACTATGGGAGGGAGGGGGTGGGATAAGGACCACTATGGGAGGGAGGGGGGGTATAAGGACCGCTATGGGAGGGAGGGGGGGGATAAGGACCGCTATGGGAGGGAGGGGGGGGATAAGGACCGCTATGGGAGGGAGGGGGGGGATAAGGACCGCTATGGGAGGGAGGGGGGGGATAAGGACCGCTATGGGAGGGAGGGGGGGGATAAGGACCGCTATGGGAGGGAGGGGGGGGATAAGGACCGCTATGGGAGGGAGGGGGGGGATAAGGACCGCTATGGGAGGGAGGGGGGGGATAAGGACCGCTATGGGAGGGAGGGGGGGATAAGGACCGCTAGGGGAGGGGAGGGGGAAGTAAGGACCACTAGGGGAGGGGAGGGGGAAGTAAGGACCACTAGGGGAGGGGTGAGTCAGGACCACTGGGGGAGGGGGGTGAAGGAACACGGGGGTGGGGAGGTAAGGACCACTGAGGGAGGAGGAGGGGAGGTCAGGACATATGGGGGGGGCAAATATCCTTGCACCGGCCCTGCACACACTGCATTCATACACACACTGCATTCATACACACACACACACACTGCACTCATACACACACTGCACTCATACACACACGCTGCACTCATACACACACACGCTGCACTCATACACACACACGCTGCACTCATACACACACACGCTGCACTCATACGCACACACGCTGCACTCATACGCACACACTGCATTCATTATACACACACTGTAAATAAATATTCAATTAATATATTTTTTTTAGGATCTAATTTTATTTAGAAATTTACCAGTAGCTGCTGCATTTCCCACCCTAGTCTTATACTCGAGTCAATAAGTTTTCCCAGTTTTTTGGGGAAAAATTAGGGGCCTCGGCTTATATTCGGGTCGGCTTATACTCGAGTATATACGGTAATTAGTATTTTTGGTACACTTTTGATATATATATATATATATATATATATATATATATATATATATATTATAATTAATTGAAAAAAATTTTTTTTATATTTGACAATTTTTATTGGTTTGTATAGGAGGAGGGTACAGAAAGAAAAGAGAGGAGGCAGAATGATTTCATCACAGAATGTATACTCGTACAAGGTAAGAGTATACATTCTGTGATTAAATATTTCATGCATACAAGGTCCCGGCATCTGGTACCACAGTCTGTCCAACACTATATACAGACGCATCGTATAAGTGGTACAATCCCATAGAGAGAGAGAGAGCTATACCCATTGTACCTCTCGCTCCACCCTGATGTTTAGTTGCAATCATTTGGTACGCGATCTTCACGAGTCCCACATATCCTGTGTTTTTAGGGAGGTTTGATTAGGGGGAATGGTGTTTTCAAGCCTTCCTCGTATGAGCTCTGTGTATCCAGTTCAGTGAGTAATCGTTGGAGATGCGGAGGGTGAAACAAAGAAAACTGTATGACCAAACAGAATGAAGCACGGACATCGTGATCTATATTGTACAGGTGTGGGGTCGTGGTCCCCGGTCTGTCTGTTATGAAGACTTTGGGGGTTTAACGCAAGAGAGTTAGTGAAGCGTCAAAGGCATTGGTAATGTGCCTGTTAGGAACCATTGCCACATAAAGCCAAACCTGTTCGATTGGGTATCTTGTCCTGTCTTGTCTCATTATTTGACCCAGGGATAACGGTAAACTGTCCGACTGCTAATGGGAAGCATCTATTCTAGCCGTCAACTAGTTAAATGGAGGGATTACTTATTGGCATACATGGTAAATAAGTCACCCCAATAATGTCCGTGGGACCAAGCTATACAAATTAGTAGAGGAAAACCTCATGTACATGAGTTGTATGGTTTAGCAGTTATGCAGTGTGAGAATATTTATGGGATAATAAATATTACAAATATTTTCATAAAAATGATCAAAATTAATTTGTTTTATTACATCAAAAATTAATATCTTGGCACTGTTCCCCGATTAATGAGATAAAGCTGAAAATTACCCACTACAGTGGGACCTCGGTTTACGAAT
Source organism: Pelobates fuscus (assembly GCF_036172605.1). Taxonomy (NCBI): domain Eukaryota; kingdom Metazoa; phylum Chordata; class Amphibia; order Anura; family Pelobatidae; genus Pelobates; species Pelobates fuscus. The sequence goes on from NC_086319.1 coordinate 164,038,867, forward strand.
TTAATGCGTTCTCCGGGACGTTTCGTATTGCGAAAAATTCGTAAACCGAAACACGGTTTCCCATAGGAATGCATTGAAAACCAATTAATGCGTTCCGGAGGTGAGAAAAAAGTCAAATAAAGTATTTTATCTGTTCAAAACTCTTTATAAAGTGCACTTTAAAGGCATAAATACTGTACAGGGACATGATTAATCAAGCAATAACATTTCAAACATCCAACTTTATGTTTTAAAACATCACACATCAACACACAGTAAAAGGCATGCAAACAACTAAGCTCAGCTCCCTACCTTTCCACTTCTTGAGATGCACCAAAAAGGCTCCAAAACCTGCTGCAAAGTGCTCAAAAAGGCTCCACAATTTGCTGCAAATGGCTCCAAAAGGCTCCACAACTTGCTGCAAATGGCTCCAAAAGGCTCCACAACTTGCTGCAAAAGGCTCCACAACTTGCTGCAAGTGGCTTCAAAAGGCTCCACAACTTGCTGAAAATGTCTCCAAAAGGTTCCACAAGGCTCCACAACTTGCTGCAAATGGCTCCAAAAGGCTCCACAACTTGCTGCAAGTGGCTCCAAAAGGCTCCACAACTTGCTGCAAGTGGCTTCAAAAGGCTCCACAACTTGCTGAAAATGGCTCCAAAAGGCTCCACAAGGCTCCACAACTTGCTGCAAATGGCTCCAAAAGGCTCCACAACTTGCTGCAAATGGCTCCAAAAGGCTCCACAACTTGCTGCAAATGGCTCCAAAAGGCTCCACAACTTGCTGCAAGTGGCTTCAAAAGGCTCCACAACTTGCTGAAAATGGCTCCAAAAGGCTCCACAAGGCTCCATAACTTGCTGCAAATGGCTCCAAAACCTCTCCAACACCTCCACACTACACACTCACGTGCTACCCACACTTCAGTATGCAGGGGGCGGAGCTATAAACTGGGACACTTGTTTCGTATTGCGAAAAAAATACGTAAACCGAGGCATTTTTTTAAATGAATTTTTATACGTAAACCGAATTTTTCGTTTACCGAGGCATTCGTTAACCGAGGTTCCACTGTATTTTAATTCTCTTAGTTCCTAGAGGAAGTTCACTAGAAGATTTAACTTCACACAGTAATCACAAATTAATTATAAAAATATAATTTATTGTGATAATAAAAATAATAGTAACATGCGTGACAATCGGTAAATAATTAGGTATAACATAATTATACAATATGGCAGTGGTTTAACACACTACAGACGGCTAAAAGCAACAGTTATATGCACAGTTGTCAATAAGATTTATAATAGGATACTCCTCTTAGAAACCAAATTCACAGAGAAGACAGAACTTCACAGCAGTCCAGCGTAAAGCAATAAAAACTTTGTCTGACAGATCACACTAACTCTTCCACTGCTGGCTACAATCCTTATAGGTAAGATACCCTATTATATTGCAATTTTACTACAATATTTCTCATACTAGATAATTTGACTATTCCTCTGTCCATCCAATAAGAATAATTCTACCAGATTTTACTGCCGAATTTTAACTTTCCTAAATAAGATTCACTATCTTATATCAGAACAAGTTAATACCTCTGGATAAAAAAATTGGTATGCTAACATTTGCCAAATTTACCTTTTATATATCGTTATCTTTACGCCACCTGCAGAAATTGAATTTTTATAACCATATGTTCCTTAGCAAATAATGATTTCTAATACCGTATATACTCGAGTATAAGCCGACCCGAATATAAGCCGAGGCCCCTAATTTTTCCCCAAAAAACTGGGAAAACGTATTGACTCGAGTATAAGACTAGGGTGGGAAATGCAGCAGCTACTGGTAAATTTCTAAATAAAATTAGATCCTAAAAAAAATATATTAATTGAATATTTATTTACAGTGTGTGTATAATGAATGCAGTGTGTGCGTATGAGTGCAGCGTGTGTGCGTATGAGTGCAGCGTGTGTGTGTATGAGTGCAGCGTGTGTATGAGTGCAGCGTGTGTATGAATGCAGTGTGTGTGTGTATGAATGCAGTGTGTATGAGTGCAGTGTGTGTATGAATGCAGTGTGTGTATGAATGCAGTGTATGAATGCAGTGTGTGCAGGGCCGGTGCAAGGATATTTGCCCCCCCCATATGTCCTGACCTCCCCTCCTCCTCCCTCAGTGATCCTTACCTCCCCACCCCCGTGTTCCTTCACCCCCCTCCCCCAGTGGTCCTGACTCACCCCTCCCCTAGTGGTCCTTACTTCCCCCTCCCCTCCCCTAGTGGTCCTTACTTCCCCCTCCCCTCCCCTAGTGGTCCTTATCCCCCCCTCCCTCCCCTAGTGGTCCTTATCCCCCCCCTCCCTCCCATAGTGGTCCTTATCCCCCTCCCTCCCATAGTGGTCCTTATCCCCCTCCCTCCCATAGTGGTCCTTATCCCCCCCTCCCTTCCTCCCATAGTGGTCCTTATCCCCCCCTCCCTCCCATAGTGTTCCTTTTCTCCCCCCCTCCCTCCCATAGTGGTCCTTATCCCACCCCCCTGCCTCCGATAGTGGTCCTTATCCCCCCTCCCTTCCATAGTGGTATAGTGGTCCTTTTCCCCCCCTCCCTCCCATAGTGGTCCTTATCCCCCCCCTCCCTCCCATAGTGGTCCTTATCCCCCCCTTCCCTCCCATAGTGGTCCTTATCCCCCCCCTCCCTCCCATAGTGGTCCTTATACCCCCCCTCCCTCCCATAGTGGTCCTTATCCCACCCCCTCCCTCCAATAGTGGTCCTTATCCCCCCCTCCCTCCCATAGCGGTCCTTATACCCCCCCCTCCCTCCCATAGCGGTCCTTATACCCCCCCCTCCCTCCCATAGTGGTCCATATCCCCCCCCCTCCCTCCCATAGTGGTCCTTATACCCCCCCCCCCCTCCCACAGTGGTCCTTATACCCCCTTTTTTTTTTTTATTTTTTTTATTATTATTATTTATTTTTTTTTATTATTATTTCTTATTTTTTTTTTTTTTCGTCCCCCCTCCCTGCTTGATACATGGCAGGGAGGGGGGCTCTCCTTCCCTGGTGGTCCAGTGGCAGTTCAGTGGGGGGAGAGGGGGGCTGGCAGAGCTGTACTTACCTGTTCTGCAGCTCCTGTCAGCTTCCTCCTCCTCTGCGCCGTCCGTGCAGCTCCTTCTATTAGCTCACATTGTAAGTCTCGCGAGAGCCGCGGCTCTCGCGAGACTTACACTGGGAGCTGACCGAGGTGCTGAACGGACGGCGCGGAGGAGGAGAGAGCTGACAGGAGCTGCAGAACAGGTAAGTACAGCTCTGCCAGCCCCCCTCTCCCCCGGTCTGTATTATGGCAATGCAAATTGCCATAATACAGACCTTGACTCGAGTATAAGCCGAGTTGGGGTTTTTCAGCCCAAAAAATGGGCTGAAAAACTCGGCTTATACTCGAGTATATACGGTAATTGAAATCTGACCAAGATTTATCCAGATATATATTCCTGCTAGTAATACAAAGTAAATTAATTAAATTAAATTAAATTAAATCCGCTTAATTACCAGTTAGGTTGTAGATTTTCTATCAGATGTGTAGATATATTCCAGGGATTTTGAATGCAAGTATGATGAGAGGATTGTATGAAAATATATAAAGGTTTTCAGTTCTGAAGTTGTGTGAGTTTGAGTGAGTCTGAGTCAGTGTCCAAGAGTGTTTGTTTGAGTGAGAGTCTTGAGTATGGTCCAAGAGTGTAATTTGTATATGTTATAGCCCTATTCAGGGTAAAGTATGTAGGGGTTTATAAAACACCCCTTCATGTCTCATTAGAGATGTTTAAACTTTGTCTGATATCAGCAAAGTTTATTGTATGTGTAGAAGCCCTATAAAGGGTTAAATGTTAAAGGGTTTATAAAACACCCCTTCCTGTCTCATTGGAGATTCTTGGCTGATATCAGCATATCTAATGGCTAGTGTAGGAACTCACCTATTGAGGCTTGCCTTGACGTGGCTGGTGAGCTTATATATTCAAATGGCCATTGGAATAAAACTAAAGAGCCTCCATTTTGTTTAAATGCACATAGGGATTTAGGCCAGAGCGCAGGTAACGTTCTCTTTGTTTTTACCAAGAGTGTAATTGTTGTGTCCCAGTGTGTTTCAGAGAGTGTCCTCTCTTCCCTTTGTCCTTACTTTTTAAAACAGAAATTCTCTGCACGTCACTAGTTAATAGTAACCAATAGCGAACTGTGGGCGTGTCTTCCCTACAGACTATCATATAGATTTTGGTTAGTAGGTGGCGCAATTACATTACGGAAAATTCTTGTCAGGGGGTCAATTTACCTTTTTGTATAATGGGTTAACTGTATTTGGTGATGCGCTTTACGTCATTTTTGTTATCTCTTATGGCTGCTATAAATCACAAAACCTGCCATTTTCAAAGTGTTTTCCCAGTCTGAGTGTATGGGATATACCTTTAAATTTAGCTTTCTGACACGTCTAAACTCTTCTTCACCTCTTTCTTACAATGGAACTAGTATCGTTCCGTTAATTATTTTTAAGTAAAATTAATTACTTAGTGTTATCTGTCATTTGGTGTCTGGTGTTCGTGTGAAACTGTGTTTAAGATTATTTGTGCTCCACTAACATTAGTAAATAATATGATATTCATTGATATTAAATCCATGAATATTCTATATTATTGACATAGTACTAACTATATATGATTCATATACTTCTAGTAGGTTATAAGTGGGTAGTGTGTGTGTGTGTGTGTGTGTATAGCTTTAGACATCATGCCCTATCTCAGGTTTTATATCTAATGTTTACATTAGTCACATTCCTTAGCTCAGACCTGAATGACTAGAGTTACAGAAAGCGAAAACTGAGTCACCTCTGCTCTGAGGGTGACTGGCAGTATACACTTTTAATTTCTGTCTTAACACAAAATGTCTGCTGATATAAATATACTGACAGCAGCAAATACTCGGCCTCAGTGTTAAACCGTGAACCAGTCTGCCGACAATCTGGGAAACTTGGCCACGGACCCCAGCTGTATATCTGGCCTTGGTAGGCCCTAATGAGCCAGTTTCTTCACACCTTCTTCCACAGAGGCGATGGGGTAGTTAGAATTGTGATGGTGGACAATCAGTTTGGCCGGAAAGCTCCAGCGGTAGGGGACGTCATGTGCTCTCAGCGTAGTGGTGATCGGAACCAGGGATTTGCGAAATTGGAGGGTTTGAGCAGACAAATCTGCAAAAATGTTTAGGTCCGTATATGGTGCGGATAGGTCACCATTCCTGGCCACTTTAACAATCCGCTCCTTCACATGAAAAAAGTGCACCCTGGTAATGACATCTCTGGCTGTCGAGGCCGGGAGGTGTTGAGGCCTCCTGAGTCTGTGCGTTCTGTCCAGTACTACTTGATCTGGGTGTACTTCAGGTATGAGTTGATGGAAGAAGGCCAAGATGTAGTTTTGTAAGGAGTTTCTGGGATACCTGTAATGCGGAGGTTGTTTCTCCTGGATCTATCCTACCGGTCTGCAATTTTAAGGTTCTGTCCTTTTATTGTATGGTTCATTTGATGGATCTTATCTGCCATACGGTTATGTGCTGTAGCATGTTTGCACAGTGTTTTCCATTTGGGAAGTGCATAGGCCCAAATCCTGCATCTCTTTCCTGAGCTCTCCACAAGTGATTTCATCTGGCCAGTGATGTTGTCTTGCAGAGTCTGATTGTTGCTGCGGCTTTAGCTAGAAAAAAGGAGGCTTTGTCCGCTTTATCCGGCTTCGGTTTGTGACATCTTATCGGTTCATGTGTGCTCACTGTTGGTTATAAAGCTTTGTAGCCCAGTTATTTTGCTCTCTCTGCAGTTAATCCCCGAAGCTTTAAGGACACAAGTCCATGCGGCTCAAGTGCTTGGCCACGCCTCTTAGACTGTAACTTAAAGCAGGATTATTGGTGTATGTTACGAACCTGGCCTATTGGCCCAGCCGAGACAATGGGGAGAGTGGAAGCAAAAGGGTTAATTACACCAGACCCCTGGTTACCTGTTGCTAGTCCCAGCAGCCACTAAATTAACCCTGCAATGCCTTCTACACTAACACCCTAGTACACACTTTATTGCCACCACCAAGACTTTCTTTCCGGACGTCTTGGGTTACCCCACTCACAGTAGAATTGTAATATCACAACCTTACTTTACTGATCAGACATATCAGACCAGCTCTGGTGATGGTTATATTAATAGTTTTATGGCTTAGCTCTGGTGTAAGATTAAAGGTTATGCAAATATGTACTAAAAAAACAACTCATTACATATATCAAATGCCAACTCCTGCTTTGGCATGGCAGTGTACCATTCAAAACAAATCAGACTCTAGGTTATTGATGTTATTAGTGTCTTAATGAATGCATATTGCCCACAATAATGGATTCATACGGTCTCATTAACCCCTTAAGGACCAAACTTCTGGAATAAAAGGGAATCATGACATGTCACACATGTCATGTGTCCTTAAGGGGTTAAAGGACACACAGGCAATTAAAATTTTTCAAGTCAATCTGCTTAACTAAAGCATTTACATTAAATGGATTTTGTCGTCTTTACTTTTTTCCTATTTTGGAATGTTTTATTAACCTGCAATTTATTCTTCTGAAAAGTAATGTAATCAAAAATGAATTTGCATAAATTGGCTGGTTACTTTGTAGTTTTGATAGCAAATGCATTGTGAATGTGTCCTTATCACAGCCGTCATACGATTAAGGTAAAATGCAGATGAGATATTTTCAATCTTGTTTAAAGGGGCGCTCCATTGTTATAAATTCTTTTCATTATAACGCTGGGATTTTGGGGAGTCTCCTGCTCTCCCCCTCAACTATACATGTAAATAAAGGGGTTTGCTTACATCTAATCCAGTGGAGTGACAACCCTTTTCTGTAGCTCCCTTTTGCCCATCATGAGATTCTCAGTATTGTCTCTCGGTCATTAGGATGCTTCTCTTAGAGAAACATTGAGACAGAAGGTGCATGCACAGCAAAAGTACACCGTAATTAGAGCACCTTCCCAGCTGTCCGACAACTGGGAAGTGCTGATATCTCTATAAAAGTCATCTCTTGAAATCGCTTTTATAAAGTGATAAGTACGGGACACTCTGCTAACCCCATTCAGATTGCAGTGTTTATTTTAAGTGGCCGGTGTCAGGATTACTAGTAGATCCAGCACGCAGAATTATCACACCTAGAACTAAAGGTAACGTTTTACCGAGTCTTAGAATGGCCAGACTTAACATAGCAGAGAATAGTCAGAATACTTCCTGAGGTCAGGGATACAGAAGGAGACACAACGATGAGGGAAAGCCAGAAGTCAAGGATACCAGAATACAGGGATGCAAATTGATACGCATTAGGGCAGTGGAAGTGTCATCCTCCCTGCCCAATGGTTCAAATATTAATTTGAATTCCGCAAGGAATTCCTGGTAGTTATACGCAATACTCCTATTACTCTCCCATAAAGGATTGGCTCAAGTTAAGGCTTTACCTTTAAGTCGGTTCATTAGGTAGCCAATCTTGGTTCTATCCATGGGAAATGATCCCGGTGAGGCCTCAAAATGGTACTCAATTTGATTCAGAAATCCTAGGCATTCTTGAATATTACCATCAAAATGCGGGGGAGGAGATAGGGAGATAGTAGGTGCCTTATGTACTATAGGTGGAGGTACATTAGGCGGAGGTGACCTATTCGGAGAACTCTCAGGCTGTAGATGCGCTGTTCGAGTAAGAAGCGTACTGAAAGCCAGGGCAAATTGATCCATACGGTGATCATTCTCCTCTAGCTTTCTCTCGCAAGATCTATGGCCATGTCGTAATGTCAGCATTACTAGTAGATCCAGCACGCAGAATATCACACCTAGGACTAAATGTAACGTCTTACCGGGCCTTAGAATGGCCGGACTTAACGTATCAGAGAATAGTCAGAATACTTGCCGAGGTCAGGGATACAGAAGGAGACACAAAGATAAATGGAAAGCCAGAAGTCAAGGATACCAGAATACAGGGAAGTCAAAACAAAGCCAAAGTCAGTATTTCCTACTAAGGGAAACCACGACATGGCAATGAGAAGAAGTAAAAATGGACATGGGGCTACAAAACGACATGGATCCGCAGCGGCCGGCGTCCACCAACCTGTTGCATGAGTCAGGTATACTGGCGCATAGCTGCTATCTCTTGTTGTTGCAGAACTAAAACTCATGGGATGATCAGACTGCCAGCATCAGTTAAGATTTGAAAGCGATCACTTCATGTTGTGTAAAATGTCTGGTGTGGTAGCACAGTCAAACTTATTTATTTATTTTGTTAGTAACACTTCTTTTATAATATAATTCTGTCAAGTACCGGATAGGGTTTGTGTTTTAGCAGAGTTTTGCCAGAGAAAGTATCTTATTAAAATGTCACTGCCACTTCTGGATACAAGAAAAAATCTCAGGCACTCACTTTGATACGTTCAAAGCCGTTTTAATGAATCTGCAACGTTTCAATCTGTACCCAGATATTTATCAAGCTTGCTAAAGACCTGGGTACAGGTCGAAACGTTGCGGATCCATTAAAACTGCTTTGTACGTATCACAGTGAGTGCTTGAGATTTTTTTCTTGTATGTAGATTATATGGGGTATGCTGACCCATGCTCAGTTAGCACCCTGTGTGTTTTGTGATTGAGTGCAACCCTCTTCTCTATTTTTTTTTACTGCCACTTCTGGAGTCTTTGCTTTTTTTATATACTACCCCAAATTGACCTGCCTGTCACTGTCCTAGGTGGCACCCAGAAAGTAGAAATATTTAACTGGAACACTCCCTACTTGGCATTGCCATCCGACAGATTAAGTTCATTATTAGATCCTGGCAGATGAAGCCACACCGAACTGCTCCATAAGAATCTATAGATTACACAAAACCATCAATTTATCATATATCTTTTGACCGAGTATAGCATAATCAAATACTATAATGTACCAAACAAACAAGACTAACCTCAAACAAAGATACAATAGTGTATACAGAAAAAGAGATGTATTATATATTATCTGCAAACAATCCTATCTTATGCATTGAGTCCCCGACTTTAATTCCCTATATCTCAGGTGTGGTTCTTATTAATTCGGCTAAGGGCGCCATTGCTAAAACGAACAAAAGGGGAGATAAAGGGCAGCCTTGCCTGGTTCCATTCGTAAGTGAGAACATTTTTGATTTGAAGCCCAAAGACGTTACATGAGCCTTAGGGTTTCCAAATGGAGCAGAGATCACTTTAATAAAAGATGAGCGAATATTACATTTTTGTATCATTTTTCCATAGATAACCTCAGTGTATTGTCAAACGCCTTCTCCGCATCTAAAGATAAGATCAGAGAAGGCACCCTGACAGAATTAATGTGTTGGATTCCGTTGATAAACCTTCTTGTGCCGTCAGGAGCTTGTCTTCCGTGCACAAACCCTACTTGGTCTCTATTAATTATAGAAGGGATAAGTTTAGCCAATCGATTGGCCAAAACAGCATACATTTTAATGTCTTTAATTAGCAATATGGGCCTATAATTAGAGCATTTATCAGGGTATTTGCCTGGCTTTGGCAAGGTAACGATCTTCTCACAAAGTGACTCGTCTGGCATTTCCCCTCCGATTTTGAATGAATTAAACAGTTCTACCATATGTGGCAAGAGAACCTCGATAAAAGTTTTATAGTGTAAAATAGTGAATCCATAAGGACCCTGGTTTTTTATCAGTTGGCATAAGTTTAATTGCCTCGCATATCTCTTCAGCCGATGTATCACAATCTAAACTTTCTAATTTATCCATGGATATCCGAGGCAATACCACTTTATCTAAAAACTTATACATTTTTTCCTCCATTGGCTGAGTAATGTCCGAATTTAAATTTGTTCTATAATTTACTGTAATACTCGGCAAACATGTTGCTTATTTTAGTTGGATGAACAATCGTATCCCCTCGATAGTTTTTTTTTTTTTTTTTTACACTGAGCGTTCCCTTGTCAGAGTTTAGACACTAGAAGAGTTGAGGCCCTGTTACCCTTTAACCCCTTAAGGACCAAACTTCTGGAATTAAAGGGAATTATGACATGTCACACATGTCATGTGTCTTTAAGGGGTTAAATAAAGTGTTTTGGTTTTTGTTTTGGTTTTTGTGGCATCTCACAAACTTTTTTCTTGGTATCCTCTATCATAGCTGATAGGGAAGCCGATGGACCGAATTTATTGGCTTGATTCAAATTGCATAGTTCCTTTTCCAATAATCTCAAATTGCTGTTCTCTTCAAATGAGACGCCCTTGCAATAAAATGGCCTTGCAACACAGCCCTCTGCGCAATTTGTCACCTTGTCAAGGACCTCAGGCAAAGTATTGTTTGAAGAGTATCAGTCATAACCTTTTCTGTAATAGCCCTGTTCTCAACATCCAGTATCAAGTTATTGCTCAACTTCCAAGAGCTGTTTGGAGTTGAGGATAAGGTCTCCTCAATATGCATAATAATGGAAGCGTGATCCGACGAGTTAATTTCCCAAATTTCTGATTTTGAAACATGTGGCATTGAAGAACTCTATCCTTGAATACATGTTTTGGAGACTGAATAGTAGGTATAATCCTTCTCTCCCTCATGTGGCAGTCTCCAGGAGTCAAACAACCCACATTCAGTCATATATTTCAAATATTTGTCTAGCCTGTTATCATTTGTTTTACTGTTTCTATGATGTTTCTGTTGTATTATATTTTATATAAAGAAGGGTGGATAAAAAATACATTTTAAAATTTTTACGTTTTCCACCAATACTGATGGCCAAATCTATATAATATACTGTGCTTATTCTGTTGTGAGGGGAAACTAAATTGGTTTCATTCCACTACAGGTGCTCTTTTGGTTGAGGTGAAAAATAACTGGTTATGTCTAGTTTCCCTTTTTCTTTTTCTAATGCAGTGAATGGATTCAATTTCAATACCTAAAATGGCTTTCACACATTTGTGGGTGACCTGCTCTTTCAGAGACTAAAATTGTCAATGGACATATTTAATCAGAAACTCTGCTTTAATCAGAAACTCAGCTAGAAAATTATTCAGTGGCAAGGGTTGCTGTGGACTTGACCAGAAGTTATTTCGTTGAAGGAAATATGAAATAATCACTCATTTGGTTTTGAATTAAAAATGTATATAAAAACGTATACCGTCATCAAATTATATTGTTACCCAGCTGAAAAGAAACTTGCATCCAAGTTTAGTCTTTCTCACATGTGTTTTTGCTGTTGATCCAAAAGAAGGACAAAAAGCCCAGTCCGAAGAGCTTCCAGTTTTTCAACAAACTAGGAATAAATTCCTTTCAGACTCCAAAATGGCAGTCAGATATCTCCTTGGATCAAGAAACGATTACCCCACTAATTGGTAATTGTATCCCTGTATGTTATGATTTTGCAAGCACTTATCCAATTGCTGTTTAAACATCTGTATAGACTCTTTAAATCCACCTCTTCAGGCCGAGAATTCCACATCCTTATTATTCTTATTTAAAAAAAAAAAAAAAAAAACTTTCTCTTGACTAAATCTCCTTTATTCCAGCCTAAATGTGACTTTGTGTCTTATGTATAGTCCTGCTTATGAATAGATTTCCAGACAATGGTTTGTACTGGCCCTGAGTATTTTTGTGTAATATCATATCCCTTCTGAGGTGCTGTTTTTCCACACTAAAGAGATTAAAAATGTTTAATCTTTCTTCGTGACTAAAGTGCTCCATTCTTTTTATCAATTTTGTAGCCCGTCTGCACTTTTTCTAGTGCCATAATATCCTTCTTAGAACATTAAGAGTGCCAGCATTTCACATTTACTTGTAGGATGCCAATTCTGTTAACAAATAGCTAGTTTCCAATGTTGCTTGTAAAATTTACCGACCAGCTGTTACTCAAGTGCTAGTGGCTATAGTTAACGAGTAGCTGCTTTTTGCTAATGCAAAATACCCTTCTTTAGCGACAGGGAATTACCAGAATACATTACTGTTAATGGCTCCAATAAAGTAAATTGAACCCATTAATAGCTAGTTGCTGCCTGGTTTTTAAACTTGTCAATACATTTTAATTTAAACTCTGTCTCTACCTGATGGAAAGACAATGTAATTAAGCATAACTTAAATCATAAACATACAACAAACAAAAAATGAGATATAAATGATGCTGTGAATACACAAAACGGAAGCGGTGCAGCTAGATTCCACAGTTAAACCAACCACACAAGTTCTCAAAAACAAATGGTAAAGAAGATGACACAAAGTGGACAGTGCATGAATGTGAATAAAATAATGTGGAACAGGTATTACACTTGTACACAGTGTATATGTGAATTAACAAATATACACACACTGATTAAGAACAATTGCACTTAAAAGAGGAATGCTTACATAGTGCAATATACGTAGTCTGTATAGAATCAACATAAGAGCTGTATCTTTGAGTCTATATAAGGGTGGCTTAAGTTTAATGGTACAGTAACTCCTCTGATGGGACTTTAATAATGTAATCCTCACAGCAACCATAACATGGAGATAGAAAGTATCAAATTAAAGTATACAAATGTATTCCAAACAAAAATATAATATACTTGTAACAGGCTGCATCACAATCCTTTAGTCTCTGAATTCAGCACAACGCACTTCGACTGAATGCCTTTGTTATTTGCATAATACTGTCCTTTTAAAGCCCCAAATTGGCGCCAAAAATCGTCCGCAACACACCCTCTTAGGTGGATTGTGCCACTACATGTGACAGAGTACCCTTCTGGTTGGTCCCGACCAACACCGGTATTATTCTTTCCTCAACTTTATTCAGCACCTAAAAAATGAAAAAAATTGCTTTTATATTCTGTCCTGTTTAAAAATAAAATACACATTTCGTATGGAAATATAAAAACCACAATGAAACAAAATATTCTTCAAACCAAAGAAAAAAGCTCTATCTCTGCATACCTCGCACGAATAGTAGGGAGAAGCCAAATAACTTTATACAACAAAACAATCTAGTAATCTTTCTGCATAATATTTATTATATACAATCCTAGGCAAGTCTCAAGTGCTATGATCGCTATTGTCGGTCAGCATACACTTCAAAGAATATTAATTAATTGAGAGCCATTTGCCAGCCATTATAGACTTTGCCACTTTGATTAATTTATTTAAATGTGGACTACATGTAAGGTGTGTTTTTTTTGTTTGTTTTGTTTTTGTTTTTTTTGTCTCTTTCATGCCCCTCCCCATCTTCATGCATGATTTTTAATACTGAGCTCTCTTCTGTGGTACAGGCTCTAGCAAAGGAACGTCGCATGAAGCTTTTGAAACAGCAGCATGAAGTAGATGGATTTTCAAAACAACTGGAGCATGTGGTCTATTTCTCAAAGTGGGCTGTCTCTAGTGGCAGTAGCACAGCATTACTGTACAGCAAACGCTTGGTGAGTTAAAGCAGTTCACCTCTTCTTTCAGGTGGTTAGGCTATACGTATATTGATGCTGGATGAGGTAGAGAGGTTAATGGACAACAGTAATGTATCATTTGTGCTTGTAATATACCTTGTCTGCATAAAGGTCACTGACCAATTTTAAAGACTGCATTCATATTAATGCACATTCCCAGTACAGGCTGGTTTGGGTTCTTTAAAACATATAAACATTTATTTATGTATGATGCTCTTTAAATAAACATTATAGAGTCAGGAACACAAACTTTTATTAATTTACATATAGTGTTACAAACATTATCTGGCCACCCCTTGCCCCCCCTTAAATATAGTAAAATCTTAACTTTATTGCAGTCTGCTTGTGCTTACCCTGCCTCTGATCTGCCTCCTTAGCTGACATCAGAAGTGATGATCTCCGCCAATCACAATGCTTTTTCATAAGAAAGCATTGGATTGGCTGAGATTGTAAATTCTGATCTCAGCCAAGTAGGTGGGCCAGGGGCAGAACCAAACACTGCCCTGGCCAATCAGAATCTCCTCATAGAGATGCTTCAAGTCAATGCATCTCTATGAGGAAAGTTCAGTGTCGCCATGCAGAGGGTGGAGACACTGAATGTCCGTGCTGCACAGTAGTGTGCAGCACTTCCACTTGAAGCACCTCTAGTGGCCATCTGAGGTGGCACACTGCAAAAAGCCTGCAGGGATGGACTATACTCGCCAGAACTACATTAAGCGGAGTTGTTTTGGAGGCTATAGTGTCTCTTTAAATCATGAAACATAATTTTGATTTTGAGGCACAGTAATACATTGTTCTAAATATTGTGTGTAAAATATAATTTCCACACTTCAAGAATTGACTTGTGTGCACATCAGAGTTTACCAAGACTTCCATATTTCAGTGGGCCCCTGTAAAGCCATATCAATTCCTGTGTAATTACAGTGGGTGTTGTGTGTGTGTGTAAGCTATCAAGAGGAGTGGTTTGTAATCTGGTCTTCAAGAACCTGCAACTGACCTGGTTTTGTTGATGCCTGCATAGGAACTGAATTGTGAAATTCCTACATTTTAGTCCACTCTGGCTGCACCAAGAATCATCTGTGATTTAAAAATAATTGAAAACCATTTTCTTATTTTTTTCATTAAATAACATTTTATTCTCTTGACATATCCTTCTCAGTGGTTTAAAGCAGCAGATTTTAAAATACTACTTTTTGTCCCGTTAAAGGTCTTATTTTATCATGTTAATAACAATCGTTTTAGGAAAATGTGTAAAATCCACCTTTGAGCTGTAAAAATGTTTTTAAACTTTTCCAAGGAGTGCTGTATTGGGTCAGTGGAAAAAATAATTTCTCCTAATAGTTAAATGGAGACCAAAGCAATGAATAAAAATAAGCAGTTGGCATCAATAGCACACAACAATGGATATGATAAAGTTAGTTTTTTGTATGTGTGTGATATATATGCAATTAAAAATATATGTAAATAGAGTTAAACTGAGTTATTGTACATAAAGAGCGCTAGGTGTCCTTTAAAAGTCTACATAGTGTTGTGTGTTAACAAATTCAGCTGAACATGCACAGGAAAAAGTAAATGGTTTTGTCCTTTTTATTAGTGTTATTCATTGACCTGATTGAAAATATGTAGAGAGAGATATAGCCAGGCTACAGAAAAGTAACCATATGAGTTTTAAATGAATTTAGAGGAGCAAAAGTGGTAATGTAAGGGGGGAGAAAGATGGGCAAAGTCTTTGCTGGGGTGAATTGTAAATGTGTCAGATTTTATTAACCATTTAAAATGGGAATTATACAGTGCCAACATATTTACCAGAAATGAGTACCAATCTGTTTGCTGTTAATCACTAATTGCCTTTTAAAATATATATTTTTGAAAATGGGAAAACTGCGCTTATGGTGAATGTTTTCATGCATTTTTTTTTAGATTACCTTTCGTCTAAGACACCTGCTTCGTGCAAGATGTGATGTTACCCCAGTAACAAACACTGTGCAGTTTCACTGTGATGCTAATTCATGGGCACAAAATATATTCAGTCTAGGTATTGCTCACATTGTTTTCAGTACTACTAAAATATATATATATTTGTGTGTGTGTGTGTGTGTGTGTATATATATATATATATATACACAAATTTTTTTCAATTTATTTTTTTGTAAGTATTTTGATATATTGTTTATTTGACACCTCTGAAATAGGCTCTCTTGCTATTGAAGAGGGAGACCCCTCACAGCTACCGACTCCTATGGAGGTTCAGAGTTCTCAGGGGACACAGCCTGGCAACCAGTTGCCCAAATTTCCAACTCAGATCAACCTGGCACAGCTCCGCATCCAGCAAATGCATCAGCAGATCATGGCACAGCGGCAACAAGCTCAGAATCGACCGGCCCCTATGGGGCTGCAGAATCCAAATATGCCCCCACATAATCCTCGTGCCCAAGGACCCATGCAAAACCAGCCTCACACTAATAATCAGGTTTAAAGCTGTTTTGTTATTGTCTTTTTGTGGTTGTTTTTGTTTTTGTTTTGTTTTTCCATGCCTTGAAAATACACAACCCTTTATTAGTACAGATATATATGTAATATGTATGTTTTGTTATTTTATTTGAAAAGCAGTGACTTTTTTTTAATCTCTACTTGCTATTTTATACATTTATGCATTAAGTCCTAAAGTAAAAACGTAATTGTCTTGACATACTTTATTTTTCTAAATAGATCTTTCTTCTTCCACTCATCCTGAATCCGGTATTCTCAATTTTTAAGCACACTTGGTGCAGAAGAAAAAGTAGAGGCTACTTGGTCATCTGTGTATTTCCTATGCTTGACAAAGGGTGAAGCTTAAATAAGCTTCACTTCCTTTGTCTAGCAGAATAGTCCCATAATGCTTATCTGTCTGTCATGTAATTAGGTAGGGCTATGACAGAGGCACTTTAAAGTAGCACTTCAATAATTATGACCACTATGGCCAGCTGTAGTGGGTATTGTTCCAGAAGTGTCCTGGTGCCATCACATGAGAAGTAGCTAAAACATTTTGCTATAGATTAATCCCTTACATGGGTCTCATTAGGTGCCCGAGACTACAGCACCTGATTCTGGTCTTCGTCAGCTGAAAAATCTTGTTAGCTCTATAGAGCTAAGCAATGCAAGACAGTGCTTATTGTCTAAAAATGTCAGCTGAGCGCTCGGTCAGTGAGTGTAGTCCTCAATCAGCCATGCTTCATTCTATAGAGACTAGATGCAGTGTGGGTGCCTGGGGAACCCAGTTAAGTTGTTAAATCATTTTTTATATGGCTTTAGTTCTTACTGTGGACTGCTGCCATTGTACTCTTTGCACAGTGAGTTTTAGTGGTTTTGGTGTTTGGAGTTCCCATTAGCATGCAAACAATAATTAATTCCCAGTGGGCTAAAATGTGTGTGTATATTAGATGTGGTTACTCTATCAAGTGACATGCTCAAATCCCAAAGTAACAGATATGCAGGAGTAGTTACACTCATATTCATGTTCTAAAAATAGCGGTATCTCACTTCTTGCATGGTTTTATGTCCCTCCTTTTAATGAGTGTTACTGTGATAATTGCTCGGATGTATTTTGGTTCTGTCACTACACTCTGCTGCTTCTCTTAAAATTGTTAGTTATGATTTGGTGTTGACCAAAAATTTACTTGTAAAAGTAAAAAAATTAAAAAATGTTGTACTGCAACATCTAAAGTAATATCACAAAGAACTGTTTTTGTTATGCATTTTACTTTGCTATAGACACTAGTAGCTATAAAATCTGTTTCTTCCAGATGCAGCGGTTTGTGAATGTTCAGAACATGAACCCAAGAGCCAATGGCATGATGCCCAATCAACCAGTGCGATATCCTCACAATCTTCAGGCTGCTCATGAACTGCAGAATATGCAGCACATGCAAAATATGACAAGGAGACCTGCTCCCAACCCTGTCCGTGTGGCATTTATGGCACAGCATGCCATGAAACAGGTAGCAAAAACGCAACCCTGTGCTTTCTTACGATCAATTAAACTGCACTCTTTTTTTTAAAGATCTATGATATAAACATTTTTAGCATATTTTTAAATGTGGTTCAACATTACTTGATGTGCTAAAACAGTGTTTTAATTTTTATTATTATTATAGTGAAAGCATTTTATAACACCTTTTATTTGTGTTTTCTGTTACCCACTTTGATAGCAAACAAATTAGTTTTTTAGTTTTCGGGGTTTCAGTTTACTTCAATGCATTTGTCATAGAGGTACAAACTAAAGCTGTTGGCAATATACGCAGGTTGCAAATTATTTACTCCCCACTTATAAAAGGTGAATGGAAATTGAAACATGAAAGTAACGTTTATCCACCTCTTCATTGGCACAGAAGTTGGCAGTATAGTAAATCAAACAAATCTGAGAGTAGAGTTGGCATGTGCTTCAGTCTCCTTGCTTCCATGTGGCTTGGTTTTGTTAGAATACAGGATGCAGTTTTTATGCTCTGTAATGTGATGCTCATGTGCACTATTAATGGCTGTATTCAGTGATGGAAGCACACCACATTTTCTGCTCCTCTCGGAACAGCAATTGTCAACGCTCTCATTTTGAAGGAAAATATTTTTCTATTAAAGGAGGAGGGGTCTTTAATGTGGAACAATGTTATTAATGGTTCAGTCCTCCTCACTAACAAGTTGTGTGTGTTTAGTGCTTTTATTTGTCCTGGTGCTATAAAGCAAACTCTGAAGGATATTATTGTTACCAGAGGGGACTTGGCTCGCTCACTCACAAAAAATCCTGTTTGTGGTAGCAAGTAACTTTTAGACTTGGCTAGTTGCCCGAATCCTAAAATGTTGAGTCTTGATCAATGTAACTGTTGTAAGTGTGTATTGGGGTGTGCCTTAGGTGAGCACAACCCACAGCAGTGTTCCACACTTCTGTTAAATCATTTAGTGTATGCATTTGTTGTTTGTTTTCCCGTGATTGTAATGTTTACAACATATTAAAGTCAAAATACGGTTTGATGTCCTGAAAATAAGAGTTGTAACCGCAGCCGGTTCCCCTCTTTACCACTATAACATCTTAAAGCATAGAATTTAACAGGGTTTACCGTACAGAAATCTTAGCCACAATATTATACAGTTCGTAAGGGTTACTCTATTTTATATATAAATTGAGAATACAATATTAAATAGGGAGTGTCATGGAAGCAATTAAGTTTTTTTTTTGTTTTTTTTTTATATTAAATATAAATATAAACATATGAAACCTTAATAATCTATTACAATATTTAATAGCAGAGTTTATAAGATTAAAGTATATGCTTGCAATATCCGTAAAAAAGAATAACATGGACATGTCAACCTCTCAGTCATGATAACATGGAGCAGTGTCTCTGTCTCCAAAAATCACTTGTGTCATAATATTAAGAAGTACACATTTATACCTTAGATTTTCAAGTAGGTCATGATAGGACCTACCTTAACTTGGCAAAGATACAAGGCCGAAACTTTGTTTCATATGGGAACATTTTATCTATGTTTAGACTAAAACTTGACGTGGAAAATTCCCTGACATAAGGATTTCCACTAACCTAGGACAAAATGGTGTCCTAAAGCCTAAATACCATATTCACTGAAATTTTTATTAAAGAAACATTGGATGGAAAACAATATTTTCCATTTCTAACAAATTGTCAGTTTGCAGAATCTCTTAAAGACAAAGTACACAGTTTAAGAATACATATTTTCATTCTAAATACTTGTAATATTTGCATATACCCATAACAAAATGTCTTTGCTTTAAGTGGCAGGTCACCGGAAGCCCTGCGGTTGTAAATTCATCAGCCAACAACTCTACGTCCACTCCATCCAGTCCCACCATTACTAGTGTTGCTGGTAGTGATCGGAAGAGTCTCTCTTCACCCATTATTGATTTGGTAACTTCTGCTGCCAATTCATTCAACCTTCCTCCCTTGCCTGATGTAAGTTTAAATTAATACATTGGTAATATTTAAATTGCACAAGTGATTTATGGGTATTTACTTTTTGTGGATAGTGGATCTATAATGGGTATATGTGTTAAAATGCAGGAGAGCAGCTAAAATCTAAATGTTGAATAAGTCAATCTGGGAGCCTACAGTCGGGCACCATGCCAGTCCTCTGATACTTGAACACCAGCCAGTGACATTTCCATCCATGCCAACATGCAATTTTCTACTATTTACAGCCAAGAGGAACATTTATTTAGTCAAATCAAGGTGTTCTCCAATCATTAGAATAATTCAATGGTTTTGTGTAGTCAGGAAATGAAGTCCACAGCATTTGCAATGGGAAATGTTCCATTACACAACATTTCATTTGATGCATAGAAAGGCAGGTTAGTGTAATGTTGTATGAGGAGACCTTAGGATTTCTTTATGAGCATGTCTGCAATCTTTTTCTGTGAATGATGTAGAGCTGTCCTCTCTCAGATTAATTTATGGATAAAGACTTGCAATGCCCTATCATTCACTTGTATGTTGTCATTTTTTTTTAATTGACATTTTAAAGTATTTCACGTGATTTATTACAAGATTTTTATTTTGCTTCTGAAAGATCGACAGTACTGGCAACACCATTATGGATAACATGATGCGTAAAGAAAGCCATGTGGACAACCATCATCAGAGAATGCTGTCACACCGGACTGTACAGTCCCCTAATTCTTCTGTGCCATCGCCTCTAGGTACTTTTGGCTCCTTTTCTACCAGTAACTAAGCAACGTTGTCATATTTTATAGTTCCTTGAGTGATTATTTAGAAGTATGTATCAGCCTGCAGTTTTAATTACAAATTGTGATAAAGTGGGTTACCTGCAAATTATAGCCTTTCTTGACTGAAATGCCAAAATGTAAGTACCAAATGGCTCCCACAAAGGTTAATCCTGAAGCTTTTTTTTTTTTTATTATAAAGTATCCACTCTTACCGGTGTCTTTGAGAATGACCTTGTAAGCAATTGGCCAATAACCATTACATCTGTGTCGTCCACATGTGGCCGTTTGAGTTACCAGTCAAATTTAAATAACTAATTTTGTTGTTGGGTTTTTTGTTTGTGTGTTCAGTATTTTATTGTTCCAATTTTAAAAGAATATTAATTGAAAAACTGTAGTGTTAAGATTACAAACATGTATTCCTAACGCTATATTGTTCTAGTAACTATTTAGATTCATGGTGGGCATCTGACATTATCTTTGTGCTGCTTGTACTTGTGTGCACCTTTCACTCTTACTTTGTCTTTAAAATCACTATAAACAAAAGAATTCAGAAAAAAAAAGATATCGTATGTATTAAGAATATTTTTTTTCTGTAAAATTTATATATTTAATATCTATATCTAGATCTTTTAGAGAAAAATAAGTAACAGTCACGTGACCATCTACTTGTCATGTTATACACAACTCTAGCTTACATGGTCCCTGATCTGTTCGTTGTTAATGCTGCAGCCATAAGAATCTTTGCTGACAGCTGAGTGACAAGGTAGTGCAGGAGAACCCTCCCAGAAGCAGTTTTCCTGCTATCCATCACTGTCCTATTCTTCTGGTTATCCCTAATCTTCCTCTTGCTGTGGTCATGTGATATACCTCCTGACGAAAATGTACTTGCAATGACTAGCATCATGGCAGAGGATTTTTGTTTGTGTAGTACAATAATACTCATGAACCTCGGTGATTGCGCTGGCACATTGCAGAAAATGCGAGTACAACTGTTCCTAATCCACAAAATATATAAATTGTTTGATAAATTCTATATTTATTGCTTTAGGAAACATTGTTTGAGATGAATCGGTCTTGACAGGTTCACTTTCAGACAGGCTTTGGAAACTTTACAACAGCATTTTCATTTTTTTTTTTTTTTAAATATCTTCTTTCCTAGTTTGAATGTGGTCTGTTATTTGCGAGGGTAACTTTAAACAAACAAGATTAAACCTGATCTCTCAAGTACATGTTCTAGGCATAGCTTTTCTTTCTGGGTCAACAATAACAATAATTGCATTTTATTCTTGCTGTACCCAAAGTATTTAACTTTTATGTGTAACTTTGGTATCTTTACAAAATATAATTCATTATTTTGGAACATGGGATATGTAGAGTGTAGAAGTTAAAATTCTAGCAGAACAAATGAGTTAGGCATTTTTTGAAAATGTATTTCAAAGTAAGGATACATTTAGAGCAATGTAAAAGTTGCTAGGAAATAGACATTTGAGTATTCTCCTAGCTCTAGACATGTAGATCAAAACCAAGAAATATTTATCTGTGGTGGTTACATTTTATATATTCTATTTATTTATACTGGTTTTGTTTTGATGCTTCATAAACATAGTTTTGTTTTTAAATTTAATTCTGATGGATAGTTTTGCAATTTACCTCAGGCATGCATAATATGCACAACAACTGAAACTGCATTTAAGGTACATTTTTAGTTTGTTTTACTAATGTGTAGTAAAATATTCAGAATTTTTTGTTTTATACCATATATGCTGTTCTTAAAGTAACACTGTACTCCCTATACAAACTTTTTTAATTAAGCAGTCTTTTATTTTGCTAAATAGAAGACTTTGAATGGCAGCTTCAAGCACTCTGGGTATTCGAGCCAGGAGTGTTACTTCCCAGCTCTCATACCTTAGTATACTATATCAAGCGTTCATGCATTTATGATTCTCTGTAGCAAAATCATAGACTCATCACGGCGAGTGCCATCCATGCTTCTCCGGTTCTCAGTCCTTCTCTATTAGGAGAATTGGCTGAGACGGTCATTCTGGAGGTACGCCTGCAGGATGACATCAGGCGAGAGAGGGGCAGTGCCGAACGAGATTCGGCGCTTGAGAGAAGTTAAGTAATTTTATTTTTTTTTTTTACGTTTATTTGGGGGAGTGGTTTAACCTAATTACTGGGGTGGATCACTGAAACGAAGTAGGGAAATTAGTACTGTAGCATTAAGAATACAGGAATGTATTCCTAACACTACAGTTTCCCTTTAATGTTAATTTAATATCACATGATATTTTTAAAATCGGAAACCAATAATTGTTGTTTGTTCTCTTCTAGGGTCCATGGCTGGCATTCATCCACCAATCCGTACGTCGAGTGCATCCAGTGTTGGAAGCAGGGAAAGGTAATTACATGTTCAATTGAACTAGCACACACAATCAGAATATGCATTGGGCTTGAGTTTGTAGCATTTTGTGTCATGGCAGAAATTTTTTTTTTTTTCTCCTCATATATGCCATATTTCCTTAATGAGTTACGTCTAACTAACCTTTTTTCTTTCTCTTTATTTGGCTAGCTCTGGCTCTTCAGGCAAACCTACAGGAGGAGCAGATTCAACGCATAAGGTTCCAGTGGTCAGACTTGAGCCCATTAGGATTAAACCAGAGAACAGTACAGAGAATGAGCCTTTTGAATACCCAGTGGTAGTTGTTAAACAGGAGAACAGGCGTAGACTGCAAGCATCCCAAAATGTAAGCATGAATCTTTTAATCAAACTATTAATATTTGTTGTAAATGTAATTTTTTTTTAATCCCATGCCTGTGTAATTTTTTTTTCAATTGTATTTAACAAAAATAAGAGCCATCATCCCCAGTTGTCCGGTTTGTGGCTAATGCCTTCAAATCATTCTTCACCAAATCTACTCAGCTGAGACTTGCGCACCAAAAATAATTGTATCTGCTAGACCCCAAATTAGTTAGAAGATGAATATCATAGGTCTGCCCAAGTCCGTGCTGTCCATACATGGGTTTAAGCTGTTGAGCTAAATTTATCCTATTTTTTTTTTTTTTTTTTTTTTACCAGTTCTCAAGCAAAGTGCAACAGTGCATAATTTATAATTTAGGCTTTGTCCTCTTATCCATTGGTTGGGTTATTGTACTGTTCTGCAACTGTAATTGCTGTGAGAATTTGTCAAAAGTTGGATAAAATGAAGACTGTTTGGATGTTTCATCTAGTGACTTCCAGACAGGTGTCATGGGATTTTATGCAACTTACTAGCTACCCTGAAACACGTCCGTTCCAGGATTTCATTCCATTGTGTATCAACTGTTGTGTACTAACTGTTGAATTTTTACTTTGAGATGAGTGTATTTTGTAACTGTGGCTCATTTTGGTACACATCTAGAACTTTACTAAGCTTTTATATATCACATAATCATCATCTGACTTTTTTTCTTCTAATATTACTCATAATTTATTCCCTCTCCCCACCACCCCCCAAGTCTGAATTTTCAGGCAGCATCTTAACATCAATGTTGCTAGACAACAACAGAAATCGGATATCCAAGCAAGACGCTGTGTCTAGGAGGGATGCACCAGACAGCACTGGCGACAGACATGTTGTGCAAGAAGGTCATTACACCGCAACAAATGACTGGATGTCTCAGGGGCGGGCAACAGAGGGTGGCAAAGATGATGATCCTAATGAAGATTGGTGTGCAGTGTGCCAGAATGGAGGGGAGTTGCTTTGCTGTGATAAATGTCCAAAGGTTTTCCATATTTCATGCCATGTGCCTACACTGATGAACTTCCCCAGGTGAGTTGCTGTTATAGTATAGACTGAGCACCTCCACATACCATGAGTGGTGTCATGGCAGAGAAAAGAAAATATCATTTTATATCTTTACAAATGATGAATCCTGAGACTCTTGTCTAATGCTACAGCATTTCCAACCATTTCTATCCTTATTAGGTAAATTTTGACTGAGTAGGTCTACATAGTTTCTGTCTTTGCCACGTACTAAGGATTATATTGTTCCTTCCCTAAAAATATAACTTTTTTTTAAGTAAAACGCCTAACATGATTTTTGAGGATTGCATGTTGCATATTCGTATAGCGTAAGTTGGGGTTGCACAGTGTGTCTGGTAACTAAATAAAACAATACTGTACTGTAGGGCACATTGCTAAATCAATCAAGAGTATTTATGTCAGACAACTTGAGACAGTGTGACACTCTTAAAATAATTACTTGTATAATTTTATTTATTGCGAGTCAACCTAAGAAATGGATATTTTTTATTTTTTTTTTACACCACTACGAGGTGTCTGACAATTTGTCTACTAAATTAAATGCAATTAAAAAAAAAACACTTGTTTTGAAGAGTTTGGGTTTTTTGGTGGAATAGCAAAAAGAATAATGGATATTGGATATTTGACTACCTCACTTGCAAGGCTTAAGACATTGTAATATCTGGAGACAGGCTGATGAGTAAAGTAATAAAACAGAACAAACATGCAGAATTCAGGCACTTTTCCAATGCATTATATAGGCCTCTGTGTTTTAAACCAATGGTATTTCATAACTAACTGAAAAAAAACCATATAATGGTATAATGTTTTCTGCCCAATGCTGACACCATTATGTTTGATACAGTCACATTGATATAAAATGTTATTACCGTACATTGAATTTTTTTTTTTTTCTCTTAGTGGAGAATGGATCTGCACCTTCTGCCGTGATCTTTCCAGACCTGAAGTGGATTATGATTGTGATGATCCTTCCCTCATGGAGAAGAAAAAACTGGCAGGAATTCAAAACATGCCACCTATTGATCAACGAGTAAGTACTGTTTCAAATAGTTTCAAGTAGTGCCATTACATATTTGCCCCTAGCAGTTTCTGCATTCAGTGCTGGAAAAGTTTTAATAATTGTGAATTAATTTAGTTGGTATGAGTCCATATGGAATTGTAGATTTATGTAATGCTTTCAACTCCATGTCTGGACAGGTACCTATTACAAATCATCATGCAGTACTTCTTAATTGTTATTGCCACCACATAGCCTAAAAAGTCCAACTATTCATGCGCAAGATGTCGAGCCAAATAATAGTAATTATTGTGCAGATTGCTAAATTTGGAGTAACTGTCATGGAATCTAATAATGATCCTGTTAATACTGGATTTGGTGCTATTGCTCCTATGCATAGGCCACTATTGTGGACTTGGTTAGCACCATGCCTTCTGTGCTCATACTTTGGTGTCCCCCCCCCCCCCCCCCGTGCCATAGACCAACTTGCATGGCTCACCTGCAATTCTCACCTTGTTTGAGGATCTTGCCCCTCTTCAGAATTTTGACACTTGACTTCTCAGATGTCAAGCATGTTTCTGTGCTTTCCACACACTCCTAGCAATGCACCTGAGGATACTGTATCTGCTTACATGATATGGGTTTCTGTGTGATACTTTGGCAGAGGTGGTGTGCCCTAATGCTAAGCCTATGGGACTGTTGTATTGTAGCTAGACAGACCTTGTGCTTTAACTCCTTAAGGACCAAACTTCTGGAATAAAATGGAATAATGACGTGTCACACACGTCATGTGTCCTTAAGGGGTTAAAGGGACACTATAGTCACCTTAACAACTTTAGCTTCATGAAGCCGTTTTGGTGTATAGATCATGTCCCTGCAGTCTCACTGCTCAATTCTCTGCCATTTAGGAGATAAAAAACGTTTACACAACACTTACCACACCTCCCTGCATGTGACTTGCACAGCTTTCCTAAACACTTCCTGTAAAGTCATCTATTGTGTATACTTCCTTTATTGCAAATTCTGTGTAATTGTTCATTTCTGATCTCCTACTCTGTTAATAGCTTACTAGACGCTGCAGGAGCTTCTTGTTTGTTATAAATTTAGGAGCCGATGATACATTTTTAAAGCAAGTTAATAGCTGATAGTGAAACCATAGTGAAACCATTTTTTTTTTTCATGCAGGATGTGTCCGTCACAGCCAAGGGAGGTGTGATCAGGGCTGCATAAATAGAAGCAAAAGTATTTTAACTCCTAAATGGCAGATAATTGATGGGCTGTTGATGGTGGGACATCTGTAGCACTTCCAAGAGGTTTATGACCGGTCTCGGTAAAAACCTCTGGATCCTTGGGGTGATCTTCCCATGGCTGCCACTTAAGTTTTCAGTACCACTCTCACAACAGTTTTCATATGTCTTGGATATCCCACAATACCGTCCAGATAGCTGCCTTTCAAGCCTGCGTAGTGTTTAGAATTGATAGGGGGAAAAAAATTTTTGAATCTGTTGGACAATCTGTCAAATAATCTATACTAGTAAACTGCATATACAGAATGCAGTGTATTGCATTTACAGAAAATTGCAATGAAAAAGTAAAGAAGCCAAACGTCACCAAGAAAAAACAAAATATGTAGCCACAGTGGGCAATACAATAGGCAGAATAATGGTACTTTACGGTCTTCAAAGCTGTCCACAGTACCTCATAGCTTGTAGGAAGTTGTAAGAAATTTTTGGAGTTGATTTGATGCACAGTATGTGAGGCCTCTAGATGGGATAGAACTGAGCTTAAAGAGGAAGTAACTGTAGAGGAAGAAGTCATTATAAGTGTTGCATTGTCTTCTTACCTTCTCCAATTGGGAGGGACTTCATCCAATATGTTATGACTTGTCGGCTCTCACTATCCTAAAGAAAATTGTCAGGTAAGAACAATGAAACAAGAGCAAACTTTTAAACTTGCTGTTGTAGATGTCACAAAAAGCCTCTAAATGTAAACATTACAAACTTGGTAAGTTGGTATTTCTTCTCAAAAATCTTTTCTAATATTGGTGTGGTTTCATTTTCTCTAGAAGTGCGAGAGACTTCTCTTACATCTTTTCTGCCATGAGATGAGCCTTGCCTTCCAAGACCCCGTACCACTTACTGTAAGTATGAGTGGGGGGTGGGGGGAATTTTGTCACAGTTTTGCCTACACATAAAGTGCAACTAAAGAAAAAGTACCCAAAATAGATTTACATGTTGACTCAAGTCCTGATTTATGCCTTATCTAGAATTACATTTGGTAGTTAACACTAACTCTATACCAACCCTACCCCCTAACCTTGGCTCTAACCATTCACCTACACTATAACTATGGATTGACTGACCTCAATTTTCCAGAGACAATCCAGATTATCGGTCACCATTCAGGGTGATTACCGATATATGTTGCCAATATTCTGTACACTTAAAGTTTTGAAAAAGCAAACAATTTTTACACAGATATAGCATTAAATGAACACTATCCTGTCAGGAACACCGTTTTGTATTCCTAATACTATAGTGTCCTTCTGCCCTCACGGTAATTGTAAATTACAAGACTGATTCAGACTATAAGAAATATTCAGAGCATGAACTCTAATAATTGGCAGAAAAGTATTATCAAACAATCCCTACCTCTAATCCTAAAACGGCATTAACCCTTGCCTTTCTAACCCCAACTCAAAGGGATTTCCCAGATCAAACAGTACAGAGTGTACGGAGTGTGGTTGTACTTGAGATTGCAACAGCATTTCGCTTTGGCACATAACCAGCTGTGTTCCTGGTTAGATGTCAGTTTAAATTCTCTCTGGGTCCTACTATTTGTACTGCTGGGTGCTGGAAAGGAAATCAGTACAACAGGGTTCTGGATAAGGCAGTCACATAGGTTGATATGGGTTCCACCACAATAGGAAAGTCCTCTGTTTAAAATAGAGGCCAGAGAATCTGGCTAGACACATTTCTAAGAGCCTTGTTCAAAGAAACAGATCAGGATCCCATCAAGCTCCCACATAATGTTAAATTAGCTTCTGAATTTGTAATGCTTCTTCAAAAAGTTCCAGATTATCTGTAAGATCATTGGGACTGGCTATGTTGGGGTAAAATGCAGTATAACTACATTTCTGGCAGATCCTCCATCTAAATAGTTTTTGGGGATATACAGTTTGTATAAGGATATCTGTTTGGTTCGTCCTTGGCAGAGAGGGTAAAAAGCCCTACCACAAGGAAAGACGAAATCAAAACTAGAGTAAGATTTTATTTTTATTTTTCTCGAAAATATTAGCCTATGTAAGGAGCATTTCTATAGAAGGTAATAAAGGTTCGGCAAAAGAGATGGGAAGATAAAACCAAATACAAAAGAAAATTATCCAGAAGGAACAAATTAGATAGTCTGATGCTAGGCCGATGGGTGGAGCATCATCCCATTTTCTTTCAGTGTGGTAAAAATCTAGACAAGATTAATGTCCAGAAGACCATTCTAGAAGAGGTTAATGTAGAAGAGTAGAATCTCAGGGTTTTATTTTTTGTTTGTGTGGCAAAACAAAATGTGTACTCACCTTAAATTTAATTTACCTAAGGTTTAGAGGCGACACAAGTTTCCTGCCCTTTTAATTAAAACTTATCGTTTTTGCAGTTTATTTTACTTTTTTCTCAATAAATCTGTTTCTCAAAAACATCTACTTTAACTGTATGTTCGGAGCAGCTGTCTTAATTTAATGGGGAGAAATATTAATTTACACTGTTGCTGAGATAAAATGGTCCCAGTCTGTTTTGATCTAAAACAAAATATCTGCACCAGTAGTTGTAATACATTTCATAAGGTGAAAGCCGTGTTGTTGACAGCTTCCCTTTTTAAATCGGAGCTCAAACTTTCCACTAGCCATTAGCAAGTGATAATTTAGCCCTGGAAAGAAGAAATTCAGCCATGGCGAGTGTGATATGGGCTCTCCAGATTTGCAGTTGCGAAAGGCAAGTTGTCAAACAATTGTAAAACAGTTTGACATTAGGGTGGCACCAGGGCACTCCTGACATCAAACCCACTACATCTGGCTATAGGGGTTATGGTGACTGGAGTTCTCCTTTAATTTGCCTGTGTTTACAATAATCATTACCTAGTATTTGGCTTGTGTCCCCTTCAGTGGCATTACTGATAGCAGATGTAATTTGTGTAATTTCTGTACTCTGTCCTCATTGGATGATATTTTTTTCCAGGTGCCTGATTATTACAGAATAATCAAAAGACCAATGGATCTTTCCGCCATAAAACGCAAACTCCAGTTAAACAGCTCACCAAACTATTCACGTCCAGAGGAGTTTGTTAGTGATGTCAGACTTATCTTCAAAAACTGTATGGAATTTAATGAAGTAAGAGAAATGTATTTACTCATTTGGGTGCCACAATGTTTCAAATGTTATTTACAGTTCAGATTCCTATATCCTTGTCATTTTCTTTTGAAGTAAAGCTTTGGAAATTTTAAATCAATATATTTTTTTTTTCTTCCATTTTTGTCTTTTCACAGCCAGATTCTGAAGTGGCCAAAGCTGGTATCAAACTAGAGGAGTACTTTGATGGGCTTCTTGCAAATATTTACAATGATAGAAAATTCCCTAAAACTGGGCACTACAAGGATGATCTTCTTGCAAGTGAGGACTCTGATGATGAATTTGTGGTACCTCGAAAAAAACGCTTCAAAGTTGACGAACGCTTACTTTTCAAATAAACTACTGCCTCCAAAGGATTCCTGCACATAGAACTTCATGTAAATAGGACAAATTTAATTGTTTGACAAAATTAAAACACAATGTATTTTTGAAATGTTGCAAGACTCTGCACTTAATGTACAGCTTGGACATAGTGCAAAGAGGTAGCACACTGCCTTCTTTGGAGAGAGCTTCAAATGCATTTTAACAATTCCACAGACCTCACTTTAATCAGCATCGTCTGGACTTGGATGTGACCACGCATAACAAGCATCCTCAGGATAGTTTCAGTCCATAGTGCACAACTCAATGGCTATTCTTACAGCTCTTCCTTAACCCCTTAAGGACACATGACATGTGTTACATGTCATGATTCCCTTTTATTCCAGAAGTTTGGTCCTTAAGGGGTTAAATATGATTTCAAATTTGCTTTCCCTGTCTTGTCCTAACACTTTGATAGCCAAAGTGTAATCCTTTTCTGACACCTGGAGGAACAAAAAGTCTTCTTGCAAAGATATATCTGTATGACGTAAAGATCGTCTCAAAATGCAGGTTAATGTGTGTTTGACAAATACAAACGCTCCTGCGGAAAGCAAAAGCTTCACATCTACAACAGAAATGGCGATGGTTCTACTGTAATTCTTCAGCCTCTGTTTTATTTTATCTCCATATTTTTATTGCTTATGTTGCATACAACCATATATTTGAACTTGAGCCCGCATGTGTTGGCGGTAATTGTGCTGAAACAGAGCTATCAGGAAGAAGACTGAGATTTTTTTTTTTTTTTGCCCATCTAGGTCTAGTCTTGGGTACTTTTAGTTTGCACAATACTCCATGGGGAAAAGACAGATGAGGAGTATGCTGGTAAAATGTTTATTTATCAAAAACTGACGTTTTGGGTGCTGTTCTAATTATTTTTACAATGTTTTGAGTAATCATGCAAATGTGTGTTTGGCATTCCATGTTGAACACAGGCTTTTTCCAATTAAGAACAGTAGGAATTGTATTTTTTTTTTTTTTTTTTTTTTTAGATTAAGCTCACTTTTCCTTCATTGTCCCCAATAGTAGTCTTTCATGACCTGCTGTTTTTGTTAGCAGTAGAAAGCAAGCCTTCTACTTAGAGAATGCTCTAAGCACTAACCTTTGGGCTTTGAGATTAGTCCATATGCTTTTTAATCAGGAAGGCAGGCATTTTGAATCCTCTCCACATTTTTGCTTTTCCAACTTCTGATTTGGCTATACCAAGTGTATTTTCTATTTAATTTAAGTGGTGAACTGACTTGAATGTTATATGCGTCTCTAAAACATGTACATATGGTGGGTCATTAGCCTATAAAAAAAAAAATCTCTTTTAGGAATGACTTCCATTGTTTTGAAACAATAATGAAAAGTTGATTTAATCTACACTTGTTTTAATTAAATCAGTATGATAATGTAGTTTATCACACGTAAGTTTAAAAAAATGAATTAAAAAATCACTACTTACAAGTAGTGAAATATAGTGAAACAGTGTTAGAATGGGCCAAAAAGACCCTTAAAACCTCCAGCATATTGCTTTGCTATAGCAACAGGGATTTAAGGAACATGTCAAAATCAGTGTTGCATTAATAATGTCTCTCCAGGTGATTGATGTTTAAAAGAAAACCTATACATCTCCACATTATCAATGTTCTGTTTAAAAGCAAAAAAAAGTCCAACATGGTCTTCAACCTGCGGTTGGATTACAGTTCTTCAGAGCCAGATAACCGATAGCTGACAGAGAACATTTGTTTATTACAGTGTAACAGGATTAGGAGGGGACACGTTTTGGTGCATCTGTTAAACACTTGGGAAATTATGAAATAATTGCTTCTATGGAGGTGGTTCTAGCGAAGTCTTTTTACAAGCCTCTTTGGTCTCCCAGTGTTTCACTACATTTAGTGTCCTAAACAATAGAAATTGCAAATGCAAAAAGAGCTTGTCACGCTATTTTTGTGGAAATGGTTTCCCAGGTGATTTGCATTATTTATCCCTTGCACAGGCATCTGACACATTATATACATACATTTTTATTTATATATTTTTTCCATTCATTCATTATTGAATAAAATAATGACTTAAAGTTTCTAAAATGCAAAGATGTTGATCAGTCAACAAGTGTTATTTTTGCTCTTAACCTATATCAGTACCTCTTTGAAGGTGAGAGTGGTGTTTCAAAGGCATTTTAGTAATGTACAAGGAGCAGTAAATGGAATGGCATTTTGTGGGGTGGGGGGCTGTCTTTATTTAAAATAGACTGCATTACTTGTGAAGGAAGATGTAACATTTATTTTCTTAACCCAGAAGTTCTCGTTGGATGAACTGTGAGATTTGTGAAGACCAAGCTTTTTTTTTTTTTTTACTATAAACTTGGAAGGGAACTTGTGCAGTATACATTTTAATTGTTAGTTTGAATTGTCTAGTATGCCTACATCCATTTGATGACCGGTTCTGGGGAAATTGATCGTATAATTGTGAGACTTATTAGACACCAGATTTACCCCCGTACTTGCCTAGTCTTTTTGAGTGTTTCATATTTTATCGTTCAATCCCAGCATTAGGGCAAATGAAAACTATTAGAGATGCACATTAATTTATTTCCAAAAAAGCCTGTAAAGAAGTAATTGTTGAACTTACCATATGCATTGAACACCAAGATGGCAAAAGCCATAAGCACTCAAATCTGTATTTTATACATGTTGACACCTCTGTGTAAAAAAAAAAAAAAAAAAAAAAAAAAAAGTTTCTTTACATTTTGAACATGTATTAATATGAACACAATCTTTTTTTTTTTTTTTTTTTTTTTTACATCAGCTTTGTCTCTGACCAGAATCACCTGTGAACAAGGATTCCCAATATATGATTCATATAACTGAATATAAATGTAATTATTTGTCAATGTCCTGGAATAGGTGTCACTACTGTAAAATGTTCAACACTAGAGAACTGGTTCATGCACCACAGGGTTTAAAAACTAACCCACAGTTGCTTTTGGTGTGCTTTAGCTCCTTGTAGGTTTCTAGGTGGTTATGGGTGCAAGAACTAAGGAAGCCTTCAACATGAGGTTTAGACATCTAATTTAGTATGTAAATTACTAAACTGCAGATGTCTAATGTTGACTTTCCATGTGATGGATTAAAGGTTGATAGAGGATTTAGTCTAGCTTGCCAAAGTTTTACCAATAAAATATGGGTCAAATTAAACAAGTGCGTAAACAAAGCTGTCAGAGTAGAAATATGCCGTTTAATTTCCTTGATGCATCACTACTTGTGTTATACTTGCCACATTTACTACTTTAAACCATGTATCATTCTGTGCAGGTAATGTTATTGTATTACAATGGCATAATCACTCTTCAATATTTGTCATGAAATTAAAGGGGAATTGTCTCTTCCCTGGATTTTTTATTTTTACGGATAACTTTATTTAACAAATATAGATTTGTGAGATGAAATGTAGAAACCCACACTTCTTTATCATACAACTGGGCCCCTCCATCTAAATTCCCTGTTGGCAATTGTTGTTCGTAACTGCTTATGGCATACAGAAAAGAGGAGATCTGAAACTAGGTTTGGATTTCTCTTTTCATCAAGAGTGTGTGCCTTCTCTAAATTTGCTAGATCTAAAAAAAAATAGAGCACCTCAAGCAAAAGGTTAACACAAATTCTAGGTGATTTTCAATATTCATTTTATTGGTGATTTTCCCTTTAACCCCTTAAGGACCAAACTTCTGGAATAAAAGGGAATCATGACATGTCACACATGTCATGTGTCCTTAAGGGGTTAAAATGACCCTTAGAACATGAAAATCACTGTTGCTTATTGTAGTGCTTAAAATGCTAGAAAGCTGTGGATCCAGCCGTTTTTGCATGTTTTTTTTTCTTTGCATTAAGCAGTTTTTAATACATTTAAAAAAAAAATTCCTGTACCCAAAGCTTCTTCTCATGTTGCAATGTCATAATCCATTTTGTATGCAGTGTTGGTGCACGTTGCATATGCACACGTATGCACACATATGCACAAGTAATAAAAACATTTAAATAAGATTCAGACAAGCCAATGTGTGTTCTTTCAGTGGCACCAAAACTAAGCATATAGCCTACATAATTTATATGAGGTCTGTGTTTAAAATCAATAGGAATAATTTCCCTATTATGTCCCATCTTAAAAAAAAAAAAAAAAAAGTAATTAAGATGCCCCTCAATGCTGTCATAACTCAACTAGAGGAATTGAGGGGGGGGGGGGGGACTTTGGGTAACAGGGCGTTTCTTTGGTTCATATTAAAGCAAAGGACAACTGCCAAAAAGACGATGACTTGTAGCTTTCTAGCATTAAAGCTACTCCATTCTGCTATAGTGAATATGATGCCAGACTGTCCACCTCAACTACTTGAAGTGGTTTTGGTGCCAGGAGTCCCTAGAGCCCCATCACTTTTTCCATTATTAAATAGTTTCCAAACCATTTAATAGTGTGGGGGGGAGCCCCGGAGGTCTTGTTACCAACCTTTTCTGATGTTCTTTGCCTATGATTGTCAGTTGTCACGTTATTTGCTATGATGGGATACAGAGCATAACTTCACTTCAGTTATTGCTAGTAAAATGGCCTATGGGCACCCAGGTATCCTAATTAACTTTTAAACTGTTCATAAATGGAGTATGGTGCCAGGGGACATCACCATTTCAATTAACCTAAGTGGTTATATTACCAAGAGGGTCAATAAAAAAAAAAAAAAAACCTCTAACATAGCTTAAAGTCTATGATTAGTTAAATCAGTTAAATGTCATTTAGCTTTGTATGCTTCTGAATTTTTTTTTAATTTTTTTTTTTTACGGTCAGGTAATTTAAAAAGAAAAAAAATCTGAGGAAATGTTGACATTGCTAATCAATGTTTAAACGTAACGTGAAAGTTCATTATTGAGCCCATTCAATTAAGCTAATAAAATAATTGAGATGAACCTCAATACTGTCAAAACTCACCTAGATGAATGCATTTAGAGTGGGGGGGGGGGGGGGGGGAGGTATTTTACCCAGGCATAAATGGAGTTCTTAGCTATTTCAATAAGAAGCTAAATACAGTGGCTCAGTCACTGATCATTATAGTTAATATTTGTATGTGAGATGGTAGTAATTAAAGTATCGATTCCCTGACAGGCAATTTTTGTTAAAATAAAATAATGTGCAGAGGACATTTTGATTCTAAAAATGGATTCACAGTTGCCAGTTTTAACTTTTTACCTCGGTTGAATCCACAATGCAAACTCAGCTTACACAGGTGATTAAGAGTTATGTCTTCAAATGTGGAAGAACTGCAAGTATGTGATGCTTTAACAAACTTGGAGATATGAAAACCAAAGGTCATGGCTGCTTAGCACCCAAGTGAAGGTATCCAGGGCAGCTACCAGTGGCTTTTTGTAGATTTAAACAAATTATATTTTGGATATGAAATGTTGTAAGTACAGACTGGCAAAACAGGACTATGATTACAACTCAATTGTCAAGCAAATTACAAATCGTAAATTTTCCCCATCTGTTGCCTTTCACAATTGTTTTACTTGTCCCTAAACATTATGGAAGTTAGAGGTTCTTCGGAACATTTGCATTAAAGAAAAACTCTAATGTATTTGCAGATTATTATCTGTATGTTTGCTTGTTTGGAGTTGATTTTTATTTTTTCCTTTGTTACTTTAGTGCAATCATTGCCATTTTACTAGGTTTGTTCACTGTCCTGTTGCAGATTTTGTTCACTGTATACAGGAAAATTGTGTGAAACTGGTTAAATCTTTCTTTTGAGAATCTCTTCTATATTCATGCAATTCTTATTCCATAAAATGAAATTAACTAGTGTTTGTAGCAGTATGTAACAGGAATAAGCTAAAGTTGTCTTCAAGGATAAAATAAAGTCCTTCTCTTCTTTGTTGTCTTTACTTGCTGTTAAACACAACATTGTATATTTTGTATGAGTGAAGAAATAAGAAAGTCCCCAAGACAATATGAACTATAATCTTCTCTCTAAGGCAGGTGGAACAGGAGTTCATAAACATATTGTGTGTGTATATACAAAAAAAAAATACAAGGAGTCCTTGCACACTGGCTCACAAGAATCAACAAGGCTTTCTCCAAATAATGCAGTTTTTTTTTTTGGTTTTTTTTTTATTGTATTTCCATTGACCAATACGTTCAGCTACACTTTGCAATAGTACAGGAATGGTTGGTTGACATTTCAGTCCCACCTGGGTACTTTGTTAAGGACCACTAAGAAAATTTCCCAAGTGGGACTGAAATGTTGACCGACCTTTCCTCTGTTGCTACAAAGTATAGTGGATTGTATCAGTCAATGGATATCCAATAAAGAACTGGAACCTTTGTATCAATGACAAAGTGTGTTTTCATTCTCTTATATAGTCCCAATACCTCTGCACTCCAACACGATCAGTAGCTTCTATTATCCAGTGAGCAGTAACACAATGTAAAGAAGTAGTAGCAAAAAAAAAAAACCAGCACTCGGGGAATTCCACACACAAAAAAAATCTTCTCTATTCAATCATGAATGCAATCCATATGTCAACCTTTTAGTGCCACATAGGAACTTTCTTCACGCCAGAACGTACATGTGTATATACATGATTATGAGGCCAAGTATATAATGTGTCTGACTAGAATGAGGCCTGCAAAACAAGACCTCTAAATAGGAAATTATTTGCTAAACTGGGTGCAGATACGTCCCCTCACCAGCTTGTAACTCCTTGAAACGCAGAGCTCTCCCCCATTTTCACAAGTTAGTCATAACACATAGTTGTCAATTTGCATAAAAGTAATTCATGTATTTTGTATTATTTAGGGTCATCTATAAGTACATTGCAATCTTCCCTCTTTTTTTAGGGGGGGTGGTTGGTGGGTGCAAATTTCCCACCCTCTATCCAAAATTTTGTGCATGCTGAATGTTTGGGCAAGTGTAAACCTGAAATTTATTCTTGATGATTTTGATACAACCTCTCTCATGGTTGATAACCCTACATGACAGTATTACTATATGATAATATATTAGTAGTTACACAACTGTGTTACTGTAATGTCAGCTATTCAGACAGATAAGCCTCTCTGCTAATTTTGGTCTGTCAGACGGCCTATAGAAAGCAATAGGGTCAACAACTGCGCAGGCAATGCTAATATTACAGAGAGCACTACTTCATGTTTTGTGTTTTCCTTTATGTACTGAAGCACTAATATTGTCACACTAAAACAAATGGAATGTGAACACCCCTATTACTGCTGCCCACCAACTCAAACTACTGACCTAAGGATATCTTTCAGTAGAGGACCATAAGCATATCCTTAAACGGGTTTTACCGTCCAGGAGCATATATCTGGAGCTAATTTTAAACTCCAGAAAATGTTATGTGTAATGTCTATTTTATCACAGCTTAATCCAAATACTACATTGTTTTTGTTTTTTTGGGGGGGGGTTTCCCCCTCTTACTTTCCCCCTCTTACTTTCCATACTGCTAAATCTGGATCTGAAACTGAGGATTTTGTTTCAAGCGCTACTTCCCAGTATTACTTTATGTATAACTATGGCAAGAAGGAAGAGACTGAGATTTGGGAAGTCCTTGCTGCTATACCTATACCAAACCAGCGCCAGAAAATCTTTTTAACTTTTACATTTGAACTGCAGTGACAATGGTTCTTGTCTAGTGTATTATGGAAAATGTATTTATACTTCTAACAATTTTCTTTTCCTGGGTATATCTATTATAGCATAGCTCTAGGATTGGCACAGCTATTGAAGGTTGAAAATGTAATTAAAATTATACCTCCATCCCATGCCCTTCAGTCTAGTAACGCGTGAAGAATAGATATGGGTGGTAAGATGATTCTTTCATTGATCTATCCAGAAAAACAAGATTGCTGTAAAATACTGTTCATTTTATTATTTCTTTAATCTTCTTTACATCTGTTCATTTCACAAAGCCCAAGAATAAAATAGGTTTTGCCCAGGCTTTTTTTTTTTTTAGCTCTGTAACCAATATAAGCTCAACATTTTAAGTAGACTGTTACCATAGAGCAGGGATGCGCAAATGTAGATCCCAGATGTTTTAAAACTACAGCTTCCACGGTGCTTTGCCATACTAAAGGCATGCAAAGCATTATTGGAGTTGAAGTTCTACAACCTCAGGGGATCTACCTTTTGTGCACCCCTGCCATAAAGGACATAAATCTGAGGTTCCCATCTGCTCAAAGCTGCATGCACTTAAAATATAATGCAAATTGACCCTAAAAGTTGTACTTACAGCGATCTTGAGTATTACATTAAGATGTATAGGGTACTCCAGTAAAAGTTTTTTACTCTAGGCACCATGAACACTTCAGTGATTTTGACACTGCACATACAGAGATTAAACCCTCTGCTGCTGGAGGTGTAATGAGGCAGTGGGCATCATTAACCACACCAGAATAATATACTGCTTGAAACATGACACCGCCAGAAATATAGAGCACCTGCAAGACTAAACAAGCTCTCCCTATCCCATGTGATATTTCATGTTTCCCCAGCACATCTTCCTCATTTCCCTCCCTCCTCCCCATGCACTCTGAGCCAGTGAAATGATCCAATCAAAGGCATTGTATCTCATTGTGGCTCCCATGACATCAGACGGGGAATGCTGAGCAGCTGTATGAAGATAAGTAAATTCTATATTTGGAATGCTATAGATTCACTCTCATGTAACTTATCGAAGTACATGGATTTCTATTTGTGGCTTCCTGTCTATCATATCAAAGATCGAAACATTGTACATTGAAACATTGAATGGAAATCTACGTATATTATAGCAACTGCTGATGTAACATCTTTAACCTCTAATATTAGTTTGGAAGGAATTAAGGAAATACTTACTGATAGGAGTTTGTTGAACATCATACAGGTAGAAGTCCTGGTTAAGTGTATTCATTCTGTAATATCTAGGAAATCTCTTTGGTTTGACTCTGTTTTTTTCTTCAGATATATGGCATTGCGATGGGCACAAGGTTCGCCCCGAGTTTCACCATCCTTTGTGTCCCATTGGGAATCATCACATGTCAGGATGGGAGATTATTGTGGGGGAGAGTCTAGTCCTATGGTGAAGCTACATAGATGATGAATTTATCATATTGAATGAAAATTCAGTTTGTTTAGTTTCTTTTTTTGCAATCATATTAATCTAAATAACAATAATTTACATAGAGCAGGAGAAGGAGGGGGTGAGAGTAGATTAACTAGCCTCACACGCTCCGAGTAGGTTACCGGAGGTATATAAGGGGCTTAACCCCAGGTACAGTCAAAAGCAAGAAGAAAAAATGAGAACTGAAATAAAGAAAAACAATCCCACTTAGTGGGTGTAGTCCAATCTCGTTCCCAACAATATACCTCCAATTTGGAAGTGTCACATATAGAAAGAGGGAGAGGGAAAAGGGGAGGGAGGGGGGTTTG
The DNA here is from genome assembly GCF_036172605.1 of Pelobates fuscus. Classification (NCBI taxonomy): domain Eukaryota; kingdom Metazoa; phylum Chordata; class Amphibia; order Anura; family Pelobatidae; genus Pelobates; species Pelobates fuscus. The sequence continues at coordinate 164,078,047 of NC_086319.1, forward strand.
TTTAAGCCTTTATTAGAGTATATTAAAAAATTAGCAACTAGTTTCCCAGTAGTGAAGCCTAAAAGGTGGGTAAATTAAGTATAATTACCGTATTAGGTTCGTATAGCAACAGGTATATCCAGGGTACAAATACCTGGGTAGGTAGTGAGAGGGGGGGGGGGGGAAACAATGCGGGAAGGGGAGAGAGAGGGCAAAGGGGAGGGTATCAATATACCCAAATATAGAGAGGTGCCTGGTAGCAGTAAGAGTAGCTCAGGGAGTCACTATACAAGGAGCCCAGTGGTGCACATAAACTGAAAGAGTATGGAGCATATGTGTGTAGGGAAATACACTTGGTATTCCCTGGTATTCCTGCATGTAACTTGTGCAGGTATATTGCTCTGGTATCAGGGACCGGCTAATGTTACAGAGCCGTAACCCTTTGTTCACATGAGTGCCGCACCACAGTCCTCGAATTGCCCTGGACTAACTGTCAAAGCTCACAACAGTGAGACAAAAATTAAACTGCTACTTCAAGGTAGCCTCAACCTTTCCCTATCTCCCCATACAAATAACAGCCCCAAAATCCTAAATGGGGGGATTCCCCATCCCCTTAGCAAATAGTTGCACGAACACAAAAGGAAAAATAAGTTAAATTAACACACCACCAAAACAAAAAAGGTAGGTAAATCAAAGCGGGAAACTGAAAATAAATTGCATCGGCTCAAAATTAGCTCATTGGAGCTAATTTTGAGCCGATGCAATTTATTTTCAGTTTCCCGCTTTGATTTACCTACCTTTTTTGTTTTGGTGGTGTGTTAATTTAACTTATTTTTCCTTTTGTGTTCGTGCAACTATTTGCTAAGGGGATGGGGAATCCCCCCATTTAGGATTTTGGGGCTGTTATTTGTATGGGGAGATAGGGAAAGGTTGAGGCTACCTTGAAGTAGCAGTTTAATTTTTGTCTCACTGTTGTGAGCTTTGACAGTTAGTCCAGGGCAATTCGAGGACTGTGGTGCGGCACTCATGTGAACAAAGGGTTACGGCTCTGTAACATTAGCCGGTCCCTGATACCAGAGCAATATACCTGCACAAGTTACATGCAGGAATACCAGGGAATACCAAGTGTATTTCCCTACACACATATGCTCCATACTCTTTCAGTTTATGTGCACCACTGGGCTCCTTGTATAGTGACTCCCTGAGCTACTCTTACTGCTACCAGGCACCTCTCTATATTTGGGTATATTGATACCCTCCCCTTTGCCCTCTCTCTCCCCTTCCCGCATTGTTTCCCCCCCCCCCCCCTCTCACTACCTACCCAGGTATTTGTACCCTGGATATACCTGTTGCTATACGAACCTAATACGGTAATTATACTTAATTTACCCACCTTTTAGGCTTCACTACTGGGAAACTAGTTGCTAATTTTTTAATATACTCTAATAAAGGCTTAAACAAACCCCCCTCCCTCCCCTTTTCCCTCTCCCTCTTTCTATATGTGACACTTCCAAATTGGAGGTATATTGTTGGGAACGAGATTGGACTACACCCACTAAGTGGGATTGTTTTTCTTTATTTCAGTTCTCATTTTAACAATAATTTACATTTTACTTCTCTTTTTCATTCAGAGCACATTGATTTTTTTAGACCAAACCTATTTCAAACCTATGTATTGTAGCCCTGCTGTTGACAATACTAGTACTCATCATCTTTCCTTGCTGGCAATAGTCCCATGGTTCAATTAATTTCTAAGAAAAGAAACAGTTTGGATAAAAAGGTCTTTGAGTCTGTCTAAAATAATAAAAGAAAGACACATACAGAAAGTGTACAATAGAATAAAGGAATAGCCAAACATCTAGATAGTAGTAGACTCAACTATGCTTTTGTTACGCAATATAACAAACATGCCAAAAGAAACATTGGTAAATCTGACGGTTCCAATGTCTTTTTTTTTTTTTTTTTTTCAAAAGAGTATATTCTGATTTACTCAAATTTATTTGGAAAAATAAGCTGTGTCAAGTTAAAGTGACAGTTTTGCAGGCATTAAGGGGTTATGGAGGCCTGGGGATGCCAGATTTTAGAAAATCTTACTATGCTACGAATGCGGATGCAGCTATCAAATTAAGTATGGACTTTAATAAACCAAAATAGAAACTCGTAAATTATATCCACATTCAATTTGGCTTCCCTGTTCAAAAAGACCAAAATTATATGAAATGTTTCCATCCACAAAAATTGTAATAAAAGCATGGGATATTCTTTATGAAACTCGGGGCAGGACTTGACCTCCAACTTGTCAGACGTGTTTGCCTGTAGCTCCTCACGATCTGAGCCACAAGCACACGAAAACAGTACAGACTTTGCAAAAAACAAGCTCTTCAACTCTAAAGCTGACACTCAACAGCCAAGCAAACCTTGATGTGCCCGAATCGGATGGACCGCAGGACGTAGCCAATCTCCTACTGGGAGGCGCACAAGACACAGCTCAGAGCTCCGTTTTCCACCCCCCCTTGGACCGGTGGGGGTTATCCCGGTCCCCACTGGGTACGCTAAGCCTGCTCCACAAAGCCTGAAAGGAGGAAACTTGCAAGCCAGGCGGTTCAGCAAAGATAGCCGCCACCTTGAAATCCCAGCACAGCCAAACAAGCCTGATGGCTCAGAGCTGGAGAGAGGCCTTCGTTGGAGGCAATCTGCCATGCCTTCTGGGACCGTCTTGCTATGCGTAGACCCACACTCTCCCCCCCCCACCCCTACCGAGACGACAACCGCCTGTAAAGCAGCAGCCGTTACCTGTTCCTCTTCCGGGCTGGGGGCCCAACTGGAGATTCCTCCATGCCGCAGTCCGCTTACTCGTGGGGAAGACCGCTACCCGGGAGTTCACAATCCCGACGCTCGGAGAAGAGGGATCCACGTACTAAAGGCACTGGCTCCCTTTACAGTCCAGAGCCGAAGAGACAGGGACCTGCCGCGCGGCGAACAGCTGACCACTTGCTTGCTACACGTGCAGCACAGCCTGACCTACCGAACGATGGAGAGGTGGACTAAAAAGAGCAAACAGCACTCACCTAGGCATCGGTCCAAATGGGAGCTGCTCCCCAGACAAGATCCACACAACCAGCAGCCAAATACCCAGCATGGAAATCTGCAATCTCTTGGTGGCTACCGCGACCACAATCGGGTCAGTACCTGTGAACAGACCTGTGACACCACTCTTATGGACTGGACTAAAGCTAGAGGCTGGTGGGATAACACTCAGAAACTGGCCCAGTAAAAATCCCCCAAATAGGCAGTGCTGTGTAACGGGCATAGGCTAGAAATAATCCCAGCACTATGGCTCTGGCACCATCCTACTTTTGACCTCTAGGATCTGATGGGGCAGACATGTTTTCTGTTTCACTCTTGGTGGGCCTCAGTGGTCTTAATTTCTTGAAATCTGTTCAGTACTGTAGCCTGTATACATATCGCCCAAGTGCCTTGTTTTCCTCGCATTGTGTTTTTTTTGTATCCTTTTTCACAAAAGTGCGGATATACAACACTACTGTTTACTCATTAAAACTTTAAAAATGTGCACGGTTCTTCATGCCATACAGTTGTCTTTAAATGTATGTTGAAGCTCTGGCAACAGCTGTTGTGGCATTGCTAGCTTAAATGTAACATATATACTCTATGCACAAGCAAAAATAAAGAATTTTTTTTAAAAAAAAACTATAAAACTTAATTCAAATTGGTCTAGGGCAGTGATGGCAAACATTTTTGACCCCGAGCCCAACTTTTTTTTCCTCAAAGTTCCAACACATCAATTAAACCTGAATACTGAGGTTTAAGGTTAGATAAAAACAACTTATAAAGTTGTCTGAACTAATTCTCCTCCTCTCTCCCCCCAGCATCTAACCTTCTCTACCCACAGCATATCCCCCTCTCCCATCATCTCCTCCTCCTCACCCCCCCCAGCATCTCCTCTCCCCCGGCATCTCCTCTTCTCCCCTAGATTCTCCTCTTCTCCCCTAGATTCTCCTCTTCTCCCCGCAGAATCTCCTCTTCTCCCCGCAGCATCTCCCCTTCTCCCCCCCAGATTCTCCTCTTTCTCTCCCCTGGATCCACCAGTGCCATCTTAACAACATTATGGGCCCCCGGGCAAAGCAGTGCACTGGGGCCCTGCCTACACACAACTCACCGGAATATAAATTTAAATTATAGTTCAAATTAGGCTTATATTTATTAGTATCTCCAACAAATGCAATACATACATAAAATACATACACACAGACTGCTGAACACATTCACACACCGACACACACACAGGCCACTGCATACATGCACACAGTCCGCTGAATACACACACACAAACATACACACAGACTGCTAAATACGTACACACAGTCCATTGAATAAACAACCACAGACTGCTGAATACATACAAACTGCTGAATACACATACAGACAGACTGCTGAATTCACACACATACTGCTGAATACATACACACACACATACTGCATTGAGGGGTGCAGTGTATGTGTTTGTGTGTATGGTTGAGGGGTGCTGTGTGTGTGAGATATGGGGTGCTGTGTGTGGGTGGAGGTGCAGTATATGTGAGAGTGCTGCGTATGTGAGAGGGGTGCTGTGTGTTTTTGGAGGAGGTGCAGTGTATGTGAGAGGGGTGTTGTGTGTGTGAGGGGGGTGCTGTGTGTGTGGGGGGGGAGGGGAAAGGGGGGAGGTGCTGTGTGTGAGAGGGGTGTTGGGGAGAGGTGCTGTGTGTCCGGGGGGTGCTATGTGTGTTAGAGGGGTGCTATGTGTGTGAGAGGAGTGTTGTGTGTGGGTGGGGGGGTGCTGCAGGTAGCAAATGTATTAATAAAATCTTTATCCCCCCCCCTCCCTTCTTCTTACCTTTGGTGAAGGAGTGTGGGTGGGACACAGCCAACCCTGGTGGTCTGCTGGTGGTAAGTATGTAGGACAGGTTCTGGCTACAGCTCTCCTGTACTCCCACACGCAGAATGCATGGCAATGCTCCACACAGCCTGCTCGCGGGAGGACAGGAGAACTGCTTCCCAGATCCCTCCCCCTGCTTCTAGGTCCTCCTGACATGAAAGCAGAGTAGGCACCTGCCATTTTGGGTGGGCAGGCAGGTGCCAGCGGCCCCCTCCCCCGGCGACCTATGGCCGCGTGCCCATAGATAGAGCCCTGTGTACCACGGCACTCATGCCATAGATTCGCCATCACTGGTCTAGGGCCATGCTGCTTTCCATTTTGAAACATTATCAATTGGATTTAAATGAATAGCATGTGAAATCAGTTTATAGTATTGAGAATTTTTGGGAAAATAACTCATTGATGACATTTAACAAATTAAAAACAAATTATGATTTGGAGGATGATCTGGTGTCCCAGTACTCTGATTTCTAGAGCTTTGCAAGAAAAATGTGATATCTCCCAATTGGATCAAAAATGTGAAGAAATTGAACAATTCGAATTTAGAAAAAATGTATTTCTTTATTTTATCGTGCATGAAAAAAAAAAACACTGAGGCAAGCAGTGCCCCAACAGCTATTGCCAGCATATCCGTCAACATTTAAGGACAATTGTTCAGCATATCTGAGCTTTGCACATTTTATATTATAAAGTAATGTAGTTTCATCAAGAGTTAAACCAACGTGTCAGTTACAAGTTACGGCAGACAAGGCATTGATTTAGATTTACATACTGACATTTTTGCTAGATCATAGGGTCACAAGCTTAGCTAAGATAGATATTAAAGTAAGTTACAACCAAGTAGAATATAGCATGCTGGGCTGTCATCGTCAGTAGGTAGGAAAATAAAATAAAAATAACTTCAGCAATAATAGAGAAGATTGCACACTTATCAATAAATGCAACCAAAACAACATCTGATGAGGCTATCAGCATGAAAGGCTGGAGTCACTGCCAGCTCTGGCAATGCGAGAGGTAAGAAAAATCAGCCTGTTCCTTGTCGTGGGGAGAGTCTCTGTAGAGTACCCAATAGGCCCACTATGTCCCAAAGTCCCGCCATAGGGCACGTTGTCCGCAGACTCCCGTTAAGCTTTCCGGTTGTTGGGTGGGTATGGGTGCGGCACTCTCCAAGCCATAGTACCCACGTGCTGGGTGCAGCATAGTGGAGTTGGTGCATAGGGATGACTTCTCTAAGTGCTCTCCCAGTGTAGGTCACTGGTGCAGTCCTCAGGAATGTTGGTAAGGCATACTGAGCTGGAGCAGGCCCTGAGCCCGCGTCAAGGGATTGCCGCTGCAGTGTCGGTAGGTATATAAATGCAGGCCGCTGTGGTTCTTGCCTGTCTTCGAGCATATTCCGGCAGTGTTCACAGAGGAGGTCGAGAGCCCTCAAATAATCTCCCACAGTGTCAGATCGTGCTGTGTGATTCATGAACACTGCATCAGGACCCCAGAAAGAGTTCCCCCTCTTGGCCAGTGGAATTTCCACTGTCGTTGTCGGCCATTTTAGAAACTGCGTGGGAGCCTTCTACCTACGACGTTGAGCCACCAAGGAGAACCCCAGTAACCGGACGATACACCGTTCTGGGAGTCAACCGATTTTTATTCAGCCACAGCTGGCTTTTATGCAACTCCCCATGCAAGGGGTTGCTTAATTCACATTCCAGGGGATTTTTCCTGGTGGGCCTGAGTGGAGACTTGGAACAAATAAACATTTCCCAAACTCCTCCTCTGTACCTGGGAGATGATTGAGTAAGAACAACAATTTAATTGCATTCAGTCGGTTTGGGGAACCTCAATTTTCAAACCAGATAAGTATTTGACATGAACAGAACAGTCTCTAATACAAAGAGGTGGCTGGTTCTGCCACAATAAGTTCAATTATATGGTCAAACTATGCTGCTATAACGCTCAAAATCACATTACCTAACACAATCAAACAATGGTCCTGGCGCCTCAACCCCACCTTGTTGCAAAACCCGCAAATACGGGGATCTATCCTACACACATTAGTGGAATACTTTAACTTGAACACCAACACAGTTGACTCGAAATGCGCTCTGGGCTGCCCATAAAACAGTCCTGAAAGGGGCACTAATCAACCTAGCGACAAACCATGAAAAACAACAATTAACACACTTACAGTCCACACTGGAGACCCTAAGAACCCTTGAAACGAGACTAAAACAAACTCCCATGCAGGAACTGACCACACATATCTCCAAATGCCAAGCAGATATCAAGGCATTCATGGCGAGAGGTTCGCTCAAAGCCATCCAGTGGTTGAAACAGCTCTATTATGAGAAATCTAATAAGGCAGATACACTCTTAGCTCGGAAACTAAATAAAAAAAATGGCCCAGAAACGAATAATGGCCTGAAGTGGACCCAAACAGAAAAACCCGAACAAATAGCAGAAATATTCCAGAAATATTTTGCCACCCTCAGGGCCAGATTAAGAGCCCAGTGGGCCTGGTTCTGACAATTATGATGGGCCTAAATACAAAATCCTATTGACCAACAACACCAAAACAGTCCTACCTCCTAAGCGTCATGTATCTGATGGAGATGGTGCTGGAGGGAAATTCATAGGATGCAGCTATGAGAAAACACACACCCTATGCTAATCTCACGCTTTCTTCTTTCACGTAAACCCGTCCCATACCATACCCCCTATCAGCAGTTAATAAATAGTCCGAAAAAATACTTTTATTACGATTAAACTAAAGATTAGATTTTAATCTAAATAAAAGTATTTTTTCGAACTATTTTAAATACTTTTATATTTATCCTTTTTTTTATCTGGCATATCCTAAACATCTGAAGCTTTTATACCATCCAAAGACTCCATGGTGGGGTTCGTACCACCCAGGCGCTTTACACAGAGCAGTTTGTCTGCTCTGTAAATTGTAAGTACATCTCTTATTTTATCCAGCACTTTTTTAATATAGAGAGCACTATGGGCATTCTCTTGTGTTTTTATTTCATGTAACCTGCACTGAAAATCTCGTGAGAGGAATATCCTACATGTGGGGAGTTTCAATGCCACTGTATGCTGTTTTAACTCGAGCTGGTTATAGCTCCCATAAATGTGAGTTGGCATTTCTTAATCTCAGTGTTGTCTGTAGCCATACTCCTTTAAGTTACTGCACCATTGGTCCCCTCTGTGTGTTTTTTTTTCTTTCATATATGCTGATGAGAACTTGACCCAAGAGAATTTCTGAAGAATATACCTGTGAATTAGAGACTTTAATTTGCCTGTTTCCCTGGTATTTTTTCTATTATACATTTTATTTATTTATTTATTTACTTTGTTCTTGGTGCACCCTGTAATTGTTATTTACTGTTTTTCCACCCCTAACAGCAGTGTCCAGTAAAGCAGGAAGCCTACGGATGGGGTAAAAGGGTGGGCCATTGACACAAATAACATAATCAGAACCGCCGAAAGGGGCGAACATACACAAAAAGGGGACATGTCTGTGTCCCCATGTCTCCCAGTCCCTTAGTGTCTGTGTCCCTATGTCTCCCAGTGTCCCCATGACACTAGGGGACATTGAGAGACACTGGGAGACATGGGGACACTGAGATACTAGGGAACACTGTGAGACAAAGGGACACAGACTCTTGGGGACACTGGGAGACATGGGGACACTGGGTGACTGAGACATGAGGCGACAATGGTGCACTGAGACACTGTGATACATAGGGGACACTGTGATATATAGGGGAGGCTGGAGACTCGATAAAGACCTGGGTACAGGTCAAAATATTGCGGTGTCCAATAAACCTGCTTGAATCTATTACATCTATCACAGTGAGTGCCTGAGATTTTTTTATTTTATACTAGGGGACACTGAGACACTTGGGGGCACTGTGAGACATGGGGCCATTGGGAGACTAGGGGATTCTGAGAGACTAGGGGACACTGAGACACTACAGGCACTGAGACACTACGGACACTCGGAGACACCAGGGAGACATGTGGCACTGGGAGACATTGGGCACTGGGAGACAAGGGGCACTGAGACACTCTGATACATAGGGGACACTGTGATACATAGGGGACACTGGAGACTTGATAAAGACCTATGTACAGGTCGAAACGTTGCGGTGTCCAATAAACCTGCTTAAATCTATCACAGTGAGTGCCTGAGATTTTTGATTTTATACTATAGAACACTGAGACACTAGGAGACATGGAGACACTGTGAGACATTGGGACACTAGGGACCCTGGCTGGGAGACTAGGGGCCACTGAGAGACTAGGGGCCACTGGGAGACATGGGGCCACTGTGTCCCTAGTGTCTCAGGGTCCCCATGTTCCCCAGTATCCCAATGCCTCCCAGTGTCCCAATGTCTCAGCGTCCCCAAGTCTCTCACTATACCCAAGTCTCTCACTGTCCCCATGTTTTGCAAGCTCGAAACTGCTGTCTGGACTCTGTGTGCAGAGCTGCTCCCCCGCGGATCAGTGAGTAGAGAGAGGCAGGGAGGGAAATGCTGTAACTTCTTATCCCTGCCTCTCTTCACACAAACAGTGATACGCTGGTATTGCAGAATAATCTCTGTTTATACTGAGACAGACATTTGTATTACTGCAATACCAGCACCGGCTAGGCAGCTAGAAATACTTCCGAGAAATACCTGGCAACCATAAGAAATACATGAGAAATACCTGGAAACCCTAAGAGTAGTGTGTATTGAATGAAATTGCATAGTGTTGCAATGGGCCTATTCCATGGGCCTGGGCCTGGGCCTGGAGCTGCAGCTCCATCAGCCCCTATGTTAATCCGGCCCTGTGTTGGGGTATCAAATACCAGCGCATGTAACAGTGTAAACCCATACATAATTTCTGTAAAGGTGTAAGACATCCATGTAAATTTAAGATAAAAACAATACTACCACCACAATCACGTGTGAATAGTGTGAAATAAGTGTATAATATACTTATCAGATAAATCAGGTGAGCAGCCTCCCAAAGATCACTTCCCAGGTAGTGATCTTTTAAACCAAGATACAAACAAAACACAGATGGGATATGGCAGCAAAATAAAAAAAAACAGTGCAAAAAAACATAGTGCAATACAATTTTAACAGGTAATATACGCTGTACAAAGGTTCACTCACAAGATATAGACATATAATGCGCTCAAGGGTGCCTCCCCCGATGTAATTGGGGGGCTGAAATCTCCCTTCGCTGCCCGCAGAATCGCAGGAAATCAGGAGTTTGGATGGTAGTATAAAATAGCAGGCTTTTATTATAACTCTAATAAAATGATAAAACAGTAGTAGTTGTGGTCTTACATGTTTCATCTCACACTTGGAACTTCCTCAGAGATCATAAAATCAAAGCAATTACAAATGCTTGTATTTTAATATAAATTTTTATTAGTTTTATCACAAAATACATAAAAATCAATACATACAACACACTTTACATAGGTATTGGTTTGGCACAGGATGCACACAAAAAAAGAAAAAAAACATACAACAGTCTATCAAGCAATACAAAGTATCTTAATATGCTAATAAACCAAAATGCAAGTAATAACCTGTGCCCTTCACCAATCTACCAGGGAGGTACTTTACCCAACTCTTTTCTCCAATCTCCCCATTGTCCTATATTAGTGGCATACTCCAACTCCACGTATTGGTCATCATCTGCATCCATGTCCTGAGAAAGAGGCCCTATAGCATATGAACCTCTTCTATACGGAAGATAGAGACACTCTATATAAATAGGAATGAGGAGATATGTAAAAAACTGTGTAATGGGTAACCCTGGAAGATGGAATAAGTCCGTTCAAAACCCTCAATACCCCTGTTTAACAAACACAGACATATCACATACATTGTTACGAGGTTCCATGAGGATGTGAGCTGATGAGGAGAAAAAAACTATAGAGAATTTTGTCCATGGGATAAACAATAATCATCCCAAAGGGCCCACCTATACGTTGGAGCCATGTAAACCCCTAAGTGTCCATCCTCTCTTTCTAATGCTCTGTTTCTCTGCATCACCCTTTCCACGTCTGACCATTTTGGCAGCCTCCCTGCTTTCCAATTAACAAAGATCAACCATTTCGCTATTGAAAAAATACAAAGCAGGAGGGATTTTAGTTCTTTTGTGTGTTAACTAGGCATGAAGTGAAACAGAGCCAGTTCTGGGGTTAAATTAATCTTTTCACCAATAATACGAGACACCCCATATTTTACCTCCTTCCAATAATTTTGTATGTGAGTGCAGGACCACCACATATGTATCGCTGAGCCTACTTGGTTACAGCCTCTCCAACAAAATTTAGAAGTGTCATCTTTCTTTATTTGCCAAAGTTTAAGCGGGGTTACATACCATCTGTTTACAATTTTAAAGTACAACTCCCTATATGAAACATGTTTAATTAATTTATCCGTTAAAACGGAAGCAGCCGACCATATTTCCATGGGCCAGGATTGATTTAATTCTTCTTCCCAAATTCTCATATTTAGACATTTGGTGTTCAAATCCCCATCTCTCAAAAGACTAAAACATTTTGAAAGCATATGCTTCTTATTTGTTGAACATATTATTTTTTCACAAGGAGTCGACTGTCTAAACTCTTTCAGGCGATAACTCGATGAGTAAATACTAAATTTCAACCTATTATATTCTAACCACATGTTAGCTGGAATATTAAAATTAGACTGGATATAGTCAAATGGAAGGAATTCATTATTAACATATAAGTCTCTTAAGTATCTGCATCCTACTTTTAGTAATGTCTCTAACAAAGGAGAATTAATCTTTTCCTGAATCCATAAAATAGGAGTGATCGGACTTGGAAATGGAATCGGGGAGTATTTGCGATTCAATTTCCGCCAGCCTTTGAGAATGTGCCATAATGTTGAAGTTTTACTATCCACTAGATTAATCGTCTCGAAAAATAATTGAATTCAGATGTATTTATTTAAAAAAAGAAGGCTTCTATTGATGCCCAATTATTGTTTTGTACGTCTTCCTCCCATCTCAGCATATGTGTCAGGAGGCTATCCTGATATTTCTTAATGTCTGGATATGCAATCCCACCACCAGAATTTTTTTTGGCCAGAATTGGTATCTTAATACACATTCTTTTATTCTGATGGATGAATACATCAATTGCCCGCTGTAAATTATTCAGCAAATAAACAGGACACTGCCAGGGTATGCATCGCATAATATAGGTGATCTTAGGTAATATAGTCATTCATTTTTTTTTCATTTCAGCAAAAAGTTTAATTCCTAGATGGGTTATTGAGTATTGCCAATTAAACTGATATAGTTGGCTAAAAAAAAATGTCTCAGACCGCCCCATATTGAGGCAAATCGCTTCAGATTTTTTTACATTTAATTTATAGTTAGATATTTCACTATATTCCGTTATGACCTCTTGAAGGGCTATTAGGGATTTTTCCGGATTTTCTACTGTTATTATTACATCATCAGCATAAACAGAGATTACATTCCCTTATCGCACATGCCAGTGGCTCAATGATCAAGGCAAAAATTAGTGGGGACAGTGGGCATCCTTGCCTAGTACCATTTGAGATGACAAATCTTTCAGACCGAAAGTTTTGACTCATAACGCTCGCAGTTGGAGATGTATATAGAGCAGCTATCGCCTTAGAGGCAATGTCACCTAAGCCATATTTTGACAGGGTGAGGAACATAAAGTCCCAATCCACCCTGTCAAATGCTTTCTCAGCATCAAGTCCCACAAATGCTTGTACAGAAATAGCAGCCGAACAATTCCCTCCCCAGAGTCCCTTTAAATAGGGCGAATCCCTGAGTTCATTGGTGGTTCAGAGGGTGTTGTTTCCAATCCGTGGTCCTGCTGGTTCCCTTTCAGCCCCCACAAAAATCCATTAGGTTCCAATGCAACTCTTAAAATAAAATAACCACTAGATCGCAGTAAACAATGAGGGGAAAAAAGCAACATCAAAATAGTAATCCAACTTGGCTGCTCAAGGGCTCCATGCAGACTGAGCTGTGCAATTTCAGTCAGTGATCTGATTGGTTGGCTTGTAAGTCAACCAATCAGAGCAGTCTGAGAAGCAAGTCTTAAGATAAGTGAGATTTGCCTGTCACAATGCTCTGATTAGTTGTCTTACAAACAAACCAGTCAGAGCCCTCTGAATGAAATTGCATAGTGTTGCAAAGTCCTTATAAGGTTTTCTCCTGCCATGCAACCTTAGCCTGTGCTGAGACCCCAGTGAATTGGATTTATTTTTTGATATTGCATTGGTATTGTTCAGTCCCCACATTTACAATATTAGGTCTCCACAGTTATATTAATGTAATGATAGATGTTAATTGCTTTAAATGTCAGGTGATGGGGCTACATTCCTATATATACATATTTGTGGTCAGGGAAAAAAGCCGTATAATTGTGGACCTATACCTATAACCATTAGTATAAATAAACTAAGTCGGTTGTGGTGTGCCGAAACCGACGTACGCGTAGGTAAATAAAGAGGGCCCACCAATTAGTAGTTTTAAGCTTTGTGGAGTGGTGGGTGAGGTAACCAAGCGCTGTCAGCAAGGTATGGAGGTAAGTTGAGGGTTTATATAGGCTGGTTGCAACCCCTCCCACAACTACAGGCTCCGCCTTCCCATTTGTGGTCAGGGAAGAAAGCCGTATAATTGTGGACCGGTGCGAAAACCGACGTACGTGTAGGGCTGTTATTAAAGAGGGCAAAAGAGAAATATGAGTTCCATACTTTAATACGTATACATATACATTAAGTCACCCATGAATTCTTATTTTGCCAATTGTTTAAACGCTTTTCTTATCTCTTTCTCAGGTTGAGGTATGTACCGATTGTATGCTGATGACTTCCATCTGCCTAATTTTTTAAAGATATGCACCGGTATGCTTTTGCTGGAGGCTGATGTAGCAGCACCGATACGAAATGAGTGGCTGGTGAATGCCGCGGCATCATACCCGATTCTTGTGAATAGCAATCTTACTTATCTGAGGAACTTCGAGGTAGTTAGGGGTTGACCATGTTAATGAGCAGGGGAGTTTGTTTGGGTTGGTCTGCCAAGCCTGTCATGAATTTGTCGAGCAGTATTACAGGGCACCAACGGTTATCGGTAGGGTAATATTGAATGTCGAGGGGCGGACCCATTTGATTTGTTTTGGAATGTAGTAATGACAGTGTATAGTGACACCTATTTTGTTTAGGTGTGAAATGCATAACATATTTGACTTGTCCTTGCTGTTCACTATGGTGAGATCGTTGGGTCGCATGAACCCATAAAATGGCAGGTATATGGCTGTTTTGATCGTGTTATTCGTGTGGGTTTCAAAAGGTTTGGTATCTAACATGTCAGACAAGGCCCTGAATTGTTCAGCATTAAATGTTTGTCGTTTAGTAGGCTTAGGGTTTTCCATGCGTAGAATGCCTTTTAGAATATTTTTGATGGGGTGCTGACATGACATTTTTATGACTGGTATATGTGTTGCTAACGTTATGCTGTATCCCAGTTAAATATAGTTTTATGGTGTTGTGGGCAAGTTTTAGGTTGAGGTGGCAAAAATAGGTGAATGCCACCATAGTATCTAAACTATATGGGTTCGTGATTTTATATTCTGAAATAAATTTGTTGAACAATTTTTTAGCTCTTTATATGAGCGTCTAGTGTTTGTGGATAGTGTGGCCTGTGCTACTGCTCTCCTGTGCTCTATTAGAGATTTCAGTCCAGGATGAGGTCTAGGAACTGAGGTGTCTTGTTTGGCAGGGACAGTGCGTCAGCTGCGGATTTGTGGTGACCTGGCACGTGTATGCATGTTGTGAAAAAATTATGTGTGGCTACCAACCATGTGAGTCTCCTGACCAGACTCATGATGGTTAGTGAAGACGACCTGCACTTGTTTTTAATTTCACAAGAAAACTGGTGCATACCACATCCCTATATCCCGAAGGCTAGGACGAATTCGGGTATTGTTAGCTTTTTACTTAGTCTGGGATCTCTAGCTTTCATTACTACTGACAAGTCCCCGTAGTTATAGGTCTTATTTTCCACCACGTCTTGCGACGCTATTAATAGGGAAATTAGGTTGACATCTTTCCCCTCTAATATGTCCTTCCTGATGTTAGGAGGTACCAAGTGCGCTGGTGTAACAATGTGGGAGATAGGGTTCTGTGCTACATTACCCTGTGCAGCTATGTGTTCAATTGCTGGGGTAATATCGATATCAGGGCCCGCAATAACCGGCTCAGGTGCTTCCAGTCGGTCCATTCTCTGACTGATATATGGACTCCAGGATGGATGACATGGTGGCTCGCACCCCTGCCCAGGTTTCATTCACATAGTCCTGTGAACTGGTTCCTGGTTCCTGGTTGAGGGTTAGCAGAGTTTGTCATCATAATCATATCCAATTCTGCTTTCCTTGCCGTGGCCGGATATGGTACCCCCCCTACGTCTTAGTTCGGCCTCTATTTTTGGAATTGTCCATGACTTCAATAAACAGGAGCTGTCTTAATTTTCTCCTGTTGCCGGGGCCGTCGTTGGGGTGGGAGGCCTAGCGGGTGTGCTCGGTGGGGAGATGTCTTCTCCAATGTTGGAGGCGTGAGACATGCTACACAGAATGACAAAAGTTTGTAGCGAATTGTTAGTGCCTTATAGTAGATAAAGATGGTGGGTGAGGCCCTATTACTAGTCAATTGACTGATAGAGGCTCTATCTATGCGTTGGACGTATGTCTGAGCCACCGAAGCGTTGTGGCGGGGAGGTGGGCCTCTGTTATTTTTTTATTTTATTTTTTTTATGGTAATTGTACTGGACATGACTGGTGAGGCCCTCTCTGTACTCTGGTAGAGTACCGTGAAATCTAACTATGAGTTGGACCGATGGGCGAATACCTCTACGTAGAGGATGGTTGGCGCTCTTCTGGGAAATGTTACACGCTTATTTTAAGTGGTGCAATTCATATCCCTGACAATCATTTCCTGTGCCTGAGTCGTATCGTATGAATGCTTTGCTTTATACGTACCTGACGAGTATGTCTTTAGGGGTGTTGTTGTACAGGTATATGCTTAGTTTTCTTGGCCTATGATGAAAAGGATTAACATTTATTTTTATATTTTTTTTTGTATACCTGCAATAGAATATAATCCCCTTACATATATAAATATTTGTATTTTTTATTTTTTTATTACTACCTGATGAGAGAACTAAGCATTTGGGTCTGTTTAATTCTTCTTTTTTTTATTATTTTTTTTTTTTTTTTTTTTTGTAAATTGAATGAAATTATTTATTTATTTATTTATTTATTTTTTAATTCTTTATTTTTATTGTGCTTAGAATAACAATACACGCTTGTATTGCCACAACAGCAAGTACAGACTGAAGGAATAAACAAGGATATCAATAATCATAGCAATCAGTATCAGCACATTTTTTTTTTTTAAAACAAGAGGAGTCAGGCTAAGTAGAACAATCTGTAACTTTACAAGGCAAATATTGGTAGCTTAAACTTTCAGTTTGTGAGAGATGTGTTGCATGTTAATTAATTTAACAGTGTTTAAACTAGTCTGTGGGCATCACAGATTATGCACAGAAAGCAAGAAGAAGAAGAAACAGACGTAAGAGTGAAACATGCAAGTTGCCAGGCAGGCAGGTATATAATCGTTATGTTAGAAGGTGGCAGGCTAATTAGGATCATAAGTGGGTAAGCGGTGAGTGTTGCTTTAAAGTCCTCTGCCGATGGAAAGACTCTATTCAAGAGGTGTCTACATGGTAAGGACAGCGTCTATTGTATGGGAGGCTATAGACTCATACCTCTGTGTTTCCCGGTTTGATAAGGCTCGGTCAGCCGATTTCCAGTGCACTGAAGGGTGCTGGGATCGTTTGAAAGTCCTGTCTCAGGGGTAGTGCGAGGGACATGTGTTGGGAGGCCGCCCTCCAGCCCCAGGTCATTGGGAAGGCCAGCACCTGTATACCACAGACTCGGTGACTCTTTGAGGCCGGGTCTACCCCATTGTGGGCGTCCTGGAAAACCTGTGTGTTCTGCCGCCGCCCACGGCGGTCGGGCTTTCCGGCGTTGTGGTCGGTGCCTTGGAGTGAGTCTCCGTTTGGCCTTCGGCCTAGGATGGCTGCCGGTATGAGAGTCGGTTTCGGTACCGTGTGGTATGCCTGTGCGCGGCCCCCTCTCTCCTGACGTCCCCCGCCTATCCGCCTGGTCCGCAGAGGTAGGGTGTTTCATCTTGTTGCGTTGCTCTAGGCTGTCCCACCAGCGCTGGAAGAGCTTGTCTAGGCGCACAGTATAGTACTCCATTGAGGTGAGCTGCACACCAGTAGCTTGTAGCAATATGGGCCCGTCCGCCATCTTGCTTCTGCTGCCGCCCGAGATGCTCAGTCGAGTTGGAGCCGCCAAGAGTGACTGTGCTTCACGCTGGAGGTCGGCGGAGACCGGGATGACCCCCACCGGTCCATGGGGGGAGGGGAACGGGGGTGCATGCTTGGTCGTGTTGCGGCTATCCAACGCAGGGGAGCGGCCGTCCCCCCGCGCCAGCCGCGTGAGTAGGCCGCAGAGGCCGATACGGAGATTCTGTCCGGGTGTGCTGCATGAGTGGTGTCTCCAGGTAGGTCCCGGTTCTGAGTGCCAGGTCAGGAGCAATGTTGGTTTCTTCAACGGTCAAATAGGTAGTTTTCCAGCTTCGTTTGGACATTTGGTTCTGCAGTCAGGCCCCGCCCCCTGTTTAATTCTTCTTGAATAAGAGATTATGCAGTGCTGTATAATTCACTGCCGAAGCGTATGGGCTGATTTCGCCTTGGGGATAAAATTACCTACAAGGACATGATAATACATATGTAAATTCTCGTTTGGACTATGGGTATCTATTTGTTTTGATTATTGGGTTCTTTACTAGGTCAGAATGCTTGTTGTGCCAAACCGCCTGAGATAGCCTATGAATAACCTACCAAGTTTTACCGACAATCCCTTGTGCTGGGACACTTGTCTGCTGTATTTGAGAGCAAAATCCGAACTCCTGCAAGGACATGACCATACTGTTTAACTTACTTTCCTAATTATATATTTGATGTTCTACATACCCGTAAGTGCAGTCAATAACATAATTTAAGTAAGACGTGCCTCTTTAAGGTTTTAAAGGTCATTTGATGTAGCTAATGATATAGTGCAACTGTGTGGCTTAATAACCAAATTCACTGAGTGTATGGGACAGGGGAATGGATACCCCTGGTTAAGCGGATATCTCTAATGAACAGTATTTAACGAAAGGCTTTAACCGAAATGACTTTGAAACTAAATGACTTTTAAGCGAAATGACTATTAGACATAATGCCTTTTAAACAAAATTACTTCCCAGAAATGACTTTTAAACTAAATGGCTTTTAACCGAAATAACTTATAAATGAAATGACTTATACACACAATGACTTTTTAACTGACATGACATAACGAAAGTCTCTTAACAAAATGACTTTAAAGGAAATTACTTTTACACGAAATGACTTATTAAACAAAATGGATACAAACGAATACGTATGCATGAAAGGGGTTACATGATTTGATTTACATGACAAGCTTATAAACGAACTAGTTCATGCGACTTGATTTAACCGAAATGATAGGTCTGAACCATGTGATATAACTGCAAGGTTTAAACGAACGCCATTTGTGTGGATTAACTAAAGCAAAGTAAATGAACGGAGTTAGCCAAACAGCATAATGAAGCTAAACGGTGGGAGCCAATCCCCGCATTTGTTAGGCCCGAACGTGGGAACGTCGTGAACGGGTTCCCACGTGTACATACGTGAGTGTGTAGCCAAAGCCTGTACAAGGAACGGGAACCAGTTAGGAGGTTCTGCAAATGGATGGAGCCCCAATTGAAGCTGCGAGCCAGGTTAGGTGAGCTGTAAGCCGGGTCAGAGGCTGGAGACGAGTCCGTGGCTACATCTGGAGCAAATAGAGGGCCGAAAACCGGAAGTGCTGGTTGTCGTGGCAACCGTCACTCAAACAGTAACCAAGCGCTGTCAGCAAGGTATGGAGATAAGTTGAGGGTTTATATAGGCCGGTTGCAAGCCCTCCCACAACTACTGGCTCCGCCTTCCAATATATAACAAAAATACAGTCCATCTTGTATTCTACCTAAAAATAGCAGTCAACCTTTTAATACCTACCGCCCACTTTTGTATCTTTGTTGATGGGAACATTTCCTTACTGCCCACCAGTGCAGCAATGTTTTATTAAATTTAAAGGTTGTTTTTTTTTTTTTTTTAAATCTACTTGTGGCGGAACCAGCCCCGCCACTTGTGCCTGGAGAGGACTGCTTGCCAGCCTCTTGCCTTCTGACTATGGCCCGGGAAGATGTGGCCCTTTTATTACAAGATTTGGGCATAATGGATTTTTATTATGCTGCTACTGGCCCTTTAAGAACCATCTGGGACATACTGTGGAGTTACTTGGTGGCCACCATTTCATGTATTAGAGGCACATGGTGAGAACAATGGATGAAGCACATGGTGAGAACAATGGATGGCGGCCATTTTAACTCACAGACACTGTTGTGACTTTTCTACACGGTGCCATCTCGCTGGTATTTGGTGCACAAAGACATCGTGCAGTAGTTTTAAACTACAGAACAGAACATTTAACAGTTATTATTTTTCATATAGCCTGTATATGTTCTGCGGAATCTGCATTAAACCGTATCTGACAAACAGATCCCCCAGTTCCGAGGATATATTTTGATGGGGTTATTGCATGTTTTGGGGCCCCTGTGATATGTTTTATAAAACTTTATTTCTCTGCCTGTGATAATTAAATTACCCATGTTCAGTAATCATATCACAGGCAGAGGGGAGGATTTTGTGTGGGAGTGCCTGTGTGTATTGTACGGATTGATTGGTTGTTCTGTAAAACCCTGTGGGCAGTACTAAGTTTGTGGATTGTGAAAAAAAGAGGCTGTATGTGCCAGTACAGTCAGATTCTGCTTAACCCTCAAAACGAAGTGTTGTCTCGTTATTGGGGGAATTGGATTGTATGCTGATTGCCAGGAGTGTAAGCTGATGGTATGCTTTTCCTGTTCAGCTGTTTCCAGTATTCGTGTGTTTCCTGTTCGGGAGTTGGTGAATTCATATATTTGCAGTTTGGGAGATTGGTGCGTACACTAGCTGACGGTGCATCTGGGAAGGGGAATATCGCCTAAACGGTTTTTAACCTCTGGTGAGCAAAACGGTCCTTTACACTACTTAAACAATTTTTCCCCTTTTTTCTATTTTCTATTCTACTTTTTTTCTATGTGTCTTTGAGGTGCTGTATATGTGTGTGTGAAGGGTGCAGTGTGAAGGGTGCAGTGTACGTGTGTGTGTGAAGGGTGCAGTGTTCGTGAGGGTTGCAGTGCCTGTATGTGAGGGTTGCAATGCTTATGTGTGAGGAGGGCAGTGCATGTGTGTGTGAGGTATGTGAAGACATAAGCAAGAACATCTAATATGTATAATGCATTATACATATTACGCTATTAGATGTTCTTGCTTATGTCTTCACATACCGCACTTTACTAAGAAAACTACCACCATCACTGCTGAACATACCATCACTACTGCGGGATAAATATCCTTAGATGGGGATTATACCATACACGCCCTTCACAGCAGAGCTCTATATAGCTCTTGAAAATGTAAGTGCGCTTCCATTTCAATATACCACCCTATATGTTTTAATATTATTACGCCTAGATTGTGTGTTATCTGTTTTTTTTTAGAGAGATTCACCTATCAACAAGATCCTGTTGTAGTCATGTATGTATATATCTGTATCTGTTTGTGGCTACACTAAACCACAGACACGGATTATCTATTTTCTTCTGTTTATGCTGTGTGTAGGTGGGTGAGATGTGAAAATCTATCTTAATGTCTCCCCCTCCCTTCTTTATACATTTTACCAGGGAGAGGGGGCCCTGGTGGTCCAGTGGTGGCATGTTCACTTTAGCCTGTAGCTCCTCCGGCTGCAGGCTGACTCTCCTGTTCTCCTGCTCGCAGGAGGAACACAGAGCCTCCCAGGTCCTTCCCTCCCTCTGCTGGAACTACGTACCAGTCCGAGTGGGCTTACAGCAAGATTGCCTCTGCAGGGGCCAGCAGGGGAGATGAAAGGATCTCCCCTGCCGGCCTTGGTCCACGACCATCGAGGCCCACTGGGCGTTTTCTGCAGAACCCACCACTGCCCAACTGAAATCCCAAACCGCCCATTAGTGAGTGGTAGGGACCAAGTTGACTACCCTTACTGTAAATAATACATAATGATTAACTTATCTAGTATAGGTGAAAACTGCTAACCCTAGTCCCCGTACCAGAGAACCCGGAAGTGCCCCGTGTGCGTGATGACGTCATCACGTGCGGACATGCATGTGATGTCGCGTCTTGTAACCATAGTAACAAGATCAACAAATGTGAAGTGTGTATGCCACGTGCACAAGGGAAAAACTTTAAATAGCAAAGGAGGACATAAATAAAGAAATAAAACAGAGCTATCACAATATTATATGGGGAAAAGAAGATATGAAAAAAACAGGATATAAGACTAAACTAATCAATGGCAGATATGATAAACATGCAAGAAATCCATATGGAGAACGTCTCCTAAGTGAAATACAAGTGCATGAGTGTATGCAATGAATATATGGTGAATATGTGATATAAGTGAGCATGATGTAAAGAAGAAATAGACATACAAAATATCAGACTATATTAATCTAAACATGATCTAATAAACATGCTAGAAATCCATATGGAAAATGTCTCCTCCATAGAATGCAAGTGCATGAGTGTGTGTAATTTATGTGTGGTTAGTGTGTGATGTGAGTGAATGTGGTGACGAGAGAAGAAAGAAGAAGAAAAAAAATAAAATAATAAAAAGTGAACATGTGTGTGAGAGGAAAAACAGTAAACAAAGCAAACTACATAGTGATAAAGTTGTAAACCGATGGTGGTAAGAAGTAAAGTGGTTTGTGGAGAGAGGTAAAGAGAGAAGACATCAATACATATATGCATATATAAATAGCAAAAAGAAAAAATAATCAAATTGCTGGTACCAGGAGATAGTTACTGTCACTTATCGTGCTTGAAGAGGAGATATAATTTCACTAAACTCGGTGAAATGGCAATATAAACAAGCAGAAAAGGGGTTGATCGACTAAACAATGTTATATCTTAAAAATAATACAAATATAAAACCTTGGAGAAATAAAAAGAAGCAATGATAGTATTAGTCCTTAGAAATTGCTAAACCAGCAAAGTAGTCCAAATAAGTTTATAATGAGTCAATTGATCTGTATGCTCCTCTTAAAATACGGCTAAAAACCCTTCTATTGGGACAGAAAGGAAAACTAGCAGATAGGAGCAACAATATTACTATAGTAACACACTTAAATCATATGCAACAGTGTGATACACATAAAAATAATATGATACAATGTATGAAGAAAATGTAGAGATGTGTGGAAAACCTCTCTACATAAAGATCAAATATTGTGAACGATGGTATTCTTTATCCAGCTCCAGTAGTGGGTTTTAATGGTATAAAATACAGAAAAGACCGTCTTCCATATAAAATACTATTTATTCAAAAGTGGAAATAAAATCAAAACATAAAAAAATGACAATTTCTCCAGTGATGGAGTCTGTGCCACCTTCAGTTCAAATCTTCTGCCGTTGCTGACTGACAAAAGCCGGCTTGGAGTCAGTTGCAGAGACCTGTGTGTTTCCGAAGCTGAAGGGGAGACTTGCCGCGTGCGTTCCACTTCAATCCGCTTTGCGTTCCAATCAGACTCTGTATCGGTGTATAGGCTGCATCTCACCAATACAGAGTCTGATTGGAACGCAAAGCGGATTGAAGTGAAGTTTGATTAATGTATCCCCTAATGTAGATAGCTACCAAATAGGGAAAAAACACAATGACCACAAAATATAACTCAAGGTCAGGTGTGGCAGAATATTCCCCTAATGTGGGACAGAAAGAAATAATGAACCAAGAAATAAGTTCCAATATAACAGCCGCTAATAAGAGCTCAAACCATATCAATATATAAATGTCTAGAAAACATATTAACTAAGAGGACCTAGATAAACTGCATAAGGTTATAGTCCCGTTACAAAGCTTAGTGGGTATTCAGAAAATAATTAAATTAAATATATTCATTAAGGCCCTTTGGGTGATAGGTGGGGACATGATCTATAGCCATGAATTGAGGGTCGGAAGTATATTTTGTGCCTCCCAAAAATGTTTGGCAACAGGTTTTTCAGTTTTGCCATCCCTATATGCCGTCATGATGCCTGACCTGTGTCCACATATATGCTCTCTCAAAGTTAAATCGGTTTTACCAACATAATACAGTCCGCAAGGACATGAAATAAGGTACCTCATGTGATCTGTCAAACAGGAAATTAAATGTTGGATTAAAAACCTTTTACCAGAGTGGGGATGATCGAACGAATAACCTGTGAGTATGTGTCCACAGGTTACACAGCCAGAGCATTTTAATTAACCTTTTTTAGATCTGTCAGTGTACATGCATCTGTGTGTGTGTGTGTCAGTATGTCTGTTCGTGTGTCTGCCAGCAAATCTTGCAGTGTAAATGTCTGTGTGTGTGTGTGTGTGTGTGTGTGTGTGTCAGTATGTTGATCTGTCGGTGAATGTGTCTTTGTGTGTCTGTGTCAGTATCCTGGAGCCTCTCCATCCTGAACGGGGTAGGGGAATAGCTATATTTCCTGAAACACAGTCCTGTGAGCTTCAGCCCTTTCCCCTCCCAGTAATTAGGCGGCACATAGTTCTGGGAGTACAACTGATTTTAATAAGGCAAACTCGGTTCTTCATGTACAGACTGCTGCATGGGGTCTCCATTGTACAGTGGCGTACACACAACCCATGGGGCCCCAGTGCGAAAACTGATCCGTGGGCCGCAACACATGGCGGCGGGCACCTGGTACAGATGCAGATACACATACACTTAAAGGACCACTACAGACACCCAGATCACATCAGCTCAATTAAGTGGTCTGGGTGCCAGTTCCCTCTAGTTTTAACCCTGTAGCTGAGGGTTAATCCAATTGAGTAAGGCTTTCCTATGGGCAGTTTGAATGCGCGCACGGCTCTTGCCACGCATGCGCATTCGGAGCTGAGAGGCGGATCGGGGCGGATGGATCCCCAGCGCCAAAGGGCTGAAGATACACACACACTCTCATGAACAGACGCATACACACTAGCTAAAAAACACACACACTCTCACGAACAGACACATACACACTAGCTAACAGACACACACATTTACTGACAGACACACACTCAGTGACAGACATACATACACACTCACTTACAAAACACACACTCACTAACAGACACCAAACAGACGCACACAAACTAACACACTCAGTAACACACTCACTGACACACACAAACTAACACACTCACTGACACAAAAACTAACACTAACACACACACTCTAACACACACACACTGATACAAAAACTAACACTAATACACACACACTCTAACACACACACTAACACTAACACACACTCTAACACTAACACACACAATCTAACACTAACACACACACTCTAACACTAACACACACACGCACTAACACTAACACACACTAACACACACACACACACACTAACAAACACACACTCTAACACTAACACACACACACTCTAACACTAACACACACACACTAACACTAACACACACACACTCTAACACTAACACACACACACACACACACACTAACATTAACACACACACACTAACACACACACACTCTAACACTAACACACACTCTAACACACACTCTAACACTAACACACACACTCACTGACACACACACTAACACACATACTCTCTTACACACACACACACTCTAACACTAACACACACTAACACACACACACTCTAACACTAACACACACACTCTAACACCCACTCTAACACTAACACACACACACACGATTCTTTCCTTTGGGAGTGCTGAGGGGATTCCCTGGCGTCCAGTGGTGTTGCTGGCGGCCGGTCAGCGTGATGGCTGGCGGGCGCGCGAGGGAGCACTCTCCCCTGAGTTTTCCCTGTTCAGCTCCCTCGCGCGCCTCGTACTGATGCCGGAGCGGAATATGACATCATATTCCGACTCCGGCATCAGTGCGGTGCGCGCGAGGGAGCTGAACAGGAAGCACTCAGGGGAGAGTGCTCCCTCGCGTGCCCGCCAGCCAGCCCGTCTGGTGACACCAGGGCCAGCCTCGGGGGGGCCTGAGGTGGCCGGCTCCTGGGCCCTCCAGGAGAAGAGGTACATACTGGGTCGCAGGGCGGCCGGGCCCCCTGGTGGGCCAGACCCGGTCGCAGCCACGACCCCTGCGACCCTGGTATGTACGCCACTGCCATTGTATTTACACAATGTACACAAGCCCCTTCCGGTATGTACACAAGCCCCTTCCAGGAATCTCTGGGCCTGGGAGAAAATTGAGTTAAAGGCCGGTAAACTAATTATCTCCCAGTAACAGAAAGCCCAACACATGAAATGCATGTCTGCACATGATGACATCATCCCACAAGCGCACATGGGGAATTTCTGGGTTCTCTGGCACAGGGACTGGGGTTAGCAGTTTTCACCTGCACTGGGTAAGTTAATCATTACGTATTATTTACAGTATGTATGTTAGATATAACACTGTATGCTATCTTGATAAAGACCGAGAAGTTGAAACGTTGATCTTTGTAGCCCTACCATCTGTCATTCATTCACTGTCTGGTGAATACACCAAAATAGAGGATATATTAGGGATCGACCGATATTGATTTTTTAGAGCCAATATCGATAATCTTTTAACTTTCAGGCCGATAGCCGATAACTTGCAGATATTCTGTGCATTTACCATTTTGAAAAAATAAACAATTTCTAAAGGTAAATGCACAAAATATACAAGCCACATGCACTGGATGCAGTGTGTTTAGACAGTGGAGCTGTGTGTATTTGTGTAGTGTTTATATAATGAATGCAGGGTGTGTTTGTGTAGTGTGTAAAGTTAATGCAGTGACTGTGTAGTGTATATAGTTAATGCAGTGACTGTTTGTGTAGTGTGTATAATTAATGCAGTGACTGTGTAGTGTGTATATAATGAATGCAGATTGTGTGTGATTGTGTAGTGTGTGGTGTGTAAAGGGAATGCAGTGTGTGTGTAGTGTGCGTAAAGTGAGTGTAGTGTGTATAGCGAACGCAGTGTGTGTGATGTGTGTGTATATAATGAATACATTGTGTAGTGTGCATATATAATGTAGTGTGTGTATATAATGTAGTGTGTTTGTGTGTGTAAATAATGTAGTGTGTGTGTATATAATGCAGTGTGTGTGTATATAATGTAGTGTGTGTATATAATGCAGAGTGTGTAGTGTGTGCATTATACACACATGCACACTTCATTATATAAACACACACACTACATTATATTATATACACACACTACATTACATTAAATACACACACACACTACACTATATACACACACTACACACTCTGCATTATATACAGAGTGTGTAGTGTGTGTATATAATGCAGAGTGTGTGTGTTTTCCTGAATGGATGTGATTTGTGTAAAATGGGGGTGGGGGGGAGGCATTTTTTATTGTAATTTTTAATGTTTGTTTTATTTTAATTTTTAATATTTATGTTTATTTGCATTTTTAATATTTATGTTTATTTTTAATATTTATATGTTTTATTATTTTTTGTTGTCCCTGCTTGTTGCCTGGCCAGTGAGGGGGGATATGACAGTCCCTGGTGGTCCAGTGGCATATACTGAGCAGTGGAGGGGCCCGTAGGTAGCCTTTCCTGCAGCTCCTCCAGCTGCCAGTGTAAATCTCGCGGTCTGTGTGCCGCGGGACTCGCAAGATTTACACTGGGAGCTGCTGAGAAAATACCGAATATCGGCCGATAATATCGGTAAAACCGATAATCGGTCGATCCCTAGTATATATAATAGTTATCGGGTGAATTGTATGTATATAAGACCTCCAAAAACCTAATTCACCCGATAAATATTATATGCACTTTATTTTTGGTGTATGCACCAGACCGTGAATGAATGACAGGTGATAGCGCTAAAATCCTTCACCGGGGTATCTTAAAGGGAAACTATAGTGCCAGGTAAACAGACTTGGCACTATAGCTTCCCCTCCCTCAACCCTTCCCAACGACCCCCCCCCCCCACCTCCACCTGTCCGCCTCACCTCTATGGTGCATAAGGCGGTAAAAACATCTGTCGGCAGGCCATCTGCATGCGCATTATAGGGCTTTCGTATGGGCTTTGGGTGACGCTGGACATTGCCATGCATAGCGTGAGGACGTCCAGCGTCAGGTAGGCAAACAAAAGTGGGATTAACCCTGAAAGGTAATTATTGCAATTTCTTAAAAACTGTGATAATTACCTTTGCCGGGTTAAGGGACCTGGGACACTGCACCCAGACCACTTCAATGAGCTGAAATGGTATCGGTGCATATAGTGTCCTTTTAACACCAGCAGTCAGTATTTGGCAATCAATCTGCATATCACACCTACAAGCTCAGAACAGCAAAGTAGTGAGGTTGCAAATCAATTCTGAATTTATTAGTATAGCATATCAGATTATATAGGTATCTTACTGAAAATAAGCAAATATCTTGGACATTTGTCAAAATTTACTCATTATTACCAGACAGACATTACATTTAACTTAGCATTGACATTGAACTTGGCATTGATAAGAAGGAAGCATGTTATCAATTTTGAGGGTCAGCTTGACCGAGTTGCAGTTTTATTTATGTTTGTTCTCGAAAATATTTTCTGAACATTTACTGGAAACATCTGGTACAAGGTTATTTACGCAAACAAGTTAGTAATAAATATATTTTGTATTTTATTTAATTTTTATATACAAATACAGTAAAAACATTCAAAGAATAACTTGTGTACAGTACAATACGACATCGTTATACAGGTGATTAGAATTAAAAATTAGAATATCGTGCAAAAGTTAATTTATTTCAGTAATGCAACGTAAAAGGGGAAAATAATATATGAGATAGACGCATTACATGCAAAGCAAGATAGTTCAAGCCGTGATTTGTCATAAGTGCGATGATTATGGCTTACAGCTCATGAAAACCCCAAATCCACAATCTCAGTAAATTAGAATATTGTGAAAAAGTGCAATATTCTAGGCTCACAGTGTCCAACTCTAATTAGCTAAGTAAGCCATAACACCTGCAAAAGGTTTCTGAACCTTTAAATGGTCTCTCAGTCTGGTTCAGTAGGAATCACAATCATGGGGAAGACTACTGACCTGACAGTTGTGCAGAAAACCATCATTGACACCCTCCATAAGGAGGGGAAGCCTCAAAAGGTAATTGCGAAGGAAATTGTATTTTCCCAAAGTGCTGTATCAAAGCACATTAATAGAAAGTTATGTGGGAGGGAAAAGTGTGGAAGAAAAATGTGCACAAGCATCAAGGATGACCGCAGCCTGGAGAGGTTTGTCCGGAAAAGGCCATTCAAATGTGTTGAGGACTTTTACAAGGAGTGGACTGAGGCTGGAGTCAGTGCATCAAGAGCCACCACACACAGATGGATCCTCTTGTCAAGCCGCTCCTGAACAACAAACAATGTCAGAAGCATCTTACCTGGGCTAAAGAAAAACAGACCTGGTCTGTTGCTCAGTGGTCCAAAGTCCTAATTTCTAATGAGAGCAACTTTTGCATCTCATTTGGAAACCAAGGACCCAGAGTCTGGAGGAAGAATGGAGATGCACACGCTGCAAGATGCTTGAAGTCCAGTGTGAAGTTTCCACAGTCTGTGTTGATTTGGGGAGCCATGTCATCTGCTGGTGTTGGTCCACTGTGTTTCATTAAGTCCAGGGTCAATGCAGCCGTCTACCAGGAGATTTTGGAGCACTTCATGCTTCCTTCCGCAGACGAGCTTTATGGGGATGCTGACTTCATTTTCCAGCAGGACTTGGCACCCGCGCACACTGCCAAAAGCACCAAAGCCTAGTTCAATGACCGTAGGTATATATGGTAGTTAAATGGTCTTCCCTCATTATTTTTAGGGTGAGGGGGGTAGGTAGGGGTTAATTTTTGGGGGGAGGGTGGTGACTAGGAGTTTGGGGACCCCTAGTTACCCGTGGGAGGGGGGGGTATTTTTATTATTTAGGGCCCCCACCCACCGCTCAGGGCTGGGGGCCAGGGGGGAGGACATTAGGTCCTCCCCCCTCATTCTTATTTAGGGCCCCCACCCACCGCTCAGGGGTGGGGGCCAGGGGGGAGGACATTAGGACCCCCCTAACTAGTATTTTAGGGTCCCCACCCACCGCTCAGAGGTGGGGGCCAGGGGGGAGGACATTAGGTCCTCCCCCCTCATTCTAATTTAGGTCATCCACCCACCACTCAGGGGTGGGGCCAGGGGGAGGACATTAGGTCCCCCCCTAATTAGTATTTTAGGGCCCCCACGCACCGCTCAGGGGTGGGGGCCAGGGGGGAGGACATTAGGTCCTCCCCCCAATAGGTCCTCCCCCAATAGCACCCCCCTTTAGTTTAAAAGGTGGGGGCTCGGGAGGGGGGACCACTGGCTGCTCACTGTTTAATAGATATGCCCCTACTCACGGTATAGCGAATAGGGGCACAATTTACTAATACTAAGTAAATTTTACTTAGTATTAGTAAATTTGGCTGAAAGACCAATTTAGGTCTTTCAGCCTTTTGGTAGATAACTCCCTAATACAGTGGGAATTAGGGAGTTATCTACCAAGCGGCTGCAAGAGAATTTCCGAAGTCCCGAAGTTGCCAAAGTTTCCAAAGTTGCCGAAGTTCCCGAAGTTCCGAAATGACGAAGTGCTGAATTGCCGAGGTCCCGAAGTTCCGAAATTACCGAATTTCTGAAGTTCCGAAGTGTCGAAGTTCCGAAGTTCCGAAGTGTCGAAGTGCCGAAGTTCTGAAGTTGCCAAAGTTCCAAAGTGCCGAAGTCCCGAATTGCCGAAGTCCCGAATTTCGGAATGCCGAAACGAAAATTTTTCCCATGCACATGCCTAATGTCTGGTGAAAGGAGCTGTAAACACTAAAAGGCTCTTCTTCCAATTAGAGTGAATTCTCTATTTCTATATTTTATTCACCTACTTAGAGCTAGCTCAATTTCTCTCAGTACTAGTCACTAGTGCAATCTTAATGGCATTATGGGACCCCAGGTAAAGCAGTTCACTGGGGCCCTGCCTACTTAACAACTTAACAAAATTAAGCTTATATTTATTGATGCCTACAACAAATGCAATACATACATACAATACACACATACACACACAGACTGCTGAATACACACACAGACCGCTGAATACACACATACACACAGACTGCTAAATACACACACACACACACACTGCTGAATACACACACATAGACTGCTGAAGAGGAGGTGTAGGGTCAGTGTAGGACCCGCTTAGGGGGGTCTGCCTTGACGTTGGCAGGCGGGCATTCCCTCCAATAGCCATTGGAGTAACTAAATGACCTCCATTTGTTTAAATATACACAGGGATTAAGGAGAGCGCGCAGGTAACTTTTCTTTGGTTTTTACTACTGAAGAGGAGGTTGAGCCACATGGAGGAGCTGGGGGTGATGGAATGAAACATATGGGGGGGGGCAGTGCAGTTTTTGCACCAGGGCCCCTGTGATTTGTAGTTACACCTCTGGCTGTGTGTGTGTGTGTGTGTGTATGTCTGTCAGTGAATGTGTGTATGTGTGTGTCTGTCAGTGTGTCTGTGAGTGAATGTGTGCATGTCTGTCACTGTTTGTCCGAGTGAGTGTGTGTGTCTGAGAGATCTGGTTGCTATTGAAGCCTGTAAGTACTGAGAGCAGGAGTTCTAAGAAAAACCTCCTAACTTGCAACTTATCCCCTTAGTGACCAGAAAGTTTTTCAACTTTCTTACCGTTAAGGGCCAGGGCTCTTTTTGCATTTCTGTGGTGTTTGTGTTTAGCTGTAATTTTACTCTTACTCATTTACAGTACCCACACATATTATATACTGTTTCTCGCCATTAAATGGTCTTTCTAAAGATACCATAATTTACATCATACTTTACTATAAAAAAAACACTTTTTCCAACTTTGACCCCCAAAATCTGTTACACATCTACAACCGCCAAAAAACACCCATGCTAAATAGTTTCTAAATTTTGTCCTGAGTTTAGAAATACCCAATGTTAACATGTTCTTAGCTTTTTTCTTTTGCATGTTATAGGGCAATAAGTTCAAGTAGAACTTTGTTATTTCCAAACCATTTTTTTCAAAATGAACATTGTAACACTGATATCTGTCTGGAATCCCTGAGTAAACCTTCACATGTATATATTTTTTAAAAGAAGACAATGTATTAAACTTGAGGTATGTTTACTCTTTTCATGCAACCATTTTACCACCAATCTATGCCAAATTTAATAAAATAAATAAAATAATTGGTGATTTTTTTTTGACACACATAGCAATTTAAGAATACATGCACTGAGAACTTTAAGGGTTACTGCCAAAGAACACCCCAATATGTGTTCAGCAAAATCTCCTGAGTACAGTGCTACCCCCCATGTATAGGTGTGTCGGGTTCTCTGGGGGCTAAAAGACCTTATTTGGAGGGTGCGCATTCCAGTTCTCCAACTTGGAATTTTCACAGCTGGTCATCATGCACCCATGTCCTATTTGGGACATTTTTGAAGCCTGCCAATGTAATTTAGCCCCATAAAACCATATATTTCTGAAGAGTAGACACCCTAGGGTATTTCAAATGGTGGTATTTTAACACTTTCCACTAATTCTACCACCAGTCTTTGTCAACATTTTGGGTAGTCATTTTTTTGTGTTATTTTTCACACACATTGTACTTTAGGATTATGTGTTACTGACAAAGAACACCTCAATATGTGCTCAGCAACATCTCCCGAGTACAACAGTGCCCCCAATGTACAGGTTTTATGGGTTTTTGCAAACTTACAGGGGTCAAATGTAGGGCTTTCCCCTTTTCCGTGTTTGCACATTGAAATTTGCCAGGTTGGTTTGCTGGGCCTATGTTGCCTTTGAGATAGTATAGCAGCCCAGGAATGAAAATAACCCCATCATGGCATACCATTTGTAAAAGTAGATAACGCGCGGTATTCAAAATGGGGTATATCCAGTCTTTTGTAGGAGCCACTTAGTTCCAAAGTTAGCGTTCATTTAAAAAAAAAACAATTTTTTACACAAAAACTGAACTGCACTTTTACTGGTGATTTCATCATTGTGATAAGTTTTTCTGTTGTAAACACTCATATTTGTCTTCAGTGGAGTCTCCTGAGTATAACAATACCCCCCATGTACAGGCTTTATGGGGGTTTGAAAAGGTACAGGGTCAAAATAGAGCTTGCCCTATTCAGTTTGCCAGATTGGTTTGCTGGGTCTGTGTTGCCTTTTGAGACCATATGGTAGCCCAGGAATGTAAAATAACCCCATCATGGCATACCATTTTCAAATGTAGACAACCCACGGTATTTCAGTCTTTTGTAGTAGCCACATAGTCACAAAAGCTGGCCAAAGTTAGTGTTTTTATTTTTTATTTTTGTTTTCAATATATATATAGAAGGCTTGGCCTGTAATTGTGGGAGGTACATTATTCCCTATTTAAATGCAGTATGCCCCAGCTTACCTGTCGTCGACGTTCCCGGAAGTGCATCGCTTTACTTCCGGTTCACAGGACACTATCATTATTTTCCCGCCCGCCGGCAGTCCACCTTTCAATCCTATCACTGCCTAACGAGTTCATGAGTATTACTAAGCAGCAAGCATACGAACGGCTAATCCGTAAGTAATACTCGATCATTCGTATGTTCCATATACTTGTCTTCAATTACACCTTCGGTAATCGTTCGTCTATTTATTACTGCAATTCGTGTGGTCTGGCTTTCATTTAACTATCAATACCATTTGTGTAAATTAACAAGTACTTTCGCATAAATATCCATACTGACATAGTCTTCGTTCTTTATTTAGTGTAAATCTGCTGTTATTCCATTATACTTGCGTTTCACTATGTATACAGTAGTAGTTCTGTTCATTTTATCAGCATGATTGTAATATAATATATTGTATAGCAATTTATATCAATCAAATAAAATGTGGTAATCCTCCATTTACCTTACACATGATGCTACAATTCGTGCAATCAGGCATTTCGGGTGAAACGTTCATCTAATCATGATAATATCAGGTGTCCGTTCTCATTAATTAGTTTAGTTAAACCTTTCGTTTACATACAATAGCCGAGCTTAAAACACTTCATACATCTTTCGGTTGTTTTATGCAAAACTCCATTATGAAGCTCCGTTCGTGCAAACTTTCGTTTCGTGTGGTATAAACTGTCATTATTGCAATGCTGGCATTTCACTTACACATTGCAGTAGAAGTTAAAACTCTGTTTAAATTAAGATTACCATTCTGTCATTTTCATTCATACTACTACTGTTCCATTAATTTAAGCTTATACGTTGTCAATTATATGCCGGGTAGCCAGGTTGGTTTGGCTTTTGTCGCCACCTTGTGGTTTTACAAGGTTGGTCGGTAAAATTCTGTTAATAGGCTTATTTTAGAAATATATTTTTTTGCTCGGTACCTTCATTTGGGGTACATTAAGTGTCGGTTATTTACTGCTGGCAATCCACTGTTATAGCAGGGTTAATTAAAAAAAAAAAAAATCTTTTTTCCTTTCCCCTTCCATTAGGTCAGCTAAGGGTCATCACTAAAGGATTTTCCTTATAGCTTATCGCGTACTTTCTTTGCTTATTATTATATTATACAAGTTATTCATATACTCAGCCCGGTCTTGTGCATTTCTTATTACTAACTACACTATTCAGTATTGTTTTGATTACATTATTTTATATGTTGTTTCTCCCCTCTGTTAAGATAAAACTATTACTGACACTGCGTACAAACGGGCCTTAATGGTTAACCCCTTCAGGACCAGACTGTTTTTGCGATGTTTGTACGTTAACCCCTTAACCCCTTAAGGACACATGACATGTGTGACATGTCATGATTTCCTTTTATTCCAGAAGCTTGGTCCTTAAGGGGTTAAGGACTGAGCCTAATGTACACGTTGTGAACAAAACAAAACGTAAACAAAACCTGGCATACTATTAAATGCACCCACCCTTATTATATATCATTTTATTCAGGGGAAACAGGGCTTTCATTTAATATCAAATATTTAGCTATGAAACATAATTTAATATGAAAAAAATGGGAGAAAATAAGAAATGTTATTTTTTTTGTTCTACATGACATTTTAACTGTCAATGTCATAATACTGTTTGCTTTTACTGCAATAAAATACACATATTTATATTCACCAAAGTCTCACGTGTAAAACAGTACCCCCTATGTACAGGTTTTATGGTGTTTATGGTGTTTTGGGAAGTTACAGGGTCAAATATAGCACATTACATTTGAAATTGAAATTTGCCAGATTGGTTACGTTGCCTTTGAGACTGTATAGTAGCCCAGGAATTAAATTTGCAATAGTAGACAACCCAAGGTATTGCAAATGGGTTATGTCCAGTCTTTTTTAGTAGCCATTTGGTCACAAACACTGGCCAAAGTTAGCGTTAGTATTTGTTTGTGTGTGAAAAATGCAAAAAACGCCAATTTTGGCCAGTGCTTGTGACTAAGTGGCTACTAAAAAAGACTGGACATACCCTATTTGCAATACCTTGGGTTGTCTACTATTGCAAATGGTATGCCATCATAGGGGTAATTTTAATTCTTGGGCTACCATAGGGTTTCAAAGGCAACGTAACCAATCTGGCGAATTTTAATGTGAAAAAAATGAAACACAAGCCTTATATTTGACGCTGTAACTTTTGAAAACACCATAAAACCTGTACATGAGGGGTACTGTTGTACTCGGGAGACTTCGCTGAACAAAAATATTTGTGTTTCAAAACAGTAAAAAGTATCACAGCACTTCACTTTTACTGGCGATATCATCGTTGTAATACTTTTTACTGTTTTGAAACACTAATATTTGTATTTAGCAAAGTCTCCCGAGTAAAACAGTACCCCCCATGTACAGGTTTTATGGTGTCTTGGAAAGTTATAGGGTTAAATATAGTGCTAGCAAATTAAATTCCCTATACTTTCGGCATGGGTTGTCGGGCAGGTCCCGCTAATTGTAATTAATTAAGATACCTAATTATGTACAAATATTACATAAATATATATGTAGAATTAATATATGTATATATATATATACGTATGTGTATATATATATATGTATATATATATAGAAGGCTTGGCCTGTAATTGTGGGAGGCACTTAATTTCCCTATTTAAACCCAGTAAGCCCCTGCTTACCTGTCTTCGACGATCTCGGAAGTGCTTCAGTGTACTTCCGGTTTACCGATCCGTGACGTCAGTTTCCCGCCCGCCGGCAGCCCGGTTCAAACGCCCTGCGGCTGTATTCGTGAGTATACCGCTCTTGCCTTACACGGACGGCATCAAAATCGTAAGTTTAGCCCTGTCGCTCACGGGCTCGGATTCACTCCGCTCCTGCATTTTCTCGGCCAGTGTAACACGTTCAGTTACACTTACACCTCGTAGTCTCACTCAGCCGCACCGGGTTGCCATACGTTTTTCGTTTAGTTGGCGCAATATCTTCATTCTGTTCCGTATTTGTGGATATTGTTCACGTTTTCAGCTATGATTTAGTAGTTACGTTTATAAAAGGGGTTTAGGCGGGTTGTAGTATTACCCAGTGTTCTATACTTCTGTGTTAAAGTAGTTTATATGGTCCCCTTAAGTCATAAATAGCTAAGTAGAGTAAATAGGGGGTATGTTGTTCCATTGTGTTAAATGGCTGTTCATGTCCTGTTTTTTTTATTTTTTATTTAGTCCTTACTAGTTCTGACACTTCTCGCAAGTGGCCCTTCGCGGGTATACATATTCGCAGCTTTGTTATAGAGGTAGTCCTCGGTTTCACCCAGTTCATTTGTGTGTATGTTATAGTTAAATAGTACGTTTCATAAATAGGTCACGTTTCTTTTCCTTTAGTTCCGTTGGTTCCCTTCAGGATTATACTTTATTAGGTCAAATAAAGTTTCCTTCCTCTGCAGGTATGTTTTTGGTGTGTCCTGGGGGGGGGGGGGCTTCGAGGACTAGTTGTAATTTTCCCGCCAACTTAGGTATGTTCCCATAGGCCTCTTTGCCTGTAAGTTTAGAGGTCCCGCAAGGCATAGGTCAGCCCTTACGTTCGGAGGTTCAGGCCAATCGTCCCAACGCATAGCTATAGCCTTGCTTCAAAAATTAGTTAGGGCCTCACCTGTCACGGCCAAACGTTTGCTTCTTTCTCATGTCACCGAGAGGCCAACTCCCCGCCACCCACCTCAGTGGCACCAAGGCCCCACGCGCCAAATCATAGTTAGTGCCTCTCATAGCCACTTGGCAAGTAGTTAGGGCCTCATCTGCCACCAACGAAAGCTAAGCTAATACAATTTCGCCTATGGGCACTAGCCTAGTAAGTGGGGTCCCTCCAGCTATTTATTTTCAGTACTAAACTCGCCCTCTCTGCCCCCTTAGAATGTCCAACGCTTCGCTGTTAGAAGACAATCTGTCGGTTACCAGCATCCATCAATAACAGATTGGATAACCTGGAAGCTAGTAACGTTCCTACAGTCCCCGAGGTAGGAGGTAACAGTGACCCTCCACCGGCTAGGAAAGTTACTAACGTTATTAATCCTATTCACCTAATACCGCAGTCTCTCAGACGTGACATCATAGAGGGAAAGGATGTTAACTTGGCCTCGCTACTGATAGCGGCTCAAGACGTGGTAGAAAACAGGGCATACACGTTTGAGGACCTATCAGTAGTGATGAGGGCCAGGGACCCTAGGTTGAATAGGAAACTTAACATTCCTGAGTTTGTCTTGGCATTCGGCCTATACAGAGACGTTATCTGTACTGCTTTTCCCCTCCGCAGAGAGGAGCTAGATTTGTACCTACACAAGGTGATAGAGCTAGCTTATAAGTACGGGGGCTTTGCCTTTTACGACTATCACAAGTCATTCTCCTCTAGGTCAGCCGCTTCATTGTCCCAGTATAATACAGTCACGGACTGGGGTCAGCTAGATACAGAGTTGTTTCTTATGCATTTTGCAGGTCTCAAAACCCCTTCCTGTGCCATTTGCTCGTCTGCAGCTCACTCCATTAATTTCTGTCCTGAGAACGTAGCTATCCCCTCTACCAGTAACGCCAACTCCGATTTTCAGTCAACTTCCAACCAGAAGGAGATTAGAGACAAATTAGGCAGGCCTATAGTGTTCTTGGGCAAAGCTCAGGTCTGCAATAATTTTAATGCTGGGGGTTGTAGTTACAGTGCTTGTAGGTTGCTGCATGTGTGCTCGCTTTGTTTCAGGGCACATGCCAAGACGATGTGCCCTAACAAATTGTACCCAAAAAAGGCATCTACTCCAATAAACATACCGAGTTTGCAACGTTACCTGGCTAATCATCCTTCTTTACATCTGGTGGAATTTCTCACATCTGGGTTCACTCACGGGTTTCACACAGGCTTTGTCTCTCTCCCCTCAGGCATCTTGGAGTGCCCCAACCTTCAGTCAGCTCTCACAGACCCCGACACCCTACAAGTACTCTTACAAAAAGAAGTAGATAACGGTTTCATGATAGGCCCTTTCACTACTCCTCCTTTCTCCTCATGGAGAACTAACCCTCTAGGTATCGCCACTGGGAAGTTTAACAACAAAAAGAGACTTATTATTGATTTTTCTGCACCACACGCCTCTCCCACACCTAGCCTAAATGCACTAATCCCGTCAGAAGATTTTTCTCTTCAGTACGCTAGGATCGATGATGCCATTCAAGCGATTATTAACTCCGGGAAGGCAGCCTGGTTGAGTAAGTCAGATATTACTAACGCCTTCAAGTTACTTCCCATTCATCGATCACTCTGGCATCTGCACGGAGTTAAGTGGCTAGACAACTACTATTTCGCTACCAGGCTTACTTTCGGCTCCAAAAGTAGCCCCAAGTTATTCGACCTGTTCGCCGAAACCTTGACCTGGCTTCTCCTTAACTTCTGCAGATGCCCAGTTGTCATTCATTATTTAGATGACTTCCTCACCATTGAACCTCACCACTGCACTCCACGCAGCCTTAATCACTTGCTCACGCTCTTCAAAGATTTAGGTGTCCCCGTAGCCCGGGACAAAACTGAAGGTCCCAAAACCGAAATTACTTTTCTAGGGATTACACTCAACTCTGTCACCATGCACGCCAGCCTGCCCCAGGAGAAAGTAGACCGAATTCTGTCTTACATTAGCACCTGCATGTCACTAGGCACTTGCACCAGGAAACAGCTACAGTCACTTTTAGGCTCACTTAATTTCGCCATGAGAATAATTCCACAGGGTAGGTCTTTCATTTCCAGAATCCTTTCACTTTTGCACGGTCTCCCTGATGATGACTCCACTACAACCCTAGACGAGTCAGCTACAGCTGACCTGAGAATGTGGCAGCTGTTCCTTTCCTCGTGGAATGGCAGGTCACTGTTTGTTCCCCCCGTTTCCGACGACTCCCCAGTACTCTGGACTGACGCTTCAGGTGCCTTAGGATATGCGGCCATATTTGGAGACGAGTGGCTATACGACTCCTGGCCGGTCGAAACTACGTCACTCGAGAGATTCAGTACCACCTCCTCTCTTTTTGAGATCTACCCTATCGTAGCAGCAGCTTACACATGGGGGGTAGAGTGGAGGGGGCAGTCAGTCAGGTGTTTTTGTGACAACTTAGCTACCTGTAACATCATCAACAAGGGCCGCTCTCAGTCCCTCACGATCATGAACCTAGTCAGGAGACTCACTTGGCTAGCAGCTAATCTCCAGTTCTGCATATCCTGTGTTCACGTCCCAGGTATACAAAATACTGCCGCTGATGCTCTGTCACGCTTCAATTTGCAGGAGTTCTTCAGACTACATCCTACAGCTTCCCAGCAACCCAGGGTACCTCCAAAATTCGAAGACCTCGTAATGCATTAAGCTCTCTCCTACATCTGAGCGGCACGCTTGCTCAGGCGGGTCTTTCCCTCAACACGAGGAAAGCCTATTACAGAGCATATGAACTGTTTAAGTGTTTCATTCGTAATTACTGTGTAATAAATGTTTTTTCTGTTGACACCATGGTTGCCTTCACAACTTTTTGCCACTTTTCTCTTAATCTATCTTACAACACAATCAAACTCTACTTAACGGGAGTCCAACACTACATGTTAACCTCCTTTCCCAACAAGTCTCCTTTCCTATCTTCCTACCCTCTTAAAAGTGTCCTCAAAGGCATTCATAACTTGTCAGTACACATACCCACTAAACGCCTTCCCATAGATAGTAAGCTGTTTAAGAATTTGTCCGATATACTCGACACGTCCCCTTTCGAACATATCACAAACCTCGTTGTCAAATCAGCGGCTTATCTAGCCTTTTATGGTTTCTTGAGACCCAAAGAGTTCACCGTAGAGAGAGCCTCTGATTCCAGCTTGTGCCTCCAAAAGAAACACTTAATTAAAGATCTAGATCACTACACTCTGTCCGTTACCCGCACCAAAACTAGCCAATCAGGCCCACCAGTGGAAATTAACTTTTATCCCACTTCAACCAAATGGTGTCCCGTTCGTGTATTGGATAAGCTAGTAGCAGCCCAAGCTAATTCCGCTCCCGATAGCCCACTTCTAGATATTCTAGGGAAACCCCTGACCACAAAAATTTTCATGCTTTACATACGCACCCTTTTACTCCGTTTGGGACAAAACCCACGGTCATTCTCGGGCCATTCGTTTCGCATTGGAGCAGCCACAGCTGCCTCAGGTAATCATGTACCGACACACATAATTAAAAACATGGGGAGGTGGAAATCATCAGCATACAACAGATACATTCCCAATCCAGAGAAAGAGATAAGGCTGGCTTTTTGTGATATGACTAAATGATGTACCGCTTAATAAACGCATTTTGTTTTAATGGTTTTTATTTTTGCCCTCTTTTACAGGCCTAACCTTACGTCAGTTTCGGCACACCTCAACTGACTTGCTATTAAGGAACTACTTATTTTAAACCCTGTTTTCCTTACGTCCTCGGAATGTGCCGTACACAAATAGAAGGCTTGGCCTGTAATTGTGGGAGGCACTTAATTTCCCTATTTAAACCCAGTAAGCCCCTGCTTACCTGTCTTCGACGATCTCGGAAGTGCCCCTCCCACCGCACCCTCAAATTTTATCATTTTCCTAGGTGGGCCCTCTTTTACAGGCCTAACCTTACGTCAGTTTCGGCACACCTCAACTGACTTGCTATTAAGGAACTACTTATTTTAAACCCTGTTTTCCTTACGTCCTCGGAATGTGCCGTACACAAATATATATATATGTAAAAAATAGATAAAATTCGTATCTTGTAATACCTTTTTTATTGGACTAACAGAATTTTTTAGTGACAAGCTTTCGGGATAACCTCCCTTTCTCAAGTCTGAAGCATTTCTCAGACTTATATATATATAATTTTTACAATTTTTTTTATATATAGGTATATATATATATATAGTGATATATACATATATATTTATGTATATAGAGATATATATTATTTTGTTCTACATGTATTTTGATATATATATATATATATTAATATCACAATACAGTTAGAACGAAATAACACACATCTATATATTTTTTAATTATTTTTTTTTAATTATTTTTTAAATTTTATTTGTTAACGTATTTAAAATTTTTTTATATTATAAATAAATATATATATATATAACAATAATTATATATATATATATATATATATTCAATCAGTATCAGTCTATATTTAATCAGTATCTAGTCTATTAATTTGATATTAATATATATATATAATTATATAATTATAATATATTAATAGTAAAATACACCTAGACAGTGTATGTATATGTATATATATATATGATCTAAGTATATAATTATTTTTTTTACACTTATTCATTTTATTTTATTTTATTTCCAGCCAGCAGGGGGACTACCTGTCATTACAGGCAGTCCCCCTGCTGGCAATGCAGCAGGCAGCTAACCCGGCCATGTGATTGTGAGGTCCTCGCAAGGCCGGGGGGGGGGGGGGCGGAGGAGGCAGGATCTGCCGCGGGGGACTCCCTGGGATCCCAGGTGAGTACCCCCAACCGCGATCGCCGGCGTGGGATCGCCGGCGACCGGGTAAGTAAAAAGAAAACCTGCGGCGTTTAGAGCCACTTAGAATAGGGTGTAATAGTACCCCTTCCGGTTTTAAGGGGTTATGGACCAGAGCTATTTTAACACTTTTGTGGTGTTTGTGTTTAGCTGTAATTTTCCGCTCTCTCATTTACTGTTCCGATACAAATTATATATTGTTTTTTTCAGGACAAAAAGGGCTTTCTTTACATAATATTATTTTTATCATGTCATATAATTGAATTTAAAAATAATAAAATATGGTGAAAAATTAAAAAAAAACAAGTTTTTTTACTTTTACTTAAAAAATCTTTTACTGATCTACAAAATCGAATGAAACAATCTGCTAAAGAGATTAAAAATTTTGTCCTGAGTTTAAAAACACCCAATGTTTACGTGTTTTTTTGCTTTTATTTGCAAGTTATAGGGATATAAGTACAAGTAGGAAATTGTTGTTTCAAAATGTATCAATAGTGACATTGTAACACTGTTATGTCGTAAATCTCCAAAAAAAACTCCCACATGTATATATTTTTCTTAAACTAGATCACCCAGGGTATTCATCTAAGAATATTTTGATACTTTCTATGCAGGCATTTTACCACAAACCTTTGCCAAACTTTGCA
Source organism: Pelobates fuscus (assembly GCF_036172605.1). NCBI lineage: Eukaryota > Metazoa > Chordata > Amphibia > Anura > Pelobatidae > Pelobates > Pelobates fuscus. The sequence continues at coordinate 164,119,929 of NC_086319.1, forward strand.
TAGGTAGTTCAATTTTTTTTAATTATTATTTTCACATACATTGCAGTTCAGGTATAAATTGACAGATTCTGTCAGGTGTCACTGCCAAACAACACCCTAATATGTGTTCAGCAACATCTCCTAAGTACAGGGATACCCCCCATGTATAGGTGTGTTGGGTTTTTGGGGGCTAAAAGGCCACGTTTATCAATTTCCCAACTTGGAATTTTGACATGTAAGCAACCTGTGCCCATGTCCCATTTGAGCCAATGTATTTTACCACCAAAAGTAGACAACCCAGGGTATTTTAAATGGTGGTATTTTAACACTTTTCATGTACTGAATTCTACCACCAGCCTTTGTCAAACTTTTGGGTAGTAATCTTTTTTTGTTTCTTTGTCACACACATTGTACTTTAGGCATGAATTAACAGATCCTGTTATGTGTCACTGCCAAACAACACCCCAATATGTTCAACAACATCTCCCTAGTACAGTGATACCCCCCATGTATAGGGTTGCTGGGTTGTTTGGGGGCCAAAAGGCAACAATCAGAACTTGTACATGTCAGTTTTTCAACTTGATATATAGGTATGCATGGTCTATCTTCAGTTTGACATATTTTTGTACCCCCCAGTTAATGTTACCATCATGCCAATATGTATAGTATATATTTTTATAAAGTAGACATCAAATGTTATAGAGGATGGGGTGTTTTGACTTCTTTCCCCCAACCATTTTGCCCCCCAAAGAAAGTGTAGTGGTATTTTCTTTATTCTGGTTTTTATGCACACGTCATCTGGTTTTGGACAGCTGGTTATGTGTTACTGCCAGAAAACTTGTTAGACCAAATGTGCAGGTAGCACATGTACATTTAGCAGCAATCTTTAAACTGACTCCTGCAAATAGAATCTAACTGGAGATTTGGGGGAAGGAAACTGACTAACAAAAAATGGCTGCTTTCCAAAGAAACAAAAAATAAAATAAAAATTCAGGAACACTTCTTACAACTGTTCTGTGTGGTACAGCTTGAAACATGTTCCTACACACAGTCCTGGTTTTGAAGGGCAATCAGGACAGTGGAAAGGGGTGTCTGTCCTTTTCCCGTTTTTAAAACAGACCCGGCAACGTTTCTGTTTTGTTTTTTTCTAGCAGTTCTAGCAGTAAGTGGTAACCAAAAAATAAAATGTCTGGACTCAGCTTGCACCATTGTTGGAACTTGTCCATCTCCATAAATTGTTAAAGAAATGATTTTCAACTGAAATTGGAGAAAGGTGGTTTTCCCCGGATTATTTTTTTAAAAAAAGCAAAAATGAGTTGTGGGTTGCTATTTGCATCAGATAGATAGCCACCTTTTTATACCATGCTTTGTTTTCTTCGTAAAATAAGATATGGCTGCATCAGCTGATCAGCCAAATCAACACCCCCCATGTACTTATTATACGCCCTGATGCAAACCGGTTTGGACTCTACTCCGCCCCGGACAGAGACGTCTGACATGCATTCGTCATGGATGGTGGTTAGCATGTTGACATGCCTTCCTGTCCCTAAATTTTAGTGCAAGCACTTCAGGTTTGCGAAGTGCTTTACATTCGCCTTTTTAAATTTTGCCTCTATGAGAGATCGTGGAAAGTCTTTGGAATTTTTTCTGGCAGTGCCGCAGGCCAGTGTCTGTAAACCATAAAGCGTTTTAAACAGACGGATACTACTATAAAAATTATCCACATAAAGGTGGTAACCCTTATTAAACAAGGGGTTTAGTAGGTCCCATACAAGTTTCCTACTTGTCCCCAGGGAGTCAGGAGAGCCAGGAGGGTCCAGTTGACCATCTTTCCCCTCATATACACGAAAGGCAAACGTGTATCTACTTTCGCTCTCGCACAGTTTGTACAGTTTTATGCCAAACCTAGAGCGCTTTGAGGGGATGTATTGTCTGAACCCTAATCTCCCTTTGTATTTCATTAGAGATTCATCTATGGATAAATTTTGTTGGGAGGTATAAACATCTGAAAATTTGTCCTGAAAATGGTCTAGCAGTGGGCGTATTTTATGAAGCCTATCGTATTGGGGGTGATCTCTAGGGTGACACAGGGTATTGTCACTGAAATGTAAAAATCGCAGCAGTAACTCGTATCTGGCTCTAGGCATGGTTTGGGAGAATACTGGACTAGACATTATTGGGTTGGTGCTCCAGTATGAGCAAATCAATGGCTTCTTTATAATCCCCATGAGCATTGTAAGAGCCCAGAATTTTTTAAGCTCTGAGACATCTGTGGGATGCCAGTCATGCTCCCTGACTGTATAGCTACATGGATTGTTATCAATAAATTGGGTAGCATACAAGTTAGTCTGGGAAGCAATCTCCTCCCAGATGGTATCCCCTAAAAATAGTTCTACATACTGCATTGGGGAGAAGCCATCCACATTAACATTAATGCCTGCGTTGGCACTAAAAGGGGGGACGTTGGGCTCGGCTAACTGTGGAGGTACCCAGTCCTCCTCCACATTCGGCGTACAGAGGAAACACAGCTTCTTTCTTCAGCCGTCTCACACACAGATGACATGTCGTCTTGACTAGACGTGTCAGAAAACTGACCTGGGTCAAAATCTGACGCAGTGTCTCTAATGGAGATTTGGGGGAAGGAAACTGACTGACTAAGACAGACCAAGACAGACCAAGAAACAGATTTTTAAAACAAATGTAACCCTTTAATGGCAAAAAAATAACTAAAATACAGACAGTACAAATGCACTGCTATAACAGATCTGGCAGGGAAGGGGTTAAAAGGTGATTTTTTTAAATAAAATACTGATACTTTCTGATGGTCACTGAACTCTGCTACAACAAACTATCACGATCTCTGTCTCTCTCGCCTCACAAAACGCTATAGAGGAGAGAGGGGCAGAGATCACTGTCAAAGTGAGTGTTTGTAACACCCACTTTGACAGCAGCCAATTGTGAGCGATCGCGGATCGCTCACACGCCGCAATTGGCTGTTACTATCTGCCTGGGATGTCTGGCAGATAGTTACAGCATTATACCGGCGGGAGCGATCTTTGATTGCTTCCCGCAGCCCATTTTTCGCTGTGACGGTTCAGGAACGTCAGCGGTCCAAACGCACGTTTTACTGCTGACGGTCCTGAACCGTCAGCGGTCCTGAAGGGGTAACACACAACTACAGCATAATAAGAGTTCTGGTTATCACCCGGCCAAATCGTCTTAAATCATTTTCTACGTATACGGTTAGAATATACCCTTTGGTTTGGCGGGGCAATTTTCTACGGTTTCTCCCAGGGATTAGGTTGTAACTTAAATTTGTGACATGTTTTAGGTTCAAGTAAGGATTGTTCTTTCCACTTCAGTATACGTCATACAAGTCAATCATCAGGTACGTTAACCGTTCAAACCCAGGCAGGGTTACGAGTAGGTTTAAGCTCTCGCCAAGTTAGGTATGGTCCCATAGGCCTCTTCGCCTATTAGTCAAGTGGTTCGCAAGGCATACTATCAGCCCTTCCGTTCAGAGGTTCATGCCCAATTGTCCCAATGCATAGTTAGAGCCTTACATCAAGTCATAGTTAGGGCCTCAAGCTAATCACAATTTATTTAATTTTTGGTTACATATGTATTGTTTTTGTGACCAAATACAAAGCTTTTTAAAAAAAAAGTTTCTATTACAACCTGGTTTTCCCACAATACAAGTTTGCGATAATTTAACTTCCCCAGATAGGATAAGCAATAGATAAAAGACTAATCTTGCCCTTTCCTTATAAATGATAAAGAAAATAAGAGTTTTGGTGGCTTACAATATAAAAAAAATAGCACGGTTCCCAATGGCAATCCATTTTTTCAACTACTGAAGTATAAAGATGAGTATTTTTGTGCACAGTACTATATAGGGATTTTAAGTGCTCAATATAGGGATTCAATTTATTTTGTAGCTTGGTAAGTATCTTGGTAAATTCAGAAAATCACTCTTGTAACTTGGGCCACCCACCTTATTTGAATAAAAAGGGTTTAAATTGTGGGTGACACATAAGTAGAATCATACCATTGATAAAGCCGGAATATTGGCAAAAAGCATTTGGTTATTGATTTGCCTCACACTGGGGACTATATAGCTGTTTCATGACACCTGAAGGATCCTGGAAATAAACGTTTAGACGTGCAATTTGGTTCGGTCCGAATGAAAATTTGGATGAATTTCGGACATTCGGATACTTCCGAATGTCCGAAGTGCTGAATTTCGGAAGTGCCGAAGTCCAAAGACTTCTGAAAAGTGGCAAAACGGGTAGGGGTAGGATTGGGGTTGGGGTAGGGTTAGGGATAGAGTTAGGAGTAGTGTTGGGGTAGGGTAGGTTTAGGGTAGGTCTAGGTTAGGAGTAGGGGTAGGGTTGGGTTAGGAGTAGGGTTAGGGTAGGGTTAGTAGTAGGGTTAGGCTTGGGCTAGGAGTACGGTAAGAGTTAGGGTAGGGTTAACAGGAGTAGTCCCAGAAGATTGAATGTTGTGCCCATTCACAAGAAAGGTAGTAGTGAGGAGTCGGGCAACTATAGGTCAGTAAGCCTTACTTCAGTAGTGGGGAAAGTAATGAAAACCATGTTAAAGGATAGGATTGTTGAACATCTAAAACACATGGATTTCAAGATCAGAGACAACATGGGTTTACTTCAGGGATATCATGCCAAACTAATCTTATTGATTTTTTTGATTGGATAACTAAAATAATAGATCAGGGTGGTACAGTAGACATTGCTTACCTAGATTTCAGTAAGGCTTTTGACACTGTTGCACATAGAGGACTTATAAAAAAAACTGCAATCTTTAAGTTTGGATTCCAATATTGTTGAATGGGTAAAGCAATGGTTGAGTGACAGGCAACAGAGGATTGTAGTCAATGGAGTATATATTTGAAGTATGGGCTTGTCACCAGTGGGATACCTCAGGGATCTGTACTTGGAACCATTCTCTTTAATATTTTTATTAGTGATATTGCAGAAGGTCTTTATGGTAAGGTATGTCTTTTTGCTGATAATACTAAGATATGTAACATGGGTGATGTTTCAGGAGGGATAAGCCAAATGTCAAATGATTTAGGTAAACTAGAAAAATGGTCAGAGTTGTGGCAACTAACATTTAATGTGGATAAGTGCAAGATAATGCATCTTGGACCTAAAAACCCAAGGGCAGAGTACAGAATATTTGATAGAGTCCTAACCTCAACATTTGAGGAAAGGGATTTAGGGGATACTATTTCTGATGAATTAAAGGTAGGCAGACGATGTAATAGAGCAGCAGGAAATGCTAGCAGAATGCTTGGTTGTATAGGGAGATGTATTAGCAGTAGAAAAAGGGAAGTGCTCATGCCATTGCACAGAACACTGGTGAGACCTCACTTGGAGTATTGTACGCAGTACTGGAGACCGTATCTCCAGAAGGATATTGATACTTTAGAGAGCGTTCAGAGAAGGGCTACTAAACTGGTTCATGGATTGCAGGATAAAACTTACAAGGAAAGGTTAAAGGAGCTTAACATGCATAGCTTGGGGGAAAGACGAGACAGGGGGATATGATAGAAACATTTAAATACATAAAGGGAATCAACACAGTAAAGGAGGAGATTATATTTAAAAGAAGAAAAACTACCACAACAAGGGGACATAGTCTTAAATTAGATCAGTAAGTATTACTTTACTGGGAGGGTAGTGGATGCATGGAATAGCCTTCCAGCTGAAGTGGTAGAGGTTAACACAGTAAAGGAGTTTAAGCATGCATGGGATATGTATAAGGCTATCCTAACTATATGATAAGGCCAGGGAATAATGAAAGTATTTAAAAAATTGGGCAGACTAGATGGGACAAATGTTTTTTATCTGCCGTCACATTCTATGTTTCTATGTTAGGGATAGAGTTTGGGTTAGGGTTGGGTAAGGGGTAGGGTTAGGATTAGGTTAGGAGTAGGGATACTACCCCTACTCATAACCCTACCCTAACCCTACTCCCAACCCTAACCCTACTCCTTACCTTACTCCTAATCCAACCCTAACTCTAACCCTACTCCTAACCCAAACCTACTCCTAACCCTACCATACTCCTAACCCTACTCCCAACCCTAACCCTACTCCTAACCTTACTCCTAACCCAACCCTAACTGTAACCTTACTCCTAACTCTACTCCTAACCCAACCCTACTCCTAACCCTAACCTACTCCTAACCCTACTCCTAACCCAACCCTAACCCTATTCCTAACCCATCCCTAACCCTACACTTTCCCAAATTCCCAAATTGTCAAGGTGCCGAACTGAACTGAATTTCGGAAGTGCCCAGCCGAACCAATTTTTTTGCCCATGCACCTCCCTAGAAACGTTCAGCAAATAGCAAGTCAAAGGAACTGAAGTTAAAGGACCACTCTAGTGCCAGGAAAACATACTCGTTTTCCTGGCACTAGAGTGCCCTGAGGGTGCCCCCACCCTCAGGGACCCCCTCCCTCCCGGCTCTGGAAAGGGTAAAGTCTTTAAAACTTACCTTTTTTCAGCGGTGGGCGGAGAGCTCTCCTCCTCCGATCCTCCTCTTCTCCTCCCCGTCGGCTGAATGCGCACGCGCGGCAAGAGCTGCGCGCGCATTCTGCCGGTCACATAGGAAAGCATTCATAATGCTTTCCTATGGACGCTTGCGTGCTCTCACTGTGATTTTCACAGTGAGAATCACGCAAGCGCCTCTAGCGGCTATCAGTGAGACAGCCACTAGAGGAAATAGGGGAAGGCTTAACCCATTCACAAACATAGCAGTTTCTCTGAAACTGCTATGTTTATGAAAAAATGGGTTAACCCTAGAAGGACCTGGCACCCAGACCACTTCATTAAGCTGAAGTGGTCTGGGTGCCTAGAGTGGTCCTTTAAAACCTGTGCATACAGGTACACAATAAGCAGTCTCCACAGACTACTATATGTTGGTACAACATAAAATGTGAGAGTTCATCTTATTTATAACTCTTTTTAATGCTTATTAATACATTTCAATTGATTCTATAAAAATACTGAGCAATTTATCCCCTCCATCCCTTCTCTGTAAACTTACCCAACTATTACCCTGAAGTGGATATTTATGCAGCATTTATCATATGTTTTAAAACTAGGAAGAACATTTTTTAAGTTTGGGTTTTACACAATCTACAACGATATAAGAAAGAAAAGAAGAGAAGGTTGTGCCTTAATAAAATGAACTAAAATATAGTAAGTATAAAATAATTATAATATAAACAAATATCTATGAAATATGCCAATAAGAATTGTATGGTCCAAATACAGTAATATAAAAGCCCAATAGGTAAAGAGTCTTGAAAGGAAACAGCCGAACTTTGGTACAATCAAAAATTCTTGATGGAAGAGTGCTTGTAATTCCAATAGTGAAAAACATAAAGAGAGAAACTCCAATGGTACAATACATTAAAAATGTGGTGTGACGAAATGCCTTTTGTCACTGGGTTTATTGGTGACAAGCTGCGCTTTACCACTGGCTGTTGGAGGAGCCTGATTGCCAGCCTCTTACCTGTTGACTATGGTCCCTGGGAGATTTGGCCCTTCAGGTGCAACATTTGGGTATATTGGATTTGTATGGTGCTGCTGCTGGCCCTTTAAAAATATCCGTGGACATATTAAGACTTTTAGGAACAATGTCCCTTTAAGACTGTGTAGCAGATTGCATTCAGGCTGTCTTCAATGTTATGTATGCTATTATGTGTTCGGTAAATTGTAAATGTGTAGGTTCTATGTGATAAATGTAACAGTATGTATTTTTATGTCTTTTATTGTCCTTTGTCTGCCATGTGGCTAATGGAGTTTTGCCTCTGTCCTTGGAGATAATTGGATTACTTTCCAATTATCTCCAGGATAGACTCTGTGGAACTTGTTTTGGGCAGAAAAGCCATGCTTCATTTGGTCACAAAGGACTTTCCCTTAACTTTTGAACCATTGGTCTGATTCGTGCCATTTTTTAATATGTTGTTCCCCTGAATGGATTGATTGTGAATATGTAATTTTTATGGATGTATGGTTTTAGAGTTATGAAAGTTGGGTAAAAAGTATGTTTTAACTGTTTGTGTAATTTGGTTACCTCCCAGGATAAGGGGAGGGAATCTGTGGGTTGTAACTGAGATGTTATTGGTTGTTTTATACCTCCCTGTGGGCGGTCCTGTATTGGCAAAGATTGTAATAAAAACCAGACTGGGTGTGCCAGCACCTCAGATCATCTTGTACCTTCATGAAGTTTCGGCTCATGTTTGGGGGATTGGAGAACTACACTCTGGGGATTGCTATAATCACTATACTCCCCAGGGTATAATCGCTGAGTTCTGCTAAGAGCTTGTTCCTGTTCCTGCTCTCTGGAATTCGGAGAGGTCCACCTACTGGAAGCTGGACCCTGGTCTTGGGTCCAGAGTGGGTGGAGTCGGCGAGACCCCAACCAAGCTGCGGCGGTTTGAGGGGTCTGCAGTGGTTATGGTGTCAGGCAGAGTGCTTGGAGACCTCGGAAAGCACTAGGAGCATCAGTCAGCGGAGGGTACCCGGTCGGGGTGCCAGCTGTTCCGTTACAGTGGTGGCATCGGTGGGATGGCGTCCTAGTGCGAGGAGAAGCAGCTCGGAGACAGTTAGTTTGGAATTACAATTTGAGGGCAACGCTTGTATTCGTACAGCGCCCCTGTTCACAGCAAACATGACTTATCGCTTTGAGGGCGACGCTTACAGGAAGGAGGTAGAGAGGCGGTTAACCAGGTATGGCCCGAATATTTTGGTAGAGACGCTCCTGGCCACCGTGCGCAAGTTGGATGAGGAGAATCGAGCAGCATGGGAATTGGAGCTCCGATTTCGGAGATTGGGGCTGTGGCCAATCGGTCTCTCCTCCCTGCAGCAACCAGCATCCCAGGGAGAGGAGATTATCGGTCCCTCGTTCCTGCAGCAACCAGCGTCCCAGGGAGAGGAGATTGTCGGTCCCTCGTCCCTGCAGCAACTAGCATCCCAGGGAGCCAAAGGTGCCGTCCTTCCTCCCCAGCGGCAGTGTGTACCCCAGAGAGCAGAAGGTGTCGTCCTTCCTCTCCAGCGGCAGTGTGAGTTCCAGGGAGCCGAAGGTGCCGCCCTTCCTCCCCAGAGGCAGTGTGAGTCCCAGAGAGCAGAAGGTGTCATCCTTCCTCTCCAGTGGCAGTGTGAGTCCCAGAGAGCAGAAGGTGCCGTCCTTCCTTCCCAGCGGCAGTGTGAGTACCAGAGAGCAGAGGGTGTCGTCCTTCCTCTCCAGCGGCAGTGAGTTCCAGGGAGCCAAAAGTATTGTCCTTACTCCCCAGCGGCAGAGTGAGTTCCAGGGGGAGGAGGCAACCGGTCTTCCTTCCCAGTGGCAACTTACCCCACAAAGGGGAGACCCTAATCCCCCAGAAGGTGCAGATGAAACCGTAGTCTATGCACCCGACATACAGGGATGCTGGACGGTCTATCCAGATCCCCAACTACCCTCACAAGAACACCGGGCGGAAGAGGTAAGCGATGTCTCTCCTCCCCAACCAAGTTGCGTCCAGGCTACCCCAGCAGAAGCGCTGGCATCGGGGCAGAGCGTTGTTGGCCTCTGCCCTCCCAGTCAGTGGCGTACATACCAGGGTCGCAGGGGTCGCAGCTGCGACCGGGCCCGGCCCACCAGGGGGCCCGGCCGCCCCTGCGACCCGGTATGTACGCACTGGGCCAGCCTCTTCTCCTGGGGGCCCCAGGAGCCGGCCACCTCAGGGCCCCCCGAGGCTGGCCCTGCTTACACCCGACGGGCAGTCAGGCTGGCCGGTGCGCGAGGGAGCACTCTCCCCTGAGTGCTTCCTCTTCAGCTCCCTCGCGCACCGCAATGATACTGGAGCCGGAAGATGACGTCATCTTCCGGCGCCGGTATCAGTACGCGGCGCGCGAGGGAGCTGAAGAGGAAGCACTCAGGGGAGAGTGCACCGGCCAGCCTGACTGCCCGCCGGGTGACCGGCCCCCCAGGAGCCCAGCAGCATCACTGGACCCCAGGGAATCCCCTCAGCACTCCAAAAGGTAAGGAGGCTGGGGGGATTAAATAAAAAAAAAACATGTGTGAGTGTGAGTGTGAGTGTGTGTGAGTGTTAATGTGTGAGAGTGAGTGTGAGTGTGTGTGTTAGTGTGAGTGTGAGTGTGAGTGTGATAGTGTGATAGTGTGATAGTGTGAGTGTGAGTGAGTGCTTGAGTGTTAGTGTGTGTGAGTGCTTGAGTGTTAGTGTGTGTGAGTGAGTGTTAGTGTGTGTGTGTGTGTGTCAGCTAGTGAGTGTCAGTGAATGTGTTACTGTGTGTGTCTGTTAGTGAGTCTGTTTGATGTCTGTTAGTGAGTGTGTGTTTGTCAGTGAGAGTGTATGTTTTGTAAGTGAGTGTGTATGTATGTCTGCCGCTGAGTGTGTCTCTGTCAGTAAATGTGTGTGTCTGTTAGCTAGTGTGTATGCATTTGTTAGTGAGAGTGTGTGTGTGTGTGTCTCTTCAGCACTTACCTTTCTCCAGCGCCGGACTCCCATGGCGCTGGGATCCCTCCGCCTCTCAGCTCCGAATGCGCATGCACGGCAAGAGCCGCGCACGCATTCAAACCGCCCATAGGAAAGCATTACTCAATGCTTTCCTATGGACGTTCAGTGTCTTAAAACGGCGGAAGCGCCTCTAGCGGCTGTCAGTGAGACAGCCACTAGAGGCTGTATTAAACCTCAGTGAAACATAACAGTTTCTCTGAAACTGCTATGCTTTCAGCTGCAGGGTTAAAACTAGAGGGACCTGACACCCAGACCACTTCATTGAGCTGATGTGATCTGGGTGTCTGTAGTGGTCCTTTAAGTGTGTGTGCATCTGCATGCACTGGCGTACATACCGCGGTCGCAGCCCTGCGACCAGGTGCCCGCCGCCATGTGTTGCTGCCCCGGCCCGCGCAGAGTAAGCGCGAGGGGGGGGGGGGCCCACGGATCAATTTTCGCACTGGGGCCCCATGGGTCATGTGTACGCCACTGCTCCCAGTCACCACAGCGTGTTGCCCAGCAGCACCAGAGGAACCACCAGGTGCAGTAAATGTGTGTTGTGGGTGGGCTACTCATGTACTTGTTCACCGTGGGTGGGTTTATCGACTAACTCAGGCACTGACCGAGAGGTCAGGTACCTGGTTAGTCTCCACCCCAAAGGGGAGATGTGTGACGAAATGCCTTTTGTCACTGGGTTTATTGGTGACAAGCTGCGCTTTACCACTGGCTGTTGGAGGAGCCTGATTGCCAGCCTCTTACCTGTTGACTATGGTCCCTGGGAGATTTGGCCCTTCGGGTGCAACATTTGGGTATATTGGATTTGTATGGTGCTGCTGCTGGCCCTTTAAAAATATCTGTGGACATATTATGACTTTTAGGAACAATGTCCCTTTAAGACTGTGTAGCAGATTGCATTCAGGCTGTCTTCAATGTTATGTATGCTATTATGTGTTCGGTAAATTGTAAATGTGTAGGTTCTATGTGATAAATGTAACAGTATGTATTTTTATGTCTTTTATTGTCCTTTGTCTGCCATGTGGCTAATGGAGTTTTGCCTCTGTCCTTGGAGATAATTGGATTACTTTCCAATTATCTCCAGGATAGACTCTGTGGAACTTGTTTTGGGCAGAAAAGCCATGCTTCATTTGGTCACAAAGGACTTTCCCTTAACTTTTGAACCACTGGTCTGATTCGTGCCATTTTTTAATATGTTGTTCCCCTGAATGGATTGATTGTGAATATGTGAATATGTGAATATGTGAATATGTGAATATGTGAATATGTGAATATGTGAATATGTGAATATGAATTTTTATGGATGTATGGTTTTAGAGTTATGAAAGTTGGGTAAAAAGTATGTTTTAACTGTTTGTGTAATTTGGTTACCTCCCAGGATAAGGGGAGGGAATCTGTGGGTTGTAACTGAGATGTTATTGGTTGTTTTATACCTCCCTGTGGGCGGTCCTGTATTGGCAAAGATTGTAATAAAAACCAGACTGGGTGTGCCAGCACCTCAGATCATCTTGTACCTTCATGAAGTTTCGGCTCATGTTTGGGGGATTGGAGAACTACACTCTGGGGATTGCTATAATCACTATACTACCCAGGGTATAATCGCTGAGCTCTGCTAAGAGCTTGTTCCTGTTTCTGCTCTCTGGAATTCGGAGAGGTCCACCTACTGGAAGCTGGACCCTGGTCATGGGTCCAGAGTAGGTGGAGTCGGCGAGACCCCAACCAAGCTGCGGCGGTTCGTGGGGTCTGCAGTGGTTATGGTGTCAGGCAGAGTGCTTGGAGACCTCGGAAAGCACTAGGAGCATCAGTCAGCGGAGGGTACCCGGTCGGGGTGCCAGCGGTTCCGTTACATGTGGTATAAAACAGTATGTAAAAATCGAAGTCTACTAACACAGCTAAACTGTAAGAAAATAAAGATGGAAATAGGAGGGATATATAGAGATAAACAACACATGCAGTGAGAATGGTCATATGTAACAAAATCTATTAGGCAGGAAGAAAAAAATGTTTTATTTAAATATATGACATTGGGTAAAATAAGTTTCACACTCTTGAGTAGATACGTTTTCTTCTGGCTTGTAACTTGTAATATATCTTCTAATCCTGCCCATGATCTTTCATGATTTTCATTTTGTTCTTCCCTTGACATAGCCAACAAATAGCTGGAGATCATGGAACTTCATGGTTAGCACAGCCGGAGTATCTCAGATGCAGAGGGATTATCATTTTTAATAATATGCAAACTTAAATGTAGAAAATTATGATAATCTTTATCTTCTTAATTGTTTGGCACTTTTTGTTTATATTGTAAACTGTCTTCACTATGAGGACCATATACATAAGAATTGTGGACATTTGAATGCATCTATTCAGCATCTGCTCCATTCAGAATGCGCTCAAAAGAGAAGGGGGTGAACATGTAACCTGTTCCCGAGTAAAATTTATTCTGGAACTCCACCCTAGAAAAAGAGGACAGGAATAAGATACATAAACACTTTCACTATAAACACATTAAACATTCATAAATAAATACATACAACAAAATGTGCTTTGAAGTTCTGGGTAATGCCTGGAATGCAAATTCTTCAAATACTCGTTAGATGTGTCTATCTTTTCTAATGTTGCCAGATATACCTGCAGAGTAATTCAACTCACTTTGTGACTTTAGGATGTTGTGTAAAAAACAATGTATATAAATCTATTGGTTAGATGAACTGTGGAGGGGGTGGGATAAAAAGCATCGGGATGGGGAAAAAAACAGAACGGAAGTTTGGACTGTCAGGTTCAGTCCACCCCAATGCTAAATTTACAAAATAATTCTCAAGAAAGCCCCAGTTCCCCTCTATTCCAAACTAATAAAAAAAAATAGTTGACTGTTTAAATATGATTTTAAAAATTGTGTGTATTCTCCTTGCTCCGCACATTACAGATTCCCCTCCCCAAAAGAATCTCCAAAAATTGGAAGTAAAGTTTATATGGGCTGGAAAAAGGGCTAGGGTGGCTACAGGAATCCTACAGACCCGTTCCCCTTGGAGGACTCAACATCCCAAACGTTAAACAATATTATAAGGCAGCTTTGCTCTCCTTCATGCTCACAGCCCACTACACAGAAATTGAATCCCAGTGGTCATGCAAACAAGGCGTGTGCTACATGTTCTGGACCAAAAAGCAGACACTGTCTTACCAACAGACAATACTAGCTACTACTAGACTACTCCTCCAGACATGGGATTCTCTCTGAACCCACCTCTGTAAAGGAAACCTATGCTCCATAGCTACCCTATTGTGCAGCATTCACCTGAGCATCCCAAGCTTTAACTATAAACCATGGCTAGAACAGGGTTGCACGCATGTGTTCCAACTATATGATGGCACGCAATTTAAAACATTCCGTGAACTCCAATCACAATTTAAATTGCCACACTCAGACCTCTTCTCCTACCTCCAGCTTAAGTCCAATCTACATGAGACTGCGCAAGGACTTATGATCCCCACACTAACCACATTCGAAAAACTATGTCTTAGCACACGACTGTCCCAAAAAGTCCTCTCAACTATATACAAGGAACTATTCAGACATGAGACCACGGACCACAGTTTTGTGCAATCCTGGCACAAAGATTTAAACACTACATTCATTGTCGAACAATGGAGGGAAGCATTCCAGGCACACAAGGTTGCCTCTGCATGTGTATCTCATTTAGCACTTATCCGAAAATTACAATATCGATGGTACCTGGTCCCAGACAAGTTAGCACACATATACCTGGGCACCTCCAACAATTGTTGGAGACGCGGAGGCAGGGCTCGAGTCCTGCAGGAACGCGTTCCTGCCACTCTAAATACCCCCCTACCATGGGGGGGGCAAGAGGTGGCCACATGATGGACCCCACCGGTGGAGCTGTGTTCTCTCTGCTCCTTCTTGTTGCACGCCGTTTGCTGATGCCGGGAGCTGAAATATGACCATTTCGGCTCCCGGCATCAGTAGACAGCCTGCGCGGTGAGACTGAGCAGAGAGAACACAGCTCTTTCGCCGCGTCTCATATGGAGACAGGCGCCTGCCCAACTAGACTCCAGGGACAGATCCACACCAGCTCTCCAGGTAGGGAGGCTGGGTGGACATTTTTTACTTTTAAAAAATAATAATTTGTGAGTGTATGTGTCTGAGTATGTGTGTGTGTATGTGTCTGAGTATGTGTGTGTCTGTGAGTGTGTTTGTGTGTATGTGAATGTATGTATCTGTGTGTGTGTGTGTCTGAGTATGTGTGTGTGCACCTGTCAGTGTGTTTGTGCACGCGTATATATATATATGTGTATATATATATATATATATATACACACACACAAGTGAATATTATTTTTTTGGGGGGTAATCTTGGATGAGTTCCCACACTTTATTCCCCAGGACTCCTGTGCGGAGGAGAGATAGGCACTATGTATCATGTCTGGTGGACATGTCCCATCATACGACAATACTGGGACATGGTTGAAAGAATAGTAAACCATGCCTCAGAGCGCACCTCTGACCCCGGAGATGTGCTTGCTCTTTATGGGACAGAAAGCTCTACCAAGAGTAAAACGCAAGCTCCTGTTCCACATCTTGATAGCAGCTTAATGCATGATCGCTAGAAGGTGGAAAACAAAAAATGTCCCTTTAAAGGAGGAACTGATAAACCAAGTAACAGTGAATTGGGCTTATGAAAACATGGCAAACGCACAAATTAAATCATACACAGCCACACAAAAGGCAGGAGACTTATGGACCCAACATTGGGGCCCCTCGAATGATTCACGCACGAACACAAACTTTCCTGCCCACCCCATAGCAACTGTGCACAATTAATATCAACATGAAGGAGGAGTAATGGTTAAAACGTATCTACCTCCTGAACAAACCCAACAAGGTCACAAAACACCCACTATGTTACGTAACTGCACTTACCTTGCCCCGAATATCTACAAAACAACTTGCCTGCACCTTTACCACATGCTCTCTTGCCTCTACACTTGGGCACGCCGCCACCAATATAAACCTATAACCTAATGACAGCTACTAAGCATGAAGAGCACATCCCACTCGCAGGCTCATATGTTGTATATATGCACCACACGAGCACTGAACAGAATTTGCATATGAAATGTACACAGGATGCACGATAACCGCTCACACACCTGTTCTTTCTTTGTTCCCTACTGTATATGGTTACCTCTCTCCCCCCCCCCCCCCCAACGAGGCAACAACTCTGTACCGTACCAACATGGGTTGAGACAAGGGGTCTGCATGTACACAAAGACAGATGCTTTCTCTCTCTGGAGACTTGGTCTTGCGCTACTCACACGCAAGAGTACTTAATAAACACAGGGTTGGATATCCACAACGATACAAGAACAAACAAGCCACACTAATCTAATTCACTAAGTGTGTAAACCCAACACGAGGCTAACAGGGAGAGCAGCCAACATATGTGGTTTTCACGTAACGAGAAGGGACTAAAACCCAAAGGGTAAAGGGAATATTCAATGGTAAACAAATTCAATTGTAAACAAATATAATGTACTGTCTGATGTGTAATACAACTGTCCAACTCGGACCTTCTTGTTATGAAACCCATATGTATGGTATATGAATGCAGTGACACCTGTTCCACATTATCCACCCCCCTTTCTTTTCTGTACCCCAAAATACTTGGAAAACAATATATTTTGTCAAATCAAGATAAGCAGTTTGTGTATATGTGTGTATAGTGTCTGTGTGTGTAGCAGTGTGTGTAATTGTCTGAGGGCATGTCTATGTGTATATGTACTTCCGTGTATATATGTCAGTGTGTGTACAACAGTAGTAGCAGTTTGTGTGTTTGTGTAAAGTGTGAGTCGCACTGTGTGTGTGAGTGTAAAGTGTGGATAACACTGGAAGTAGTAGCAGTATGTATTAATTGAACTTTAAAAAGAAACAAAAGGAGCTACCATATTTCCACCCAATGCTGGGTATCACCCACAAAGACATTAATATTCAGCAATAATTTAGACAAAAGGGAAAGAGAAGGGATGGATTGGGATCACAGCATAAATAATAAACCCTTATCCCTTATATATGGAATGTTTAATCTAATAATTATGACAACTCTTAGAATGTAGTAAAACAGACGTTGTCTGTTGATCAATCCCAATACAGTTTTCTTATACAGATATATGTTAATAGAGCAAGCACATATGTAAGGAATCTGAGTATATTATCTAAATGGTGATCCATTGTGTCTTTTAGATTGAGCCATACACAATAACAAAAATCTACAAGGAAAAGTTATAAGAAATGGATACAAAATAACTGCAGATGATTCTGAAGTAACTTTTATTTAATGGTTTGTGGCAGTCTGTGTAATTAATGAAAAAAAATCATATAAATATATATATATTAAAGTTCCAACATTATTAGCATACATATACTGATGAAATACTGCAGATATATAAAATAAATAATGAAATGAGTAAAAGTTGAAGGAGCATTTCATCAAGAAAATGTGTAAATAAAATTTAAAACCAAATTATTGTTCGTATTTCTCTAAAGTCCACCTTTCACATTGCTCTTTTTAACGTAATTTATTTTATTAAAGGGACACTAGTCACCTGAACAACTTTAGCTTAATGAAGCAGTTTTGGTGTATATAACATGCCTCTGCAGCCTCACTGCTCAATCCTCTGCCATTTAGGAGTTAAATCCCTTTGTTTATTAACACTAGTCACACCTCCCTGCATGTGACTTGCACAGCCTTCCATAAACACTTCCTGTAAAGAGAGCCCTATTTAGGCTTTCTTTATTGCAAGCTCTGTTTAATTAAGATTTTCTTGTCCCCTGTTATGTTAATAGCTTGCTTGACCCTGCAAGAGCCTCCTGTATGTGATTAAAGTTCAATTTAGAGATTGAGATACAATTATTTAAGGTAAATTACATCTGTTTGAAAGTGAAACAGTTTTTTTTTCATGCAGGCTCTGTCAGTCATAGCCAGGGGAGGTGTGGCCAGGGCTGCATAAACAGAAACAAAGTGATTTAAAGGGACACTCCAGGCACCCAGACCACTTCAGCTCATTGGAGTGGTCTGGGTGCCAACTCCCACTACCCTTAACCCTGCAAGTGTAATTATTGCAGTTTTTTTAAAACTGCAATATTTACCTTGCAGGGTTAAGTCCTCCCCTAGTGGCTGTCTATTAGACAGCCACTAGAGGACACTTCCTGCTTCATAGCACAGGTTTTCTGTGCTAGAGCGTCGCTGGACGTCCTCACGCTGTGTGAGGACCTCCAGCGTCGCTCTATTCCCCATAGGGAAGCATTGAAATTCATTTTCAATGCTTTCCTATGGGGTGCGCTAATGCGCATGCGCGGCATTGCCGCGCATGCGCATTAGGTCTCCTCGGCCGGCGGGCGAGATCAGTCTCGCCCACCGGCCGACGTAACCAGAAGGAGGAGCGGCGGGGGAGGAGGAAGCAGCGACGTGGGACCTGTCGCTGCCCCTGGTAAGTGACTGAAGGGGTTTTCACCCCTTCAGTAACCGGGGATTGGTGGGTGGGAGGGAGAGGGACCCTCCAGTGCCAGAAAAACGGATCGTTTTTCTGGCACTGGAGTTTCCCTTTAACTCCTAAATGGCAGAGAATTGAGCAGTGGAATTGCAGGGGGATGATCTATACACTAAAACTGCTTTATTTAGCTAAAGTAATTTAGGTGACTATAGTGTTCCTTTAAAGACTTCCTATAATCTTGCTTTTTATTTCAAATTATTCCAACATAATCCCCCCAAAAATGAGTATTTCCTAAAGATAAAATCTTTATAAAATGCTCTTAAAGGCTGTTAGAATTTCACTGAAATTGAATTTACTAACATTACAATGAAGTCAAAAGATCATAAGACAAGGTAGAGAGCTACTGCTGTTAAGCTTTGTCAACCCCCAGCAGTACTAAGGGAAAAATGACCATATATGAAGGCTCCCGCCTATTTGTAGCCCCCGGGAATCGTAAACGGTCGTCTCATTATTACCAGTTTTTATCGGATAGCAGCGGATTGGTTTTGGTTCCCAAGTAGCACAGTTGAATAAATTTTTTTATTTTATTGTGTATTTTAATTGAATCAAATATTACATTGTAACCCTCTTTTTCTTTACATTTTTGTCTTTGAGTGTACTTCAAGATTGGTAACTATGCTCTTATGTTTTGTGGCCTCTAGGAATTTGTTATTTATTTATAATTCTTTCTTTTTTTGTGCATAGATTATACGTTACAAATTAGCTAGCAATGCCACAACGGCTATTGCCAGAATTTCAACAGACATACAAAGACAACTGTGTGGAGTGCTCTATGGTATTTTTAAGATTACACTTAAGGGTCATCTTAATGCTACAGGAATTTGTGGACAGAAAATAGGAAACTGCACTATTAATAATGAATCATTAATAATTAATGAAGAAATAATTAAATATATACATAATTAATAGGCAATTCCCTCTTAAAATGTCATCAAAAAACAGAAATATCCACCTCTGCTAGCTATGTAGTGTAATTAACTACATTATTGCACTGTTTAAGGACAAAGGGAAATGCATTTGTGTAAATTAAGTATCTATTTATGCAGAAAACAAAATGTAATGTTAGTAAACAACATCCTAAAAACTGTACATTCTTTGCTATAAATATATAATGTATAAAAATATATAGGTATGTACATGTACATATACGTACATCGCCTTTGGTTAACAATAAACAAATGTGTAGGAGAGTCACAGCTAAAAACATTGTTTAACATGTGGTTTTATATGGGAATTAGGAATGGAGTATTAAACCTAGGTAAAACGTATCAATATTAATGTAGTTTCACATTACATTAGCATGTAGCTTCTGGGAAATTGCCCGTTAAACATTAATGAATTTCACTAACATAAAAATTTACATTTCTTGAGGCTGAATTGGTGAAGTTAACATTTTCAACTATATTAAGTTTTGTAAAACAAGAAAGTAACATACCAGTGGAGTCGAAGTGCATGCAGGAACGCAGATAGACCTTCCATAACTAGTAGAATTGCAACACTGAGAACAGCAAATGCAGCAAATATAACAAAGACTGCAATGAGCCCTCCCCAACCTGCACTAGAGAGGCCAAAGTGCATCACCATTGTCCACAGCACCTCCGACAACTCTACAAAGAGAAACATGATGGTCTAGTGTCATTCATTTATTTTGTGCTGCAGAATAAACACTTATTTTTCTCAGTCATGTCAAAAATAAAATAAATGGAATAGGTATAGCTATTTAGAAAACAACCTTTGCTGAAAAAGGGGAAGAAAAACTAAAATGAAAAGCTAAATAATGAATTTTTAAAAAAGCATTACTTACGTGCATGCGCCAGACTCAACGCCCAGAGTCGCAGGTAAGAGGCAGTGTTGGATATGCACCCAAGACAGTACTCTATGGTATGAATGCATTGGTGAACAAATATATCCCCAAAATCAAACTGTAACATAAAAAGAAGGGATTCACATAAAAACTATATACATAGATAATGATGTTTAAATAGACTGTGGGTGCGCATTCAAAATTATAGCTATGTTTCTATTTGGATTAAATTTGAAATAAAGAGAGAATGTGAACAGCAGGGTCAATTTCCAGTAACCGAAATCCCCAGGAAATCTAAAGATTAAAATGAATAGTTAAGTTTTATTTAATTCTTCCAACATAGCCTTTGTCTCCCCCTTTCCCCCCTTCCCCAGATATTGAGAGCGCAATGATATGCATGTTTTGGTGTGGGCAGATTACCATCATCCATAAGCTATGTCTCTTTGGTTTTCACTGCAATGGCATTTATATAAATGTAAAACTAACACAGGAAAATAAAAAAAAAGTACTCCATGCATTTGCTAGCAGTCTATAAATCAATCATATTTGCTGTATGAACCTGGCTTTGCCTCTTGGTTGGGCAGTGGTGGTGATACTGCAAAAATAAATTAATTAAAAACATATAAACTACAACAGTCAGTGTCCAAAAAATATGATTCCATGTAATATCTACAGGTATTTGCTGGATTAAAAAATGCTACATTTGTTCAACCAAGAGACACATTAAATTATAATTTACAAGAATGTAGAGACAATAAGAAATGTCCTCAATCGGTTCCACCACATTGTCTGATCTTCACTGCTTATCACCCGTACCTCCTCTCCATGCTCCCCATGTCCTCCCCCATGTCCTCCATGTTCATCTTGAATGGCAGGGCTGTTGTGATTGCTCTGGGCATTTTCCACATCTGTGTCCTCAGCCAGGTGTTGGTTTAGCGATGATGGCTGCAACTTTAAGAGTGTACAAATTTAAAGCAAGAGTACTGCAATGTACTACAGTCATGTGCATAATACTCTTACACCCATAATGCCGGCACAGCATCACGGGAGATGTAGTCCAAAACACCTGGAGTGCCGAGGGTTGCCTATACCTGTTCTAGGTTTTAAGATTCTCTAAATAAACCATTCAAGAGGGAAATATTCAACACCGGCTAAAGATAGACATATATAAATATCCCATAGTAATTTTGCATATATATAGTAAATGCCTTAAAACATATTTAACCATTTCAAGCACAAGGTAACATTTAGAGCACTTAGCTCGGCATGTTGAATGGAGGCAAATAGTGCAAATTAGGGAAAGGGAAAAGAGAAATGGCAGGATTTTGTTTCCTCAACACAACAGAATAGCTGTGTAGCAGAGTAATGCTCTGCATGGGATGGAAAGAAGACCAGGCTCCGCTGGAAAATAAGATGGGGGAAATAATGCAAGGAAAGTTAGGCTTAGCAGGGGACCTGGTTACAGCTGGCAGGGGAGGAGGCAGATTAATGCTCTGCATTGTGGAGTAACGAACAAAAGAACTGCATCGGGATGAGGACACTATGTATATAGCGAAGAAAGTCACACTGCCTCCATTTTCATCTACTGGAGCCCTCATCCTAGTAGCTCAAATGTCTATGTTAAAAAAGTTATAATAATCCAACATGCTTCTACACAATACTATTATTTTTATTTGTTCCCAATGACATTCAGACACCATTTTTAAAATCCAACTTACCATACGCTGGGATTTTATGTGATTTGCTCTAAGAACAAAAGGCTTTATAAGCAACATCCATGGAACAGCGATAAGGGCAAATATTACCAGGGCACTTTGTACTTCTTGCTGTACGAAAACAGTAAATTAGAAAAGAGTAATTCAGACTGACAGATACTGTCTTTAAAATTAGCAAATTGGTAGAATAACAGGGTGGAGGCAAATGTACCTTGGACTTTGTTAATTTGAAGTATTATGTCATGTGGCAAAATGCTAGAAATTATATAAGTTTTTTTTTAAAAACTTGTGCACAAATCCTTTTCAGCTGCACCAAACTAAGCGACTGCCTGTCAGTCTATGGACAAACTAATTCATTAGGAACAGCTGAACAAATCGATTAGTTTGTCCATAGATTGTCTTACCTCCATACACCCTACAATCATCTGTAATAGTTATAATGTATATTCAGAGCACCCATTTAAATTCACATATTAAACAAAACAGGGCAAATATAATGAATGTAAATTAAAAATATTTTTAGTGGGCTGTATTCCAATGTTCCAAACTTTCACATTGGCTAATCCTTTACAACTTACCCATGCATTTATGTCTTTACCATTTAATCTCTGTTATCATTGAGTTAATAATCTGGGCGAAACTCTATGAACATGCCCAATTCATACAAACCGAGCTCCAGGATCAGGGCTGGATTAACATAGGGGCTGATGGAGCTGCAGCTCCAGGCCCAGGCCCATGGAATAGGCCAATTAATTTTTTCATTAAAACATTTTTTTTTTTTTTTTTACACAGTACTCTGAGGGTTGCCAGGTATTTCTCAGGTATTTCTTATGGTTGCCAGGAATTTCTCAAAAGTATTTCCCAGGTATTTGAGGCTGCCTAGCCAGTGCCGGTATTGCAGTAACACTGGCAATACAAATGTCTGTCTTAGTATAAAAAGAGATTATTCTGCGATACCAGCGCCAGCCAGTAGGGGTCACTGTTTGTGTGGAGAGAGGCAGGGATAAGAAGTTACAGCATCTCCCTCCCTGCCTCTCTCTACTAACTGATCCATGGGGGAGCAGCTCTGCATAGAGAGTCCAGACAGCAGCTCCGAGCCTGCGAGACATGGGGACGGTGAGAGACTTGGGGACGCTGAGACTTTGGGACACTGGGAGACATAGGGACACTGGGGAACATGGGGATCCTGAGGCACTATGAACACAGTGGCCCCTAGTCTCTCAGTGTCCCCATGTCTCCCAGCCAGTGTCCCTGATGTCTCTCAGTGTCCCTGATGTCTCTCAGTGTCCCTGGTGTCTCTCAGCGTATCTAGTGTCTGTGTCCCTAGTATCTCAGTGTCCCCTAGTCTCTCAGTGTCCCCATGTGTCCCCATATCTCTCCCAGTGTCTCAGTGTCCCCATGTCTCACAGTATCCCAATGTCTCTAAGTGTCCCCTAGTGTCCTAGTGACATCAGGACACTGGGAGACATGGGGACACAGACTTTAAGGGACACTGGGAGACATGGGCGTCCACAAGGGGATTTTTCAGCTTGTTCTGCTATTTTTGGTGTGATTTAAAATGAACTGCAATACCGGCGCCGGCCAGTAGGTGGCTGTGTATATAGAGAGACAGGGATAGGAAGCTACATCTATCCCTGCTTCTCTCTGCTGAGTGTAACCGCAGGGGTGCAACACATGCAGGCAACAGAGACAGCCTACAGATCAGGTAAGTGAGGGATGGGGTGGAGGGGGGTTAAAATAGCCTATAGATTAGGGAAGTGAGGGATGGGGGGGCAGCAGCCTATATATTAGGGGAGTATGGCATGGGGGTTAGCAGCCTATATATTAGGGGAGTATGGCATGGGGGGCAGCAGCCTATATATTAGGGGAGTATGGCATGGGGGGGCAGCAGGCTATATATTAGGGGAGTATGGCATGGGGGGGCAGCAGCCTATATATTAGGGGAGTATGGAATGGGGGGGCAACAGCCTATATATTAGGGGAGTATGCCATGGGGGGAGGCAACAGCCTATATATTAGGGGAGTATGGCATGGGGGGCAGCAGCCTATATATTAGGGGAGTAGGGCATGGGGGGCAGCAGCCTATATATTAGGGGAGTATGGCATGGGGGGCAACAGCCTATATATTAGGGGAGTATGGCATGGGGGGGGCAACAGCCTATATATTAGGGGAGTATGGCATGGGGGGGCAGCAGCCTATATATTAGGGGAGTATGGCATGGGGGCAGCAGCCTATATATTAGGGGAGTATGGCATGGGGGGGCAGCAGCCTATATATTAGGGGAGTATGGCATGGGGGGGCAGCAGCCTATATATTAGGGGAGTATGGAATGGGGGGGCAACAGCCTATATATTAGGGGAGTATGCCATGGGGGGAGGCAACAGCCTATATATTAGGGGAGTATGGCATGGGGGGCAGCAGCCTATATATTAGGGGAGTAGGGCATGGGGGGCAGCAGCCTATATATTAGGGGAGTATGGCATGGGGGCAGCAGCCTATATATTAGGGGAGTATGGCATGGTGGGGCAGCAGCCTATATATTAGGGGAGTATGGCATGGGGGGGCAGCAGCCTATATATTAGGGGAGTATGGCATGGGGGGGAAGCAGCCTATATATTAGGGGAGTATGGCATGGGGGGGCAGCAGCCTATATATTAGGGGAGTATGGCATGGGGGGCAGCAGCCTATATATTAGGGGAGTATGGCATGGGGGGGAGCAGCCTATATATTAGGGGAGTATGGCATGGGGGCAGCAGCCTATAAGGGGAGTATGGCATGGGGGGCAGCAGCCTATATATTAGGGGAGTATGGCATGGGGGGGGCAGCAGCCTATATATTAGGGGAGTATGGCATTGGGGGGGCAGCAGCCTATATATTAGGGGAGTATGGCATGGGGGCAGCAGCCTATATATTAGGGGAGTATGGCATGGGGGGGCAGCAGCCTATATATTAGGGGAGTATGGCATGGGGGGGCAGCAGCCTATATATTAGGGGAGTATGGCATGGGGGGGCAGCAGCCTATATATTAGGGGAGTATGGCATGGGGGGCAGCAGCCTATATATTAGGGGAGTGAGGCATGGGGGGGCAGCCTATAGATTAGGGGAGTGAGGCATGGGGGGGCAGCCTATAGATTAGGCCAGTGAGGCATGGGGGGGGCAGCCTATAGATTAGGCAAGTGAGGCATGGGGGGGCTGCCTATAGATTAGGCAAGTGAGGCATGGGGGGGCAGCCTATAGATTAGGCAAGTGAGGAGCAGAAAGGGACAGCAAGGAGCACAAAGCTAAAGTAGGAGAAAGGAATCAGAACGAAAAAGGAGCAGAAGGGCGCAAAATAAGCAGAAAGGTGCAGAAAGGTAAAGGAGCAGAAGGAGCCAATATAGAAGATAGTGTCAGAAGAAAAAGAAGACTGTCAAATGAAGGAGAAGAAAAGGAGATTGGAGCAGGAAGGACAAATTAAGTGAACCCTCCACTTTATTCTGGACACCACATCATAAGGCTTTGGTACCTGGGCCTGGCAGGGAAACTCTGGACCTTCTCATCTCCCCAGGTAAAAATAAAATAAAAAATCAGTGTTAATGTGTTCACTTTTATTTACTGAGTGTCAGGAAGCACAGAATGCCGCTGGGTAGGGGTGTTGCTGATTGGCTAGAGCGGTCAGCTGGCACTCTAAGCCAATCAGTAGCTCCCCATTCATAAAAAAGTTTTAAAAAAATTATGAACCGGGAACTAGCGATTGGCTTAGAGCGTCAACTGTCAACTCTAGCCAATCAGCGGCACCCATGCCTGACGTCAATCTGCACTTCCTGACACTCCGTTTCAGATGCCACTGAGGTACCTGGAGCTGGAGGAAGCCTTTGGGGTTAAACCATTTGAGCGGTTTAACCCCTTAAAGGAAAGAGCACCCAGGGGCTTCCTGGCATCATAGCATTTTATCAGGTCTTTATCAAGTCTCCAGTATCCCCAATGTATCAGAGTGTCTCAGTGCCCCATGTCTCCCAGTGTCCCTGGTGTCTCTCAGTGTCCTTAGTGTCTCAGTGACCCCTAGTCTCTCAGAATACTCTAGTCTCCCAGTGCCCGCGTGTCTCTAAGTGCCCCCAAGTGTCTCAGTGTCCCCTAGTATAAAATAAATCACTCACTGTGATAGATTTAAGCATGTTTATTGGACATCGCAACTTTTTGACCTGTACCCAGGTCTTTAGCAAGTCTCCAGTGTCCCCTATATATCACAGTGTCCCCTATGTATCACAGTGTCTCAGTGCCCTATGTCTCCCAGTGTCCCCTCATGTCTCAAAGTCACCCAGTGTCCCCATGTCTCCCAGTGTCTCCAAGAGTCTGTGTCCCCAGGTCTCCCAGTGTTCCCTAGTACATCAGTGTCCCCATGTCTCCCAGTGTCCCAATGTCTCTCAATGTCCCCTAGTGTCCTAGTGATATGGGGACACTGGGAGGCATAGGGAAACAGACCCTAAGGAACTGGGAGACATGGGGACACAGATATGCCCCCTTTTTGTGCATGTTCGCCCCTTTCGGCATAATGGTTATGTGATTTGTGTCAGTGGCCCACCATTTTACCCCATCCATAGACTTTCTGCTTTACTGGGCACTGCTGTTAGGGGGTATGGGTTTACTTGAAAGATGAAAGCGTAAGATTAGCATAGGGTATGTGTTTTCTCATAGCTGCATCCTATGAGTTTCCCTCCAGCACCATCTCCATCAGATACATGACGCTTAGGAGGTAGGACTGTTTTAGTGTTTTTGGTCAATAAGATTTTGTATTTAGGCCCATCATAATTGTCAGCACCAGGCCCACTGGTCCTGTCCAGGATGACAAAGTGCTGTTGGCCTGCCTGGGCCGAGGGCCACTCGAAAACAGAGGATTACCCACTGGAAGCAGCGATTACCATCAACCCCTTCTGGATTTCCCCAGTGGGGGAGAGACTTGGCCTTTGGAAGCAACAAGTCTGTGGTGCAAAGATGCAGACCCTACTACAAGTCTGGGGATGCAGGTATGTCCTATGCCGGTATTGCTCTGCTAAGCTGTATGTGGCCTTTACAATTCATGCTCAAGTCAAGTAAAGTATCTGTGTTTCACCCTGCTCCGATAATGGCGAACACCATTTTCCTCATATATCATTTTATGCTTTCAGTAATTATGTTTTATGTTCACATTATTATTCTTTTTTATTTAGTGCTGCTACTAATTAATAGTATTAGACTTGTCTCCCGTGGTTACACTTCTTACGAATTTCTCTGGCACGTTTAACAAGTGCTATAATAATATTTATCCTCTTTGGGCATGTACGATGCATCTAATACTATTAGTCTTAATGATAGTTGTCCATATTTGCCTACCTTGTTTTCAGCAAACAAATAGTTTTAAGTTTAGATTTGTCAGTTTAGCCTATCTGTTGTATCTAAATAAAAAAGTAGGTCTCTTTTCCCGCATGTAATTTACCTTACAATTTTGTGAAACGCACTTTCATATAATCTATTGTCTATAATCTAATTTTGCTAACCTCAATAAAAAAGAAAATACCTATATGCACAGACACAGGTCCAAGAAGAGGACTGGAAGTTAACCTGAAAGGAAAGGCAACACCCACACTTTTATATAATTGTTTGACTTGTGTGCCACTATACAGACATTTTGGCTGAACATAATTACAATTTAGGGTAGAGGCACAGACTGTCTGAGTTTGCCTTTGCCCTGCATTCCTCTTTAAGTAGCTATAAAAGCATTTAGACTTATGGGTAGATGATGTATAACACATCCTGGAAATTTGCTTCATGACATGAGTTTGAACTCTGGGAGGTTGTTGCTCACTCTTGCTCTAAATTAATTTGTGCTTCAGCTCCATTTACCTGATGTCCATAGAGCGGACCATTGGTCGTGTCACCATAGCTGAACAAGAACATGTTGATGAAGTGAATAAGGATGCTGGGTGGCCTGGGTGTGTGTACATTGTATGTACACCATTTAAAGATAATCATGAAGACCAAGTAGCCAAAAAGACACAAGATAAAGATCATCTCCGGAATGAATTGCAAAATGATGTTAATATGTCTCTTGAAGTACCTGGGGAAAATAAATGGATTTGAAAGATCAAACAATGAAAGAAAGCATGTACAGTTACATTAAAACAAACCTAACTGTCTGAGGTTTGTAAATGGAGTTTCAGTAACAGCTATATATAGACACTTCAGAGACAAACATGAGAAAGCTGACATTAAGCTGGCATTCACTAAACACAATTGTAGAAAGCATTTTATTTTGCCCATGTTACGCCCTTGCCCAATCCCTATCAGGGCCACCTTTACCATTTGAGGGGAACTAAGGCAAAACAACGTTGAGAGAACCCTCCTACCACTCCCTACCCCCCTACCCCTCCTACAAAAAAAGTTTTAAAAAAATCCCTATTATAAGTATGGTTTTTTTTTTATATTAGAGGAACACTATAGTCACCAAAACAACTTTAGCTTAATGAAGCAGTTTTGGTGAATAGATCATTCCTGTGACGTTTCATTGCTCAACTCTATGCCATTTAGGAGTTAAATCTCTTTGAATGCAGGCCTAGTCACACCTCCCTGCACGTGACTTACACAGCCTTCCTATACACATTTCCTGTAAACAGTCATCTAATATTTACACTTCCTCTACTGCGAATTTTGCTTAATTTATCATTTCTTATCTCATGCTCTTTTAATAGCTTGCTAGACCCTGCACAAGCCTCTTGTGTGTAATTAAAGTTAAATATACAGAGCAAGAGATAAAAAAAATTAAAGTAAGTTACGTCTGACTGAAAATGAAAGCATTTTGTTTTAATGCAGCGTGTGTCAGTCACAGCCTGGGAGGTGTGACTAGGACTGCATAAACAGAAACAAAAGTGATTTAACTCCTAAATGGCAGATAATTGAGTAGTGAAACCTAAAAGGTATACTCTGTACACCAAAACTGCTTCATTAAGGTGAAGTTGTTTTAGTGACTATAGTGTTTCTTTAACAGAGACATACTGTATATGTTGACATGCTTGAAAATCAGAACAGGTTATTTTGGGATTGTAGATGGAAGTGTTGTAAGCATATTAAATCAAATTCACTGATTGCTGTCAAGCATAAAGGTTTGTGTGTTACCCATTAAAAAAAACACAACTGAAAGAAAATGTGTAATTGGAATGTACTAACTGTGAGGTCGATAATAAAATATATCATGCCTAGTATAATGTAATGTGCACTGAAATGAGCTATGTATTGTTATTGCATCCAATTCTTTTCTGTATCCTCTTACCTCTTCTAAATTTTGTAAAACTCAAAGTTTTTCAAATAAAAATAAAAACACACAAAAAGTTCAAAAGCTGCTAATTCCTGAAATAGATAAAGAAAGACTTACATATGATTACAAAGACTAACGATCACTCCAAAAACCATCTGCGAGATACCCATGATCACAGACATTTTCATCTTGTAGGAGTTCAGGAAGGTGAGCTTATTTGAAGCGATATTCCAGATCTGAGGGTGAACAGATGCAATGTAATGAATAGAGGTTTAGAGGTTTATAAATTTAAAATTTTCCAAAAGCTCTGACTCTGTAAGC
This sequence comes from Pelobates fuscus, assembly GCF_036172605.1. Taxonomy (NCBI): domain Eukaryota; kingdom Metazoa; phylum Chordata; class Amphibia; order Anura; family Pelobatidae; genus Pelobates; species Pelobates fuscus. Next base: position 164,149,129 of record NC_086319.1, read on the forward strand.
CTAAAAATTATTAACCGTTTAAAAGTATATCACCATTATTGTACACAGATACTTAGCAACCAAACAATTCTTATTATTCCAACGGTGATAACCTCTCCCACTTGAGTGCATGTTTCTTGCTTGCTTTTTAGCACTTTGTGTTCTCAGTGTTAAATATTTAATACATTTGACATTACTGACATTTTTAGAATTCACCCTCTATAATACCAGTGGCATTTCAAAATTAACGTTGTTTTTCCGACACATTTAAATGTCTGGAAATCACTCTCTTTAACGTGAAAACTATATTAATATAAAGCAAAGAGGGTTTACATACGGGATCAATGCCAAAAGGATAAGGATTTCCTGAGAACACTCCAGACACCGCTGGATCCAGCTGTAACTGAATTCCCTGATGAAGCAAAGCATCACTAGAAAAGAAAACAAAACATACCAGGCTGACAATTGGTGTCCATCAGCTACAAACAATTAGTAGCACACAGCAAATATATATAACCGATTAAGATCTCAATAAGTTTGAAAACTTGTTTTAATTTGTGGTATGCCAGGTGGCTGCTCCAAACACATGCTCTACGCCATCCACTTATAGTGTATATTCTAAACTTTAATTTCAGAAAAAACAACCACATTTCTAGGATACTTATAACCTCTATTGAATGTTCTCTGTATGTGCTTTGTCTATTTTGTTCGTAGGGTTCACCTGTGTGGTCATATAAATTCACCTCTGACTCCTTCCTACACTGACGTTTTCATGGCTAGTATGATACTACTTATATATGTAGCACCATTTTGAGCTAGAACGAAACTTGATTGAAGAATTTAGATTTTTGAGACTTGCGACTTACTTCCATGTGCTATTTGTAAACATTGGTCGTACTCTCCACGATGATCCAAATATGTTGAAGGATTTGGAAAAGCAGTCATTATAAATAAATCCAGTATATATGGAGAAGGTGCCCATCAGGAGAATTAGGTACCTGCCTCCAAAGAATGTGTTCCAAATCTGCAATTGAAAGCATCAATATAAAAGCTCACCAAAATGTCTTGATTTCAGTAACTTACTCACAATGATGGTTTTGTCAGTACGTTGTGATTATGGGATCCAGACTCATTCAAGCCATGAGTACATTGAATGCTGTTAATGACTCCATAAAAATAATACCTACATCTGAACCAGTATGCCCATAATTAGTACAAAGCAATGCATTTGATGATGATGATGATGTAACAGTGATATTATTTGTCATGCTTTCCACCATTTCCAATGGGCAAAGAGAGGCAATTACTGTGAATATTATTGCTGTAGAGCTATATTATTCCTTCAGACACACCAACTCTATGGTGCTCTTAGAAAAGAGGGGCATTTAGGTTAGAAAAGAAGAAAAGAGGGATTTGGGGTCTAAATAAGGACTGGCCTCCTAAATAGAGACACTTGGGAGGTATATTCTTTCAATGTAGAAGAAAAAATCATGACACAAAAGGTAAATCATAAATAGCTGATGCTCAGTTGTCTCACCTCATTATCACTCTTGGAGGCCAGCAGTTGTTTTTCATTGAGAACCATCCAGAGGGCAAATGCCAGCATGACAGCACCATGACCACAGTCACCAAACATGACCGCAAAGAGGAAAGGGAAAGTGATGATAGTGTAAGGAGCTGCAAAGCAAACTTTGAATTAGACTCATTACATTGAAATTAATAATAAAAAAAGGTAAGCTGTCCTTTAGATACACTAATAAAATAAGTAACTGATGAATGTATATAAAAAATGTATTTTGCAATATTTGAATGTATACTAAACAGTAAACTTCACTGTTTTGCCATATTCAAATATAATACTATAGGGGAGAAAGTTTCAGTTTGCATACAGTGTTTCATGACCACAACTTGTGTCACCATGTGGGCATTAAAGGAACACTCTACACACGTAAAGCCCCTTAGTTTTATGCCTGAAGAGTGTGTTCCCTTTCTTCATTTGCACATTGCAATAGAAATTTAAACTTTCACAAATTAACCTTGTTACACTCCCTCTTCTGCCCTCTTTTGTTTATCTCAGTGCAGCTAAGATCAAGATGCAACAATTGCTGCTTTGCAAGGTCTTCTCATAGAGCTACATTGGGAAGTCTGTGATTGGACAGCCACAGAAAGAATGGGCTGAGAAACAAGTCGGGCAGGGTTGCAAAGTCTTCAGACAAGAGATCTGCAGCTTTTATAAGCTGTTTTTAGATATGTCCCCAATTAAAAATGCATAATTAAAGGCATGCATGTCTGTTAATTGTGGGTATATCTACTAAACACTGATTTATTTATTTTTATTTGGACAGTGGAGCGTCCCTTTAATAAAAAATATTATGTGTCACTGAATTATCTAAAAATGTCACTAAACAGGGCAAGGGTTTCAGGTGTATCTATTGAGAAGGATGCATTTCTCTTTTGAATTCAAAGTACATACTGAGCTTGGTTGAATTAGACAAAAAAAATATATGCTGAACTCAATATATTAGTTGCATTTCCTTGACTGTCCATTTAATGTTATGTAGTTCATAGATATTAAATAGTGAAATAATACACTCTGTGGGAAAATTAAAAGGTAAGCAGCTCTAAACACCTAATATGTGGTATCCCCTACACCACCATAACAATAAAAGCATACATACAAAGCAATAGGTGGAACCGCTTGAACCTTTGACAATCTGTAAAACACAAATTTATACAAAATAGCGTAGTATATCTATACAATAGTATGTGATAAGAAATAAGTGGTAGGTTCACTCACAAGGTTGGAGTCATACCCTCATATGACTCTCTTAGTATGCTCCTTTGGACCATTTAGGGGTTGTCCAGACCCTATGCAGCCAGAATCTCTGCTGTTCTTCTTTATGCTTTTTGTTTGATTCCTCAAAACAAAAATGTGGAATATCCAGATGTGTAATAAAAAAATAGATTTATTCATAAATTGATCAACAATATACTTTACCAGAATCAGCTGGTTAAAGTGCAAAAAATGTAAAAGACTAGTCCAATATAAAAGTCTTAAAAGGTATCCTGGAGTATTTCGTCCAAATACGACGAAATACTCCAGGATACCTTTTAAGACTTTTATATTGGACTAGTCTTTTACATTTTTTGCACTTTAACCAGCTGCTTCTGGTAAAGTATATTGTTGATCAATTTATGAATAAATCTATTTTTTTATTACACATCTGGATATTCCACATTTTTGTTTTGAGGAATCAAACAAAAAGCATAAAGAAGAACAGCAGAGATTCTGGCTGCATAGGGTCTGGACAACCCCTAAATGGTCCAAAGGAGCATACTAAGAGAGTCATATGAGGGTATGACTCCAACCTTGTGAGTGAACCTACCACTTATTTCTTATCACATACTATTGTATAGATATACTACGCTATTTTGTATAAATTTGTGTTTTACAGATTGTCAAAGGTTCAAGCGGTTCCACCTATTGCTTTGTATATAAGTTCATAGATATGGTTGCAGAACAAGAGGCTTACTTGGGTTCATCTCCCTGTAATTCCCGACACCATAGGCATCCACAATGTTTTGGAAGCCAGCCGTGAACTTGTTGGTGCGATTGAAGGTTGGAGGCTCCAGCTTCGTGTAGATGTTGGTCAGAATAGGAGCAATGGTGGAACCACTGCGATCCTGAAGAAAGAGAAAATTCACGAACAAGCTTACATTGGAACAAAACTTAGAAAATTACCTTTTTAGAAAATAAGTACATCCACAATCATGAGTATAGAACAACACCGACATTAGAGGTTGAATAGAAGTATAGCTTTATTCATTCAGTTCAAGTAGTATACCATAAACAATACTCCAGCATGTCCTCAGTTCTTCAGTATCCCTTTATTAAAGTGCACATTGTGCACAGAGCATCAGGGTATTTATATCGGCAGACATTTTGTGCTATGATAGAAATTAAAAGTGTATATTCTGAGTCACTCTGAACAGAGCAGACTCCATTTTGTTATTTTCAAGTTAACAAAGAGACACAAAATTTCTATCCTTTCTGTAACTAACCACTTTGCCAGAGCTAAGGAATGCTTGTATATACAAATCGAGTGATAAGAAATGAGAATGGGGGATGGACAGACTGTTAGCTAAATGCTAATGGAATATAATAAATTCTAAACCCAGACATTTGTGACAGAAGATTAAATAATAAAATGTTACTTTCTATATGTACAAAATAATTTATATGTTGAAATTAAGTTTAAACTGTCATTTTAGGAATTACTACAGAAAATGCCGACACAATGTCTGGAAAAATCCCAAAGAAACTGTTTGATCTGACAGGAAATATAAAATATAGCAATCATATAGATAAGCCAAAATGACGTCAAAATAGCCACCAGGAACTCTTTCCTGGATAGGTATGTTTAGTGGGACGAGACTGCCCTCTATAGACCAAATACTAAGTTGCTATCTAGAAGATAACCACACCTCCAATGTTTCTATTGGTCTACCACCTAGTGACGAACAGAGAATCTGTCCCTTTAAAAAGTTAAGACAAAGGGAAGAGAGAGGTATGCAGGGGATGCAGGGGATGCAGAGAAAGCAGTCGGGGGCAAAAGAGTCGGAAGCAGGCTAAGAAAGAAAAGCAGAGAAAGAGACCCATGAAACATTCCTTGACACTTAGCTACCTGAGAACATCTGGTGAGAACATCTCTTTAACTGGTAAATATACTGGTTTCCTTTAATTAATCTAAATTAATAAAAATTTTCTAATAGCATGATATATGACTGGATAAATCACGATCAGATTTCAATATTTAGAAATCTTAGTTAAAGGACCACTCTAGTGCCAGGAAAACATACTCGTTTTCCTGGCACTAGAGTGCCCTGAGGGTGCCCCCACCCTCAGGGACCACCTCCCGCCCGGCTCTGGAAAGGGGAAAGTGTTTAAAACTTACCTTTTTCCAGCGGTGGGAGGTGAGTTCTCCTCCTCCGATCCTCCTCTTCTCCTCCCCGTCGGCTGAATGCGCACGCGCGGCACGAGCTGCGCGCGCATTCAGCCGGTCACATAGGAAAGCATTCATAATGCTTTCCTATGGACGCTTGCGTGCTCTCACTGTGAAAATCACAGTGAGAATCACGCAAGCACCTCTAGCGGCTGTCAATGAGACAGCCACTAGAGGATTTGGAGGAAGGCTTAACCCATTCACAAACATAGCAGTTTCTCTGAAACTGCTATGTTTATGAACAAATGGGTTAACCCTAGAAGGACCTGGCACCCAGACCACTTCAAAAAGCTGAAGTGGTCTGGGTGCCTAGAGTGGTCCTTTAACTAAGAAGTATATATTTATAACCATTCCATGCTGCAGATGGAATTAGGATAAGTATGTATTTATGTGACATATCACATGTTAGCATATCGTGATATTTATCCAGATGTATTGATTTGCTTTAAATAAGATAAAATATCTGTTTAGGCAAATTAAAATTCAGCTTGTAGAATTTTGTAGATTTCTCTTATTGGATGGGTCCAGGAAGTGACTAATGAACTGGTTTAATTGTTATTTTATTTAAAATTACATAAGAATAGATTATTCTTAATTAATTACCTAGGAGGTCTAGCCAGCATTGAAAGGGTTATTCTAACTGTCAGCTAGTTTTTACGACCTTACGCTGCACTCTGAGGAATTCTGTTCTCTGTGTGAAACTTTTTATTTTTCTCTGTGAAGCCCATCATAAATCGTCTTGACAGCTAATGATGTAGATTCTAAGTTGTGTTAACCGTTGGAAAATATATTACCATTTGTATTGCATATTCATGTTATACTAAAATTTCATTGATTATTGTCATGCATGTTACTTATTATTATTTAAAATGTCACAATAAATTCAATTTTTATAACAAATTGTGATTTTATTTATATGGAATACATTTCGCTTACACGATAACGATCTTTGGGATCTGAGAATTGAAATAGTGGGCAATTCTCAACTGTTTACTATTATTATCCCATAAATATCCCCACAAGCTACAGACAGGACTTAGAAAATTAAACTTAGATCTTGTTGATCATGGTAAGAATTTGATAGACAATTAAATGAAAGGAATACTATATACTAACGTGTATTCCTAACGCTATCCTGTCCTAGGCACTGTTTAGGTGAGGGTTAAAAAGATAGTTTGCTTACCTTTTCTCCCATGCCACGGTGCTCTCAGCAGTCGCCCAGCCTTCATGGCTGAGATCATCAATCTTGATGATCTTAGCCAATCTCATGCTCTTCCACTGGAAAGCATTGAGAGGCTAGTGCGCATGCAAGGCAAAACTCGGCTATTTTGGTGGAACCACTTCTATTGGCTGTCAAAGTGTAATGTAAACAATGTCGTTCCTGTAGGGTTAAAACTACAGGGACTTAATTCAGATACAGTGGTCTGGGTGCCTACAGTATCCCTTTTAGAAGGAATAGTTTGAGAACAACATGGAAAGATTTAAGGGGGAACTTCATTTGGTACAATATGCATAGGTAACTGCAGAAGTTGATATGGATGGACAAGAAAAACAAGAAAATGAATATGCCTACATTCCAACATTTATGCAAAGATGAGAGGCCGCCACTGTTTTGCTTTGCTCACCATGCCCAGTTGAAGTGCTCGTTTAATTCGTTCTTTGTCGGCTACTGGACACCAGATTTCAGCAATGACACACTGCTGGGTCACGTCAATGTTGCACAAATTCATAACATGATACACAGCCTTCATCTTTTTCACTTTAATGCCCCAAATGCACAGATTCTTAGCCGCTTCCAGCAGCACTTTCTGCCGATGAGATTCAGTCTGGGTGATAACCTGGAAATGGAAAATAGCAATATTAAGGACAGAGAGTAACATTCCCTTCTAAAGAATTTACATTTTTCTGAAATGCCTCTCTTTCTTGTCAAATTATGGAATGTGTGCTACTTATTGGAAGGGGAAGAAAACCAAACTAAGAATGTAGAGCATTTACTGTCATCCTGAAAATGTGACCAGGATATCTTAATAACTGATATATGGTTCACCAGGTGCATTTGAGTGAGGTAGGAAAATAGAGGTGAACTATACAATACGAGACATATGAAATTAATTAGTATTATGTGAATAAGAACACATATTTGTCCCGACACTGCCTTCAACATGAAACTTGTAGTATGCTACTATACAGTATAGATTAAATGTGTTCTTCTCTATAGGGAAACTACATACAAGAGATGTAGCCAAACAGTCGGTATCAAAGTATGTGGATTTCATTTTGTACTGTTGAGCCTTACAAAATACTTAAACGGAAAAAAAAAATAGCTTATTCTGGACTAACATCCAAAAAACTGCATATACAGCACCGTACTGTGGGATAGATATTACTAGACAACAGAATGTTGTATGAAAATGAATTCACACTCACAGTATTCAAATCTTCAATCCTTGTGTTTACATCTGCTACCATGTCTCGACGCTCTGTCACTGACTCTGGACATGGGTAGACTGTGGCTTTGAAACTGTTAGACAAAAGTATGAACACTGAGGAGTTGATAAAGAACTTTCTGATGTTTCATATGAAAAGGTCTCTTTGTCTTTAATGCTGCTCATGATGTATGCAGTCGATATTTTATTAGCATATCCACCTAGAAATAACTGATACTAGGAACAAATGCAAAATCTAGAAAAGTAATAGTTGAGGTTAGCACTTTCTAATTACGCAATCCCCTATACAGCTCATTGTTAAGTAGCAGAAAGTTATGTCATGATTACCATCAAGTGTACTTATAAGCCACATTTAATCACCAATTTTCTTAAAAAGGTATGGGTTTTTTCTCACTTTTTTACATTTCTCACTGCTCTGACTCTCAATCCTTTCCCTCTTCTGACCTCATTTTGTATTTTTTTTTTTATATATATCTCATCAGTCTTCTAACCCCACTGGGTATGCTGTATGTTATAGATCCACAAAACGTGATAGATTACACCAGTAACTCTATTTAATAATTCATAAACTGACCCCTCATTTTCATAATGTTTTTTTCCATTGTCTGTATAATTGTCCCCTTAATTCTCTGTATGTTTAAACCACTGCTATCTTGTGATGCACGTCAACTGATAAAATCAAGCCATTTCTCAATCATAGCCTTTTAAAGCATGATTCAGTTAACTATTGAGCCCAATTTACTAAAAGTCTTCCCTAGGTTTTATAACAATCTGGGGAGTAAATCAGCATCTACCTCACCTACCTTCACCACATTGGCAGCAGGTTGAATGGTAATCAAACAGTCTAGGGATAATTGGCCCTTTTTATTTGTCCCAGTAATGGGGCCAAGGAGATGCCTAGTCTCCTGAACCCTTTATAATATAGGCCCAAGAAAAACCCACGAGAAGCCCAGTCTCCTAGGTCTATATATATCAAAATTGTATATCCCTACATACACTTATGAGACTTCTTATAAGAGTGCTATGCTTGGTTGGTTTCCAAGCCATGCCAAGTCTCTCATCACCCTGTTAACCTCTTGTGTGTCTTTTCTGACTGCCTTACCTCTTGTGTGTCTTTCCTTTTTATATCTCTTGTAATCAGTTGCCATGTCTCTCACCTTCAGTCCCCAGACCTTTCCCACATGATGTCACTTTTTCCTCGCCAACTAAACAAATAGCCTATGTATTTATATCCATCCAAAATATAGATAGGACAACAAGAACTCTCAGGGCCAGACAGGCACACCCAGATTTCTCTGTGGGTCAGAGTGGTTGGAGCTAGTCAGGCTGCTAGTGAATGCTCTTCCTTAGCTCAAAGTCATTCGCCAAAGTCAAGTATTTAGGCAAATACCTAGTCTCTTCTCAATCTCTACTGAGCCTCTATGACTCTACTGAGCCTCTATGACAAAGGTATGAAAATAGAATTGGATAGAATTGGATTCCCCAGCACAGCTAGTTGTAAAATATATAATGTTAATGTTTTATGTTGATGTGTTACGTGAAGCAAATATTTGGTTGAGCTGTGTGATAGAGTTAAAATAACATGGGTGCATTTACGAGTTAAAACATAGACCTTGTCCTGATAGAAGAATTAAACATAAGTAAGTAGATGGAATTAACAGCAAGCAAGTATGGTGTGGAAGAGGAAAATGATGGCATGGGGAAATGTGTTGTAATAAAGAAATGTTTCTTTGGCAGCAAAGAAGTAGTAACTGGAAATGGTAGATGGTCTTTGAAGAAAAGGCAAAAAATAAATGTTCCATGTAGAGATCACATACATTTTAATTTAGCAGGCAGATCATTCATCCAAATTACAATTTTCTAAGCTATTCATGCCCCTTACTTTTCTATTCTGTGCATAGTGAAACACAGTTCTATTTCACAGGATAGATGGCAGTTGTAATGATTTAATATAGAAGGACCAAAAAACAAACAAACACATAAATAGATAAATAAATATAAAAAGACACGTTAGTCATCATAAGTACTCTCATTGTTCTCAATCTGAGCTGAGAATATAACATAAATTCTGCATACGTTAGAGAAGTTATTTTTGTTGGCACTGATCTAAAAAAACATGTCCAGTTGTATAATTGCAATGTGGTCGCTATTAGCTCACTATTCGTTGTATTGTCTGTTATGTGAATAACACTATAGGTGCTCTTTCATAGTTAGCTGTAAAATGTCATGGAAGAACAGGGAGAGCATAATCTTGTGATATGCTTAAAGAAGCAGCATTGTATGTTCTAATCATTTGCGAGGAGATACATACATGTAGCGGCCCTTTAAGCTTTTTATTTCCTTCTTAATAACTCTCACTCTTCTAACACTGAGCAATACAAGGCTTGAGTATATGTGCAGGGCAAGCTATGTTGCCACAATGCAAAATGTGTCTGGCATAAAATCCTTTTTCAGGGCGGCTAACTTTCCCCAGTCCTGCCCAGATAAAATATATAGTTCTCTTTATATTGAAATTTGATCTCACCCGTCACAGATTTTCTTTATTTTTTGTTTCAGCTGGTCCCCTTGGTAGAATATGATGAAAACATTTTTCTTTACCTCTGTTTTCTAGATAGAAAAATAGGCTTTAGTGAGTGAATGGCGTGAGTTCTCAGCTGTTTACTAAACATGAATAAAACGTGCCCAATCTTATTTAATGCTCCTTACCGTAACTGGATCTTCCAGGGTGGTATCCAGTTCACTGTATTTCAGATAAATGTTTCCCCTGCAAACTCTCCACAACAGCCTCTCAAACGTTGCCATTCGCTCCCTCCCAATCACCCCAGCAGTGAATCTGCAAGAGAGCAAAAATCTGGTCCAGCCTGCACAATCCTGATCCATCAAACTTATACCAGAAAACCAGGGACCTTGCAGGATTTTGAAGGGTCACCTTGCTGAGCCATATTAAGCAAACCGTAGGTTAGTCACCTTGTTTCTACAATAGAATTTTGTTTCTACAAATGTAGAAACAAAGTCCTGGTCTGAAACATCTGTTTAAAGTCTGCGTTCACGGCATCTCATAACAGTGAGAGACTCCTTAAATTAAAAATATAGCCACAAATAAACATGACTTATGATGTTTAACAGCATGTTTGCCAAAATCATACTGCTATTACAAAGCAGTTGGCATTAAAGATTTTGCAGAAATAGTGGTTATAAGAGGGGTGTAGGAATATAAGAAATATAAAATGGTTTATATCAATTCAAAGAGGAGATACCTGCTTGAGATTGGACTATTTTGGAATCCATCACATAAAATATATATACACATATCAAAAGAAACTTGGTTTAGAATAAAAATATAAAAAAGTTGTGTTTTTGAGTTTCAGTATATGCAAGTTGAAATAAAATATTGATATTGTTTTAGTCCATGGGCTAAACTTTTCCTTTCATTGCGCCATTGCGCCAAATTCCTAGAGACTGTCTGATAGATAGACAGACATAAGGATGCTAGGGACAGTTCCCTGGTGTCCAGAGATGCAGGACACCAGAGAACCAGCCCAGGATGACAGGACAGAACCCTGAAATTGGGACAATCCTGTCTGATACCATACTGTTGGGAGATAAAAGATAGATACATACCAATATAAACTGAATCATGCATTACAATAATAAACAATGATGAAACAACATTCAAACTATGACAGTTCCCTCTATATGCTGGTTTGAGCAGAAAACAGGCCCAGGCTGCACATACCCCAGTTTTCCAGCAGCAGCCGCCGATGGAACGGTTCTGAGCTCCAGCAGGCTGCTGGTGTCCTCACTGAAGAAATCATCTGGCAAATTTGCTTCTGCCTGAAAAAAATAATAATATTTTTTTTACTTTTAACAAAACTAGTCATTCATCAGTCACCTATCTGTTCCATGGTACTGCACAAGACACTTTGTTACCTGTATGTAGGCCTGATTTTTCCTACTGTGAAAGAACAATCAAGCAGCCTGAGAAATATTTATCTTTGTTATATATTTTTTTAATTGTAAAGGGGAGGGGGCTGAATCTACATTATAGGAACATGCAATGTATTTATTTTTAACCTTAGAATCCCCGATAAAACACTGATATTCGTGTACACTGATATTCGTGAAAAAATTATCGGAATTAGGGACAGAGTAATAGAGGTCTCAAAGAGGATCTGTCTGGAAGTAAGCAATAGAAATACTTGAGTTTAATACCTCGAAAAAATCTTGAGTCTTCTTAAGAAGGTGCTTGAGTTCCGTCAGCTCTAGGAAATTCTGTTTGAGGGTCTGTTGATTCCTATTTACCTCCTGTAAGTCTCCCTCCAGTTTCTCTAGGACTGTCTGTTACAGGGAAAATGGTTAGTCATTATTAAAAGTGCAGTCTCATCGAAATCGGACCTCCGAAAGTGCATTAGTCATGGAACAAATACTCTCAGAAAATTAAATGAAATTTCTACACTGAAGATCTATTCTCATTACCCCAGAATTACTTAGCATCTAATAACTGTCAGCAGTTCAGATAATCAGTCAAGTAAAGTTGACAGACTGTACCAAACAATCCTGTTCAATATCATCCATTATTGTGGCTGTAATACGTGTGCTTAGGGATACCTAAAGTAGATTTAATCCCAATCACTTCTACGAACAAATAAAAAAAGTTGTGTGCAGAACAAATCAGGGCTAATAGTTAGCCACACCTGCATATCCCCAGTGACAGCTGTACACAAAGTATGGTCCGAGGAGTCCTTTGTGGTTTAATCAGACTTGACCATCCAGATACAATGCACGTGACCACACATGTGATCCTGTCACTCTATTTTTACAAGTTTATTTTTGTTGATGCAAATAATGGGTATTCATACATATTGATGTTATGCAAATATATTGCCTGACTCATTCTAGTGGAAGGTCTGGAAATGCTGGGTTCATTCCTGAGTAAAGTAGACATGACTGTATTTGAGCAGGTTTTGGATGAGGGATGGACATGTAGTCAATAAGGAAAAATGGAGCTATCTCCCCAGTGGAAGCAGAAAAATAGGACTATACCAAAACACCGAGTACTAAAATGTAACGTCCAAGGGAGCCCAGAAAAGGTACAAAAGTGGGGTAGAAGTGCATCTTCCTGAATATCGGATCATCAAACAGGCTGCCTGTGGCTTTATTAGGAGTATTACACCAAAGATAAGGGAGCATAGAAGACATTGCCCCCCACCCCAGCCAGCATTGTTCTGTTTTTTCCCACTGATCCTGCTATCTAGTTTATCTCTCTCACCTCCAGATCTATCATTTCCCGTGGCAGTGGGGTCTGTGGAAGTTTCTCTGGCAATTGGATCACAATCTTGTCATTTTCCATCTCACTTTCCAGAAATCCTAAAAGTTACACAATAACACATTAAAGCACACATTGCCTTTAATTTAGAAAAATGAAAGCAGATACTAAGTTTAATTGTGCTGTTATTCTCCCTGGTAACAAATAAATGCTGATAAAGTTTAATTTTATTTTACAGTCTGAATATTTATCTAAATCACTAAAAAAATAATAATTCTATAGTAGTGCTGGGGAATGTATAATCTTACTCATAAAGTTATTCAATTATTTTTGTATTGAATATGATGACAGATAAATACTAAGTTTAAAGGAAAGCTAAAAGAAAAGCTAAAGGAAAATGCTGTCTATAGTTTATAGTTTCACCTTGCACATAATAACCCATGGGCAGAGTATAGAATATTTGATACAGTACTAACCTCAACATCTGAGGAAAGGGATTTAGGGGTAATTATTCCACATGACTTAAAGATAGGCAGACAATGTAATAGAGCAGCAGGAAAGAAGAAAAACTACCACAACAAGAGGACATTCACATTTTATGTTTTTATGTAGTTTTCAGATTTGTCTACATCTCAACCTAGAAACCATGACTATAGGAAACATGGGGTGGGAATGGGCAGATCATGGACAAATCATTTTGCAGGGGGTTGGTAGGGGAAAAATCCTTGATGGTCGAGGAAAGTGGTTGTCATTGAAAAACCTACACCTACGTTTGCCATAGAGTGGTTAACAGTGGTTAGGACCAGTTATCCTTTTCCCTACCTCTTTTTTCACCAGTCCCCCCCAGCCTGATCTTAAGCTTCAATGTTAATGTTCAATGTTAATGTTCAATGTTAATGTTCAATGTTAAGCTGCACATGTTAGTGACACAAGTCACAGAATCTTAGCACAGTGCTGATTAGAAGAGTGGAGATTAGAAGTGATAAAGATATAGAGCAGGAGGAACATGATGAGGAAAGAAGGGCAATGAAAAAAGTGCAACTGACATGGTGATTATGTATCCCTCACAAGTTTCCCTATTTAGATGGGACAGGTCTCATCAGAGCCCAATTTCCCACTGTCTCTCTTCTCTATCCCATTGTCCATCTTTTCTAGGAGCTCTGTATTTTCTGGCGTGTCTGAGTGAATAACAGAACTCCACAGCAATAATATTCACAGTAAAGTGTCTTTAAACTACAATAAATGTCTTTAGAAATCAATCTGTGAAAATAAGACACATTATTCTTGTTCAAAATGACATTTTAGTTGCATAAATTGCTATTACTAAGTCCCCTAAAATGTCTCATAACACGGTCACCCACTTAAACCCTCTAAAATGAAAGTGTCCATCTTTGTCCATCTGAAATATTGGAAGGTATGCATTACAGAGGGAAGGGGGGCCTGGATTGAAAAAGGACAAGGACTTAACACACAATACGGTTTTATTTTGTTTTTTAAATGTTGTGTTTGCTTTTTATGCCATTTTTTTTGCAGTGTTTCCCAATTGCAGCCTACTTATCCCCTGTTTTCTGCCATAATTTTGCTCTTTGCACTTTTTCCATGAAGTTGTTCCCTCTCACATTTACATTTTTGGTTTTTTTTTTGTTCAAAAAGGAGCAAATGTGCAACAATGCATCAATTTTTGCCAGTGTCTGTAAGATGATTTTGTGTGACAGGTAAGCCTAGTTCCAGTTATTTATTTTTGTTTAATGCATAATATATCATCAAATTGCTATCCTGTCTCTTTTTTTTTCCATTACTTGTTTGTATTCTTATTTACTGATTATATTACTTTTTATATTGTTATTTACTGAAAATAATCGTAAAATCAGCAAAAACATAAATGAGGAGTAAAATATGACAGAAATTCTTTGGAGCACAGAAAATAGTGAAAAAGGTCTGAAACAAAAGGCACAAAAAAGTTGAAAATGTCTGCTGTAGTGGTTATGGTGTTTAGAGTGCTCATTTAATATTAAATAAGAGCACAAGCTGCTGAAATTGGATGTACTATCTCTCTGCTTCAGAAAGCTCATAATGTAATTTCATTAAGTTGTGGAACCCCTGTAAAAAAAGTGCAAAATAGGCAACAGAAAAACACAGGAGACTTTTTGATATATATTTTACAATTCAGTTGTTAGTTCAACAAAATGTAGAAGCCCCGTCTACTTTTTTCTCTATATACATGTAAAGGGATGTTTTTTATGTTCACTTGTAAAGAGTACATGTCTTTTTTTATCACAGACTTATGTCTCTCTTCTCAATTATATAGTACTTTAAAATAAATGTTATTCATTTATAAATGATGGTACATACGAAGGATTCTCTCCATTGCCTCGCACCGACGAACCTCATTCACATATCTGCGTTGGAAGTTGTTTACAGTGACATTCAACTGAAATTAATAAAAAATAAAAAAAATGAAATAGACATATATTGGAGGATAGGGGAGAAATATCTGTATAGGTGTGATGTTATCAATATCAATATAGTACATTAAAAATGTGAACATATGGATTACATGTGTTTATTTATTTACTAAAACAAGAATTATGGATAGAATTACAAGGAAATAGCACATTTTAGATCAAAATAGCTAAGCTAAAAACAATAGCAAAGTTTGAGTTTTTCCCAGTTTGGCTATTTTGTTATAAACAAAAGTATCTTGTTTCTATTACAAAGTTACTGGTTTATTAAATTAACTCACTTATTTGAATATCATTAATTATATTCATCAGAAACACAAAAGGCTGTGTTTACTTTCAAAGGGATAAAACTGTCTGCCACAGGTGTGCCATTTATGGACCATATCTGCTGCTCAGACACAGACCTCTGCATGATGCTATAAATTATAATACATTGTATATATTTAAAGCTTAAAATTTCAGTAATTATAAGTATAGTAACTCTGAAGGTGTCACATTGGTCATCCTATTTAAAACAAATTTTGCAGAATATAGTGTGGTGCATTCCCTTATCACCATACCTCATTATTTGACTGATTTTTTTTCCCCCTGGACAGCAATTGCCATCACATAATCACTGAATAGTGTGTTCTTTGAGCACTGTCACTTCTGTCTGTTGTTTTCACCTATTTAGTATTCAGAAGATCCACCCACTACTAATCTCTTCTGCAAAATTCCCTATCCACTGAATATCCACTTCCCCATCTTCCCTAGGCTTGATTACTATAACATCCTAATACTTGACTTTCCACAACATGCGATTACTCCACTTCAACAAATGCAAAAAGCTGTTGCCCACTTACTCCCTAACATGCTCTGTTCAGCTCATGCCCTATTCCTTTATCCCTCCACCCTCATGTTCAATGCCTTCAAATGTCCCTCACTCCCTCTGTACAGTACTTCTTTTTCTCATCTCATACTATACTCCAAACCGTCCTCTCCACTCCCTCAACTCCACCTTTCTTACCCAAGCTTCACACCAGTGCACTGGCGGATCCGGGGGGAGGGGGGGAGGGGGAGGGGCAACGGGGCTCTCCCCTGCTGGCTAATGCAGGGCTGGCACTGTCCAAGCGCAGGGCCGTTTTTAAGGAGGGGCAAACGGGGCAGCTGCCCTGGGCCCAGTTACTCATGGGGGCCCAAAGGAGCTGCCCCGTGGGCCCCGCTGCCTGCAATATTTTTTTTTTTTAATATTTCCCTACCTAATGGGCCCGCGGTGCTAGTATTGCGGCTGCACCGGGGCCCGCACACTAAGGGGGCCCACCAGGTGGCCCATACCCTTAGGGCCACCCAGTGAGCATGTTCCAGCAGGGGTCCGGTCGGCGCTGTGGCCCTTTAACAGCGCGACCGGGCCCTTGCTTAACGGCTGCATGGGAGGAAGTGACGTCCGCGAATCACTTCCTCCCACTTCACAGACATCGGGCCGCGCGGGAGGCTGCTGAGCCAGGATCCAGTGAGGAGGGGGAGCAAGCAGAGCCAGACTCCCAACTACCCCAGCCAGCACACTGGACCCCAGGGAAGGAAGCCTCTTTCAAAGGTAGGAAACTGAAGAGTGTCTGTCTGTGTGTGTGTGTGTGTGTGTCAGTATGTTTCTCTGTGTGTCAGTATGTATGTCTGTGTGTGTCAGTATGTCTGTGTGTGTGTCAGTATGTATGTCTGTGTGTGTGTCAGTATGTCTGTGTGTCAGTAAGTATGTCTGTGTGTCAGTATGTACACACATATTAAAGACGGCCCTGTCCAAGCGTCAGCCCTGCAATGTGCTTTCAAGGACCGGAGGGGAGATCAGAGATCTCTGTCCCCAGTCCACAGGCACCGTGCTGGCAGCCTGCAGGGGAGGGAGGGAGAGAGGACCCGGGAGCTCAGCTTGCAGCTCCTCCGGGTCCTTCTCTCACGAACACGCAACGTTCCTGATCTCGCAAGAGTGAACGCTAGCCCTGGAGCTGCGGTCTTGAGTTCACTCTCACCAATGTGACCACCAGGCAGGGCCCACTAAGAAGGGGGCGGGGCAGAGAGGGTGTGTTTTGTCATCAGTAATGACAAACACGCCCCCTCTCAAAGTGAGCATGTTGGTTCACTGCTCTTCCAGGGCAGACCATGCACAGAGCTCTGCTAAAGAGCTCTAGCATGAGAAAAAAGCCCTGTATTTGTTCTGCACAGCGCAAGCAAATTTAATAACATGCTTACACTGTGTTTCCTTGCAACTTGTCTCTGGTGTCTCTATAAATGGATACCAGGAGACAAAAGGGCCAGGAAAGAGTATTGTGCATGTGTTTGGAGCCGGCTTGTGGGATTGCCTGTGTGTAGAGTGAGCTGATTGTGGTGTGGTACTGTGTAATAACGTCGGTTTTAATAGTGGTGCAGTGTAATGTAATGCATATGTGGCTTGGGGCTGTAGAGAATGTGTGTATAGGAGATTAAGCAAGTGTGTGCATACAGGCTATAGTGTGTGTGTGTGTGTGTATAGGTGATGTAGTGTTTGTAGAGAGTGTGTGTTTAGGGTTGCTTACAAAGAATCTAGTGTGTGTATAGGGGATCCAGAGTGTATATATATATATATATATATATATATATGTATATATATATATATACATATGAGTCTAGTGTGTGTTTGAAGGACCCAGAATGTGTATAAGAGATCTAGTGAGTGTGCATAAATAAGGGATTCAGAGTGTATATAGGGATCTAGTGTGTGTATGTGTGTAGATGATCCAGAGTTGGGTAAGGGATCTAGTGTGTGTCTGGAATGTAATGTGTTTAGGGGTGCATTATGTGTGTGAGGGGTGCAGTGTATGTGAGGGGTGTTGTATATATATATATATATATATATATATATATATATTATATAAATATGTTTGGAAGTATTGTGTATGTGAAGGGTGCAGTGGGTGTTTGAGGGGTGCAGTATGTGTGTGTGAGGGGTGCTGTGTGTGAGGGTGCTGTGTGTGCTGTGTGTGAGGGTGCTGCGTGTGCTGTGTGTGAGGGTGCTGTGTGTGATTTGTGTGTGTGATTTGTGTGTGGGGGGGTGCTGTGTGTGATGTGTGTGAGGGTGCTGTGTGTGATTTGTGTGTGTGGGTGCTGTGTGTTTTGTGTGTGAGGGTGCTGTGTGTGATTTGTGTGAGGGTGCTGTGTGTGTGTGGATGCTGTGTGTGAGGGGGCTGTGCGTGATGTGTGTGAGGGTGCGTGATTTGTGTGAGGCTGCTGTGTGTGAGTGCTGTGTGTGATTTGTGTGTGTGGGTGCTGTGGGTGCTGTGTGTGAGGGTGCTGTGTGTTATTTGTGTGTGTGGGTGCTGTGTGTGATTTGTGTGTGCTGTGTGTGATTTGTGTTAGTGTGCTGTGTGTGAGGGTGCTGTGTATGAAGTGTGTGAGAGTGTTGTGCGTGAGGGTGCTGTGTGTGAGGGTGCTGTGTGTGAGAGTGCTGAGTGTGATGTGTGTGAGAGTGTTGTGTGTGAGGGTGCTGTGTGTGAGGGTGCTGAGTGTGATGCGTGTGAGAGTGCTGAGTGTGATGTGTGTGAGGGTGCTGTGTGTAAATGTTAGAAGGGATTGTGTGTTGGGGGGTAAAAAAAAATTAAAAAACTAAGCAGGCATTATATCCCCCCTCCCTTCTAACCTTTTAGCCTGGGAGGGGGGGTCTGGTACGGTGGTACCTGCATGGGGGGGACACTGGCACTCTCACACCATCCGGTAGTCCTAGTGGTGAGTGAACTCTAGCCTGCGGGCTAGAGAGGTGAGCAGCGCCTTGGTGCTGAAGAAAGTAAGTAAATCTCTATTTTCTCAAACTTTTATGCCAATAAAAGAGGGGCCTATTTAGAGATAGGGAGAGGGACACTATAGCTTTAGGAATATAGGTTTGTATATACACCGCCGCACTATGCTGTCAGCACCAAAGTAGCTGTTTAGTAGATAAGGGAGTGTGCTGGATTTTCATTTTCACGAAGAAAACTTTTGCAAATAACCATTCAAACTCCAGCAGTCAAAGCCTAATCCTGAAAATAAACCTTTTGCCTTAATCCTATGTTAAACTCTTATTCAAAACTAAACTCCTCAAGTACCCCAATATAAAATTTTACTCCGCTCTAAATTCAATAATCATATACAGCCTTCATCTTCTTAACCTTCTTACCTTCTTAAGTTCTTCTTAACACCCTATGTAATCTATCCCTGATGTTAACCCCCCTGTACCCAAACCACTTCTAAAATGATCTTTAATACGACACTACAGGCACCCAGACAACTTAATTTAATTGAAGTAGTCTGGGTGCGATGCCCCTGTCCCCTTAGCCCTGCAATGTAAAATGGCAATGATTACATTGCAGGGTGAACTCCACCTCTACGACTATCTTTCGGACTGCCATTAGAGTCACATCCAGGTCCCTAACAGAGTTTTACTCAGTTACACATTATCAAATTAACCACAGGAAACAATTGATTCATGCACATTAGGCCACACCATCGACGTAACATCGCGGGATGAGGAGACCTACCCAGAAAGCCTTGGTGCTGGAAAAAGGCAAGCTTAAAAAAGTTTTTAGCCATTTCACCAACTATGGGGACAATATAAGGGACAATATAAGTATTGCAATAGGAATACAGGTTTGTATTCCTAACTCTATCTTGTTCCTTTAACCCTGCGTGCATGTTCACAACTGCATATACTCGCTATGATCACCGGTTCAAACAATAAATTACAAGCAGAGTAGAGATATGCACATACATTTATGCATATGTAGTTGTCAAATATAAATTTTGTATATGTACAGTTAAAATGTTATTATACTTACCTTATCTGCATTTTTTTGGGGTGTTAGAGAGCAAGTGGTGCTTTTGTGCTTTTGTGCCTACAAGCACCTGAAATGTAAATCTGGCCCTGACTAGTCGAAATCCAAGAATGACCTTATGAGAACATTGATGTAATTTTACACTTCATGATACTCACATCTCTGAACTGCACCAAGCCAAGTTCTCCCAGCTCAGCAATACAGGAGTACCCTGCCTCCACCTGTAGAAACAGCTGGGTGAGACACATTTCCTCGCTCCGAAACAGGGACCCCATCCTGAGTGCTTCTTCCTGTGTGAGGATTCAGCCAACGTCAAGGGACTAGAACATCCAAACACTGCATGAGACACATAGTACAAAATATCAGGTATAAAGGCAAGTGTCATAGCCCCCATTATCCCGATTTGCGTATGTGATTCCTATGCCCCTGTGTATGTGTCAGTTCAGCCACGTGTCACAGTATTTCATTAAAGTGAAAACTGTCAGTAATTCAAAGGTAATTAAATTTCAGGTTAAAGTGGAAGCATAGCTGTCTAGGAGAGTATCTTTCAGTTCAGGTATTTCGGCCTTAAATGGCCTCCTTGAATTCCCTACAATTCTCACTTTAGTAGTAAACCTTTGTACTTGTACCTTGTAGGCAATAATTATAACTACAAACTGGGTTTAGCTACACTGTGGGGGTTGCATATATTTATTCAAGTAATATTAATATCTAACATGCAAGTTACTGAACCTTTCACACACACACACACACACACACACACACACACATATATATATATATATAGTTACCGTACAGAGCTATGGAACTTGTTGGCGCTTTATAAATAATAATAATAATAGTTACTACAGACAATATTTTTGACATGCACTGTTTAGTTTCAATGAAAATCTTAATCTATGCATGTCAATGTAATTCTAGCGAAGTTTGTAGAACCATGTAATTTTTCACAGTTGATTGTTAAACATGCATAAGTTTGTTTTGTCTTCTGTGGATGTCATGTGAAACAGTCCATATCAGACTGTACTAAACTATACAGTGTGTATATATTGGTTATGTAAATACTTTTTTGATTGATTGATTATCATACAGATTAAATTTTTATGCACGCAATAAACTGTTTGTTTTTCCCCATATTATGCAACTATTACAATTACGATTGCTTTTAAAGCTCTACAGTAAAATTGAAATAGAAGCACACAATTTAAATAAATGCTAAATAATGTTAAAGCAAATTGGTGTAAAGTTACAAAAGATAATCTAAAGACTGCAAATGAAATGAAATGACATTTAATGTGCAATCAACATTTTCATGGATATAGGACTTTTAGACATTTAAATTGTAAAATTGTAATGTGTACATATTTTTTTGGATACAAGTTTTAGTCCCATACTCTTACTAACAAACAGAAGGAAAAGCAGTAACATGACCACACAATAATTTTGGATAAAATGAATGCATTATAATATTATTTCAACCCCTGGCATCAATTCTAAACGTCCCTCGCATCTTTCTGTGATAAAGAAATGTTATGCGTGAGATTAGATTGTGACAACAAGGGGTTAGTATTATATAAAGTAATGAAATCATCAATTTATTAAAACATCGGCCAAGCCAAAGAAATTGTGATGGTAGATAAATATATATCAAACACTAATGTTAGTTTAGATCTGATGTTAGTTAATTAATTTCAACACTTGGTTATCACAGATTTAAAAAGTAAAGGGTTCTCTAGATGGTAACATTGTAAAGATTTTTTGATCACTATACCTTAGCCAAATCATTTTTAATAAATATGTATAGCAACCATTTTTGAATAAAAGTACATAAAGAGATGAAAGCTAAAATGTTCCCACACACCCAGAGATGACATGGAAAATGGGAAAGTATGTATCTTAAAGTAAGTCTTCAAAAGAGATTTGGGTATCCAATAACTCACCTATTTCACCTCTTCTTTTCGAGCTAGATATCTTCTGCTAGCTCAAGCAAAAAAAATGACAAAAACTAGCCTGGTCTTCTCATCAATGGACTATTTAGAAGGTTTGAAGTTGACGTTTAGACGTGCCAAGAGGCGGGCCCTGTGGGATCTTAATCTTTGTCTGGTGATATGGGAGTTCTCTTATTTTGGTTCCCAGGAGATGGGGCAGATTGGAGCAGAGAGGAGCAGCATCTAGCTAGTTTTGAGCCCCCTCTAGCACCAATTACTCCTTTGTGTCCTACACGCTGCTCTGTGTTGTGTCAGCACAGGCTACTGTTGTAGGTAATAACAAACTAGGGCAGCTAGTTCTGCACATAACATTACAGAGGGCATGAACTATTTAAGAAGATGCAAATACAATCATTTAATCTACTTGCACAATCTCAAGCCACGGTTAAACTACAACTCGCAATACTCTCAACTTAACCACAACCCTCTGGCCTTTCTAAAAGACTGGCAAAGCACAGGATACTGTGAGACAAATATTACATAAATGTTCCTGTTTTCAGGTTTTACATCTTAATAACTCTTTATATGTTTACATTTTATGTAAAATCACATATTTGTGTTTGTATTTGCCAAGACATACAAATTCAAATCTATTTCTTTAGTTTACATTTTTAATCAACCTGCCCTTGGGTAAATATACATTTAAGAAAAAAAAAACAACAAAAACACTCTATTGTTGTTTCTGCTACTGAGAAAGTGGGGCATTGCTCAATGGAGTGGACACATTTCAAGCAAGACTACCTTAATGCTGAGAGCAACAGCTCAACAAGAGTTTATAGCAACCATACCACAGCTGCTATCAGTATGTACACAGCCCAGCTCACAGTAAAGCAAAGCTGGTTGTGCATAGCGAATTAACAAAGCCGCAAGCTGGTTTTGCGCAGTGTGCTATTTGTCTCTCTCTGAAGAGGAGAGAGAGCTGAGCCCAAGTTGTGCATGACATGGTTCACCCACTTTCTAGACAGAAACTGACACAGACCGCACAGAACTGACAGCCAAGGGTATAGCTTATAAAAGGCAAATATTTTAACAAATCTCTGCCATTTTAAAGTACATGTCATAAAGATTTTAACTTATTCTCATTTGAAAGAGCATAAACATCTGTCTATATATTGTACTAGCAGATTTGCCAGCAAATGTAAAGATTGACAGAAAAACCTATTTAAAAATAGGTCCTTCTGGCAGTTGTCAATTGATTCTTTGACACAATTTCTATGCTGAAGAATTGGCAGACAAGGGGGAGCAGAAAAGTCCTCCTAAAGGTAGTCATTCTGCTCTCCATGGATAGATCACACAGTGCATGTGCTGTGGTTGCTATGGTAACTCCCTAGTCAAAGCTGCTAGTAACTCCCTAGCCTAACTGGCTAGTTATTATAGAAATGGAGTGACTAACATCACTTTGTTAAAGGACCACTATAGGCACCCAGACCACTTCAGCTCAATGAAGTGGTCTGGGTGCCAGGTCCATCTAGTGTTAACCCTGCAGCTGTAAACATAGCAGTTTCAGAGAGGCGCTAGAGACACTTCTGCGATTTTCACTGTGAAAATCACAGTGAGAAGACGCTGGACGTCCATAGGAAAGCATTGAGAAATGCTTTCCTAAGGACTGTTTGAATGCGAGCGCAGCTCTTGCCGCGCATGCGCACTCAGCGCTGACATCGGAAGAGGGAGGAGAGTTTCCCAGCGCCGAGGGAGCCCGGCGCTGTAGAAAGGTAAGTGTTTAACCTCTTCAGCCCCCTTCAGCCCAGCGGGAGTGGGACCCTGAGGGGGGGTGAGGGGGGACCTAAAGACCCTATAGTGCCAGGAAAACAAGTTTGTTTTCCAGGCACTATAGTGGTCCTTTAACATGCTGGCATAGTGCTAACACAGAAGCTTTGCTCTGCTTGGGAAGAGTATGAGAGTAAATCACAGCAGAGAACAGGAGAAGCAAGAGTTCAACTGGAGATGAGTAACATCCATGAAGATTAGGAAATGGTGGTGCTGGAGTAGAGGTGAGGTGATTCATTGAAAAGGTAGGTAGTCTCTCCATTCTAAAATATGCAATATTGCAAAGTTGTTACAGTGCTTAGACTCTTTAGCTCATTTCTGTCATACTTATCTGGATGGGCCCTTAAAGTATGTCTTAAAACATGCCTCCCACTTTCTCAAAATTCCAAATGGAGTAACCCAATGCTCCATTCTCAATCCCTTTATATTCTCCATGTTCGTTAATGACATTCTCAAAGTGTACAAAGTAAAATAGTGCACATTTATGCTGATGGCACTTTCATTTAGGAAGTAAACGTTCCATGTTACACCCATGGTGGAGAGAGCAGGTCAGCTATGGGATCTTGCACATTTAGTTATCTATCCTTAGATGTGAACCACACAAGGAAGTATTGAAATTCCCACTTGGTACACATAATCAATAAAGTCTGTTTTCCCAGGTCCCAGCTGTGTTACTATCCCTACCATTCATTATCATTGGTTTATTTTATATTCTCCATCGCTTTGTTAGCTGTAATCTTAATTAATAAATCTGGGCCTTGTGAAATAAAGCAACATGCACAAATTTTGTCTAACAAACCAGTGCACACATTAAACATTAGATTATTTTTCTAATAGTATTCAATCATTTAGTCAGCTTAACAAATGGAAGGCCTTTGCCTTTCATAGAAGCTGGCCACTACTGGAGAAGCTGGTTGAGCAGAATAGGAAAAACATCTGGAATGCCAGTGTTAGTCATCAGTGGCTTAGACTCAGAGTGATAGGGATATGTTATTTTATGGGAACACATTGAAAAAAAGCAATACATTTATATTATCATGTTTGCTTTCAAGCCAATAACAAATTTAAGGAGTTACTTTATTTGATTTATAATACATGGCTAGGCTCTGTAGAATACTAAAGAAAATGGGTGGGTTGTGCTGCGTATGGCTGAAGGCCAATACAGGCGATTAAAGGATATCCCCAGGCAACCCCTGCAATGCCAACACAACATGAGCACCAGTCCAAAGGCCTCACTGGCACAACCCATTCTAATGCAGGAGAGCTCATGGAGCTTGTGCTCTGCACCCAGCAGAGGTGCACACCAGAAGCTCTACATACACTACAATCTCCTTCTTGGTCATACTTAAGTGAATAATCCTCTCTATATCCCTGATGGGTGACTTTCCTACAGTTGATCAATTCAATAAATTACAGTTTTAGGAAATGACATATAACTGTGACATTGACTGAAAATTCTGCAATATATGTTATTTCTTACAAACAGCAAATGTGATATCTATAAAGTATATTTGTTGATGTGGGAAATCAGACTAAAAAATATTGTTTATAGAAGCAGTGGAGCCACTGCTCTCATTATGGATTGGCACAAACCAGTTTGTTGTTTTCTAAAAACAAGTATAGTTAGCACTGCACTATGAAGGTGACCTAAGTGTGGGGGAAGAATGTAAACCACTAAAATTAAAATCACTTGTGATTCTTCATGAGTCTTCATCAGTACAAAATAATGAATTACATTCAAGCCTAAGGAGAAAATATGCACAACATGAGATAAATGGTCAAATTAAATCTCTAGCTCTGCTAAAGGAATACAGTTTACAAATCAGTTGTCTACCAGAAATCATTGTTTAGTGTATAAATCAGTTTTTTATTACAACTGATTAGCTGGTAGATGAATAATAATAAAGCTTACTTTGAAGGTCTTCAGTATCGGTAATCAATCCCCCCCCCCCCCCAAACCATTATTTATTATATTGCCATTATGCCACTGTGCAAAATAGATTACCTCAGGGTTTTTTTGAAAGGCTCCCTCAGGATTCTAGCATTCAGTGGGTGTGTCAGAGTGCTGCTGCTGGGTTACAGAACACAGGAAGGGCATTTTGTGGTCTGCACCCACCAGTGGTGCAGACCACATGCTACCCCAATGGACTACCAGGGATGTGGTCAGGATAATCAGGGTTCATACTTCAGCTGGACCACCAGAGATCACATGGTAGGCAAATAGTATTTTCAGGGAAAAACTCTTGTCTAGGAAAATCATTAAACACCATTTACCTAGGCAAACGCCTTTTTCCTAACCAGTATTCAGACAAATCAGGCAACTTGGGAATGTGGTCCCTTCTCACCAATAGCCACTCAGGTAACCCCAGAAAGTGTCCCATTTGCCAAATACTGCCATGGAACCCCTCAAGGAAACGAAAGAGTATTGGCAAATGGCAGTGGCACACCTACTACGGTCACAGGGGTAGCCACTGCGACCCGGCATGTCACTCCCGGAGGCCTGGCTGCGACTCAGACCCCTGTGACCAGAAGGAGGGTATAGGATACATGGAGGGTCTGTGGAGGTGGAGGAGGGAATGGGACACATGGAGGGGCTGGGGGAGTGTGAGTGGAGCACATGGAGGGGCTGGGGGGGAAATGAGTCGCATGGAGGGACTGGGGGGGGGGGGAATGAGACACATGGGGGGCCTGAGGTGGGAATAAGAAACATATAGGGGCTGTGGGGAGGGAAAAAGACACATGTCAGGTCTGGGAGGGAGAAGTAGACACATGGAGAGGCTGGGGGCAAAGGAATGAGGCACATGGAGGTGGAGGGTGCAGGGCAATTTTCGCAACGGGGCCTGGAGGTTTCTAGTTACGGAATCAAGATTTTTTATTTTGAAGAAATACCCTTAAAGAAAGAAAGAAAAAAGTAAAAAAAATAAGGAAGCAATATGGGACATGCAAGTCCCAGATATCCAAGACATATTGAATATACAAAAAATTCTGTATATAATCACATAATTGAGATTTTTCATTAAGCAATATATACATTATATTTAGACAAGTGGAGAAATTATCACATCTGTGTACGCTCCCATGACTATAACAAAATCCACAGTAGGTGTATCACCAATGAGTCATACATTAGCAAGGCATCATCTACCAGCTATTCCTCCACCAAAATCCACACACACATTGCTGGCTACTTAACAGGACAATTTAATCGATTTAGGCACCTCATTATATGTCGAAGTATGCCTTAACTACAAATCTCCTATCTTTCCTAGATCTTAAAATGGTTTCCAGCATTCCAGCGTCAAAAAATTCAGAAATAAATGTGCTAAATCTGGAGTGGGGCAAACCATACACACTAATGCATTAAACCCTTTCTTAAATACTACTTAAGATTGCTACTATATTCCGCCATTTTCATGGAGGTATTCCTCGTTACGCCGCTGGCAAATGGGCCATTGGGTGTGCTTGGGTGTGTATTGGTGAGCCGGGAGCGATCTTTCTGAAGAGAATAGGCGTATATTGGCAAGCAGGGGTCACTTTCCCAATCTATTAGTGAGCAGGAACCACTTTTCTGGAGTACCTGGGGCATTTATTGCCAAGCAAGGGCCACTTTCCTGTGATTCCTCGTCACTTATTTGCAAGCTGGGGGAACTTTCGTGAAGGGTTCCTAGGCAGTTATCTGCAAGCAAGGGGCCACTTTCTGAGGATGCCTGGTTGTTTATTGCTGAGCAGAAACAACTTTCTGGGGATGCCTGAGTACCTATCGGTGAGAAGGAGTCACTTTCCCAGTTTCCCTGTTTCTTAGGCAAATGGAAACGTGCAAAACTATTTTTCTGCCTAGCAAATAGTGTTTTAAAGCTTAAATAGTTTTTACCTAGGTAAAAGCCATCTGCCTGCAATAACTATTTGCCTACAGAGGAGGCTCTTTAATTTGGTGATTTAGGCGTCCGCTTACGGGGGGCCTTGTTGCCGCCTAAATCGTCTTAGTGTGTAGTCTACCATGACACAGGAGGAGGCCAGGCGACTTGCCCATAATGCTGCCAGGTGCGAGGCCCCTCCAGTCAGTCTGGGAGTGAGCTGCAGACTGAAGTGTCTCTCGATCTCCCGCCTGTCAAAGCGTTGCTGCGGGTTACCACGGCAACACTCTGACTGGAGAATCCGAGATTTACCACGTGGTCTGCAGACCAGAGAGCCAGACTACCGGGCAAGACTATACCCCCTACCCCCCTGTTATTGACCCTTTACCCCCCTACCCCCTGTCACTGCCCCTCCACCCCCCACCCCCTGTTACTACCTCCCTACCCCTTTCACTGCCCCTCCACTCCCTGTCACTGCCCCTCCACCCCCTACCCCCTGTAACTGCCCCTCCACCTCTGCCTACCCCCTGTCACTGCATCTCCACCTCCCCTACCCCCTGTCACTACCCCTCCACCTCCCCTACCCCTTGTCACAGCCACTCCACCCCCCACCCTGTCACAGCCCTTCCAGCTCCCTTACCCTCTCACAGCCCCCCTTACCCTCTCACAGACCCCACACCCACCCTGTCACAGCCACCCACACATACTGTGACAGCCCCCGCTACCCTGTCACAGTCCCGCCCCCACCCTGTCACAGGCCCCCCACCCTGTCAAAGGCCCCCCACCCTGTCACAGCCCCGCCAACCTTTCACAGTCCCCCCCTACCCTGTCACAACCCACCTTACTGGCTGTTGGATGACAGCCCACCCACCCTCCCACAAACCCTGTTCCCCCTCCACCCACACCTTTTCACCCCTCCACACACACACCCTGTCACAGCCCCCTTCCACACACACTGTCACCCTCACACGCAAACACACTGTCGCACCCACACGCACACAATGTCACCCCCACACGCACACATTGTCACCCCATACACAATCACCATTCCCAAACACTTACAGCCCCCACACACTGTCTCCCCCTTCACCCAGCCACACTCACATTAAACCCTCCTATTCCTGTCACTCCCACCCCCTCCAACCATACTAAACTCACCTGCCCTTGCTTTACCACAATTACCCTATCACATTAACCCCCCTCAATCCTGTCAGACTCCCCTTCTCTTGCACTGTCACAAGCAGTCACCAACCCTGTCACACTCATCCTCTGTCCCACTCACCCCCTTCACTCTGCCACCACACTCACATAAACCCCTCCAATCCCACCCCAAAGCCTGTAACACTCTCCTCCCAACCCTGCCACACTCACCCTTCCACATTAATCTAATCCTGCCACATTAACCCCCTTAATATTGTCACACTCGACTCCCCTCATTCTGCTACACTGCCTCCTCCAAACATGGCACATTTACCTCAACCCTGTGATACACGACCCAACTATGCCACATGCAACCTGTCACATTAACTTCCTCCAATCCTGTCACACTTACTTCCCCATGCCCAGTCACACTCCCTCCTTCAACCATGTCACAATCGCCCCCCTATCATTCTCACCCTTACTCATTCTGTCACACTCACCCCCCAACCCTGTCTCATTTACACCCCTCACCCTGTCACACTCCCCCTGCCACAGTTACTCCTTTACTCACCATGTCATAGTCACAAACTGAAGACATTCATCATACACACATGCACAGGTCACAGACAGCCCCCATAAACACCACACACCGCAAACAGCTACCCCACACACATACGGTCACAGACACATACTCATAAAGACATACATTCACACAAAAGGATACTCTCGATCAGACACACACTTTCATGCACATACACAGGTAGACAATGTCAAACACACTCAGAAATACACACTCTGGCAGTAATGTATACAGGACTATGTAATAATACCCCGCAGTCGTGTATAAATGATTAGCATAATTGCTCATTAAATTTGTTTATCGCAAATTAATTTAGTTTGCAAATTTTGCTATAACTACAGTCGGAGAGCTCACAGCACAGCGGCACAGGGAGCCGCGATACTGCACGCCTCTGAACAATGAATACAGAGACTAGCTCTCTGTATCCAGTGCTGCAAGCTCGTCCTTCAATACAACTACAGCATCTTATACACACAATGCAACCCCTATTATTTTTCCCTCTTTGGGTGTTAGTGGGGGGCCTCATGTTTGAGTTTTGCCTAAGGCCTTACAAAGTCTAGAGCCGCCACTGTTTGCCTACCCCATAAACTACATGGGGTACCTATAGATGAAGCCTATGAAATAAGTACATTTATTCGTAGCCTATCTATAACAGCATCCTATGTATATATTAACAATGATGCCTATAGAATCTGGCAATTTGTTCCCCATGTATGATGCCTGCAGAATCCAGCATAATATGTTCTCTGCCTAAGGTATCTATAGCATCAGGCAATGTTTACAACACCAAGGATGCCTATTGAACCGTGCACTATCCATACCAGACAGTGTAGAAACTGTCAATATTGTGCATATAATTATCTAGTGAATAGATTGCTTATAAAATACCTGGGTTTTACTCCCTATAATATATAAATAAAACATACAATGTCCCATTGAGCCTTCCTTGCAATCTACACCTTTTTTCCCCTGCCCCTCCCCTGCTGAGATTTTGCAAGTTGTATTGAGGGATGTGGCTATGTATTCAGCTTACTCCACCCTGAACCTTGTATGTTCAGTGCTTACTACCATTGAGAGAAGCTGGAAGGCAAGCCAGTCACATTAAGATACGAACTGCTCAGCCCCAGCATGAAGACCTTTCTAAAGCTACTGGTACTGCAGGTTCTCTTTGCTGTTACTGAGACAGCTGCAGGTATGACTAAATCCATGTTGCTATATTTTCCTGAAGGCAAATACATTTTAAAAAGATAGCTTTTGAGCTTTAGGTTTGTTTATTTCGATGCTCTCACACATGGCGCTGATTTCACTGGTTTAAAGGTTCCTATAATGTTTGGTGTATCTGTAAATTGTACAAACAGGGTTATTCACTAATGTGAGAACTTCAGGTGAAAATAGTCAAACTGGAAACATTCTCTGTCAGCTATGCTTTCAGTTTGGCTACTCTGGCCTTAAATTTGAAATAAATAAACCTGTTTAATGTTCCCTCGTGCACTAGGAAAATGTATGATCCACACTCAGCTATAGCTGACAATTTTTTTTTATCTGGCATTCTTATATATTGTGAAAATGGGTTGTGTAGACTAGGGATGAAAGATTTTGGGGTATTCCTTTGCCACACAAGTGTTGCCTCAGTAGTGGTAGTGCATACCCACCCATTGTGGTGCTATACACATATAGGGACTGACGTAAGCAGCGCACCAAACATAACTTATTTACTAAAGTGTAAATTTAGAATTTCAAATGTTTTAGCCTACAATTTCAAATTGACTTTGAATTTCCTACAGTTTATTAGTGAATAATAGCCATGTGTGTGTATCATTCTCTGTAATAATTGTCCCAGGTCCTTCTTGACCTTTTAAATTGCTGGACACAATTATTGCTTACTAACATTTTAGATCTCCCTTATATGTATCTGCATAACCATATATAGTTTATGCCCAGATTGTGACTTGTCATGACATGTCATGATTTAATACAGAAACAAGAGAGGAAATATTAGAGGTGGACCAAGTCTACCTCCAAATTCCTAAAGGGTTACAGAGATATCAAAAGGGCATGGACCCCGTATGGCATTAAAAGAAAAAGACTAAAGTGAAAATGGTTGTTCCATTAGAGATGGAAAAAATGGACCCCCATTTCACCAAAAGATATCTCTAAAATATTAGAATAAATATACGGTATAACCTTTTATTAAGCCGCTTACGGACAAAACAAAAACAAGTGAAGTAATAGTGACACACTCGTGAAAAATACAAGTGAATTAAAAACTACACGTATACTCTTAACCATTTATTTTAGGACACTCACAAACTTACCCTCAGGTACACCTTGCTATACCAATTTTTTCACTTTCATCCTCAATCTATATCTATGTATTCACACTTCTATTGATATATTGAGATATTTTCCTCCACTGCTGTTTCTATTTAGTGAATTACTAATGTACTAATTTGTAGAACGTCATTCTTCTCTGCTATGTCACAGTAAGAATGTCATTGCAAGTTATCTTGTTTGTATTTTGTGAGCGTTGTACGAATCAATCTGTTCCCAATTCGTACAGAGATATAATTTATCTTTTTCTCTTTCAGCATCTGGCCCAACAGCTAACTCGTCATCAGATGTCAGCGGTTTATTGCAGTGTCCCAGTAAGTATCTACATTTGTTAGCGTATTGAGCTAGTTTAAAAAAAATAAATAAATTCTAATCTGTAAGTGTATAACATTTTAAAAACGTCACATTATCAACTGTATGTTTGTCTAAGGTCACAGCCAGTTATTATATATTTGTAACAAATTAAACTGACTTTGAGTTTTGCCAAATTAATTTGTGTAAACATGTAAATTCTGTCATTTTACAGAATTTGTTGTAATCAGCTATGTTTGAAGTTGTTTAACCCCTTAAGGACCAAATTTCTGGAATAAAAGGAAATCATGACATGTCACACATATCATGTGTCCTTAAGGGGTTAAACCAATATGGTTTTTAGTGAAGACCAAATCATATGTTCTAACGCCCCTTATTGGGGAAATGTTGCATTTTAGGGGTATTGTTTCCTTATTTATGCATTCATGCAGTGATAACTTATTCCTATTCATAGTGCCAGTGATATCTTATTTACTAAACACCAAACTGTTCCAAATTAAATCTGATTGGTATCATTTAGACAGAAATGGCTTATTTAGAAAAAAAATCTCTAACTCCGCTATAGCCACAGTTTGGCTATTTCTGCCTAAATGTAGCCATTTGGACACGTGTTTCGCTAAGATATAATTTCTGTAATACACAATTCTCTTTAACATAGTCTAATATTGCTAAATTCTCATGGTAAAAGACAAAATAAGTTGTACATACCACAAAAAACAAACGACATTCACAAAACCTGTTTTTGTAACACACAATTCATATCGCACGTCAAATTTTATTCTGCAAATCACAAAAATATACTGTGGTAACAATTGATTTTAACACAAACAAAACATTCATGTATATGTATTTACATTACATATTTTACATTACTGTGTGTTCAAGTAATCTAGTTTTGCCAAAATGTCTTGTGATTTTGATAAACTTCTTCCCATTCAATTAAATAGAACGCAAAGCCGCACAAGTTTATAGCACACACAGTAATTGTTGCAATCTATAAGTGTTTTTTAATTTTTTTTCTTTTTAACTAGTGGTGGCCTAAAACATACCTCCCAAGTGTCCCTATTTAGAAATTGCATTCCCGATTTTGGCCCAATGTCCCTCTTTTCTAGGAGCTTCTTATCATTGGTGTGTCCGAGTGTATAACAGAGCTCCACAGCAATAATACCCAAAGTAATGTCTTTAAACTACAATAAATATGTTTGGAAATCAGTCTGTGTAAAAAATAAAATTAAATAAAAATTCAAAATACATTGTTCTTGTTCTAAATTATATTTTAGTTGCATAAATATGTCACATACAATTTCTCAAACAGCCACTCCCATGTCCACACCCCATTTGCACCCCAACATCTAAAGTGTCTTTCTTTGTCAATTAGAAATACTGGGAGGTATGCAACAGACAGCCCTTCCTCCCATGATTCCGTGTCGTGCTCCACCTAGCAATGTATCAACGACAGAGTTCCACAACAATCAGAGAGAGCTAGTCATTGGCCACCCATGGTTATGGAGAACAAACATTAAAACATTTTATCTAGACAATCATTTGTGTTAACTCATGGTATATCGGACATCCTCTGATTTCTATCTTTATGCCTTGTAGCGGAGGACATATGCACTATGGCCAGTAAATGCTGCATACCGGCTGTTGACAGCGATGGCTGGATAGCTGCTGCTGTTGGTTGGAGCTTGTGGTTTCTCACCCTCATCCTGTACTGTGTGGGAAAAGTCATGGACCTTCGCCCAAATGAACCGAAATATCTACAGGCATAAGTACTGGAGTCACTGTGAGGACAAAGACTTTCCTGGTCTGTGTTATTGGAAATCGTCCAAGAAGCTGTATTTAAGTATAAGAAAAGCTTAAAGAGCTTGATCCTGTTTTATTTGAGCATTTGGTCACCTAGAAATTGAAAATACAATGGGCATGTATTGTATCCATTCACTGTTCCAATGGTTGGAACTCAGAACTGTTGAACGCAGAAAATTGTCCTACTTAACTTAAAGCTCATTTCTGAAAATTGATTGTAAATACAAAATAAATCTTGGAAGTTTATTCACTAGGTAGTGATATGCGTTGAGCTGAAAATCAAAATGCATATATCATGTAAAAATATCTGATTTAGTTGAAACTATGTTTCTTTTTCTGTAACTTTACTAAATTTAGAAACTTTTTTTTTTTTTGTGCAAATAAATGTTGTAACTCCTTTTTCACATCTGGTGATCTTTGTGTATGGCAAAATGTCTCCAAAACCGCAAACCATGGTCTGGCTGTACACCGCCGGTCATCCCAAAATATGTGACACAACAATAACTGATAAGAGAATTTTCATATACACACGGGACACACACAGCAATCATGCTTTCACTCTCCTAGCCTCAAAAATACTGTGCAGCTGCTCAATCCCACTCAATCTGTATCAGTAGTGATGTCATACATGCTACTCAGGTAGACTGTGTGAAACACATATAGTGTTCTTTACTAAAGTGAGTATTGTCATTAATTCAAAGTGAATTTCACATTTAACGCTAAAGTAGCTAAACTGGAAGCATAGCTGACTTTGATAATTCAGTTTTTTGGTTAGCTTGGCTTTAAATTTGAAATTCACTTTGAATTCCCAACTATTCTCACTTTAGTGAATAAGTCTGATATCCTTGTGTAGTATATGGATTATTCTTCAGAGACCCGACCTTTGAAATATTTTTAGTAAAAGCTCCACTTTAACATGTGTGGCAGGCTTCCTACAACTGAATGTTTAATGATTAATTCTAACAAGTCTTGGCCTAAACTAGAGGTGACCTCAATAGCTCCTGGAAGGTTAGATACAAATGATATTCATTGTAACCCATCTGTGCCACATTTTTAAATAGTTTAAAGTTACATGTTTATGCAAAGCTGGCATACGGCAGGGTGAATTTACTAATACTCTCATTTGCCTGTCCCAGGATAGTTTCAAAATCCTTTTGAAGAGTTCAGTGCACCTTTTGTTACAACTCTTTTTTGGTTAAATATTGTCTTAAAGGACCACTATAGGCACCCAGACCACTTCAGCTCAATGAGGAGGTCTGGGTGCCAGGTCCATCTAGGGTTAACCCTTTCTGCTGTAAACATATGTTTACATTAGGGTTAATCCAGCCTCTAGTGGCTGTCTCATTGACAGCCGCTAGAGGTGCTTCTGCGCTTCTCACTGTGATTTTCACAGTGAGAAAACGCCAGCATCCATAGGAAAGCATTGAGTAATGCTTTCCTATGGACTGACTTTACTGCGTGTGCGGCTCTTGCCGCGCATGTGCATTCAGTCGATAATGGAGGAGGAGAGTCCCCAGCGCTGAGAAAGGTAAGAATGTAACCCCTTCCTCTCACTTCATCCCAGCGGGAGGGGGGCCGTGGTGGGGGGGGACGACTATTAACACTATAGTGCCAGGAAAAAAAGTTTGTTTTCCTGGCACTATAGTGGTCCTTTAACTGTTTGATTCTGCTTGGGTCAAGTGCCTATTGACTTCATTTGCTACTTTTCTCAATGTCTTGGAGTTGCCTGTGCTGTTTGCAGTGTATTTCACTGGTCTTCTTTTTATGTTATAGATGTTAAAGGGACACTACAGCTTAATGTAGTTGTTTTTCATGTCTATAACATGTCCCTGCTGGCATTCTAATGTAAACATTGCCTTTTTCAGAGAAATGTAGGGGTGTCCATTACTGCCTAGGGACACCTCCTGTGGCAGTCATTCAGATGTCCACTAGAGGTGCTTCCTGGGTCAGTGCTGCACTGATGTTCAACGTCTACACGCTATTCATGATGCTGAACTTTCCCCATAGAGATGCATTTTGCATGCGCAATAGCCTCCCAATGCTTTCCTATGGGAACACATTGGATTGGCTGAGATTGTCAATTCTGATTATCACAGCCAGAGAGGCAGAGCGGGTGTGGAATAGAGGTAAGCTTTAAGTTTATTTAAGGGGAGGGTGGCCATCTAGCATGGTTTTTCTAACACTGTAGTGTTCCTTTAAGTACCAAATGATATGCCTTTCATAGGTTTTAAAGAATCACATACAAGACATCAAACCAGAAGTATATGTCAGAGCGCATCAAAGGGGTTTGGACATTATAATTTCATCCCTGGCGATCCAATAGAAAGTTGCAGAAATAGACCACTCATTCCCTTTTCGGAGTCTGAGCTCAGTTGCAGCTGCATTCAATGTTACTCTAGTCTAGTGAGACCTTGTTGAGATATATATGCCTTACTTTGAGTGACAACAACTCATAAATAAGTTACCTTTTGATTTAAAACCATGATGGTTGACCTTGTTTCAGTAGATGTTTGTGGGGATCATTTCCCAAAATACTTGTGGCTGTTTAGTTTAGCCATCACCAGTTCATATTGTGGGAAGAGCATAAAATGTCATGGGACTTTAACCCCTTAAGGACACATGACATGTGTGACACGTCATGATTCCCTTTTATTCCAGAAGTTTGGTCCTTAAGGGGTTAATAGGAAATCCAATGTACTGAGCACAGCAGATTGGCAATGCAAGTGAGATGTACTATTGTAAAAATCATAAACCACCAAATTTTAGAAAAATAAATGTTCTATTGGTAAAAAACAAACAAACATAGCATTATTTATTTGACCTTTATAAGATCCAAGAGACAAAAACTGCACATAGGGAGGATCAAACAGGAATCACCAGTCTATGTTAAGTGTGTGTTGGCTCAATATCTGCTTTAAGATAACAATCAAGGAAATCTGACTATCTTTGTATACAACATTTGAGGTGTTTTTTTTTGTTTTTTTCAGTTAAGTTTAATTGGAAATTTAAAAATATATATATATAAAAGTTACATGCTTAGTAAGTTTTCATTTGGCAAAATAAAATACTTTTTATTATCAAGTATTCAATAAATCTTTGCATTTTATTAAAAAACAAAAACAAAAAAAAACCTCATCCAGCTTGGTTGATAGTTTTGAAAATATTATGATGTGTATTCGTTAAACTCTGAATTGCTGTAAATTCGTATTCAAATGTCAAAGATGAGACTAAAATAGTGGATATTGAGCAGAGCTACAGCCACAGTTTTGGCTATTTTAGACTAACAGGGTTATTCACTAAAGTGAGAACTGTTTTGAATTTAAAATGTAAGGCCAAAAAATAAAATAAAAATTGAAATTCTGACAATTCTAAATATAGTAAATAACCCTGTACATTTTCAATGTATTGCTATCTGTTTATTGAATACAATCATTATGGTTATTAATTTAGCCAGAATTGTGTTAACTAAAAGAGCGTTTCCAATTTTGGGTATTTTAGACTAAACTCTACATATTCTTGGTTCTACACAATTCCTAAATATATTTACTAAGCAATGAGCTGTAGGTGAATAGAAAAAAAATTCTCAAAAGTAAACCCAAACGTTTTTATTTGTTTTAAAGTCTGCATTTTGAGAGCATGGTATTAAATCATTTTTATGAACTATAATTGTATTTCAGTAAAATGAAAAAATAGCCAATTTTTATATTGGTAGATGGAGTATTTACCAAGCTTGTCTATTTTGTCATACATTTAGGTTTACTGCCAAATAACTCCCTCAATATTTAGTAATATGTATTTTTGCCCCAACAGAGAGGAAATAAGAACTGTACAATTCACAACAAAACATATCCAAAAATAATGCGATGTCTACAGAAAAAAAAACACTTTATATATTTATTTTTTTTAGACTTTATTTTATATGACATGCACAAGCTACCATGTGGCATACGACAAAACCACCAAACACCAGTGGAGAGACCCACCACAGACATCCCCTCCCACCCCAACATGCACATAAAAAAATTAAACATAGAAATAAAATAAAACGACTCCCACAAATGACATCTCAGAACACCGCAGATCCCTTGCAACCTACCCTCCCAAAAACTGGTCCTGCCAGTTGTCTCCCTCCCAAAACAAAACAAAAAAAAAATATACACAAAGCTGTTGATATACAAACGTGTTTGTGGTAATGCAGCCTTGTAATGTCAATTTGTTTCTGGTCTTTACTGGCAACCTTTCTCCTCACTATCCACTATTTACCCCTTAAGGACACATGACGTGTGTGACACGTCATGATTCCCTTTTATTCCAGAAGTTTGGTCCTTAAGGGGTTAACTCTTTCACTGCCAGAGAGGCCAGCACATCTTACAGTGAAAGGCTGTGTTGAAAACAGCTGTTGGCTAGTAAGCGGTGCAAATTAAAACAACTATTAATTGTACCATGTTTTCAAAACCTCATCTATGGTTTTTATATCATGGATACTTTCTTCTTTCCCTTAACATGCTCAAATATTAACATGTCCGATTGCATTTTTTTTTTTTATATGCTAATGTCTGGCCTAGAAGGAGTTTGACTTGTGGTGTTTGTTTTCGGGATGTGATTAATTCAGTAGTATGAAGACTGTAATGATATATGGAGTGGAAGGTTTGTAAAAATGCCCAAATGATCAAAGAAGATCAACAATAGGGATCTCCAAACACCTAGCACCATGGTTACCACACAAACTGGGGAAAATGTGGATCTCCATGACCTTCGTAAATCAAGGTTTCTAGTCTGTGGTTAGTAGATTTATTGTGGCTTAGGTTGTCAAACATAGTCAAAAATTAAACTACCTGGGTAAAAAAAAAAAAAAAGTCCTTTGCATGAACTAGTGCAGGGAGATACTCCTATTGTGGCCACCTACTCTAAATACAGGACCAGCAAAAGCACAGTTTTCAATACTGCTCCCTACCCATGTGGTTAGGAGCCTCTATCCATGTCGTCCTTATATAGTGAGATTACAATAGGCTCATGGTTCCTGATATTTTTGCTAATGTATAGCCCTACCTATAGCTCTAGGTATGTATTGGAAGGGAGGAGGAGTCTTGCATAACCTTTGCTAAAATAAAACAGGAAAAAAAAACAACAACAAAAACATTTTACATGCTTTATTGCCATTGAAGCAATGTATCATCTTGCACACATGAAAATATATATTGTAAAGTTACGAACTAAATGGGAGAGTTGACATTTCTTTTCAGTTTAAATTCTCTTCATACTTGTAAAAAGTATATTTTCTACACCATAAATCCTAATGAGATTACAAGTGGTACAATTTGAACAGGCAAGTTGGAAAATTTACCCTGTTGGATTCTCTGACCCCAGCTATTTTGTCCTATATTTTTAGTACTCTGTTACAATGTTTTGCTGCATTTTAGTTTCCTGTCATTTCCAGATATGTTCTAATAAGTGCTACAATATTTCTTCAGCACTTATATGTGACTATGGTAATAAGGGTTAGGGCTTGTTAAGGATTAGAACATGGGTAGTCAACCTGGTCCCTACCTCCCACTAGTGGGCGGTTGGGATTTCAGGTGGGCAGTGGTGGGTTCTGCAGAAAATGCTCTTAGTTCCAGCAGAGAGAGAGAAGGGCCTGGGAGGCTCTGCGTTCCTGCCGCAAGGAGGCTGGTTGGAGCATTGCCATGGCAAAGCTCCAATACAGTGCTGTGCTCGCAGGAGAATAGGAGAGTCAAACTGCACCCGTACCATCAATGGACCACCAGGGCTTGCAGCATCCCCTCCCCCCCCCCCCCCCCTTGGTAAAAGGTAAGAAGAAGGGAGGAAGAGAAATTAAGATAGATTTTCCCATCTCACCCACCTACACGCATCATAGACACACTGACCCCTTCACACACACACAGTACCCCACACTGCCCCCTCACACACGCTTCACCATTTAAACATACAAAGCACCTCTCAAACACAATGCCCCCTTGCAAACTGTGTGACATGTCATGATTCCCTATTATTTGAGAAGTTTGGTCCTTAAGGGGTTAAAAAACAAAAACAAAAAACCCTCCTTTCTAATTAATTTTTTTTTTTAAATCACACTTGCACTCTAAAATTTAGCTAATGTGGCACTGGTGGGCGGTAAGGACATTTTACCATCAACAAAGATACACAAGTGGGCGGCAGGTATTAAAAGATTGACTACCCCTCGATTATTATTATCGCTATTTGTATAGCGTCAACAGATTCCGTAGCG
Source organism: Pelobates fuscus (assembly GCF_036172605.1). Taxonomy (NCBI): domain Eukaryota; kingdom Metazoa; phylum Chordata; class Amphibia; order Anura; family Pelobatidae; genus Pelobates; species Pelobates fuscus. The sequence continues at coordinate 164,189,122 of NC_086319.1, forward strand.
CTTTACAATATTATGAGACGGGGGGGGGGGGGGGGGGTAACTTCTAGGAGATCAATACCATCTAAGACTCCCACAAGAATTCTATATAGGGTAAATATATGTAAGGAATTTCTTGTGTTTTCTCCTATTTTATGTACTGTTTTGCAATTTGTTCCCTGTATATAATTTATTTCTGTATTTTGTACTCAGCACTGTGAATCTCTTTTGTCAGATTAAATATTTACTTAATCAGTTTGTGTCTCTGTTCTCTATGAGCTTCACTCTCCAGAGAACTCAGGTAAACACGTTACCAAAAAGGGTTAATTATAAGTGTTTGATTCGAAAAAGTAGAACTGTGATTCTATAATTCTCCTGTGTGTGGGGTAATCTAAGACGCCCGTGTTTAAAAGTCTTGGTGGTGGCAGTAAAGTGTGTACTAGGGGGTTAGTGTAGAAGGGATTGCAGGCAGGGCTCGAGTCCTGCAGGAACGCGTGGGAACGGCGTTCCTGCACTTTTTCCACAGCAGGAACGCCGTTCCCATTACTAATCCTGCAGGACCCAGGGCTGGCACAAGCGGCTGCCAGAGCAGGGGGAGCACAAATCCGAATCCCCTGCCTCTGACTGGGGACTCGGATTTTTAAACTCACCTCTCCCCCTGCAGTCAGTGGAGTCGTCCGGCCTCTCCTAATGATGTCAGTAGGAGGGGGCGTGGCTTCCTCTGCTCTTCTCACAGGACCGCTGGGGAGCAGAGGAAGTCACGCCCCCTCCTCCTGACATCATCAGGAGAGGCCGGCTTACTCCACAGGCTGCAGGCTGCAGGTTCCAGATCCTGTCCCACCCCTCCTGGCCCAAGGTAAGCCTCAGGGAGGGGGGAAGGCACTTTAGTTTTTTTTTTTTTTTTTTATCCCTTTCCTCAGTCCCTGCCCCCCCTCCTCAGTCCCTGTCTCCCTCCCCAGTCCCTGTCTCCCTCCTCAGTCCCTGTCCTCCCTCCTCAGTCCCTGTCCTCCCTCCTCAGTCCCTGCCTCCCTCCTCAGTCCCTGTCCTCCCTCCTCAGTCCCTGTCCTCCCTCCTCAGTCCCTGTCCTCCCTCCTCAGTCCCTGTCCCCCTCCTCAGTCCCTGTCCCCCTCCTCAGTCCCTGTCACCCTCCGCAGTCCATGTCCTCCTCCTCAGTCCCTGTCCCCCTCCCCAGTCCCTGTCTCCCTATTTAAGGCCCTGTCCCCCTCCTCAGTCCCTGTCTCCCTCCTCAGTTCCTGCCCCCCTCCTTAGTCCCTTTCCCCAGTCCCTGTCCCCCTCCTCAGTCCCTGTCCCCCTCCTCAGTCAATGTCCCCCTCCTCAGTCAATGTCCCCCTATTTAAGGCCCTGTCCCCCTTCCTCAGGCCTGTCCCTGTCCCCCTCCTCAGTCCCTGTCCCCCTCCTCAGGCCTGTCCCCCTATTTAAGGCCCTGTCCCCCTTCCTCAGGCCTGTCCCTGTCCCCCTCCTCAGTCCCTGTCCCCCTATTTAAGGCCCTGTCCCCCCTCCTCATTCCCTGTCCCCCCATCTCAGTTCCTGTCCCCCTCCTCAGTCCCTGTACCCCTCCTAAGTCCCTTTCTCGAGTCCCTGTCCCCCTATTTAAGGCCCTGTCTCCCTCCTCAGTCCTTGCCCCCCTCCTCAGTCCCTGTCCCTTTCCTCAGTCTCTGTCCCCCTCCTCAAGCCCTGTCCCCTTACTCAGTCCCTGTCTCCCTCCTCAGTCCCTGTCTTCTTACTCAGCCCCTGCTCCCTTCATCAGCCCCTGCGCCCCTCCTCAGCCTCTGTCCCCCTCCTCAGCCTCTGTCCCCCTCCTCAGCCCATGGCCCCTTCCGCAGCCCATGCCCCCTCCTCCTAAGCTCCTGTCCCTCTTCCTCAGCCACCTTACTCAGCCCATGGCCCCTTCCTCAACCCATGCCCCCCCCTCCTCCTAAGCTCCTGTCCCTTTTCCACAGCACTGTCACCTTACTTAGCCCCTGTCCCCCCTCTGCCCCTGTCCCCCTCCTCAGCCCCTGTCCACCTTACTCAGCCCAGTGCTCTTACTCAGCCCCTGTATACAAGCATCAGCCCCTGTCCCCCTCCTCAGCCCCTGTCCCCCTCCTCAGCCCCTGCCCCCCTCCTCAGCCCCTGTCCTCCTCCTCAGCCCCTGTCCCCCTCCTCAGCCCCTGTCCCTCTTCCTCAGCCCCTGTCCCTTTTCCTCAGCCCCTGTCCCTTTTCCTCAGCCCCTGTCCCTCTTCCTCAGCCCCTGTCCCTCTTCCTCAGCCCCTGTCCCTTTTCCTCAGCCCCTGTCCCTCTTCCTCAGCCCCTGTCCCTTTTCCTCAGCCCCTGTCCCTCTTCCTCAGCCCCTGTCCCCCTTCCTCAGCCCCTGTCCCCCTTCCTCAGCCCCTGTCCCCCTTCCTCAGCCCCTGTCCCCCTTCCTCAGCCCCTGCCCCCCTTCCTCAGCCCCTGTCCCCTCCTCAGCCCCTGCCCCCTTCGTCAGCCCCTGTCCCTTTCCTCAGCCCCTCAGTTCCTGTCCCTTTCCTCAGCCCCTCAGTTCCTGTCCCTTTCCTCAGCCCCTCAGTTCCTGTCCCTTTCCTCAGACCCTCAGTTCCTGTCCCTTTCCTCAGCCCCTCAGTTCCTGTCCCTTTCCTCAGCCCCCATCCCTTACCTCAGCCCATGTCCCCTTCCTCAGCCCATGCCCCCCACCCCTCCTAAGCTCCTGTCCCTTTTCCACAGCACTGTCACCTTACTTAGCCCCTGTCCCCCCCTCTGCCCCTGTCCCCCTCCTCAGCCCCTGTCCACCTTACTCAGCCCAGTGCTCTTACTCAGCCCCTGTATACAAGCATCAGCCCCTGTCCCCCTCCTCAGCCCCTGTCCCCCTCCTCAGCCCCTGCCCCCCTCCTCAGCCCCTGTCCTCCTCCTCAGCCCCTGTCCCCCTCCTCAGCCCCTGTCCCTCTTCCTCAGCCCCTGTCCCTTTTCCTCAGCCCCTGTCCCTTTTCCTCAGCCCCTGTCCCTCTTCCTCAGCCCCTGTCCCTCTTCCTCAGCCCCTGTCCCTTTTCCTCAGCCCCTGTCCCTCTTCCTCAGCCCCTGTCCCTTTTCCTCAGCCCCTGTCCCTCTTCCTCAGCCCCTGTCCCCCTTCCTCAGCCCCTGTCCCCCTTCCTCAGCCCCTGTCCCCCTTCCTCAGCCCCTGTCCCCCTTCCTCAGCCCCTGCCCCCCTTCCTCAGCCCCTGTCCCCTCCTCAGCCCCTGCCCCCTTCGTCAGCCCCTGTCCCTTTCCTCAGCCCCTCAGTTCCTGTCCCTTTCCTCAGCCCCTCAGTTCCTGTCCCTTTCCTCAGCCCCTCAGTTCCTGTCCCTTTCCTCAGACCCTCAGTTCCTGTCCCTTTCCTCAGCCCCTCAGTTCCTGTCCCTTTCCTCAGCCCCCATCCCTTACCTCAGCCCATGTCCCCTTCCTCAGCCCATGCCCCCCACCCCTCCTAAGCTCCTGTCCCTCTGCCTCAGCTCCTGTCCCCCTCCTCAGCCCCGTGCCCTTACTCAGCCCCTGCATACAAGCGTATCATTTTTTTGTGGTGTGAGGGGGGGGGGGGGGGCGGGGGGAAGGGGGCGGGGAGTGGGTCTTGGGTGAGTTCCTGCACTTTTTTACCCAGGACTTGACCCCTGATTGCAGGGGTTAATTGAGTGGTTGCTGGGACTAGCAACAGGTAACCAGGGGTCTGGTGTCATTAACCCTGTCACTTCCACACTCTCCCCACTGTCTCGGCTGGGCCTATAGCCCACGCTCGTGACAGGGGGTTTAACTAGAAATAGAACAATTGCAAGAAAACTTACAGGAGCGAAAGGTATAAGAGGGCCCTTCTCAAACGAGCTTACAGATTAACTGGTTAAGGCCCACCACACTGATTAATGGGGCTCCATTGCAGGATGACCTACTTTTCACGTGTACTGTAAATGTATCATGTCATTTATCATTATATGTGTAAAAAACAATGCAAAAGCATAAATGAATTTTATATATTTAACAAGCACTCTAAGCTCCATAAATACTACAGTGAGCTGTAGTGTGCCAGTCTCTGTGTACTGGTTACGGTGTTTAGAATGCTTTTTTAAATCCATCACTTCAGTTTTAATAAATTCTGTCCATATATTTCTCCTTATACACCTATAGCCACTGTGGTGTACCTGTTGTGATTTGCAGGTGTTATTAGGCTTGCACAGCACCAGCAATGCACTACACTGCAGCTAAGCACGACCAGTGGCGGATCCAGAGCCTGATCTCGGGAGAGGCACTTGTAGATTATTTAAAGAAATAATCCAGGCACAATAACCACTACAGCTCAGTGTAGTAGTTATGGCGATAGTAGTGCCAGGATCCTATCCCAGTGTAAGTAGTCAAACTGTTTAAGAACAGTTTGACAACTTACCTGGGGTCTGCTGGGATATAGGGCATAGGAGCAGTGGTATGTGTTAGGGGTGAAGTGTGTGTGAAAGGTGCAGTGTGTGTGTGTGTGAGCGGTGAAGTGAGTGTGTGAGTGCGGCAGTGTATGGCAGGGTTGCAGTGTGTGTATGGGGGAAGTGTGTGTATGGGGGACAGTGTGTGTAGTGTGTATGGGGGCAGTGTGTGTATGGGGGCAGTGTGTGTATGGGGGCAGTGTGTGTATGGGGCAGTGTGTGTATGGGGGCAGTGTGTGTATGGGGCAGTGTGTGTATGGGGGCAGTGTGTGTAGTATGTGTATGGGGCAGTATTTGTATGGGGGCAGTGTTTGTATGGGGCAGTGTGTGTAGTGTGTGTATGGGGCAGTGTGTGTATGAGGCAGTGTTTGTATGGGGGCAGTGTGTAATGTGTGTATGGGGGCAGTGTGTGTAGTGTGTATGGGGGCAGTGTTTGTATGGGGGCAGTGTGTAGTGTGTGTATGGGGGCAGTGTGTGTATGGGGCAGTGTGTGTATGGGGCAGTGTTTGTATGGGGGCAGTGTGTGTAGTGTGTGTATGGGGGCAGTGTGTGTATGGGGCAGTGTTTGTATGGGGACTGTGTGTGTATGGGGGCAGTGTGTGGTGTGTGTATGGGGCAGTGTTTGTATGAGGGCAGTGTGTGTATGGGGGCAGTGTGTGTATAGGGGGGAAGGAGGCTTTTTAAAATTTAATTTAATAAAATAAATATAGATTATGTCCCCCCTCCCTTCTTACCTTTACTGGGAGGAGGGGGGACATATTTCGATCCCTGGTGGTCCGGTGGTGAATGCCTGGTGATCCAGTGGTGAGAGTGAACTCTAGCCCGCGCTCCAGGGCTAGAGTTCACTCTCGCGAGATTTGGAGCGTTGCCGTGGTTACCACGGCAACACTCCATGCTCGTGAAAGGAGGACCCGGAGGAGCTGCAGGCTGAGCTCCCGGGTCCTCTCTTCCTCCCCTGCTGGCTCCCCTGGATCCGCCATTGAGAACTACAGTGATTGACAGGAAGCAGCTACAATTTCCAGATTAGGAGGAGCTGTTAATCTAATTAAAAAATGTATATAAAACACAAAAATAATATAGCTCTGTACTACACACCTCATAAGCACACCCCTGACAGAGAATTTGGTTACTCTTTTGAAATGCAAAAATTACAACCAGCCAGGTTAAATTTTCTAGTTCAGTGGTTCCCAACCAGTACTCTTGGCCCACCAACAATCCAGGATTTATGTATTCCCCTGTTTTTTTGCAATGGAGATACTGACAAAACCTAGACTGTTGGTGGATCCTCCGCTTAAAATTTTCATAAAACCAGCTTTTTGAGATCAAACTGCTATTCTGGGGTTGTTTTATTTTTTGAATCAACAGCAAAAACAGATGTGAGAAAGGCTCAACTGAAAGGATGCAAGTTTTCAGTCTATGTAGCTATGTACCCCTTTCCCTTATTTAGTCCATACTTTTCCCTCAACCAAATATCTATCCATTTTTTTAATACATATTCTCTCATATTTAGTTACCTGTTCATTAAGCACACTTTTTATCATCTCCTATTTTTCAACTTTCATTTTCTGTATCCAACTCTAGGATAGCGTGAGTGAAGTATTTACATAGAAAGCTGCATGTTCTACAGTTTCGAACTACTACATGTTGTTTATTTTTATTTCTTACATTTCTTGCTCCAATATATATGTTTTGGCTCTGTTATTTGGTCCTACATAACTTACATCTAATTCCTCACTCTACTGCTCTCTACCCACATAACTAGTCCTTCCTGTCTTAGAATCTTTCTTTTCCCTTTTTTTATGTTCATACACTACAGCTACCACACGTAATATGACTTCTATAAAAAAGTGTTTGCTTAGATACTACCTGAGCATCTAGCTATTTTATTTCCCATTCCATAACTATACTTCACTTCCTCTTGATTATATGCCCTCGTTTCAGAAAGGACCTCACCATCTGTTCCTGGATACTAAAATGTATAATTTACTTGTGTAATTGTTCACTGAATATAATGCTATGGAATAGAATGGTAATTTTTTTTCTTTGCAAATAATATTTATACTTATGTATTTTTTCTGATTCGGTTTTTAGGTTTAATGAACAATAACATTTACAGTTATGAAGTTTAGTATCAGTTTAAAACGTGAATCTCCATATCTAACTATATCTATACACACGTAGATTCACATCTCATAACACTTTCACTTCTGCTACGTGTCATATGAATTTGTTACAATGTCGTGTCCCAAATTATCCTAAAACCTGTCAATAAGTAACCAGACACAATAAGGGTACACAATGTAAAAATGAGACAATTCCACCCTTGAATTGATCTTTATACATAATTGCCAATGTTTTCATCTCTGAAAGGTATTTCACTAGAGGTGGTCTCTCCTTCAGGCAAAAAAGACACTAGCCTAGAGACCCAGCATTAGGAGAGACAACGGATAAGCCACCAAGAATTGTGGATTAAACATGCATCGCAGTCCATGACTTACATGTGTCATCCATTGCTGTCTGTTTTCATCTGGATTTCATGTGTTTATATAATTAAATTTGGAGCCCCAAAAAGTGAGATCAAATATAGATGGCCACCAAGCACTCATGATTGTCCACAACACCCAGACTACCCTCATCTTTTGAGTTGCTTAGACTGATGACAGTTTTCCTTGGCTTATGGTCATAACTTATATATCCATTATATATATATATATATATATATATATATATATATATATAATTTAAGTGTGCTGAAAAGGTCATATTACCTCTTCATTACAACAGTAGAATTACTGATATGAAAAGTAGATTCTAAGAAAAGTAGTTACTAAAAAAAGACATTTGAGAAGACTAATACTAAAAGACATTGGACATTTTATAATAATGTTATCCAGGCTTTTGGCACCTTCTGTGTGCCAACATATATTGTATAAAAATTTTGGAATGCAATAGCAGGTGAAGGTGTGAGGAATAGATTAAGAACACAATGAAGGCTTTACAACCTGACTTCTTCAGATATTTAGTTTCCAGAATGAAGAACATAGTTTACAAGTAGCCTGTTCTAGAAGAACTCCTAGACAGCACTGAAAACCTTTGGAGCGCTCCGCAAAATATAACTTTTCCTGCAAGGTTCAGCAAACACTCACGTTCCAGGTTGTAAGGAACCTGATGACATTTTTGGGATTACAGCTTCCTTAAAATGCAACAAGCATGCAAAAATAATACCCATACATACTAAGTACAGGTAAACCAAAAGCTCTACAAAAAAGGATATTGAAGGCTGACATTGCAGTCTACAAATAATACTTCTTCAGTGCCCTCCCTCCTTACTGGCTGGATTGACTTTTACTTGAGGATTTTGTATTGAGTGCGTAAGGAGGGTGCGTTTAGAAAAAAAAAATGGACAGAATTGAGCACTAGAAAGTGGAGCTTTATGATATAATTTAGTTAGGCATGGCACATGAATGAGAGGAAAGGGGTTATTTAAAACTATCTATGTATTTTCAATAGAGCTTTAAAGTGGCGCGGTCACCTCACACTTACCTTACAATTATTGTTTCCTCTTTTCGAATCTGTACTTTTTTTTCTTAATTTCCAATCTATTCTCTTTAAAACACAACAAAATAGGGACTACTTTTTCTTATGTATTTTTCATACGCTTGACAAATCTTGACAATGGGTGGAGTTTAAGGCAAGCTTTGCCCTTTGTTAGATTGACAGAGGAAGTGAAGCTTGTGTTAGGCCCCACCCTTTGTCAAGACTTGTCAAGTGTAGGAAAAAACAAGATAAAATAGTCCCTACTTTGTCTTGTTTTAAATGGAAACCGACCAGAAATTAAGTAAAGAACAGATACTGAAAGAGGAAGAGAACAACAGGAGATATTTGAGGCAGCTCCACTTTTAAGTATATTCCATAAATCATTTAGTATATAATGGGATTGTACATTTGAAGTTCCACACAAGTTTATATTTAGTTGACTGACTGTCATGTTGAGCCATATATTTTTTCTTTGTACCGTTAAACGTAATCACACACAGAAATGTTCTGCAGATAACACCAGAAGATATTGACTTTGTATCGTGTTGTATGTTTCTGTGCCTGGATCCAACCGCAAGAAAGTAAGTCTGTTGTCTTAAGTGGCCCACAGTCCAAATCTTTTTCAGAAAATCTTCAATATTTAATTTCACACACCCTGTAATAATATTGTGGTAACTGTTATGCCTTTCTTTTGTATTTCATTATACTCTGAATCTTATCTCATGTTTGTAAACATTTGATATTGTAACATCCGCTACATATGGATGGAGACCACTTCCCTCTTAATAGTGTTTTTCCCCTTCCATTCTTTTACCACATACATTAATTGTTTTACTATTGTTAAATTTTTGTTTTGAAATCGTTTTAAAATATGTTCGATAAAAAACGTAAAAACATTATTTGAAAAGAAAACTGGGGAACCAACTTCTTCCATTAGATAATACAGACGCAAACATAGGACAGCTATCCACCAAAAATCAACAAGACCTCACAATTCTAAAGTAACATTATCAGCTTTAGAAAGTTAGATAAAAGTGTTTCCTGATCAACCCATGACAGCTTTAACTAATGGGTAACTCCTCCCCTCACAACACAAATGAACATAATGGCATTCTGAAATTAGAATAACGCCTTTTCTATTGGGCATGCTTTGTTACCTGTCCTTCATAGCAGTTCAGAAGCAGCCTGGGTTAATATGTCATTTTTTTATTTTATGCTCACTGGGCAAATATTTCTGTAGGCTGGTCAGGATTCAGCCACTTTTTCCATGAAGTACTTGCAAGCAGCACATATGCAAGAGTTGCTCCCCAGGTGTACCCCTTTTAGAAAGGGGGGGTCTGAACTAAATGTTCTTTTCAATGAGATGACTGTGGCACATGCAATGTATAAGGTATAGCCAGGGCTCACCCTTTTATTACCTGAAGACCCAGCAAAGACGAGACAGGGGGGATATGATAGAAACATTTAAATACATAAAGAAACATTTAAATACATAAAAGGAATCAACACAGTAAAGGAGGAGACTATATTTAAAAGAAGAAAAACTACCACAACAAGAGGACATAGTCTTAAATTAGAGGGACAAAGGTTTAAAAATAATATCAGGAAGTATTACTTTACTGAGAGGGTAGTGGATGCATGGAATAGCCTTCCAGCTGAAGTGGTAGAGGGTAACACAGTAAAGGAGTTTAAGCATGCGTGGGATAGGCATAAGGCTATCCTAACTATAAGATAAGGCCAGGGACTAATGAAAATATTTAGAAAACTGGGCAGACTAGATGGGCCGAATGGTTCTTATCTGCCGTCACATTCTATGTTTCTATGTTTCAAACAACCTGGGTGTGCCACTTTTAGTATCACATTGCTTTCTGTAATATAAACCATCTCCCTGTGGTGATAAGAAATGACATATGGATGAAGTGCATGTAGAAGCCTTTGGAGTAAGAATAATAGGCAGTCAGTTGTGCAGACAGAAACATATCCTTAAAGGTATACTTCTTTAGGACAGTGGGGTTTTAAGGTTCTTTTTCCCTATCCTTTTTTTAATAAAAGTGTATGTTACATTATCACACATAAACAGAGTTTACAATGATTGTGATATTTACTTTGTTCTATACAACCATGTTTTAAGTGAAGTTTCTTTACGAGATCCATTCATTGCTCAATTATTGATCTGTTTAACAACTCAGTGTTCATTCCCTTTCGCCTCAGTTCTACCACGGAGTAATTGACACACCTGTTCCTGTGTACTACCCGGCTTAGTTTGTCGCAGCTAAAATAGGATTATTCTCTTTGGCAAGTCACCTTAACGTCCTTTTCTTATATACCCTTTGAACATATACTTGTGTACGGACTGATTTCTGGCTTACCCGGATTTGTTTATGAACCTACACTTCTGACTGGACTGATCCCTCGGCAATGATTTAGGCTCAGATTTTTTTTTTTTTTCAGGCTGGTGTCTGAGAGTTAAGCACTTAGGTTTGATATTTATGTTTAATGACCCAAAGTTCAGAGCTCTATTGTTCATACACTCTATAGGTTATAATCTCACAGCAATAATATTTATTGTTCAGTTTGAAGTTTATGGGACAATCGCCATTCTGTAAACAGAGTAATCCTTCCTTCTGCTAAGCAAATCCAGCCCTATATGCTGAAACTCACAGTCTCTCAATTTCTGATTTGAAAGTGTTATTCATTGTGTATTCTCTCTGTATTAGAGAAGGTCATTTTTAATATAATTATTGCCTAAACATGTTTCCAAGTTGTATTTTAGGAAGCTAATATTTCTTATAGCCACTAGTGCTCTATTTATCTATGATGTTCCATGTGATTGCATGTATTACCAGTAGCCTTTAGAGGTCACTTTTTGTGTGCCTGAGCAGATATAGTGTTGATGTCCCATTGTAAATGTTTATTAGGTTTTTTGAGTCAGTTGTACCCTGTCAATTCTTCTGTGAGGATAGAAACTAACCTATTAGTTAATGCTGCAATGGTGAATGATCAGGAAAAGAATTTACCGGTTTTCCTATTACAGTCAAAAACTTTTCAAAGTCTTCTTTCAACTTTTCATAACAATAAACCGCACACATCGACATGAATAGTGAATGATTAACCCCTTTAAGGACACATGACATGTGTGACATGTCATGATTCCCTTTTATTCCAGAAGTTTGGTCCTTAAGGGGTTAACTATTATTTCCAAATCAAACTGCTATCCGTGTCCCTGGTGTGGGATGCACAAAATAATGCTGGATTTCTTGTAGCTACAGACCAGACTCCATTTTCAACAATACCAGGATGATTTAAAAAGCCAAACTGATTGACAAGCTATTGTGACAAAACAGTGAGCCTCTCCTTTGGATCCATATTTCTTTCTACATACAAAGTACTTCCTCTAACCGGCATATGCCCTTTGCTTAAGTAGATATGTTTATCAGGAACAGACGAGAAATTTTAGTATGTTTGCGGCTGACTGTGCAGCATTTAAAAGGCTTTTCTTAAAGTGGCTCTGTCAGATCCTCCTAAAAAACAGAGTATTTCATAAAGATTACATCTTCATGGAATACTCAGAACGACTGTGTTGGAATTTCTCTGAAAATCCAATGCAATCGAAAGATATTAGACAAAGTTTTACCAAGCCTGACAAAACCTGAGAAAAAGCATAGCTACCGCCAGCAAGTTTTGTCATTTCACTCAGCTGTCCCTAGTGATGGCTGTGAGGGAAAAAAGGCACCATCTATGGAGGCTCCCGCGGTCTTGCAGGATCCTACATAGACATCAGTAGTGTATTCCAATGCATGTAATAAAGTACTGATGTGGGCTCCTGGCAGATAAAACGCTAGGAGCTGAAGAAAATCCGCCAGATGGTCATGGCCGCAGGTGTGAAGGACATCTTTAAGTATGTAAAACATACTTTCCCCTGTACACCCAATCCACTGCACTGCAAACAGCAAAGTCACCATCAGGGGACTTTGGAAAATACGCAGATCCCAGAAGATGACAGAGCCGCATTAAATCTAGCTCTGCCTAGAAGACACTGATACTGACCAAAAGACTCCCATAATCTCCCTAACATAACACAAGTGCTAACAAGTAACCCACATCTCACTAAAGTGTCAGTTCTCCAGCCAAATGCCCTGTGCCTCCATGTTTCAAATCATACAGGGATTATTATTGCTCGTTGTGAGTGTTATATATGGCACTTTGTGATTGTAAGCACTTAGGCACAGCTATGCTTAATTTCCTCTTATTTGCATAACACCAGTATTCTGACAGATGTTTTACATATTAATCCTCTACTGCTTATGGTGTCTGAGGTTAGCAAAAGTCAGAGATAAGGTAAGTACTTGCACAGACCTTGTAGATAACGATTACAAGTCGGTTTAAGATTCATCAGTAAACAATGTTAATTTGCAGCCCTGCAGCTTTTTCGGTCTGTTTTCAGCTACTGTTTTTTTATTTTTTTTTAGTCTTTTAGTTTTTGCATACTGAAAACTATTCAGTAGCACTGGACCTGTGAGACCAACCCTGACATTGTTCATCTAGGAAAACGGTTCCACATTAGGCCACAATTAAGTCGTAGGTGACTGGCCAAACCTTCCTTGACCACTGTCATCTCCAGGTTTTTCCCATGTTCAGTAGAATATTCTCATATGGACCCCAACTGCCAAAAAACAGACCCTGTTCCTATGTGAGAGTTTATACCAGTGTAACCTCTGTACTAGGTTTTGCATGTACAGTATAAGAATGTGCAAATCTACCATTGTAGCCTTCATTCGGCCCTTACTGCAATGTGCAGACAACAGCTCCAATCTGGTTTACAAAACACGTCCACCAAACTCTTCTTTGTTGCAGCACTGGCTCTTCCTTCTTCTTCTGTGCTCCTCAGACCTGTGCTGGCTTCCATAGGAAGCAGACATTAAGCCAGCTGTACCCAGCCCCAATCAGCTATGGTAAGTGGTCACTGACGCCTGTTTCTGAGAAAGGCGCAGAAGCTCCTCTCTGATGGCCTTAATGAGGGATGCAGAAGAATGGCTAGGGTGGAGGTCCTCAGCTGACCCTGATGGGTAACAGATTGGAGGTGGAAGATGAGAGGTGGGCAAAGGCTGACGTACAGGGCCTCTATTCACCGAGAACATCTGTGGTGCTCCATAATCCTGGGGTCCATGCGAGTGACTCTAAATGTAAATAAAACGTACGCCATTAATTTATCTCACATTTTTTTTAAAATGAATGACTTAATAACTTATTTTTTTAAAATAACTGAAAGCATGCTTCTGTATTAAAAGACTATAGTCCAAAAACAAAAAGCTGCAGTCATAGAATCCCTCAATTAGTATTACATTAGTTCTCTTAATTTTCCAACTGTAATCAATGGTAATGTTCTCATTTTTGCAATAGTCTTACAAAATGTATGTGTTCTTACATCAGAACAAAATGTATGTGTTCTGATTGACAATGTAATACTTTGTTAAAACAGGACACTTACAGGATCTCTGTGAGTGACATTTCGTGTGTTCTCCTCTTCCTGATGATAATATGAAGACCAGCCAGGACCTGTAGATGGCTGTTGTCCCACTCTGTTTTGAGGTTCTGAGGTTTGAGCCCCCATTCTGCTGGCAATTCCCACCTGCGTCAGTTGGTGAATCTGAGCAGACCCTTTAACAACAGAGAGAAAGTGATCAATTCAAGTTCATATTATAAAAACTGCTGCACAAGTGCTACATGCATAGATGCACAGCAGCCAATTGAAAATACAACTTTATTGATCTAACACAAAAATGCAAACATGCCAGCAATTACAATTATAAATTAGTAGGTACAAGTAAAGGTTGGTCCAAGCACTCAAGGTTCAATAGCAAGCAGATTAAATGTAGAAAACAGCAATAAGAAAAGAGTGTAGTTTTCCTATTCCAAATTCAATCAATTATAAATCGGTAGTGACACAGGCTTAACATGCTATGCAAACTAAATGTAATGTGTATCAAGACCCTGTAACCAAGCTAAAACTCACATGCCTCAAAATCTAACCCCAACATTTCAGCATCTCCTTATGCCTTTATCCATGGACAAGCTTGTAGCTCTGCTACATTAAATCCATTTAAAAACGCCCAGGACCCATCATTTTTGACTTCATAATACATAACAATTCTGGGATAAAAGTAAAATACAACTGACTAATAATAAGCTGAGGTTTAGGATTGGTTAGGCTCAAGCGGACTCTTTACATGGTTAAAATAGACAACACAGAGATCTAACATCTGCTTTTGGTTAATTAGATGGTGAGTAATTGTTAGAAAGCTAACTAATGTAAATCAAGGCAGTTTAGCAGAAACCCAAGTTATAATTATTAAAAGGGTAAAAAGTGGATAACAGAATCGTAGTAAATACTCACAATGCTTGTTCTAGTTAAAAACACTACAATGTACAATCCGGTTTAATGGTTCGCATCACAACATATGACATCATCACTCACATACCTGCAGTGCTGCCTAGGGGTCGTGGTCTTGCAACAGAAGGCACTTCCTCTGGGTACATTCCCCTAGCTGGATACTGGGTATCTGCTTGTTGAGAATCTGATGGTATTGCCTCTGCTGGGGGTAGGAAACCAGAACCAAATCCTGGACTTCTGTTCCAAAAAAACGTCATTAAGAACAATCTTAGTGACTAATATATAATGTGTATAGCCAGTAACAAGTCTCTCAATTAGCTCAAAATTGCCCAGATATTAAAGAAGACATTGGAAATTGTACTGAGTGATAGAAGGCATTTTTATTCCTGCCTGGAATCAGAATGCTTCAATATGACCATAACACACAGTTCTGGGAGCCATCAGTCTCATACAGATTTACTTTCCTGAATGACTAGCAATGCCTGTGCAAAACTACATGTCACATTTTTCAGGTGATATTATACAATTTCCGTTTCTACTAAATGCGTTCCTCCTCTTTTTTTTCACAAATACAATTCACTTGAATTTAGGGTGTGATTTACTTGGTTGCTAATTACACTAATTACATGGATTATTTCTTTATTTATAAGAGTACTCATTTGATTATAAGAATCTATCTATTTATAAGTAACCACTTTTGTAAATCAAATAAAATAGTTAATATGAGTTCACAAAGATGTAACATTCTACAGTGTTTAGAAAAAGGTCCTTACATGCAATTAAATAATTTGAGCCGAATTGTGGTGTTGCATGTTTTGCTTATGCACGTTATGTGTGGTCAGATAGGCAGACAAACGAAGTATAGTTTACTGATAAATCTGCTATTTTAGCAGTCACATTAATTCTTTAATTGCTCATAACCTGTATTTTTACACTGTATTTAAAAAGATTACACCAAAACTGATGGATCCTGAAGATTTGAAGATACTGAAGGTCCTTAAGGACCAAACTTCTGGAATAAAAGGGAATCATGGCATGTCACACAGGGTTTAAAAAATTTTTTATTTTTTTTTTAAGTTACCTTTAATTTGTTACATTACAAATAATAAGGATAAAAGTAGTAATGATAAGATGTTTGTGAAAGTGAATCTGTTACGTTTGAACAGTGTGATCGGTACTAATAGAAAATAAAATAGAGCCTTTACTAGAACAAAGTTCAAACTTGGCGATCTCTCCCTCAACTCAGGAGTAGGAGTAAATGGTTAATAAGTTAACTTTCACCTTATCCTTCCTACTTGTATCCTTATTAATTTGAATGACTAAAGTTTGTTTCTCTTTTTTTATCTTAGATCTACATTTTGACTATCCCTGATCTAGTCTCTTCTTTTTAATAAATACATGTGAAAAAAAAACAAAAAAACCCTTAATCATACAGAATAAAATAGAAAAGTAGAAATGGATACCAAGCATATAAAGGTAAAAAAATATATTCGTGGTAAACATGAATATTCGAACAAACAGATCAGGTCTTTTCACCTAAAAAATAAATAAAATACACTTCAGTGACATAGTCATATCCTTACCATACTGATCACCCACCCCAGGATCACTACACCTCTAGACCTATCTCCAATTTAGCTCCAAATAGGAACCAGTACCACTTTCACAATTCACCCAAAAGACAACAATACCAACCACGATATAAAAAATACCCATCGTCCAACCAGTATTATATAAAACATCAACAGTCTCCACCCAGATATCGTAAAACTTCACAACACATTCCTAAACAACAGCCCACCTCACCACACTACCGTAACCTAAATGGATACACTGCTCATTCATCTACACAATACAATAACCCCAAAACAATCACCACTAGACCACAGAGATAGAGACATGCATACAAAAACTATGACACAACTAAATCACCAATTCACTATAACCACACTAATAGATGATAGCTACTTTCTGTGGACTCTGAAATCAATAATGAAGATTATTTTTTAGAAATTCACACAGACAAGTGCACAAGCTCAAACTCCTTATCCAACAAGAGTAAGGAAAATAAGTTTAAGTTTAGAGGAAGGAGAAGTAGGAGAAGATCACAAAAGAGAAAGCTCAGAGAGACAGTAACCAATATTAACGAAAAGGAACATGGAATTTTTAATCTATCCCAAAAGGTTTTTCTATCCACTCAGATATCCGTTTTA
The DNA here is from genome assembly GCF_036172605.1 of Pelobates fuscus. Lineage (NCBI taxonomy): Eukaryota > Metazoa > Chordata > Amphibia > Anura > Pelobatidae > Pelobates > Pelobates fuscus. Next base: position 164,205,669 of record NC_086319.1, read on the forward strand.
ACTAAAGGTCTTAAATTTGCACCCACAAATGCTTTTAAACCCTTTCAGGCTGTTTTAGATGTCAATACATTTATTAGAAAAGCAACCCTTAAGATACTTTTTATCGATAGAGATTCAAATGTCCACCCTACTCATAACCAAACGTCAAATGTCCACCCTACTCATAACCCCCTCCCCTTTTGGAACCACCTAATGATCCCAAAATAATATCTACCTCTTTAAAAAAAACGCTCAAAGTTCTATCCGGCAAACTCTAAATCAGGTGCCTTAGAAATTTTTGAAAAATTAGTTCTGAAAGATATGGATAAAATAAAAAATAACAAATATGCTGATCAAAATGTAACTCAGGTGGAACAAATAGCACTTAAAGAGCTGAAAACAGACAAAGAAATTGCTATAAAACCCGCAGACAAAGGGGGAGGTATAGTAATACTCTAAAGAAATATATACCAATGAAGCTATGAGACAACTTAACAATCCGAAAGTGTACGATAAATTATCTCACGACAAAATGAAACAAATCCACCTGGTAGGCCTATTGTTTCAGGTATCGGGTCGATTTTATCTAACTTATCAGAATATCTTGACATCTTGCTACAACCATCAGTCAAAAATATGGAGTTCTATTTTAAAAGACTCCATGACTCTCCTCGGATTTTTAAACACTTTAAATTGGAAAGAGTCCTATTTTTTTAGTAACGTGATGCACAATCCTTGTATACTATCATACCACACGACAAGGGTTGTGCAGCAGTAGAAAAAAATCTTAAGATTAGAAAATAAAATTCCAGAAGAACAAATACTTTTTATTATACAATGCATTTATACCATTTTAACTAACAACTATTTCTGGTTTTATGACTAATTTTACATACAAAAACAAGGCACAGCGATGGGCACCAGGTTTATGGCCAAATGGGGAACAGTGGCTATTTTGGGAGAGCATGAATGGAGGGCAAGCCTGGTGACCTATTTTAGATATAGTGACGATATGTTTTTTATCTGGGAAGGAACCGAAAATTCCCTCAACAATTTTTTAAACTATCTCAATAATAATAACAATGGCATTGTGTTAACATGGGAATATAGTAAGACCTCCATTAACTTCCTGGACTTACACATTTTTATACACAAAAATCAGATAAATACAAAAACATTTTTTAAGAAAGTTTGTAGCAACAATATAATAGATATATCCAGTTGCCACTACAAACCTTGGCTACATGGTATTCCAAAAAGTCAGTTTCTTCGCTTAAGAATAAACTGTTCAAGTCTACAAGATTTTGATGATCAATCTGAACTACTTAAAAAAAACTCATTGAAAATACAAATAGATCCGAACTTTTAAAAAATAAAAACAAACACACTGACAATTCTATCTCATTGCCAATTACCTTTGATTTTAGTAATAAAAGTAACATTGTGAAAAAAAATTGTTAACAAGCATTGGCATATATTAAAACAAGACAACATTTTAAAAACCATTATTCCAGACAAACCAAATATTGTATTTAGAGGGGCACCGAATTTTAAATCCATACATTTTTACAAAAATCTGCACAACCCAGCCCCCTCCTTTTTAACTAAACTTATGGGCTTTTTTAAATGCAAGTGTACAGTCTGAAGAAGTACTAATTGTGAGGTCAAATAAAAAACTACACACTTTAAATCCACAATCACAAATAGATCTTATGTAATCAAAGATTTTATAAATTGTAACACCAGGAATGTTATATATTTATTAGAATGCCCATGCGGGCTAAAATATGTGGGCATGACCACTCGTTGCTTAAAAATAAGGTTGGCAGAACACTGCCGTAATATAATCAAAGGATACGAAAATCATTCAGTATCTAAACACTTTATGTACATGAGAAAAATCCTAAAATTTTAAAATGTGTCGGGATAAAGAAATGCAATGTACCATGGAGAGTTGGTGACATCAACATTTTTTTAAGAAGCACAGAGATGGAATGGGTTTTTAATTTAAAAGCTCTTGCCCCACAAGGTCTCAATGCGGATTTCGATCTGCACAAGTTTTTATAATACTGCTCTCATTTTTAAATTTATTTATGTTTATTTTCAATGCCTATTTTTTATTATTTATTTGTATTTCATCTTATTTTTAATTTTATTGTTATTTTTATCTTTATTTTTATATTTTCATTTTATATTTTGCAGTTTCTTTCCAATTTTCCATATAGTACTATTTATTTTATTTATTTATAACAATATTAGCTTTATTATGAGTGCCCTTCTTCATACATATTTATCTACAGTTTAATATTATCCTTCAGTTTGGGTATTGGTTTTATGGTTTTGCCTTTATTAAGTTCATTTTTATTCTCTCTATGTTGAATTATTCATATGTATATACTTATGCTACACATTCAATTAATACTGTTATGTTGAATATCAATGCTGTTATGTAGAGATATCAATGCTCCCCTGTGCAGTTCCTTTTGAAACTTTAAGTTGTATCTGCGAGAAAAGAGAGATTATATTATATCTCTCTTTTCTTTCAAAGGCCGCTCACGTGATGCGGAAGCATGCAGTTACTCACTCAGATGACGTGGATTGCCACGGGTTAGTGACGGCGCGGCTATCACCGCACTCCCCTCCCATCCGCTACGAGACATGCGCAGAATAAAGAACACCCCACACATGCTCACATAGACTATCACATGACGCGGAAATTATGCAGAACATCACGTGATATATTAAAAAACGATGTAACTTTTAAAATAAGCCTCGTTTTTGCATAAGCGATCTACTACATAAGTACTAACTAAACAGTTTATTTATGAATGAAATGTTTAAACGCTTTTTTATATTTCTTACAAAATATTGTTACTGACCCGCCCCTATGACGTCATTTTGGCGCCAAAACCGAACAATTTGATTGTCACTACTCCCTATATAAACCAAGAGATGCCAGGTTGATTATTTTTATCTGTTTTTATCTACTTGATAAAGCCTTGCAAGGCGAAACGCGTTGTAGATATGTTTTATTTATTTTATACCAATAAAGGAATCTTTTAATACCTTTTTAAACCTGTCACTCTGATTTTACCATCTCAAGCGAGGACTAAAGAATCCTAGATGGGGAATATACCACCAGCGCCCTACTCATCGAGCAGTGAGTCTGCCCAAAGAAATGTGAGTACATCTCTTCTATTGCGAATAATTTAAAATGTTTTTGCTACAGTGAGCACTATATCTGCCATTTTTACTTTCTCGGTCCGGAATTGCTATCATTGGAAATATCTGGAGAAACTACCTACCACACATATCCCAGAAGTGGGGATCATTCCACTTCACGCTATACACATCAGAGCTGGATATAGCTCGTAAATGTGAGTAGAATAGAACCTATACAATATTGTATACATATCTGATTATATACTGTACCACTGGAGTCTTCTTTCTTATGTCTTACATGTACTTCTGGAACTACGAGAACTCAACCCCCAAGAATGTTTAATTTTATCCAGTTTTGCTGTTCTTTTTAACCCCTTAAGGACACATGACATGTGTGACATGTCATGATTCCCTTTTATTCTAAAAGTTTGGTCCTTAAGGGGTTAAAGACTTTTATACCCTTTTTAATCCATTATACTTGTATAATTTTTGGCATATTCCAATTTCGATTAGGTGCAATCTTGCTCTCCTTTGCTTTATTTTATTAATTTTAATGACTAAAGTTTGGTTCTCTTTTTTATCTTGGATGTACATTTTGACTATCCCTGATCTGGTCTCTTCTTTTTTTTTTTTTTTTAATTCTTTATTTTTATTGTGCAGTGAGTGAGAAATAACATATAAACTCTTGGTGCCCCAATAGCATTCCTCGAGCACAGTTTCAAGCGTAACATTTGGAACAATAAGGTTAACGGCACATTTTTTTTAAAACATTACAGTAGTGTTGGTTAGAACAGGATAATTAGTGTAATTTATATGACTGAAACAGGTAATGAGCATGCTGAGTTGTTAGATCATCCTAACAGACTAGGGAATTAAAACAGAGAAAAAAAAAAAAACATTTAGCAGGGATTATTTAGTTAGGCTAGGCTTCAGACACTGCTTATACGAGCGATTATTATAGTTGCATGAAAGGTGTCACCGTTTAGCATGGGCTAGTGATGGCAGATATTTGTCGTGCTGAGAAATACAGTATATTCTACAATGCCATGACAGCAGGGCAAACCGAAATAATCATACAGTTTCACATCGTCTTGGTATATAGAAGCAATGCACATTTTTATATTTTAGTCTTGCTCTCGCAACGTAAGTACATCGCTGTCCTGCATAGTGCTGGTGATATTAATTAGTAACAACAAGAAAGAATGTAAGCATGTAAGCAGGGGGTGAGTGGTTGCTCGATCTAGTATTTTGAACAGGCTCAGTCTAACCCAGGAGTATGTTGATGCAGTACTTAGAGAATAGCAGGCATGCATCATATAATAACAAAACATAGGCATAGCACTGGGACTTCAGCTATAGCTTATGGGGATGGCTAAAAGGCATCATAGCAACGTGGGTCGAACCCAACCCATGCTAGCTAGGACTGCATGAGCCGTGATCAGACCCAGAGGTACATAGGAGAGTGTCCATATGGAGGTAGCACCTTTATACCTTAGAGATAGTGTAATCAGGCAAGACATTGGCAAAGTCGTGAGAGATAGGACACAGGAACAGTCACAAAATACCGCTGGTTGAGTCCAATTTGGGGTGCTCTGGCGACTCGAATTCTGTTGGCTGTCCGGTCGCTACATGTTATGGGATCAGCCTACGCCCGTTTGGGTGAGTCCTGGCAGCCACGAGGGATGTAGTGGGGGGTTACCCCGCTGGATGTTGTAATTCTCCCGCCAGGGTTGGGCCGCAAGTTGCAGAGGTCTGTGGACAGTCCGTTCGGGCTCCCTCCTGTAGGTTGTGGGTGGGCCCTCTGTTTGTTGTGTCTGCCGGCAACCATCTTCTTTGCCACCCGGCACAGCCTGGGCAGTCGACAGGGGGGCAGGTCTTGCACATTGGCGGGTCCCGCTCTGAAGCATGGGGGCGCGAGTGTTGGTGCTCAGCAAGCCCGGCGCCGTTCTCTGCCGTGCCGGTCTTCTGCTTTGCTCCCCTCGGGGGGCCGCTCTGGAGCCACGAGGGGGTTTCCCGTCCAAGTGCCGCCGTGTTGCCGGGCGGATCAAGGCCGTCGCCTCTTTCAGCGCCAGCTTGAAGGCTTGTCTCTGGGCGTTTAGCCGCTTCCAGAGGCTGGCACGTAGCCGTTCGCAGAACTCCCATATGTGCGCGGGAGGCTTGGTAAGTGTGCGCTTTTTCTTGGGCTGTGTTAGAGTCGCCATCTTGGTTTGGCCTTCGCAATCCAGTTTGGTCGTTTTTTTCGATTGGTCTAGTTTTGCTGCAGAGGCTTTCGTCTCCAGCTTGGACCGGGATGTCCCCCACCGGTCCAGAGGGGGGGGGAGCAGGGCTGTGTTGTGTTCATGCTGGGAAGTGCGGCTCACGGCGGGGGATCGGCCGCCTCCCCCGGACCGCAGGCCCCGCTCTGTTGTAGGCCGCATGGTCGGCATTGGGTTTCCTGCCGCGCATCGGCTCCGGAGAGGTACCGTTTTGTGGCCCTTGGCCTCGTGAGTCGTTCCCCGGTCACCTTGTGCCGCCATCGTTGGCAATTTCGTTGGTATCGCTGTGATTGTGCCCGTTATGGCAGGAGCTTGCATATTGTGCGGCCGGCCATCTTGGCTGTCAGGCCCCGCCCCCCCTGGTCTCTTCTTTTTAATAAATACATGTGAGAAATTAACCAAAAAAACAAAAACCTTAAAGGGACACTCCAGGCACCCAGACCACTTCTGCCAATTGGAGTGATCTGGGTGCCAACTCCCACCACCCTTAACCCTGCAAGTGTAATTATTGCAGGTTTTATAAACTGAAATAATTACCTTGCAGGGTTAAGTCCTCCTTTAGTGGCTGTCTCTCAGACAGCCACTAGAGGGACTTCCGTGTTCTTAAAACACAAAAAGTGTTTTAAACAACGCTGGTTGTCCTCATGCTATGCATAGCATGAGGACCTCCAACATCGCCAGAATCCCCATAGGAAAGCATTGAATTGCATGCGCATTAGGTCTCCCCCGCCAACGAGGAGCGTGGGCGAAGCCTGACCCAGTGCTTGATTCAGGTAAGTCATTGAGTGGGTTTTAACCCCTTCAGCAACATGGGGTGGTGAGTGGGAGGGAGAGGGCCACTGTAGGGCCCTGCAGTGCCAGGAAAATTGATATGTTTTCCTGGCACTGGAGAGTCCCTTCAAGATCGCACAAGAGCCAGACGACTGTTCCTTCTGTGACTTTAAATTGCACAACACTTGAGTTCTGCAAGTGAAGATGTTTTAAAATGCTTAGAACCTTCTCCTCTGTTTCCTTGGACCCAAATTCTTGTGTATAGAGCAGAAATTCTCTGAAATTCTCTAGCATATAGGCCTCAAGTTAATATTTTAGGATAAGCTTTTCAAAAGATTTAATATTATTAGATACACTTTTAGAATTATTCTTTTCAGAATATTAAAATATCAAAACAAATATTGTATGTGAAAATAAATTAATATATCAAAAATTTTAAAAATCTTCAAATATTTTAAAAGTTTGCCCAAAAGTATTAAATTATTTTAAAAGCTTATACAGAAATATTAAATTGAGGCCAAATTAAAGTAAAGAGTAAAATGAATAAAAATGGCTAATTGGATTCTTGTTCAAGCAGACATTTATTATTAAAGAATAACTTCTAGAGCCTTCTTAGAGAACTCATGGAAACTGCTTTTTTTATTTTTTTTGGCCAGGAGGAAGAAATGAACTTGAGGACTCTGGCTAATCTGTGTATACAATCAGCAGTCCCAGCACAGCTCAAACTCAATGAGCTATGACTGTACCATACAATAACATTGCTCCTGTTTTACAAAGCAATGCCAGGAACTGTAGGAAAATCACAGCTCTCTCTGACTATGATAGGTCGGCGTTTCGTCAAAAGCACATAGTCCAGTTAGTATGGTGCAGCAGACATGAGTGCCCCCATAATTAACACATCCTACTCATAAACCCACAATGCACTGCACAAGCGCTATCTTACTGCCAATGATGTTACCTAGTAAGAAGACTGGGGGCGGACGGCTGTGTCACATTATAATCCACGTACCTCTGAAAATGAAATAAATAGTTATTACATTACTGTATTTTCAAGTTAATTATGTACCAAATATTATAAGAAAATAATGCTATCAAGGGGTTCTGCAGACGCGAAGTCGAGTGCTTTATAAATGTGTCCAGAACCTTAGATGGCATTATTTTCTCCAAATATATGCTTCACCATTATGTACCTTCTATATCGCATGATATTTTGGACATACATGTCCCAGTCATGTCTGAGATTAGTGGAGGTTACAGTTCTTGGCAGCAGATCTTTTAGCTGCTGATTTTAAAATGGTGGCAGATGTGTAACTTTCACTTATCTCGAGCAGGCTGATATGTATGTCCTGGTTTTCCCCCGGATTAGTGCACACAAACTACAGATGCATTATAGACCTTCAAGAAATAATTGCATATATGATTTCAACATCCATGCACTATGGGATTCTAAAATATGATCTCCCCGCAGATCAAATCATTTAATATACATACACATACATTGTATGCATTGCACCTCTGTTACTTACATTGAAATGCGATGCTTGATGAGCAGGATATGGACTACCCCAGGGTGCAAAACTCCGCCCTGTACGAGCAGGTGTACTACTAACTGGCTGCTGCCCTGAAGTACCACCGGTCTGTGTAACTCCTGGTGTCCCAGAGATTTGGCTACTTGGAGCTACTAGAGCGAAAGCGTCATCAAGCAGTGACTGCATAGTTTGCCGTACTTCTTCAATGGAAGGCTGTGGTGCCACATACTGTGCAGGTGGAGGGCGATGCGGGGAGCCTGGAAATTTCCCTAGATCAGAGACTGGAGTGGGGTTGTCAGAGGGGAGATCTGGGTCCGACTGACAAAACAAAAAAAAAAAAAAGAAATGTAATTGTTAAGTACTACATATATCACTTATTAGAAAGAATTCTTCTTATATTCAAAACACCCAAATATTTAAGCTGTAATAACCTCGATTATATATACTAATAGAGGGAAATATTTCTTAAAAGACACAAATGATGACCAAGAGACATTTAAAAGAGACATGAAAGATGATAATGGCTAATTAAAGATTTTGTATTACTATGAAATCTTCTAGTCCACTACTTCCCGCCACCATTTCATGGATTATCACCCTCTGTCAGCTCAGTGACAGCAATAGAGATTTCTCTTTCCTTCAAGAATGGACACCATATTAGTTCCATTAACAATGCACTCATTCCTTGCTCCACACATCTATGGAATCCAATCACATCCTCCACCACACAGCACCCAATCCATTCATATATGAAAGATGAGGCCCCACTTTTCAAGTACCCTAATGGCAAGGCCACTGAACTCCAACCCTGCCAGGAAGCTTCACAGTAACACAGCAGACAGTAACACAGCAGACAGAAGCCACACACCCACCTGCAGAAGGCTGAGATGCTGAAATGCCTTCTGCAGGTGGGTGTGTACTTATGTGCATATATAAGAAAGATTGTGTGCGTTGATTTGAGTACCTATCCAAGTATGAGAAATAATGTGTGTAATCATGAGTGAGATTGTGTGTATGAATGATTGTAGATGCTGTATGTAAACTTGTATAAATATAAGTGTACATAATCATGCCTGTAAATAAGAGTGTGACTGTGTGAGGTCAGATGTTTATGTATGTATATATGCTGAGTGTTATAATCCTTGGATTTTAAGTACTAAGGAACTCAACCGCAGATAAATAAGGTGAAAATAGATCATTTAATTACCAACTTAGATTATACTTAGCAGTGTAATTAAAATATATTATATGTATGCTCAGATGTGAACAAAAGGAAGAGATTAAAGTTAATAATGATAAATTGTGTGATGGGAGTTACAGTCAGTAAGCAGAGTCAGAGCAGAGTCCAGATATCAGGGATTGGAGCGTTCGGGAGAAACGTTTTAAGCAAGCACAGGTCTGTTACACAGAGATTCAATCTCACGGAGCTTGATGGCAACTTTTTAACACAAGCAAAATCATTGAGCAACACAAAGTTGCTTTGGCTTCCCTTTAATGCGGTTGTAAGCAGTGTCATCACGTGGACGTGGCATTCCATCACCTCTGACCAGCAGATCCAGGAGAAGTTTTGGGAGAATCCGAGGTGTGGTTAGTTATGACACTAAGGGTGATTATTTATGTGTATGTGCATGAGGAACTGAGCATGTATGAAAAAGATGGCATGGAAATATTCACTGAACACTGGGCAAATATGCTCATTATTAATACAAGTTGCTTTAGACATGAATGAGCTTGACACACAATTCAATAAATCACTCAACATACCACATAGGCAGAATTGCTGACTCCTGGGGGTCTTTTGTAGGTACCATCACTATCAGTAGTTATCAAGCGATCTCTGTCTGCACCAGGGGGGCTACCAGACCCCTGCTGTCTACGACGTTGTTTGGGAGAGCGCCTTGCTCTAGAACTGCCAAATAAATAAAAAACAGTTTGTTTTTTTATGTCCAAGTTTAATAACATAAAGGAAGACAAAGAATAGAACATAAAAGTGATGCATGCAGCACATGTTGCCAGTCAAGCAAGGAGCTCACGTTCAGTATTTCCTGTAAGGTAAGTAGTCCAGCACAGGAATAGGTAACGAGTCACTAACAAAACCATAATAAGCTATGCGTATTGTATAGGAAGTGGTGCAAAGTCTTCCTTTTCATCATGGAATATAAGGTTAGCTATTTGTAAAAAGTTCTGCAGATATAGGACTTCCCTTTTGATCACTGATGCCAACGGAAGAATTTTATTTCCCCCTCTGCCATCTAAAATCGGTTGTGACGGCATCTAATATGTGTGTTGTGATAACTCTGTGTGGGTGCATACAAAGCACATCTCTTCCCACCTCTATCCAGAGTCTGAGCTGTTGATGTGTGAAATCAGTGACATGGGAGATTGTTAAATTAAATATGGCTGCAAGCAGCTTATTAAGCAGTTCCACTTATCTTATGTGATGAGTGCAACTACACCTTGGGGTAAACTACATTTCCCATAAATCTCATTTGGACAGTGAACTATAGGATAAGAAGGGGAAAAAAAAGACCATAGACAAGAATCACTCCTACTTATCGGAGTCTCTTTCTGGTCTTCAAGGAGTCTATCTGCTGTGGCACTTTTTTTGCACATATGTGTCACCTATATAATGCATTAAAAATAGGTTCAGCTACAACATATTATATGTTGACTATTTTTTGATAAGCTTCAAATAAATCAAATCTGTTATAAATCTTCCAAATAATTTATCTACAAAACTTCCCATAGACTTCAATGTTGACTTCTGTAGATAAATCATTTGGTATATTTTTCTTGCAGATTTTAGTAATTTGTTAAGTTTATCCACAAATTAAATCAAGGTCATATTGTTTCTGTGTAAGAAATAACTTTTTTTTTTTTAAATAAAATATACATCTTGTAAGCAATGTGGGTATTTAATACAACTCTGCACAATTCATTTTTCATAAGGAGCCTCCAGGCAGTTAAGGTACAATAATGCATTCCATGGAGCATCATGCAAGTAAATGTTATAGAAAACATGGAACCCTATCTTTACTACCATTGTCTTCTACTTCCAAGAGAAGGTGGTGAGACAAGTGAAGCAATTAAAGAAGAAAAAAAACAACACAGAAACATTAAATATATGTAACTTAAAAACCCATGTATACAGGTGCAGCAAAGGGCATGCTATTGGCTCCACTCGTGAAAACCATGAATAAATTGATTTACATCAGTTAACAGAAGTCACCAGGCAACTTCTATTAACACTGCAACAAAAACAGAGAATATGAGAACTCTGCGACAAAACAGACAAAACTTAGAGAAACTCCATAGTTTACCCTCCGGTAAAGCCTAGCTCAGGTCTCAAACTAATTTTTGCTCACTTGTGCCCAGGAGTCAAGTCCTGGGTAAAAAAGTACGGGAACTCACCCAAGATCCACTCCCGCCCGCCCGTGACAGGAGCTTCGGAAGGGGGGCAGGGGCTGAGGAAGGGGATAGGGGCTGACGAAGGGGACAGGGACTGAGGCATGGGGACAGGGCCCAAGGAGGGAGACAGGGACTGAGTAAGGGGACAGGGACTGAGGAGGGGGACAGGGGCTGAGGAGGGGGACAGGGGCTTAGGAGGGGGGGCAGGGCCTGAGTAAGGGGGACATGGGCTGAGTAAGTGGGACAGGGGCTGAGGAGGGAGACAGGGCCTGAGGAGAGTTGACAGGGCCTGAGTAAGGGGGACAGGGGCTGAGGAAGAGGGACAGGAGCTTAGGAGGGGGGGGGGGGACTGAGGAAGGGGACAGGGGCAGAGGGAGGAAGGGACAGGGCCTAAGGAGGGAATAAAAAAACAACCAAAAGTGCATTCCCCCTCCCTAAGGCTTACCTTGGGACAGGAGGGGTGGAGCAGGATCTAGAGCCTGCAGTCAGTGGAGTGGCCGGCCTCTCCTGATGATGTCAGGAGGAGGGGGCGTGACTTTCACTGCTCTTCTCCCAGGACCACTGCGGTGTCAGGAGGAGGGGGCATGACTTCCTCTGATCTTTCCAGGACACCCCAGCGGTCCTGGGAGAAGAGCAGTGAAAGTCACGCCCCCTCCTCCTGACATCATCAGGAGAGGCCGACCACTCCACTGACTGCAGGCTGCAGGGAGAGAGGTGAGTTTAGAAATCCGAGTCCCCAGCCACAGGAGGGGATTTGTGCTCCCCCCTGCTCTGCCGGCCGCTTGTGCCAGCCCTGGGTCCTGCAGGACTAGTAATGGGAACGGCGTTCCTGCTGGGGAAAAAGTGCAGGAACGCCGTTCCCACGCGTTCCTGCAGGACTCGAGCCCTGCTTGTGCCATTACAAAGAGAACCTATTCCACTTGCATATCAGATTGATCCCACCCATAAGGGTAGTCCAGATCTAAAATGCTGCATGTTAACATGTGAGAATAGTACCATCCTTCTTTACTTATTCATATTCACTATATAGCTAAAAAGCTTTTCATAAGTTAATAGGATATAAACAATGAGAATAACTGATATTGGTTAAGGCGTTGTCAGACTGCAGAATATATAGATCCTGGAATTAGCAGCTGCTCTGGGACTTTCCAAGATGAAACATAGAAACATAGAATGTGACGGCAGATAAGAACCATTCGGTCCATCTAGTCTGCCCAATTTTCTAAATACTTTCATTAGTCCCTGGCCTTATCTTATAGTTAGGATAGCCTTATGCATATCCCACGCATGCTTAAACTTCTTTACTGTGTTACATGTGCATGAACATGCTTTTCACTTTTTAAAAACGTTAACACTATTTTTAAATACATTATATGCATCATGGTTAAAAGGTTATTGAGTTATTCGTAAAGAGCAATTTTAAGACCAAGCACTATATGTGGGGAGCTCAGCAGTTGGATTCCAATGGTTTCTTTCAGGATTGCTTCACATTTAGCAATTTGTATAAAAATTGCTCTTTATAACAAAAACATTTATGATATCAAAACACAGCAGACTTATTAAAACAACAAAGACATGTTATATTGGTTTGCCTTAACATTTAATATAAAAACAATCCACTCACCTCTTTCGTGGTTCTATAAACACAGTGGGAACACCAGTGATTGGGTCTAAAATCTTATCAAACTGCATCTGTGCCTTGCGATACATGCGCTGACGCTCCTTTGTGTCTGTCATGGCAACTACGTCCACCAGTGGAAATTCATAATGACCTTTGCGCTTTGCTCGAAGACGAATCTTATTACGGTGATGCTCTATTTCTGATTTGTGCCGTAGTGTGGTCTGAATCTGTTTAAGAAAACAGTCTTGTCACATGGTTGAACATCACTATTCAAATGCACTGTCAGAGCAATTAAAGTGCCCACAGTGGAATGTGGCTACATATATACCCAACTCGTTTCTGTTTTTTTAAGATTAAAGGGACACTTTAGGCACCCCGGACCACTTCATCTTATTGAAGTGGTCTGGTTGCAGAGTCCATGTTCTCCTAAACCTACAATGTCTTACATTGCAGAGTTTGGAAAACAACCTGTTTGCATTGCAGTACTAAGACTGCTTCTACACATGGAACATTGTGTTGCAGCATATGCCGACGACATGCTCTTTTTCCTGGAAAAGCCACTGCTCTCCTTACCCAACCTTCTGCACATCTTCCGAGAGTACAGTCAGCTCTCGAACCTAAAACTAAATATGGAAAAGTCTGAGACAATCAACATTTAGCTACCCACCCGAAATAGAGTCGCACCTCCGGTCGCAATTCCATTTTTCATGGTGTGAGACGAAACTCAAATATCTGGGCATATGGCTACCTAGAGAGTTATCCCAACTTTACCAGGTGAACTTCCTCCCTATTTTCTTTGCCCCACAGGCTAATATGCACCTATGGGCAGATCTATATATCCTGGTTCGCCCGCATTAACACCGTACATATGAACATCCTCCCACATCTCCTATACCTTGTTCAAGCAATCCCGGCTATAATTCCTAGAGCATTTTTTTCAGTCGATAACCACCGCTATCAAAAGGTTTGTGAACTGAAGATATTCAGGGGTCAGTAAAGCCCAGCAGTAACAACACAATCATCAGGGAGGCACTGGGCTCCCATCAATTATCGGGTACTATCGGGCCACTCATTGACTTAGGATAACGGACTGGCATAGTCCCCCATCTGCTGAACTCTGGGTACACTCCAAAACTGTACAGTTTAAAGGCTAATTGGTAAAGAATCCCTGATGTCCTACACCGCATGAATGCAGATAATTCAGAGTGTGTGGGTCAGAAACTGGCGCGATGCTCCACAGTTTGTGGTCATGCCCCGGAATTTCTCCCATCTGGGTGATGGTGAACTCTAAAATCTTCACACTTTGGAAGCAGGCGGGTGCTCCAACCTTCCAGCAATGGGTTGATAGGGTGGGAGAGATTTATACTATGGAATCAATGACAGCTGCCTTGCAGGGCCGTTCAGAAAGGTTTATGTTTATTGCCACAGGTGAACCGAGAGGCTAAATAAAAAAAATAAAAACTTTGTACTTTGCTCTCCTTCTCTCTCTTCCCACTACTCTTACTCCCTCCATAACCTGCTGAAATTCCTTACGTCCTGATGTGACAGTAACACACTGTCCACTGTAACTTCTCTGTCCACACCCGATCCCCTAACCAAGACATACACCCCCCCCCGACAGAAGCAAAATGATTCAACTTTGACACAGTTTTGCATCTCTGTGCAGCAGCCTTGATATGATAAGATACTGTTTTGTTTTAGATAAAAAAAAATTGATAACTAGCTATGGCATGAGATACTCTATTTGTTCAACTAACTGAATATTGTATTCGCATTCTATAGGCCTTGCACCTTTCAAAACCGAATGCATACTTAAATATGTAAACAAAATATGTACAAGCTAACTGCGTACTCTATAAACATAACTGGTCATATATTATACTCAAAAACAGAATTACTAAAATATTAAAGAAAAATAAAGATTGTCACAAAAAAGAAAACAACAACTGCCTCTAGTGTCTGTCTACCAGAGAGCCACTAGAGGCACTATCTGGAGTTTCACAGGGTGTGACTCCATGAAACGACGCTGGACATCTTCACACTTTTCATGAGAATGTGCAGTATGCTGAAAATACCCATTGCCTCAATGCTTTCCCATGGGGAAGGCTTAGTGCACACAAACATATGCATTAGGTTCCCCCGAGTGACTGATTTGGTGGAGGAGGAGCGTGGTCAGTGCCTAGGGACAATGGCACTGGAATCAGGTAAGTGAATAACGTTTTTTTTTTTTACTTTATTGACCACTGGGTGAATGGGGGCATGGATTGGGGGGGGGGGGGGGGAGATATAGGGCGCTCTAGTGTTAGGTGCACTTTAGCAGGCTACATATTCCAACTACACCATATAGGCATACCATTACTTAAAGAAGACATCCCAGGGTATTTCAAAAGGCATATTTTGAACCTTAGTGTGGGATCATTTTTCCACTAGCTTGTACTAAGTGCAGTGGTAACAGGCACTTTTTCTGCCTTTTTGACACACTAAGTGAGCTTGATCAGTATATTTTGCAGCTACGGCTGTATAATACGTCATATGTTGCTCAGTTATGGTTATCGTCTGAGTACAACAATACCCTCGTATGTACCTTTGCCAGATATATGTGGATGGACAAGGGGCACATTTGAGACGCAGCCATTCAGTTTTTTTCTACCTTTGAAGTTTTACGCTGTGTCCATGTTCCATTTTGGAGTAGTTTAGCTGGTTTGTTATTCAAACTACTCAACCAATGCATACCATTTTTTAAAGAATACACCCTGGGGTGTTTCAAAAGGCATATTTTGAACCTTAGTGTGGGATATTTTTTCTGCTAGTTTCTTTTAATATTTTTTTTACTTTTTAAAACTTTTTTGAAACTTTTTTTTACTTATTAAATTTTTTTTGGCAAACTCTTTTTTTACACTTTTAAATTTTTTATAAACCTTTTGTTTACCGTTAACCCCTAACTAGCAGTAAGCAGCACTAACAGTAAATTCCAATAACTCCCACCCACCCCAGCTAGCAAAATATATAATTTTAAAATATTTACATTAATTAATTAAATAAATTGAACCCCTGAGGGTTGAAAAATAAATAAAATGTAACCCTCAGGGATTAAAAAAAATCATTACTGTAGACAGTGATCAACTGGCAGGGAAGGGGTTAATTTTTATTAGGACTGGGTAAAGGGGGTGGGATTTTTTTTACTTTTTTAAAACTATTTTTAAATGTTTTAAAGGTTTTTGTAAACTTTTTTTTTAACAGTAACCCCTAGCTAGCCTAACACCAATTCCCCAATTCTCCACTAACTTCCACTCCCAGCTAGCTAAATATATAATTTTAAAATATTTAAATTATTTAAAAAATAAATGTAACTGCTGAGGGTTAAAAAACAAATGAAATTTAACCCTCAGTTAAATCAGTAAAATGTAGTCCTTGCCAATTGATCACTGTAGTTAGTGATTAATTTGCAGGGAATGGCTTAATTTTATTAAAGCAGGGGAAAGGGGGGAGTGGGATTTAACTGTAACTTAATTTTTTTACAGGGAGAAGCAGATCATCACCGATCCATCTCCCTGCACTTCACACTGACCACAGAAGAGCAGGGAGGCGGATCAGAAGTCCCTGCAGCACATGTGCTAACTCTGACAGCCTATCAGAGCAATCACAGCTGCAGGGACAGCGCGATCCGGTGCTCACACCGAGGCAGACCGGAAGAGCGTTAACCCGCGGCGATCTCGGGTTAACTTTAGTAAATGATGGACATTTTCCATCAAAGGTCCTTAACTCAAGAACAAGCTTGGCGGAAAATTTCCGTAGAGCGTCGTGAAGGGGTTAAACAAGTTGTATATGTATTTTTTTTTTATATTGCAAAATGAAACCTTCCAAAACATAGCTTTTTCGATCTATATCCCATAGAAGAAATCTGTCTCTCACCTCCCTGTTGATCTTGTTAGCCTCTGCTTCGCGCTCAGACATAGACAGGCCATGTAGAGGAGGAGCTGCAATGGGCTGCATAGCAATGAGCTGAATCTTACTAGGGAAGCGTCTACTGGCTTCAGAAGAGCGAGACATCCTGTCCACATGTTCAAATATGGAGGCAGAGGAGTGCTGCTCCGTACCACTGCCCAATATTGGCATCTCTGCATAAGCAAAATGAAAAAAACAAAACTCATAATAACAAGGTCCGTCACTACACTATGAAAAATTGAAAATTTCTACAAACAGACTTTGAACTATACAAGTAACAATTCTATTACTGTAGTAGTAAATGTCCGAGATTTATCGAAAGTATGCTACAAAGTAATAATTCTGAAGTGGAGGACCATCCTAACATTGATAAAGGGGATCTCTAGGTAACTTATCAAAGCATGTATGGATTTTGGGAGAACATTCATTGCTACATTTCCAAATAACTCAGTTGGTGATAATTTAATACTAAGGGAACAATATATTGAACCTCTTGGACAGATCTGGATCTGAGTTCCACAAACATAGACAAGAGAGAAGGAACACGGCTCAATACCTTTTACTGTTAAGCGTGGGTTAGTCTCACGAGGAGGAGCAGAAGGTCTGTGTGATCCTTCCTCCGCTGATTCCTTCCCACTGGATGGTTCACTGGCAGAGGATCCCGCATCAGAAGGGGTAATCCTGCTATGATTAAGTACATTGGTATTTAGGACCACAATTTATATTATGCATCATTGGCTAATGCAAAAAATGCATACGACTTAATGGTCTCCCTGCCCTGTTTACATACACTTCATTTTTTTACTCAATATAAAAGAGTTTTGAAATTTATATATCACTTGCGGCTAGTGTAGATTATTTGTAGAAGTACCTTCATATCTACATAAAGTGTACAAAATGAGCATCCAAACAAAACAAAAAGCATAGTCTTTGGTAATGTAATGCCCTCCTTTACTCACCTTCCTCTATGCCTTCTGCCTTTAAGATGTTTAGATGATCCCTTTGACTTGGGAGTTGGAACATCTCCATTCTCAGATGGGGTTGAGTCCTTCAGAGGTCCATGAAGGACAGGTGGGGGTGGCTCATGGACGACAAGTATATCTTCTTTATTGTGCTGACCCAGATGTTGTTTAGCGAAGTCAAAGCCTTTAACATTTGGGGCCTGCAGCTGCAGAAAGAAAGAGCACAATGAGAGAGGGTCTCATCTGATGCAATGATTAATAGTTAATTACACAGGTCCAAGTATTATACTTTGTATTACATGCATGTGAAGGAATGGTTAAGGGAATGTAAACCAAAAGGCTGCCTTAAACGGTCACTTCTATGGAACTTACACCGCTGATTAATACACTGAAAATCACCTATAACTTGTGTAGATTTATATAAAATTTACAATTCAGTTCAGTCCAGGCACAACCCTGGCACACATTGCAAATGAGGCACAGAAACAGAAATGTTCTCTTTCTCTGTATGTTTTGTCTATGTGAGTGCCAGGTGCAAAGTCAGACCTTATAACTATGAATAACAATGAGTTTGCAACCTAGTTGAAGGACAAAGAGGTTAGGATGTTTTATTTTACATTTAATTCTATAAATAAATATTTGTTAGAGACACTCTGAGTATGATCACCTCAATGCCTCAGTGATTATGGTGCCAGACGTCCCCAACTGCAGGGTAATATGTCAAACTGTTTATGAACGAGTGTCAGCAGATGGCTCTTAGCCAATGAATACTGTTTATACCTGGTATGTGTTGGATAATACAAAAGTATGAATGTCTGTTTTATCAGGTCAGCTCAGCCCATGTATCAGATTATCACATAAAGGAGCCCAGTGCATTGTAGTATTTATGGTGTCCTTCAAATATTGTAGATAAATACATTATTAAAAATCCTGGGGAGTGAGTTTCCCTTTTATCTATTTGCAGACCATATTAATGTTTAGGAAGACACCTTAAAAGCGTAAATCATGCAATCTAATTATAAAGAAATGGATGTGCTATGATTGATGTGACTTAATTGTATATAGTAATGGTTAATTTTGGTGCATACATTTGCAGTGCCTACTTTCACTCATTTAGACACTAGTTTGTATGTCTAAAGATCAATTTTGAGGGACAGTTCCAAAGTACATTGTCACTGAACTGCTCTTTATACATGAATCCCCAATGTTATTCCCAGTTTTGTCATTGCATGCAATGAAAACTATATCCACTAGGTGTCACAATACACCCAAATAACCAATATGCAACCTTTTGTAAATCTAACAAGTGTCTTTGCATTATTATTATTTTATTATTTATATAGCGCCAGCAAATTCCATAGCGCTGTACAATGGGTGGACTAACAGACACGACATTTTAACCAGACAAATGGACGTACAGTATCAGAGAGGTTGAGGGCCCTGCTCAATGAGCTTACATGCTAGAGGGAGTAGGGTGTAGTGACACAAAGGGTATAAGTAGGGGTAATGAAAAAGGTTGCTAGAAAAGTAATCACTGAGAACTTAGTATGTTATTTTTGACAGTTGCAGTAGAGGAGTCATGGGGTGGGGGGATGAAAACCCTCTAACAGTTTAAATGATATGCTTTCCTGAAGAAGTGTGTTTTCAACGATTTTTTTAAGTAGTGGAGACTGGGTGAAAGTCTTACGGAGAAAGGAAGGGAGTTCCACAGAAAAGGTGCAGCCCTGGAGAAGGCTTGAAGGCAAGTATCAGATGTGGGAGTACGGACAGAGGATAGGCGTAGGTCTTAGGCAGAGCGTAGGGGCCTCGATGGGACATATTTGTATATTAGGGAGGATAGGTAGGTTGGAGCAGCATTATGTAGGGACTTGTAAGCAGGCACCAGAATCTTAAATTGAGCCCTATATCTAACTGCAAGCCAATGAAGGGACTGACAGAGGGGGGAGGCATGGGAGGACAGGAAAATTAGCTTTGCCGCCACATGCATTATAGATTGCAGCGGTGCAATCTGGGAACACGTAAGACCACTGAGAAGGGGATTGCAGTAGTCAAGGCGAGAAAGAACAACGGCATGGACCAGTACCTTAGCTGCGTATGGTGTTAAAAAAGGGCGGATGCGAGCTATGTTTTTGAGATGGAAGCGCCATGATTTGACGATCGACTGGACATGAGGGGTGAAGGAGAGGTCGGAGTCAAAGAGAACACCTAGGCAGCGAGCCTGCGAGGTAGAGGTGATGGTGGTGCCATTGACTTGGAGGGAGACAGACACGGGAGAAGCAACACTTGACCAGAAGTTCTGTTTTGGACAGGATGAGTTTAAGGAAGTGAGCAGCCATCCAGTTGGAAATCGTAGAGAGGCAGTCAGAGAAAAGAGTCAAGATAAACGGAGAGAGATCAGGAGAGGACAGGTAGATTTGTGTGTCATCTGCATATAAATGATAATGGAAGCCAAAGAAGCTCATTAAGTTACCAAGGGAGGTAGTATGGACAGAGAACAGTAGGGGACAAAGGACTTAACCTTGAGGAACGCCATCAGAGAGGGGTTGGGGAGAAGAGGCAGAGCCAGAGAAAGAAACACTGAAAAAGCGCTGGGAGTGGTAGGAGGAGCACCAGGATAGAGCAGTATCCCATAGACCAACAGTGTCAAAGGCAGGAGAAAGATCAAGGAGCATTAGGATAGAGTAATGGGCGTGAGATTTAGCAGCGATTAAATCGTTGGATACTTTGGTCACAGCTGTGTCAACAGAGTGACACAGACGGAATCCAGACTGAAGCAGGTCAAGCAGAGAGTTGGATTCAAGGAAGTCTGTCAATCTCGCATATACAACTCTCTTAAGGATCTTGCAGGCAAATGGCAGTAGCGATATATGGCGGTAGTTGGATCAAGGTTGGGCTTTTCAGAATCGGTGTTATGGTTGCATGCTTGAAGGGTGAAGGAAATGTGCCGGAGGAAAGGCAGAGATTGAAAAGTTTAGTGAGAGGAAGAGCAAGTGAGGGAAACAGAGTGTGGATGAGATATGAGGGAATAGGATCGAGAGAACAAGTTGTGGGGCGGGAGGACTTGAGCAGAGCAGAGCAGAAACCTCTTCCGTTGTAGTAGGTGCGAAAGAGCATAGAACAGTGGAGGGAGTAGGGTTGGGTGATGTATTGGAAGGGGAGGGAGAGAGGTTAGAGATCTCTTTGATGATTGTACTCTAAGGCCTTCCCCAGTTCAGTCGAAATTCTCAAAGTATACAAAAAAGCTAATAGTCCAAGTATGTTATTATTGCCTGTTGTTTTGGGAGTAATGAGGCATCTTTTTGACATAATTCTCTCTGACATTTGGTACGTCCTGACCATAGAGAAATTGAAAGAAATTCCCAGAGGCACCCAGCAGAGTTTTCATAAAACATGGGACCTTCAGTGACAGTGTCATCATTAAATTGTGGTTTATATGTATATTCAGCACTTACAATCATTTTAGTTTTAGCTTTTTACATCGGTCCATCATCTCACGTTAAATGCACCTATTGTGCTTTAGAAAAAAATTAAACATTATCCTCGATTTGTATAAGCTCATCATTTTTATTTTTTTTGGGGCATTTTTTAGTATCATTTCTATCTATAAATAAGAAACAGAATAAAGTTTTACAGGTCCAAGATGATTTTTATAAAAAGTAGATTTATTATATATGTTATAAAATAGATTAGAATGTTGTTCAGTGAACACCTGGTCTAATATAAAAATGTATTCACTAAACACTTAATTGTAGTAAATGAAAGCCACATTTCACAATTTAGGCTAATATACTCTACCTGTGACTATGACTGAGCTGGGTACAAAAATTAAAGAGACTCCACTGCCAGAATACGTCCAGCCTAATTTCACAGAGTCAAACTCTATGAAACTCCAGGAACCACCTCTAGTTGCTGTCTGGTAGAGACCTCCTAGGGGAAGTCTTAGTACTGCGATTTAAACATTGAAGTTTCTCAAAACCTACAATGTTTTACATTGCAGAACTATGGGGAACAGCGACACTGCTCCCAGTATACTTCAATGAGATGAAGTGGTCTGGGTGCCTATAGTGTCCCTTTAAGTGTTTCAGGAGTTTAGGAGTGCCCTTTTCACCAATCTCTGCACCACCTCTAATCTCTCCATTTACTTTGTCTGACCACCATCTGCTAACATTTGACATCAGCATACCCCATTACCAAATCTCAACACCCTCAACTCTCCAATCTCGCAGAAACCTCAACTGCCTTGATCTCCAGCATTTCTCCACAAAACTCCAAACACTCCCTATTTACCCATCTCAAATCTATCTTGCCCTAATTCTGCAACCTCACTCTACAACTAAACTCTCTCCTCTTAACTCGACACCATGGCACCTCCTACAATTGAACGCAGCAAGCGCCCCCCAATTACAACCCTGGCACACCAAGCTGACCTGTTACCTCCAAAAATGTTCTAGAACTGCTGAACGCTGCTGGAGAAAGTCTCACTTTGCATCTGACTTCCTCCACTATAAATTTATGCTGCGCTCCTGAAGCCTGGCTCTTTCCGCTGCAAAAGTAAATTACTTTAACACCCTCATAAGTACACTGTCCCATCAACCCAAACACCTATTTCACACTTTTGATGCTCTTCTTCGCCCTTTTACTCCCCCTCCTTCTACCACCTTGTCCGCCACAAACTTTGCATCTCACTTCACTAAGAAGATCTCTACAATCAGAGATGAGATCTCTAATTTCTCTCCTTCCCCTACCAATATATCACCCAACCCCACTCCCTCCACCATTCTACACTCATTCGCACCTGCTACAGCAGAAGAAGTTTCTGCTCTGCTCCGGTCCTTCCGCCCCACCACCTGTTCCCTCGATCCTATTCCCTCGTATCTTATCCGCACTTTTTCTCCCTCTCTTGCTCTTCCTCTAACTAAAATTTTCAATCTAACCCTTTCCTCTGGCACATTTCCCTCACCCTTCAAACATGCAACTGTAACCCCGATTCTGAAAAAGCCCAGCCTTGACCCCAACTCCCCATCCAACTACCGCCGTATCTCGCTACTGCCATTTGCCTCCAAGATCCTCGAGAGAGTTGTGTACACCAGACTGACTGACTTTCTCAAATCCAACTCTCTGCTTGACCCCCTTAAATCTGGATTCCGCGCTGGTCATTCTGTGGAAACGGCTGTGACCAAAGTATCCATCGATTTAATTGCTGTTAAATCTCGTGGCCATTACTCTATCCTAATTCTCCTTGATATTTCTGCTGCCTTTGACACTGTTCATCATCAACAGCTTCAACTGGATGGCTGCTCACTTCCTTAAACTCAACCTGTCCAAAACAGAACTTCTGGTCTTTCCTCCCTCAAGTGTTAATACTCCCGTGTCTGTCTCCCTCCAAGTCAATGGCGCTACCATCACCTCTGCCTCGCAGGCTCGCTGCCTGGTTGTTCTTTTTGACTCCAACCTCTCCTTCACCCCTCATGTCCAATCAATCGCCAAATCTTGTCACTTCCATCTCAAAAACATAGCGCGCATCTGCCACTATTTAACGCCGCATGCGGCTAAGGTGCTGGTCCATGCTGTTGTTCTCTCTCGCCTTGACTACTGCAATCCCATTCATAGTGGTCTTATGTGTTCCCAGATTGCACCGCTGCAATCTATAATGAATGCGGCGGCGAGGCTAATTTCTTGTCCGCTCCCACCTCCCACGCCTCCCCGCTCTGTCAGTCCCTGCACTGACTTCCAGTTAGATATAGGGCTCAATTTAAAATTCTGGTGCTTGCTTAAAAGTCCCTACATAATGTTGCTCCAACCTACCTATCCTCCTTAATACACATGTATATCCAGTCAAGGCCCCTACGCTCTGTCAAAGACCTACGTATATCCTCTATCGGTACTCCCACCTCTAATGCTCGCCTACAAGATTTCTCCAGTGCTGCACCTCCTCTGTGCCGCTCCCTTCCCTTCTCCGTAAGACTTTCACTTTTTGATGGCGCTATATAAATAATAAAATGTTCATGTCACTGGTGTTAATGAATGAAACCCAAGTTTGTGGACGCCACTCTGCATGATCTACTGCAAAAATTAGCCTTTTGAATATGCATATACAGCTGCTGAAAGCAGGAGCTCAGTTATTGTGTTTCAGATCTAAAACATATTAGGAAATCAAAGCTTAACTGCCTGATAAAAAGTCTTCAATATGTGACATTAGCTGAGTGAAGTAGAGAAGGTAGCAAATACCAATGCCCAGACCTGTGGAGCATCTAATAGGACATAAAAGATACAAGAGTTGCCTGTGCATAGAGTACAGAGGTTAATTACGGAACATATTCAATATACATGCAACGTTTATGTTCTCTGCTAGATGGGATGTGCTGTAATCAACCTAAGTAATCAACAAGAAGCATATACAAAGCTAGTATGCAAGATGAAAAACCGCAGCGTTTTTGTTCCTATCTGCTACACAGCTAGTAACCCCTAATGGTAAGAGCATAAGGGGGGGGGGGGGGGGGGATATGCGGCTGAGAGGCTGCAGCATATTATTAGGCAAATAGCACTTATCGGTATGCGTTTAGTCCCAGAGTCTGTTCATGGTTTCCACCCCACGCCAACTCCTAAAGCTGGGTCTTTCTGTTCCAGGTTGAGGCTGAGTAGGGGTTCTCCGAGGTGTGTGGTAGTTGGTTTTGGTTGCTGGTTCTTTGAGCCCGGATTTGTGAGTGATGCATAACCCGATACTTGGGGTATTCTCCATTCCGTTGTCACCCCCAGGGGGTCTGTTGCTGAGGTGTTCTTGCCCCTGGCTTCCCTGGCTCCCGCCATTCAGGTGCTGCACAGGGCTGATCCAGGTGTGTTAGCAGCCTGTCTCTGCGGTGCATGGGGTCAGCGTTGTGTGTGGGTGTCGTGGTGGTGCTGGCAGTCGCCATCTTGGGTGAGGAGCTGGTTTGTGGATACTGTGACGGACCGGGATGACCGGGAGGATTCTTCGGTGTCCTGCAGGACTTCGGAGTTGGGAGACCGCCCGCATCCCCCACCCCGCATCAACTGCTAGGCCCCAATTCGGACCTGCCACGGCAAATGTGCCCGGAGAGTTCGCAGTGCCCCTGCCCCATTCCCACTGGGTGCTTCGTGGGGTAGACGTTTAGTTTGGCTGGGTGTCTGTAAATCAGGCTTAATGTCGGCCACTCGATCGGAGCTCCGAGCAGTTGCGACTTCTCCGCATGGCGGTCAAGCTCCGCCCCCTTTATGTGTCTTTTTATTTGCACACCAATGCATTGCACTTACTGCCTGGCAGCACTTTCAGTCCCGGACCAACAGAATTTAGAATTCACAAGAAAATCTGGAACTAATAGTAGAACTAATAGTAGAACGGTTATAAATATTTCAAAACAGAAACATCTGCTCCCTCAAACCTTATGCACTGAGAGCCATCAGTAGCATTTCATCTGCATCCTATGCATGGGCGTCCACAGGGAGGGGCAAGGGGGGGGGGGCACTTGACCCCCCCTAGATTTTTCAGCTTGTTCTGCTATTTTTCGTGTGAGATTGAAAAAACAGTGCAATACCGGCGTGTGTATGGAGAGAGACAGGCATAGAAAACTAAATCATATCCCTGCTTCTCTCTCCTGACTGAATCCGCAGCGGAGCACACAGAGTGCAGCCAGCAACTCCTAGGGGGAGGGGAGAGAAACCTATAGATCAGGGAAGTGAGGCATGGGGGGCAGCCTATAGATCAAGGAAGTGAGGCGTGGGTGGGCAGCCTATAGATCAGTGAAGTGAGGCATGGGGGGGCAGCCTATAGATCAGGGAAGTGAGGCATGGGGGGGCAGCCTATAGATCAGGGAAGTGAGGCATGGGGGGGCAGCCTATAGATCAGGGAAGTGAGGCAGCCTATAGATTAGGGAAGTGAGGCATGGGGGACAGCCTATAGATCAGGGAAGTGAGACATTGGGGGGCAACCTACAGATCAGGTAAGTGAGGGATGGATGGGGGGGGGAGACAGCCCATAAGATCAGGTAAGTGAGGGATGGGCGGGGAGACAGCCTATAGATCAGGTATGTAAGAGATGGAGGGGTGCAGCATACAGATCAGGTAAGTGAGGAATGGGGGAAGGCAGCCTATAGATCAGGTAAGTGAGGGATAGGGGGGACAGCCTACACGAAGGTTCAGCAAGGAGCAGGGAGGTAAAGTAAGAAAAGGAGCAGAAAGGAGAAGGAACAGAAATGAGCAGGAAGGGACATCAAGGAGCAGAAAGGGGCGGCAAGGAGCACAAAAGGTAAAGTAGGGGAAGGAGCACAAAGGAACAGAAATGAGCTGGAAGGGGCAGCAAGGAGCAGGAAGGGGCAGCAAGAAGCAGGAAGGGGCAGCAAAAAGCAGGAAGAGGCAGAAAGGAGGAGGAAGGGTCTGCAAGGAGCAGAAAGAGTCAGCAAGGAGCTGGAAAGGGTCAGCAATGAGCTGGAATGGGCAGAAGGAGCACAAACGTAAAGTAGGAGAAGGAGCAGAAATTAGTAGCAAGGAGCAGCAAGAGTCTGCAAGGAGCAGGAAGGGTCGGTAAGGAGCAGGAAGGGTCTACAAAGAGAAGAAAGGGATAGAAGGAGCACACAGGTAAAGGATCCGAAAGAATCAGAAGGAGCACAAATGTAAAGTAGGAGAAGGAGCATAAAGGGTCTGCAAGGAGCAGAAAGGGGTCAGAAAGAGAAAGGAGCAGAAGGGCGCAAAATAAGCAGAAAGGTAAAGGAGCAGAAGGAGTCAAGGAGGAGAGAAGACAGTGTCAAAAGAAAAAGAAGACTGTGTCAAATGAAGGAGAAGAAAAGGAGATTGGAGCAGGAAGGACAAGTGAAGTGAACCCTCCACTTTATTCTGGACACCATATCATAAGGCTTTGGTACCTGGGCCTGGCAGGGAAACTTTGGACCTTCTCATCTCCCCAGGTAAAAACAAATATCAGTGTTAATGTGTTCACTTTTATTTACTGAGTGTTAGGAAGCACAGAGTGCCACTGGGTAGGGGTGTCGCTGATTGGCTAGAGTGGTCAGCTGGCACTCTAAGCAAATCAGTAAAACAGTAAAAGTAAAACATTTTTATGAACCGGGAACTAGCGATTGGCTTAGAGCGTCAACTGACCACTCTAGCCAATCTGCAGCACCCATGCCTGACGTCAATCTGCACTTCCTGACACTCCATTTCAGAAGCCTAATACCACTGAGCGACCTGGAGATCTAAAGCAGGAGGAAGCCTTTGGGGTGAAGCCATTTGAGAGCGGTTTAACCCCTTAAAGGAAAGAGAGCACCCAGGGGCTTCCTGGCATCATAGCATTTTCATTTAGATGAAGTTGTTATGGTGACCAGAATGTTCCTTTAATTTGCAAACATGTATTCCCGACACCAAAGTTGTGAAAACGCTATTCACCCTGGCTTTATGTGATAATGACTATGCCCCTTCCCTTTCATGACACTGTCAAAAAGGGACCAAGCAAGGATGTCATTACAATTATGCCCCCCCACCCCTGGAAAAATTCCTGCGGACACCCATGATCCTATGACTACAAGAAGCCACACAAGCTCTCGAAGCAAGAGAAGCAATAATAACTGCATCAGAAAATCTAGCCACCATTTAATTAAACAGCACACAATATCCTTAAAAAATTACTCTGGCGTGCCAGGAATTCTAACATTATTTCTTTTCATTCTAGAATACATTTCTAAGAAGTGCCAGCAGGTGGCACACACATGCTTCAATTAGGCATTCACGTCCCCAGCAGCAGCACTGGACTGCTTACTCAATTTGCCTCGAATGAGCTCACCGATAAGCTCACCCACTCACGAAACCCGTACATCTTGTTGGTTTTTTTTCTAGATACATTACGTTTAATTATTGAGGTAACAAAGTTTCATTTTTGGGCAAATTTACAAGTAGGATTGGCTGTAGCACTGTATTGAGAGGAGCTGAGAGCCGGGAGGAATAAAACAGAGAACAAAAAAATAAATAAAAGCCATTTCAAGACAGAGATCCATTACATTTAGGCATTATAGACCACTAAATGAAAGCACTGTTGACTGCTGGAAGGCTCCAGGTTGACCCCTGCTGTAGTAACCCGTTTTGTGATAAGGTCCTTTAAACCAATAACACCGTTATATGTATAAAGGAATTTTAAAGAAAACCAACACTATTACAACAACAAAAAATACAACAATATATAATTTCATACTTGTGATTTGTGTACAGTTATACACTAAGAATGATGGGAATTGTAGTTCATACAAGCTGGGTTTCTTTAGTCAGACATTATGCTACTGGGAGACATCCATGAAGAGTTAAATTATTCTCAGTATTAAAAGAGAAAAAGGACTTAAAACGTAGCCTGAAAGCCATAACAGAAGCTGCCAGAATAGATTACTGCCAGTGCAGGAGAGACCTGCAAGGCAAGTCAGCTCTGGCAGACAGACGGATGCCATGCACAGTAAAAAAGGAAATAATCTGAAACCTGGGTGGAGGACACTTTTGCAGAGAGGCAGCTGAATGGATAAAAAAAAAAAAAAAAAAATTAAAACATGTCAGCCAGATTCACATTACCAGTGCACCATCGCACAAAAACTCCCTATGCTGTAAAAACAAAAAGGTTGTGTGAGTGCGATACAAGCGCAAGGTAGGCGGAACAGATACAAATGTTGCCTGTTTATGGGCAAATTGGTGGGGTTTTGCCAAAAGCAGTTACATACATAGTTACATAGCTGAAAAGAGACTTGCGTCCATCAAGTTCAGCCTTCCTCACATATGTTTTTGCTGTTGATCCAAAAGAAGGCAAAAAACCAGTCTGAAGCGCTTCCAATTTTGTAACAAACTAGGAAAAAAATCCTTCTTGACCCCAAAATGGCAGTCAGATATTTCCTTGGATCAAGCAGCTATTACCCCACTTTTTAGAAATAATAAACCTGTATGTTATGTTTTTGGAAGTATTGATCCAATTGCTGTTTAAACATCTGTATGGACTCTGATAAAACCACCTCGTCAGGCAGAGAATTCCATATCCTTATAGTTCTTACTGTAAAAAAAACTTGTCTTTGCCTTAGATGAAATCTCCTTTCTTTCAGCCTAAATGCGTGACGTTTGTGTCCTATGTATAGCAATCTATAACAATTCCCAAATCCTTCTCATGTGTGGTAATCCCTAATTCACTACCATTTAGGGTGTAAATTGCTTTTGCATTCTTGACCCGGTAGTGCATAATTTTGCATATCTCTTCATTAAATTTAATCTGCCATTGTAGTGCCCAGTCCCCCAATCTATCTAAATCCCTCTGCAGCAAAGCAATATCCTGCTCACATTTTATTACTTTACAAGTTGGGACCAAATTTGTTTGGTCTTGGATTAACCATAGCTGATACTGTAAAAAAGTTCCTAGCTTGAGTTACGAAGACTCAGGTCCCGCTTGTAGCTCAATTCACCAATGAGTTCTATTTGGTAATAAAAGTCCTGTGTTCTTTTCTATGCAAAGGAAAACAAAATTCTAGTTACCTAAAGAGCTTTTTAAATAGGTAAAGTATAACACTTTATACTGTGAGTTCTGTCAGAATAAAACAACTATATCCCCAAATTTCCTAATTAGACTACATTTTGAAAATTCAGATTTCATAACTCATTCTGGTTGGTTTCAAAGTTAACAGTCACCTTCTGTCTTTGTTGCAAGTTGCTCATTGTGTCCGGCTGGAAGTCCAGCTTGTCAGTCCTGCATAGCTTCCAATAAAGGATAACGATAATCACAGTGACCACCAAAACTGGGACAGCCACTCCCACAATGATCCACAAGTTCTGGGCTTGGCGGTCAGACTCAGGTACCTGGTTTAAAGCTATTATAGCAAAGAAAGGAGCATTAATAGGCATTGAGGGCGAGGTTAAGCTACTCAAAATATATGAACACACATATATCAAAAAAGAGGCAAGTATAACAGTATATAATCCGTAATTCACACATTTACATAATTCACATCTAGAACTAAATATATGTATGTTTTAAAACAGCACCGTCGTGGCCGCATCTGTTGTTTTATTTTTTTACCCCCCCTCCCGACTCCACTACACTAATTGCCCCCTAATCACTCCCAAATACCAAAATATTACCTTTTTTTTTTTTCAACTTTATTTCGTGCTCGGACTTAGGTCTTAGGCTCTGCCATCTTTGTGTGGGCAGCTGAAGGCCCTGTGGGACACGCCATCGGCCCACACTAGATAGCGCTATGAATTTCCCACGCATGCCCATGTTAAGCACTTGGGTACTTGCTATTGTCCGATATTCGGACTGGAATTTCGTCTATTCATTCATCAGAAAGTGGAATGAATGAATAGAAATTTCACACGAACAAACAAAGACCGAATGTCGGTGTTCGTTTGTTCATTCGTTCAGTTTATTACAAGGAGGGAGCTACCGGCTCGCAGCTCCTTTATTGTAATATGTTTTAAAAAAGCAGCCATTCACTTAGCTGCGGGTGGAGGCCCTAAGTGGCAAAAGGCTGAAAGACCCTATTTTGGTCTTTCAGCCTTTTAGTAGATGGCTCCCTAATACCGTGTAGGGAGAGGTCTACTAAGCGACTGCAAGATGCAGCCGTGCCAGAAATAGAATCGGAATTTCTTTCATTAAATTGAAATTTTGAACCGAACTAAAAGTACCGCATGTCGTCTTAACACGAATGGACAAACTATACTCATTCTGTTAGGATGAAATTTGGTAGTTTCGACGGCGTCCTGTCACATAGTTATAGTTCAGGAATACTGAAAGAAAGAATAACAAGATCACGGTGGAGAGGTGAGTATTGTGGGAAAATTTCTTTGACCACAGGAAATGGGTCAAACCTGGTCAAGCATAGGAAAAATACATAAGCCAAAGTAGTCCCTACTTTGTCTTGTGTTTTAAAGAAAACTAGATTAGATAGAAAGAAAATAAGAACAGATACTGAGAGAGGAAGCGATTGGGTAAAGGTAACTTCGGCGTGACAGTGCCGCTTTGATAAAACTATTAAAATGTAAAAATTCACTACTATGACAATGGTCCATTTGCACTAGATCTTACATTTTAGAACACAAATAGGATATGAAATTCAACCATCAATAACAAAGCAATTGTATAGGCTTATACAATGTTCTACTCACGTTGAGCAACAACACCCTGAAGACGATATCCCATAATAATAGCTGCTCGTTGGATGTCCACCTCATTAATTAAGTCTGATGCCTTAGCTGCGGAGAGTCGATCCCCATACTGATCCTCTATAAAGTAAACCAGCTGCACAGGATCGTCAGATCCATCCATACGTGATACGTTTACTACCTGGAACATCAAACAGAGTTCTGAGTGGATTGTGCAAACAATGTAAGGCCTGTGAAAATAGATTGTGTGATGTTTTTGCTTTTTAACACATGGAATTTAAAGGCTCTCGGTAATACATTTCACTGACTTCACAGTTTACGTAATTTAGTTATACATTTACAGCGAGTAATTTAAATTTGTATTTTCAAATTTAAGCTCAAAATAGCCGAGCTGGAATATTCTCTAAAGCA
The DNA here is from genome assembly GCF_036172605.1 of Pelobates fuscus. NCBI lineage: Eukaryota > Metazoa > Chordata > Amphibia > Anura > Pelobatidae > Pelobates > Pelobates fuscus. The sequence goes on from NC_086319.1 coordinate 164,236,837, forward strand.
GCTATGTTTTCAGTTTGTCTTCTCTGGTCTTAATTTTGAAATTCACTTTGAATTCATTTAAAATGTTCCCATCCCTCAAAGTCTATTTTGTAAACTTGTGATTTCTGTTGATTTCTAGTTTTGCACAAAATTACATACAAATTCCTTGCGGATTCCAAAATGTCACTCAGATTTATCCTTGTTAAACAAGCTATTACATCACATACAAATGTGTATATTCTATTATTCAACAACAAAAAAAGTATCTAGATGCTGTTGAAAAATCTAAATATATTTGTATAAGGCATTGAAATTTGTACCAGACCTTAAAATTTGAAGTCCTATGATACTAGCATCAGTGCAAACCATATGCAAAAGGGGTGAATTTCTAGTCACCAATGGCTAGTGGGAAATGAAAAGTTTGAGCCCCCTTTGTACACACACTGTGATAACATTCCACCTAAAGTGGGATATCCCATCAAGATTCTTGTTTTCCTTCATAACTAAAATCTTCCATTCTCTAGTTTTGTAACATACTTATTTAAAAGAGTGAAGAAAACTGCACTCTATATTCAAAGTGAGATATTACCATTCATTTAAAAAGAGGCAGAATGATAAGTTCAACATGTTAGTTAATACCACTTTTAATTCATGTCAATATCTTACTAGCTTTTTCAATTGTTGACTGACATTGCGCATTGCAGCATAGTCTGTTGTATATCGTTATTCCCAAGTCCTTCTCATATATCTCATAGGGTTATTTCCTAAAGTGAGAATGAACTAGAATTCAAAATAAACTCGAAGTCAATTTCTGATTTAAGGGCAAAGTGTCTGGAATTGAACCATAGCCGATTTGGAGAGATTTTCCAGCAACTTTGTCTTTAGATTTGAAACTTACAATGAATTCTCAACAATTTTCACTTAATCATGTTATTCTTTTCCTGAACACTGTACCATTTAAGGTATAAGTTGCTTGTGCATTCTTCATCCCAAAATGCAAAACATTGCATTAATTGACATTACATCTCATTTGCTACTACTGCCCAGTCCCCTAATTTGTCCAAATCCCTCTGCAGCAAAGTAATATTCTGCTCACACTGTATTATCTTATTATTATTATTATTATTGTGGTATTTATATAGCGCCATCAAAAGCCACAGCGCTTTACAATGGGTGAATGAACAGACATGTAGTTGTAACCAGACAAGTTGGACACACAGGAACAGAGGGGTTGAGGGCCCTGCTCAATGAGCTTACATGCTAGAGGGAGTGGGGGCATGCTAGAGGGAGTGGCGACATGCTAGAGGGATACAATATATTCTTGTTGACTGGGGCAGACGTGTTTGAACACTAAAGCCATCGTGTAAGCTCAAGTCAGATACAACTCACAACATTTGTATCTTATCAAATTTTGTGTCATTTGCCAACAATTACAGATTCATTTTTTATGCTACTTACCAGATTAAACAGGATGGACAGAGGTGGACCCAGAAAAGATCCTTTAGGGACCATGTACTTTCTAACTTAAACTTTCCATTAATAGTTACAACTCTAATGCTCAAATGGAAATTTTCAGCTAAACAAATTGCTTTTACTTTATGTTGGAACAATATATGTAGAATTATATGAAATGCCTTAGCAAAATCGTAGTATATCATAGTATATCATCCGCTGCCCCACACCAGTGCAAATGGGACCGTGGTCTCTGCATATGCCTCCCAGGGGCAAGGGATGGTCGACCCTGTCCCCCGACAGCAGGGAGGTTCATCCAAAGGGGAGACAGGCTGTCATGCCCTCCAGCAGCAGTACCGAGTTCAAAGTGGGGAGCCTACTACGCCATTCCCTCAACTGGGCTCCAAACAGGCTACTCCCATGGTAGCGCTGGCAGCAGGGCAGAGTACCGCTGGTCTCTGCCCACTCAGCAACCCACCGATACGGAGCACTAGTACCCCCCAGAGCCAAGATGGAGCTCCTGGACATGGACAAGCTACCCACTACCCCAGGGGTAGTAACTTTTTCTTGTGGGTGGGTTATACTGCGGATTCTGTTTTGTGGGTGGGTTGCTGGACTAACCAAGGCACTGACCGGCAGGAGGTCCGATACCCTGTTAGTCTGGTGGGTAAAGGGGAGAAATGTGGCGGAACCAGCCCGCCACTTGTGCCTGGAGAGGACTGCTTGCCAGCCTCTTGCCCTGTGATTATGGTCCCTGGGAGGGTTGGCCCTTGAAATAACTGATTTGGGCATGTTGTATTTTATTATGCTGCTACTGGCCCTTTAAGAACCATCTGGGGACATACTGTGGAGTTACTGGGTGGCCACCATTTCATGTATCAGAAGCACATGGTGAGAACAATGTGTGACATGTCATGATTCCCTTTTATTTCAGAAGTTTGGTCCTTAAGGGGTTAAGGCGATTGGTACACTGCAAAGCATTAAAAAGCTTAATTGTTTTTAGCTCAATGAAGACATCAAGACATTCAGAACATGGTGATATGTATTATACTAAACATCTATGGCAGTAATCAAGGGAGCTAAAGGTTTGGTTTTAACATCATACTAGACTAGTTCGATATCTATTGTCCCATCACTCACCTGCACGGTATTAACACCTGCAAGGCTGGCCCTTTTCCATCGACGTTTTTGCCCAGTGGCCTCACTGATTAATTGTGCCAACTTTCTCTCCATCTCTGCCTGGAAAGCTTCATCTCTCAGCTGCTGCTCCAAGACTCCCAAAAGAACTGCAGCCATGATGGAGGAAAAAAAGATCTTAAAATCAGGATTAAGCAATGAGCACATAACATTTACATCTATAGCATAGCCACTGGCTCACTGTGCTCCCATCCACAGTCTACAATATGTTAACATACACATATTGGTGGAGACACTAATACATCACCGAGCCCTTATTTAGGTACAGTGGGATGGTTATTTGGGTGACAGGTAAATGGACCTGATGCAGGAGGAGATGGGAGTGGTGAAAAGCTGACTCAAAAGCCTGGAAAATATTTTTGAAACATATTAAGTATCCAATAAAGCTATTTTAATTCAGTCAGTGTGAACCACTACCACTTTTGATAGAGTTTGAATGAAAAGATAAGAAGTACATATCATAAAGTATCCAGCCTAAAATCTCAGCATTAGGGGATCCCATATCACTATTTACTTTTTGTTTGCTTGTTTGTTTAAGTATAACATGTATCTGTTTACACCAGACACCAGTTTTGAAGTGTGTAATAGGGACTAGACATTATGACCTTAACAATGCATAGCTGGCTCACTCTTTTCATTTAGTGTTTTTAAAGGGAATAGTTCTCAAATCAATTCTTAACTATTAATAACCATTCCGATTTTACTCTGTCGAACGGAATTGGTAAATTCCATATGTACTATGCACTTCATGATGCGTGATTTGTGATCTATGGAGCATAGTGCAGAAAGAATTGCAGTAGGACTGACCTGTCTTTAGCCAAGAATCCTTCAGCAAGGGAGACACATTCAGCTGGGGGTAACGAGAAGCTGAAAACAAATGGGGGGAAAAAAATAAATCAGTATTTATATTTCAACAATGATAATAATTAATACATACAATAGGTGGAAAATCACACTTCTGGAGGATCTGTAAAATATATAGCACACACAATAGTGTAATACAGTTAATATAACTGAACAGTATAAAATATGCAGATGTGGTACTCACAAACGTGGAGCCAATTATATGTGGCTCTCACTCGAAGCGCCTTGGGACTTTTTGTGGAAGGATGTCCCTCTCCTAGCTGGATCACTGGTCCCACTTGATCTCCGGATAATTCAAAGCTGGATAGGTATGCCCAGTTGTGCGGTAAAAACAAAGGGTTCCACTCTCCAATATAGGGTGTAAAAAGATGGCATAAACGGGCAAAATGTTTATTAGAACAATACTGATAAAATAACAATAAAATAAAGAAAACGTTTTCTATTAAAAACAGAGCAATGCAAAATATATCCAGCTATAAATGCAGGATAAAATAATAGCCCAATGGCTAGGACTGTTTCCTAGCCATTGGGCTATTATTTTATCCTGCATTTATAGCTGGATATATTTTGCATTGCTCTGTTTTTAATAGAAAACGTTTTCTTTATTTTATTGTTATTTTATCAGTATTGTTCTAATAAACATTTTGGCCGTTTATGCCATCTTTTTACACCCTATATTGGAGAGTGGAACCCTTTGTTTTTTTCGCACAACTGGGCATACCTATCCAGCTTTGAATTATCCAGAGATCAAGTGGGACCAGTGATCCAGCTAGGAGAGGGACATCCTTCCACAAAAAGTCCCAAGGCGCTTCGAGTGAGAGCCACATATAATTGGCTCCACGTTTGTGAGTACCACATCTGCATATTTTATACTGTTCAGTTATATTAACTGTATTACACTATTGTGTGTGCTATATATTTTACAGATCCTCCAGAAGTGTGATTTTCCACCTATTGTATGTATTAATTATGTTATTTTGAGTGGTGTGAGGGGTTTTCCCACTCAGGTGGCTAGTAGCATTTTGGCTACCACACTTGTTCACATTGGTTTTATTGTATACACTTTCTATTTTTTATTGAACAATGATAATAGTCTTTACATAGACATTATAGCACCGTGACCTAAACATACTTCTGACAACAGAGAAAATTGCAGTGTCAATTAAAGGGAAATGTACTTTTTATACATGAAAAATTAGAGCAGTATAATACAAATTGATATATAACAATTTTGCAAGTTTTATCTAACTGTAATGTAAAAAAATAAAATATTTTGGTGACTTTAATTGAATAAATACCATCAGGAAAAAGAAAGTGTAACGGAACCGCTGGCACCCCGACCGGGTACCCTCCGCTGACGGATGCTCCTAGTGCTTTCCGAGGACTCCAAGCACTCCACCAGACACCATAACCACTGTAGACTCCCACGAACCGCCGCAGCTTGGTTGGGGTCTCGCCACGCTACCCACTCTGGACCCAAGACCAGGGTCTAGCTTCCAGTAGATGGACCTCTCCGAATTCCAGAGAGCAGGCACAGGAACAGCTCTTAGCAGAGCTCAGCGATAATACCCTGGGGAGTATAGTGATTATAGCAATCCCCAGAGTGTAGTTCTCCAATCCCCCAAACATGAGCCGAAACTTCATGAAGGTACAAGATGATCTGAGGTGCTAGCACACCCAGTCTGCTTTTATTTCCACCTTACACATATAAGACCGCCCACAGGGAGGGACAAAACAACCAATAGCATAATGGTTACAACCCCCAGGTTCCCTCCCCTCAGATAACCAGTTAACATAATTATTACAGCCAGGGAAAATACAGTTTTTATACATGTGCTATAACTTTAAAACCATACAATACCTAATATTCATAACAATTACATATTTAGAATCAGCACACTTTAAACATACACCCTTCCAAAAATCAGCCAAATCCCCCCAGTGGATCAAAAGTTAGGTGGAAGTCCTTTATGACCGACCGCAAGCACAATTTCCTGCCCAAAACAGTTCCATAGATTTGGGCTGTGCGGTCGGTCAATTCCCTGCAGAAAAACGGCTAAGTCCCATTCGAACGGCCGTTCGAATATTCGAACGGGACTTAGTCTCTGAAGCTGAAAAACGAAGCGTAAAAGAAGGTAAGGGTCAGCGGTGTTCGGTAGAGTGTGTAGCCGATTTCAGTTCCATGGATTTGGCTACACACACCGCTGACCTCGTTCGACGGATGGCCGCCACGTGTTCGTTTGTCGAATGGCGGCCACTTCGACTACTTCGGTACTTCGGCTGCATCCGAAGTGCCCATTTAAAGCTGCAGAATTGTTCCATATTATTTAAGGGTACAGTCTAATAAAATCCAGTCTGCTAACCGAGTCTTTAACGGGTAATACCTTCCAGGGGGCCATAGTCTTAACGGGTATTATTACCCAAAGTCTCAATATGTCCCCAGACAGTTCTTAAAGGGCCAGCAGTCGCACAATAAAGTACAATATGTCCAAATATAGTTCTCTAAACGTACCAATTTTCCAGGGGCCATAGTCAGCAGGTAGGAGGCGGCCAAACAGGCTTCTCCAATGCCCAGTGGCGAGGTTGGTTTCGTCACAGAAAGTATCTGCTCTTTGAATTCTATTTTATGTTAGATAAATCATGACACAGTATAATATGTGTAGTTGTTCATTTGAGGTTGTATTTATCTAATTTTAAGACCTGCTAAGAAACAGATGATTGTTATTATGTCCTGATCAGTAAAAGCTTATTTTTACCATGACTGTATGTCCCCTTCAAAGTGTAAAATTGCATAAATATTCTTGTATTTGATTGAACATTAAAACCTTCTCTGATGTGAATCTGTTTTCTCCCTGGTCATTTATTGGCTGAGTGCTCTCAGTCAATAAATGCCTCTCTGTCAGGGCCGGACTGGCCCACCGGGATATCGGGAAATTACCCGGTGGGCCGCGGCATCTGGGGGCTGCACAGGTATGTGCCACCGGGTGGCCGGTACGGTGGCAAACTCAGAGGGGGCCGGCTGGCAGCCTCGCCGGTCCGGCGGCACTTCTACTGCTGAGGATGGAAGGAGGAGGGAAGAGCATGTCTCTCTACCATGCTCCCTCGCGGTTTCTGTGCTGTTAATTGTGGGAACTGCGAGGGAGCATGGTAGGGAGACATGTTCCTTCCTCCTCCTTCCGTCCTCAGCAGTAGAAGTGCTGCCGGACTGGCGAGGCTGCCACCCGGCCCAGCGGCTCCAGCGTGGAACGCGGCCGGGCCACCTCTAAATCCTCTCAGGTAAATGGAGGGGATGAGGGGGGAAGGTAATATATATACACAAGGGGAGGAGGGAAATAAAACAGAGAGAGGGTGAATAGAAAGACGCAGGGGAAGAAAGAGACAGTGGGAAAGTAGAGAGAGACAGAGGGGGGTGGAGAGTACCACAGAAAAGGGGGGAGAAAGAGACAGAGGGGGAGAGTGAAACACAAGGGGAGAAAGAGGGGGAATAGAGAGAAGGTAGAGGGGGAGAGAGAAACACAGGGAAAGGGGGGACAAAGAGACAGAGGGGGCGAGTGAAACACAAGGGGAGAATGAGGGGAAATAGAGAGAAGGTAGAGGGGGAGAGAGAAACAGGGAAAGGGGGGAGAAAGAGACAGAGGGGGGATAGTGAAACACAAAGGGAGAAACAGGGGGAATAGAGAGAAGGTAGAGAGGGAGAGAGAGCCACAGGGAAAAGGGGGAGAAAGAGACAGATAGGAGAGAGACACAGAGGGAGAAAGGAGAGAGACACACAAGGGGAGGGGGAGAAAGAGACAGAGGGGGAGAGAGAGACACAGAGGGAGAAAGGAGAGAGACACACAAGGGGAGGGTGAGAAAGAGGCAGAGGGGGAAGAGAGAGACTGGGAAGGAGAGGGGAGACATGGACACAGAGGAGCAGTGGGGGGAGAAAGAAACATACAGAGGGACTGGGGCTGTATATATCACTGGTGGATCCAGGGGGGGCAACGGGCAGAGGCTCTCCCCTGCTGGCCAATGCAGGGCTGGCACTGTCCAAGTGCTATGTGCCTTCACAGACCAGAGGGGAGATCAGAGATCTCCCTTCCCATTCTGCAGGCACTGTGCAGGCAGCCGGCAGGGGAGGGAGGAAGAGAGGACCCGGGAGCTCAGCCTGCAGCTCCTCCGGGTCCTTCTTGCGCGAGTACAGAGTGTTGCCGCGGTTACAGCGGCAACGCTCCGGCTCTCGCTAGAGTTCACTCTCACCACTGCGACCTCTAGCCCCATACACACTCTGCCCCTACACACACCATACACATTCACACACTGCCCCCCCATACACCCACACTGCCCCCCATACACACATTGCCCCCCACACACACACAGCCACCCATACACACATTGCCCCACACACCCTACACACTGAACCTTTCACACAAACTGCACCCCTCACACATTGCACCACTGCTCCTATACCCTACTACAGCCCCATATCCCAGCAGACCCCAGGTAAGTTGTCAAACTGTTCTTAAACGGTTTGAAAACTTAATCTGGGAGCGGGTCCCGGCACTCCTGGCACCATAACCACCACACAGAGCAGTAGTGGTTATTGTGCATGGATTATTTCTTTAAATAATCTATAACTGCCCCTCCCGAGATCAGGCTCTGGATCCGCCACTGGTATATTTATATCTGTATATGTATGTATGTATGTATGTATGTGTATATATATATATATAATTATGCCTATTATATTTACACATATATTAATGTACATTTATATATGCATAATACACAGAGAAATTTCATTAATATGTACCATATGTAATGAGAACGTATTGGCCCAGTCTTGTTGCTAGGTGCATACTCCAGCACAATAACATATTTAAAGTGAAGAGCGCACTCACAGGACTTCAAAATAAACAAGATAACGTAATTTTTTACAGTTGTGCCCTACATACATTCACCATTTCAGTCCCATTACCAAGCTTTTCTTAATATGTCATGGTAGTTGAACTGAAACATGGGTTATATGCAAAGGCACGTCTGCTTAAAATAAATCTGTACTCTTTTTGAAGCCTATATGTGCTTTTTTTCACGTTGATGTAATAATTTTTAATTTTAAGTTATCTTTTCTAACTCTGTATCTGCACACTATGCTGGCGCAACGCATTATGGGGCTGGTAAAAAAATTTTTTTCCAGGGCTGCTTTTAATTCCCAGTCCGGCCCTGCTCTCTGTCCAAAGGAATATGCACAGAATTGACCTTAGCCAGCCTGGAATTATAATTTTTTCATTATTATTATTATTTTATTATTTATATAGCGTCAGCAAATTCCATAGCGCTGTACAATGGGTGGACTAACAGACACGTAATTGTAACAAGACAAATGGACATACAGGAACAAAGGGATTGAGGGCCCTTCTCAATGAGCTTACATGCTAGAGGGAGTGTGATATAGTGACACAAAAGGTATAAGAAGGGGTAATGAAATAGGTTGCTAGAAAAGTATTCACTGAGAACTTAGGTCATTTTTGCAAGTTGCAAGAGAGGAGTCATGGGGTGAGGCTGGGGGAATGAAAACCCGCTAACATTTTAAATGATATGCTTCCCTGAAGAAGTGTGTTTTCAAAGATTTTTTGAAGGAGTGGAGACTGGGTGAAAGTCTAACAGAGAAGGGAAGGGAGTTCCACAGAAAAGGTGCAGCCCCGGAGATGTCTTGGAGGTGAGCATCAGATGTGGGGTTACGGACAGAGGATAGACGTAGGTCTTTGGAAGAGAGCAGGGGCTTCAACGGGACATACTTGTGTATTAGGGAGGATAGGTAGGTTGGAGTAGCATTATGTAGCAAGCACCAGAATCTTAAATTGAGCCCTATATCTAACAGGAAGCCAATGTAGGTACTGACAGAGGGGGGAGGCACAGGCGGACAGGAAAATGAGCCTTCATTATAGATTGCAACGGTCAAGGCGAGAAAGAACAACGTCATGGAACAGCACCTTAGCTGCGTCTGGTTTTAAATAGGGGTGGATGCAAGCTATGTTTTTGAGATGGATGTGGCAGGATTTGGCAATCGGAGTCAAGGAGAGGTCAGAGTCAAAGAGAACACCTAGGTAGCGAGCCTGCAAGGTAGAGGTGATGGTGGCGCCGTTGACTTGAAGGGAGACAGACACGGGAGTAGCAACGCTTGAGGGAGGAAAGACCAGAAGTTCTGTTTTGGATAGGTTGAATATTCCATGAATATACAGCCTCATGCTACATAACTAATCCATATTGAATGCTGAAAAACCTTTGAACTATCTTAGAAAAGTATATTTAGATAGATTTGTCATCCAAAAGCATTTAATTATGAGAAATACAATTAAATAAAATCTGATTTAAATAAAAAAAAATAAAACTAAATCATCATTTGTATCCACCTTGGCTTAAAGGAATAAAATTGGAAAAATGTGACAACATTTTTTTTAATATATTGATAATTTACTAAACAATCATGCAAAACAAAAACAAAAAAAAAGCTGAAATAATAAAAGAAAAGCACTCTCCTAAAATTGGAACAGTTGCACAGCCCAGGAAGATGATCCACTAACCATTATGCAATAGCAACAACTTTTATTACTACTGCTAAATTGTACTTTGGCCTACTGGGATTATCCCAGGAGTCGGACATAATCCATGTTGGTTTGGTTTTTAATGATATTATTTTAATAGTGCCGGCTTACTGGCAATCACCAATATCCCCATGTAGCTTAAAAGGCTAGAAAGACATCTGTAATATAGTCCCATATTGTTGATGTATAATATGAAAGCATGAATGCCGTGTGTATGTCAGCACAGACCTGCTGTCACTGCTCTATTAACTCTCTGTGAAGTTTCTGTAAATGGAGGAGGAAAGGGTATATTACATGATACCCTTCTGTTTTCCATCTGTTGTGTTACAAAGACTTTTTCCTCTACGATGCACACCGCTAGTCCACCAGACAATGGGGAAGGAATGGAGATACTGGAAAGAGTTTAAGCCACTATAGTGAGCTATGGTCACTTTGACATTGGTCCCAAATGTCAACATTTAATTTATTAAAACAAACTCCTTTTTGTGTATAAATAATTTCTACTTTGATGCTATGCTATAGTAACCACTTTATATTCCTTTGGAAAGTATAATGTATGGATACAAGTTAGTGAGATGTAGTGTGGCAATCAACTTCGGTCAAATCCAACAACCAGGAGAAAAAAAAATCCTAAAGTTTGTAAATCACACCAAACCGCTGTTTGTTTAGACTCGGAATGGTTATCCTTTAGAACACCTGCTGGGTGGAATTATGGCTCATCCAGAACTCTGAACAAATTTTACAGCAGCCAAAATTAGCAAGGCCGCCTATCCTTGCCCTGGATAGCATAAAAATACTATTTTACCAAAAAAATGGTATTTAAATTGGATATATGCAAAATGTGAAAAACGCGTCAACAACAAAAAAAGGAAAGTCTGAGCTCCTCCATTACAGAGTTAAAGGGACAATGTAAGCACCAAAACAACTTTTACTCATATAAGTGGTTTTGGTGTATAGGTCATGCCCCTGCTCAATTCTTTATCATTTCAGAGTAAATGCCCTTGTTTACACAGCTGTGAGACATCCAGGTTCCCTACACACTTAATGATTTTTTTAGTTTCTTTTCTCCTGGTCTGCTAATAGCCTAGTATAGCATACAGCAGCCTGCTGTGTGTGATTAATGTCCAATTAACAGAGCTGGAGATAAGAAAGTCTAAAGTCACAGCCAGGGGAGGTGTGGCTAGGACTGCATTAACTAAGTGATTTAACTAAGCAGAGGACTAAGCAGTAAGACTGCAAGGGCATGATCTATACATCAATATCACTACATTAAGCTGAAGTAATGTTGGTGCTTAGAGTGTCTCTTTAAATGTGGGGAAGTGGGGGCGTGTCCTGGCGGCGGTATTAAGCGGTTGCATGTGCTGAGCGCTCCGCTCCGACGAGACCAACAAAGGTGTAATTTGGCGATAAAGCCGCGAAAAAACGGGAGCTCCATAAACCCCAAATAACTATGTCACAGGCAAAAGGGAAGAGGCAAGCCGATAAGGCAGAAAAAAGTGCCTTTTTTGCCTCACGGACGCCGCAGGGGAAACAGGCCTCGCTGCAAGAAGAAGCCCAAGATGGCGCAGAGGAAGCGGTAGAACAGCTGCGCATTAACCAAGAAGCAGAAACTCCTCTCACACAGGAGATGCTGCGGACAATGTTGGAAGAGATGTCTGCAAGAATAGAGAACAGCTTCAAAGCCACAATTGGGGCACTACATAAAGATCTAAGAGAATTGGAGGTGAGAACTGCTGGGACAGAAACTAAAATGGCGGAGCTGACTGAGGCGCAGAGATAAATGGAGGAGGAGATGGCAGGGCTGCACAACCAAATGCAAGTTTATGAGATTAAGTTAGCGGACATGGAAGACAGGGCTTGCCGCAACAACCTGCAAATTCGTGGGGTGGGGGAAGAAGTGGGGCCCACAGAACTGGCGGCTTACTTAACCGGCCTACTTAAAACGCTGGCGCGAGACATACCACAGGATCTGCTACTCATGGACCGATATCACCGAACAGCCAAACCCAGCTTCCTACCACAGGACACCCCAAGAGACGTTCTCATAAAAATTCACTATTACCACATGAAAGAAGTAGTGCTTCAGACAAGCCGTGCGAAGAAGAAACTTCCATACCCATATGGAGGGCTGTTGGTGTTTGCGGACATATCAACGTTCACATTAAAAAGAAGAAGAGAATTTAAAAGTGTCACAGAACAGCTCAGGCTCAACAAGCTGCCATACCGCTGGGGATACCCGGTGAAAGCCCTGGTGTCCAGAGGAGGAAAGGTGACTGCTATCAACACGCCAGAAGAAGGAGCCTGCATGCTACAAAGGTGGGGATTAAGAGAATCAAGCCAACACCGAAGCCTGCAGAGACCAAACAATACCTCCACGGACTGGAGAAAATCCAAAAGACCAACATAAAAGACAGTACCACAATTACAACAGACCTGTGGGTATTTACCAAGAGACTGTTGAGAGACTGGTCCTGACGTAACGACCATGGAGACAACCAGGGGTATCGTTTAAATGTTAAAAAACCATGTTAAATGTTATGACAAAGCTAAGCAATGCATGACCTGGGGGGTGCTCTAAAAGCGAAAAAAAAAAAAAAAAACATATACATTTTGTGGTGACTTTAATCATGTCTGGGATCCAAAACTAGACACTAATGTTTCACGCCACAGCCCAAGGTATAAAATACTCCACAGACAATGTAAAAAGCTACAGAAACTCCTTTAGCTACACCACTACTATGATACATGGAGAATATCCCACACCTCGGAGCGGGTGTACACCCACTTCTCACATGTCCATAACACGTACTCGAGGACATGGTCCGAGGGCCCGGCCGGGAGGGGGGCCCGCCATCAGGGGGCCCGGCCGCCCCTTTAAATGCTGCAGCCGCCTGAGCGCTCTCTTAAGAGCGCTCAGGCGGCTGCAGCTTCTCACCTCCCCTCCCCGTAGCGTGGCCGAGCTGCTCTGCGTCCGCGGTGCCGGCCGGAGTGATAGGAAGGTGCACACACACGGAGTGTGCACCTTCCTGTCAGTCCGGCCGGGTACAGGAAACAGAAACTCCTGTTCCGCGCGGAACAGGAGTTTCTGTTTCCTGTACCCGGCCGGACTGACAGGAAGGTGCACACTGAGTGTGCACCTTCCTATCACTCCGGCCGGCAACGCGGACCGGAGTGCAGCTCGGCCACGCTACAGGTGGGGGTGGGGGGCAAAAACAGAAGGGGAGGGGGCAAAAACAGAAGGGAAGGGGAGGGGAGGGGAGGGGGGCAAAAACAGAAGGGGAGGGGGGCAAAAACAGAAGGGGAGGGGAGGGGGGCAAAAACAGAAGGGGAGGGGGGCAAAAAGAGGAGGGGAGGGGGGCAAAAAGAGGAGGGGAGGGGGGGCAAAAAGAGGAGGGGAGGGGGGGCAAAAAGAGGAGGGGAGGGGAGGGTGGGCAAAAAGAGGAGGGGAGGGGAGGGTGGGCAAAAAGAGAAGGGGAGGGGAGGGTGGGCAAAAAGAGAAGGGGAGGGTGAGCAAAAAGGGGAGGGGAGGGGGGCAAAAAGAGAAGGGGAGGGGGGCAAAAAGAGAAAGGGAGGGGAGGGGAGGGGGGGCAAAACGAGAAGGTGAGGGGAGGGGGGCAAAAAGAGAAAGGGAGGGGGGCAAAAAGAGGAGGGGAGGGGAGGGTGGGCAAAAAGAGAAGGGTGGGCAAAAAGAGAAGGGGAGGGGAGGGTGGGCGAGAAGGGGAGGGGAGGGTGGGCAAAAAGAGAAGGGGAGGGGAGGGTGGGCAAAAAGAGAAGGGGAGGGGAGGGTGAGCAAAAAGAGAAGGGGAGGGGGGCAAAAAGAGAAGGGGAGGGGGGCAAAAAGAGAAAGGGAGGGGAGGGGAGGGGGGGCAAAACGAGAAGGTGAGGGGAGGGGGGCAAAAAGAGAAAGGGAGGGGGGCAAAAAGAGAAAGGGAGGGGGGGCAAAAAGAAAAAGGGAGGGGAGGGAGTAAAAAGAAAGGGGGGTAAAAAGAAAGGGAGGGGGGTAAAAAGAAAGGGAGGGGGGTAAAATGAGAGGGCGGGGGAGTAAGAAGAGAGAGAGGGGGGTAAGAAGAGAGGAGGGGGGGAGTAAGAAGGGGGTAGGGGGAGGGGGGAGTAAGAAGGCGGTAAGAAGAGGGGGAGGGAAGAGTAAGAAGAGGGGAGGGGGGTAAGAAGAGGGGGGTAAGAAGAGAGGGGGCGGGAGTAAGAAGGGGTAAGAAGAGGGGGAGGGGGGAGTAAGAAGAGGGGGAGGGAGTAAGAAGAGGGGGAGGAAGTAAGAAGAGGTGGGAGTAAGCAGAGGGGGAGGGGGGTAAGAAGAGGGGGAGGGGGGAGTAAGAGGAGGGCAATTGCCCCCTCCCCTGTCCGCAGGCACCGTGCGGGCAGCCGGCAGGGGAGGGAGGAAGATAGGACCCGGGAGCTCAGCCTGCAGCTCCTCTGGGTCCTTCTTGCACGAGCACAGATCGTTACCGCGGTTACCACGGCAACGTTACAGCTCTGGCGAAAGTAAACTCTAGCCCTGGTGCTACGGGCTAGAGTTCACTCTCAACACTGTGACCACCAGGGATTCCTGGTGGTTGCAGTGGTGAGAGTGAACTCTAGCCCCATAAACACACTACCCCCACACACCATACACATTCACACACTGCCCCCCATACACACACACTGCCCCCACACACACCATACACATTTACACACATTGCCTCACACACACACATACACTGCCCACCCATACACACACAGCCCCCCATACTAACATTGCCACACACATACACAGCCCCCTCATACACACATTGACCCACACACCCTACACATTCACACACTACACCCCCTCACACACACTGAACCTTTCACACACACTGCACCCCTTACACATTGCACCACTGCTCCTATACCCTACAACAGCCTCATATCCCAGCAGACCCCAGGTAAGTTGTCAAACTGTTCTTAAACGGTTTGACTACTTACTCTGGGAGGGGGGCCCGGCCCTCCTGGCACCATAACGACTACACAGAGCAGTAGTGGTTATTGTGCATGGATTATTTATTTAAATAATCTCCAAGTGCCCCAGTAGCCAGCAAGCCAGCCAGCCCACAGGCCGGCCAGCCAGCCAGCCCACAGGCCACCAGTTAGGCTTACAGCCAGCAAGCCCACAGCCTGCCAAACGCAGCCAGCAAACCACAGCCTGCCAGCCAGCAAGCCACAGCCAGCAAGCCAACAGCCTGCTAGCCGCAGCCAGCAAGCCCACAGCCTGCCGGCAGTAGCCAGCAAGCCCACAGCCTGCCAGCAAGCCCACAGCCTGCCAGCCGCAGCCAGTAAGCCCACAGCCTTCCAGCAAGCCCACAGACTGCCAGCCAACAACAGTAATTAAGGTAAGAGGAGCCAACTTGGCCTAGGTATCAGCAAGCTATGTTGTGTTGCTATATTGTGAATAGAAACCAGAGTGTTGGAGAGACCCCCCTCCAGGCCCCATTAGACTCCATTGTAGTCTCTAAAGGGACCTGGAGGAAATTCTTTCTAACACACTCTCTAAAGGACACTGAGATAGCCTCTGCTAGAATACTCCCCCCCTCCATGGCCCATTAGCCCTCAATTGTAGTCTCTACTGGGGCCTGGAGATGACTGTTTCCAGCAGGGACACTGAGATGGCCTCTGTTAGAAAGAACCCCTTCCAAGCCTATTAGACTCCATTGTAGTCTCTAATAGGGCCTGGAGGGGATTCTTTCTAACACACTCTCTAAAGGACACTGAGATAGCCTCTGCTAGAAAGACCCCCCTCCATGGCCCATTAGCCCTCAATTGTAGTCTCTACTGGGGCCTTGAAAGGAATAATTGCACTTTTGTTCCTTGTGTCTAAAGATTGTGTAGGGTGTGGCTGGAGGCGGTGCATGGAGGCGGGACATGGGTGGCGCTTGTTGCGGAGTATGGGTGGGGCCTGTAAGGGGGCCCTTGATTTATTTTGCCCGGGGGCCCTGAGGGTTCTCAGTCCGCCCCTGCAGGCATCATACTTACACAAACAATCCACAGCCCAGCTTGCACAATGGAGGAGAGAATTGTACCAACTAAACACACGCAACCAAATCTCCCAATCTACTGACCTAAAATTGCAAATTTCCAGCATTACGAAAAAACTACACCAAAAAGCACTAGAGCAGACAGGGTACGTGCTCCAGAGATTAAAAATAAATCAATACACGCAGGGGAATAAAGCTAGCAGATTACTAGCTAGGAGACTGCAAGAACCTAGGGCGAACCAAAAAATAGCTTTTATCATGTCCCCAACGGGAGAGAAGAAAATGATACCTAAAGACATATGCAATGAATTCGCCAACTATTACGCCGCCTTGTACAACATAAACAAACACAGAACCACATTGCAGCCCACGCAGGAACATATAAATGCATATCTGGCTACAGTGGACCTCCAACAGGCGACAGAAATCTGCAAAAAGGCAAAGCCCCAGGCACAGATGGACTGGATAACAACTATTACAAGCAATTCCACCACCTGCTGACACCCCAACTAGTACACACATTCACAGAGGCGACCACCACGCAGAAACTACCACAAGACACACTATTAGCCGACATCATAACGCTACAGAAACCAGGGAAGCCACCCATGGCTTTAGACCCATCTCCCTGCTCAATACGAACGCGAAAATATTCGCCAAGCTGTTCGCGACGAGACTGAGCGTTCTTCTCCCCCAGATAATCCATACAGACCAGGTAGGGTTTGTGACAGGGAAACAGGGAGCGGATAACACGCGCAAGGTATTGAATATACTGCACAGTCTACCCAGGCTACACAAAGAGGGGGGCCTTGTCGTCTCCCTAGACGCAGAGAAGGCATTCGACCGCCTGCACTGGACATTCCTAGAGGTGGTCATGACAAAATTTGGAGTGCCAGGAGAATTTAGATCAGCGGTCAAAGCACTATATAGTGCCCCGACAGCACAGGTACTCAATGCGGGATTTCTATCAAATCCATTCAGCATCTCAAAAGGCACAAGGCAGGGGTGTCCTCTGTCACCCCTGCTGTACGTCCTGGCATTAGAGCCACTGGCCTCCAAGATTAGACAGCATGACTCCATACATGAAGTACACATTGGGGGAAAAGAATACAAAGCCAATCTATTCGCGGACGACGTGCTACTGACCCCGACCCAACCGCTGATTTCAATGCTGCACCTATTGAAAGTAATAAAAGAGTATGGGGACAGTTCATATTACAAACTTAACGTGACAAAAACCCAGGCCATGGGGATTGGGATACCTAATGACATAATACAGGTGCTACGGGAGAAATTTGAATTGGACTGGAGGACAGACAGCGTTTCCTTTCTGGGAATTAAGCTAACCAAGACAGTAGGGGGACTATTCAAGGCCAACTACGAGGCCCTAAAAAAAGAGTTGGAGATCAGTTTGGCCTCATGGGGAGATAAATACCTCTCCTGGCTGGGGAGGATGGCAGCAATTAAAATGTCTCTCCTCCCCAAGCTACAATACCTATTTAGAAACCCTTCAAATAGACCTGCCAACCTCCTTTATAAACAAAACACAGGCAATGCTCACTAAATGCATATGGGCCCACAAAAGAGTGAGGATATCGGCAACATTCCTATATAGACCAACTCACCAAGGGGGTCTAGCCCTACCAAACATCAAAATATATTACCAGGCAACATTACTGGCCCCAGTGATAGGGATGCAATCTCCAACCCTCTCCCCACAAATAGAAAACCATTGGCTACAGGGGAAAGATCTCCATAGAATATTGTGGGTACCTAAAGTAATGCACCCCAACCAACCTAATATCTTACCCACCACAAAAACATTGATGACGGCCTGGGACAGAACACATAAGTCACTGCTATGTATGACACCGTGGTCACCGGCAACACCACTGCCCAGCCTACATGTAGCCAATAACACGTTTGACCATAGAGAATGAACTAAGAGAGGATGCACACATGTGAGAGACATCCTGGAGGCACAAAAGCTACTACCGTTCCCTATTATTCAAGGAAAATTCAATCTGCCCCCCAAACTGATATTCTCGTACCTTCAAGTGAAATCTATCCTACGGGCTCAAACAACCACCGAGGAGGGGAGGAGCACACTCACAGGGTTTGAGAGAACCTGTTTGAATCCAAGGCAGAAGAAGAGTATAATCTCCATGTGCTACTCGCTCCTAGATGTAGACAACCCGGTACACCTAGACAGGCTTAGTGAAGCTTGGCAGGCGGATTTGGGGAGACATTTCGATGCAACCCAATGGACAAAAGCGACCACAGCATATAAGGGAAGGACAAAATGCACGTCACACTTAGAGTTAATACGAAAAGTATATTACAGGTGGTACATGGTGCCAGTCAGACTGGCAAAAATGTATCCAGGAACTTCGGCCAAGTGCTGGAGATGTGGGGAGACAGAAGGTACAATATACCACATATGGTGGTCTTGCAGGGTGTCAGGATCCCGCGGGCGGCTGCGAGGGGACGCTCGCGGCACTCACCCTCCAGCCGTCCGCGGTCCCCTTCCTGCCATGTGTTCGGCGGGCGGCATCCTCCCAGCCACGGATGCCGCCCGCGTCTTCCTCCAAGTCCCCCAGCGGCAGCATGCATGACGCTGCACGCCGGGAGACCGCCCAATTTGTTACACGCCGGGGTCAGTCACCTGACCCGGCGTTAAAGGCACAGTGCCTCAATCACAGTGGGAGGTTTAGATATCTCCCACGTGTGATTGTTAATTCTGCTTCTTTCTGGTTACGTACTCTCTGGCTTGTTATACTGACTTTGTGACTTTCTCCTACCCTTTGACCTCGGCTTGCTTCTCGTTATTCTGTTTTCTGGTTTCCCTTACTCGGCTTGTCTCCTGACTATTCTGTGTGTGCTTAGCCCGGCCACTCTAAGGTCCGGTACTGCACACTTTCTGTGTGTGTGTCAGCGTGTTGGGTTCCCCGAATCGTGACACAGGGTGCTTCGACCCTACTGGGAGATGGTAGAAAGCACGATTAATGAGGTTATAGATACTAACATTACACTCACCCCAGAAATGAGCCTACTGTTTATGAACATGAACAATTTCCAGGGAAACAAGGCAGTTCTGGTCTTTCATACCCTAATAGCAGCACTGACGCTCATAGCCCGAGAATGAAGGACCGACACAGCACCAACAAAACTAGCCCTAAAGAGACAAATCACCACCAACCAACACTATGAACATGTGGCCAGGAAAAATCAAGGCAACACACACTGGTTTGAGGAAGCGAAAATTAGGTGGGAAGCCATAAACACGACTAGGGAGAACAGGGACAGAGACTAACCCACGAGACACAGTATCTGCCCTTCACGAAAACATATAAGGACAAAACGTAAGTGACCCCCACGGGACGATGGGGAGTCCATAAAAATGGGTCCCTATGGGGAGAAAGAGAATAGACAGACAAACAAGCGAACAGAGAGAAGGTAGCACAAAGAATAATAGGAATAGCACAAAACCGTCAGGGAGAGCGGGTATGCCAAAGTCCCCCCCCCCCCAACATCCATAATGTTCTTCCCCCCTCCAAGACCCTACCCAGGAGACGTGGAGGGCTCAGAACATTAAGCGTGGAACAAGAGCAAGCTCTTAACTAGTACAGGAAGATAAGAGGACACTAGATAGGGACCAAAAGTAGAGGTGAATAGAAGGGAGGCATCTAAGCAGGTTCGAGAACCTGGGGGAAAAGGGCGAGACCATAGCAGACAATGTCAATACGATGTCCATGCGAACTAATGTACTATGTAAAAAGGGACGACATGTACAATGTGATTATGTGATGTTCCCTCCCCTTCTTTTCTTCTGTATCCCAAGTTTGCATTGATAAGGAAAATAAAAATTGTCAAATTGAAAAAAAAAAAAAAGTGGGGAAGTGCATGGTATGTTCTCTTGGGCTGATATCATTTATCACAAGCAAATACATGTTGAAGGCAAAATCGCATTGCTGGTAAAAAAAAAAAAAGTATTTTAATCACTCAATGAGCCCAAGACTCAAACAGGCTCTGCAATTATTCTCAGACAATTATTCCGAATTGACTCTTCATTGCACTTACTGCTCTAATTTAAACATTGTACCTTTACATCATTAAGGTTTTATCTCCCTCATCTATAGCCTGTAGGATCTGGTGTATTAATCATGTCATCAATCCAGTCTCTGTCCTCCACCATCCCTATTCACCCACATACCCTTTTAAGTCCCTTCCACAACTCACGTTCAGCAATCTGTTTCACAGGAAAACCAAGGAAGAAGCTGAACTCCACAAGGCTCAAGTTCCTCAGCTGATCGCTCACATCAGAGCCATTCAGAAATCCACTGCGCTCCTTGACAGCATAAGAGACTGTCACTGGTGCCTTCCAAATCAGCCCCCGCGACAGGCTCGATGTAATGTTTACAATCTATGGAGACAAAAACGTATTGAGTAATGGATACATATAAAGCTACATACTAACAAATCAATGGATTCATTGTTGTCCCATAAAAACGCACTCTCAAGTAGACTGATGTTCTACAGACAATCTTTTTACAGGTACTTATTAAAGAGGCAATGTAATGTATTTACCTTTTCCCCAATTACTTCCTCTTCTCTTCCTCTTTCCTACTTTGTTTTTTTTTATTTATTTTTTTATATATTTTTCATCTAGTTTTAACTAAAAACATGAGACAAAGCAGGGACTACTTTGTCTTATGTATTTTTCCTACACCTGACTTTCTGAGATACTGGGCGGTGCTACCACCATCTAGAAGTGTTTATCTATGGAGTATCCCGCTGTTCCACGAGCGTACAGCAGTGACACCAGTAGCTGAAGAGGACCAGCCAGAGGAAGATGGTATGACAGGTTCAGGTATGTAGAACACACCTTTCTCTGCCACCCGGCCAATGGACCCAAATTCTGAAATTCTACAAAGTTCCCAGACGACAGTGACAGTGTTGATAGTGGTGTTTTAATAAGGAGAGCAAAGACAAGTTTTTTAAATCCCTGGGATCACATCTTTCACTTCCTTAGAGTGTGTGGACATAGCTATGTATCCTCTAATACAGGTGGATATTGTATGAACTGTGGACTTTAAGTCCTATATTTCACAAGTTCAGCTGCTCCTTCATCCTAAGAAAGCTCTAAGTCCTCTGTGATAATGCCAACATTTAACGTAAACATGTCAAACTGTGATGTTATAAATACAACACTTATTTAGCAATTAACATTTTAAATGTGACATTTTAAAGTTTAGCTTTTAAATGGCTACCTTCTGAACCAATGGCTGTTAATGAAATCAGCATGATCAAAATCACACCTTTTATTTGATTTTTGACATTTTGTAAAAAATGGCCATATGCTTTTTGTTAAGCAGTCAATCTTAAAAAATCACAATCATTCTGGTTAAGATTTATTAACACATTAACAGAACCATTTTTCTCTTATCAAATTCAACAGCCAAAAGTCATACAACCACTGAAAACACATTTTTACAACTTAACAAACCTAACAGTGGTTTTACATGTGAGCAAAACAAACATTACAAATATCTAAAACATCTTAGTGTAGATGAAACTGTTACCTGCACAGTGAGGTTGTCAGTCTCCTGTCTCCATCTCCTCACTTCATAGAGTGCAAGACTGAGCCCCCTCTGGATCTGCTCACTGAATGTGCACAGTCTAATGTCAACCGTCTGAGGGACAAACTGCAGCACTACAAACAATACAATATGGTCACACAGGATACAGGACAGGATCTCCTGGAGACATTAGGGAATGAAACACTGTATATACAAACACACACACACACACATATACAACAACATTAAAGCTTTGTGATATTATATCATAAATGTTGTTTTAAAGGACCACTGTCGGCATTTTAATGAAGTTTTGTAGACACAGCAATGTTTTCATTGCAGGGCTATCTTCCTGACTTCCACTAGAGGGTGTTTCTGTTGCAATGAACAAGTCAGACCTGGGTATCTGACATTCAGCATCCTCACGCATTGCATGAGGACATTGAACGTGCTCAAATGCCTACCATAGGAGAGCATCGGATTCAATATAAGAAGCACTGGAATAGCCAAGAAGATGAGGAGGATACTGTCTATGGTGCCGGCTGCATGGAGTTAATCTTGGCATTGGAAAAATGGTGAGTAAAACCTTTTAAATTTTTTCCAGGGCCACTAAATTCTCCCATACCACTTCAATGAAGTGGTTTGGGTGCAGTGGTTCTGTCATTTTAACCCTGCAAAATAAATAATTGCTGTTTTGTAGAAACGGCTATGTTTACATTGCAGGATTAAACACAACTCTTTGACTTCCAGAAAGTCACTGTAGGCGCTTCTGCAGCATGTGACGTTGCAGCTCATAAAAAAGCATTGATACAATGTGTTCCAATGAGAAACATTTGATGTGGGCATGCTGCGCATGTGCATCGGGTTCCTAATGCTCCTCTATGAGGAGCGTTGGATTGGACCAGCATTTGTGGAAGTGACGCCTCCTCAATGATGTCTGGGAGGCGGAGAGTTCAACAGCGCAAATTGAGTACCAGGGCTGGAAAAGGCTAAGTAAGAAGCATTTGTATTAATATTTTTATGGCAAATGCAGGTGGGTCTGAATTTAACTAGGGACACCAATTATCTATTTACTTCAGAACCATTCCTATTGCACCCATTACTCAGCCAATTGAAATCATAATTGTTATCTCTCAAAAATACTGAATCTGAAGAGCATCTCACCAGTCTGGATGTGGAACCTTTGATCAAGTCCTAATGTTGCTGTCTGCAGAGAGAGGATGGGTGAAGTCTCTCCGATGAGGAGGTGGCTTGTACTCAAGGTATTTCCAACAGCAAATGATGTGTAAACAAAGGGTCCAGAAGTGACAATGAATGAGAGTTTCGGATATGGTGAATACACCTGTCGGTTGAAAATAAATATATGCTGACTGATTTGGGCCTCAATGCAGGAACTTACAGACATTAACAATTGGCCTTCTGTCCGAAGAGACTGGATAAGACCAAGTACAACCAGAGAAATATGACCTTGGAAATTCACTAGTTTTATCATTTATCTAATTGCAACCATGAATTTTTATCAACAATACATGTTAAATTTACCTCATTTCTGGTAAGCCAGATGTACTGGCATACCTCCTAACCTTTCAAATGAACAAAGAGGGACACTTTCATTTTAGCGATGTGACTAAAATGTTATTTAGAACAAGAACAATGCATCTTATTTACACAGATGGAGTTCTAAACATTTATTGTAGTTTAAAGACACGTTAATGTAGGTGCTATCTTAAACACTCAGATACACCAACAATGTGGAGCTCTAAGAAAAGAGGGACATTAGAATAGAAAAGAGGGACAGAGGAATTTTGGCACGGTTGGGAGGTATACACTAGTATACTAGGCATTAGGGAAGATAGTTGATGCCTAGACCAAATTATGTATAAATATGTCCACAAACATACAATATTATAATGCATTTTACAGCATAATAGATAGATCGTATTCTAAATTCAGGAATCTGGTTTGTAGGACATCCAATTTTTTATCCAGAATGCCTCATATACTTGTTGAGTACTGGCAAGGTGGACAAGATTACAGGGAGTGCAGAATTATTAGGCAAATGAGTATTTTGACCACATCATCCTCTTTATGCATGTTGTCTTACTCCAAGCTGTATAGGCTCGAAAGCCTACTACCAATTAAGCATATTAGGTGATGTGCATCTCTGTAATGAGAAGGGGTGTGGTCTAATGACATCAACACCCTATATCAGGTGTGCATAATTATTAGGCAACTTCCTTTCCTTTGGCAAAATGGGTCAAAAGAAGGACTTGACAGGCTCAGAAAAGTCAAAAATAGTGAGATATCTTGCAGAGGGATGCAGCACTCTTAAAATTGCAAAGCTTCTGAAGCGTGATCATCGAACAATCAAGCGTTTCATTCAAAATAGTCAACAGGGTCGCAAGAAGCGTGTGGAGAAACCAAGGCGCAAAATAACTGCCCATGAACTGAGAAAAGTCAAGCGTGCAGCTGCCAAGATGCCACTTGCCACCAGTTTGGCCATATTTCAGAGCTGCAACATCACTGGAGTGCCCAAAAGCACAAGGTGTGCAATACTCAGAGACATGGCCAAGGTAAGAAAGGCTGAAAGACGACCACCACTGAACAAGACACACAAGCTGAAACGTCAAGACTGGGCCAAGAAATATCTCAAGACTGATTTTTCTAAGGTTTTATGGACTGATGAAATGAGAGTGAGTCTTGATGGGCCAGATGGATGGATTGGTAAAGGGCAGAGAGCTCCAGTCCGACTCAGACGCCAGCAAGGTGGAGGTGGAGTACTGGTTTGGGCTGGTATCATCAAAGATGAGCTTGTGGGGCCTTTTCGGGTTGAGGATGGAGTCAAGCTCAATTCCCAGTCCTACTGCCAGTTTCTGGAAGACACCTTCTTCAAGCAGTGGTACAGGAAGAAGTCTGCATCCTTCAAGAAAAACATGATTTTCATGCAGGACAATGCTCCATCACACGCGTCCAAGTACTCCACAGCATGGCTGGCAAGAAAGGGTATAAAAGAAAATCTAATGACATGACCTCCTTGTTCACCTGATCTGAACCCCATTGAGAACCTGTGGTCCATCATCAAATGTGAGATTTACAAGGAGGGAAAACAGTACACCTCTCTGAACAGTGTCTGGGAGGCTGTGGTTGCTGCTGCACGCAATGTTGATGGTGAACAGATCAAAACACTGACAGAATCCATGGATGGCAGGCTTTTGAGTGTCCTTGCAAAGAAAGGTGGCTATATTGGTCACTGATTTGTTTTTGTTATGTTTTTGAATGTCAGAAATGAATATTTGTGAATGTTGAGATGTTATATTGGTTTCACTGGTAAAAATAAATAATTGAAATGGGTATATATTTGTTTTTTGTTAAGTTGCCTAATAATTATGCACAGTAATAGTCACCTGCACACACAGATATCCCCCTAAAATAGCTATAACTAAAAACAAACTAAAAACTACTTCCAAAAATATTCAGCTTTGATATTAATGAGTTTTTTGGGTTCATTGAGAACATGGTTGTTGTTCAATAATAAAATTAATCCTCAAAAATACAACTTGCCTAATAATTCTGCACTCCCTGTACAGTGTTAATTTGCCCATGTGACAATCTGAATATTATAACTCATGAAGCATTCCTCATTTTACTTAAATACTGTTTAAAATAAAAATGCAGCCTTGTAAAAAATGTATTTATAGCTGGCAAACATGAAGAATTATTTATGTGTTTGTTTTTATTCAGACACAAAAAAAGCATAAAGCAAATCACACTCCTACATTAAAATAAATTAGCAATGGCTAAATATTTTTTATTAAAATAAGTAAAAAAATATTTTCCAAGTCGGTGCGTATTGCCTTAAGAAAGCATATGACAACATTTTAAAAAGCTAGACAAGTAATCCTAGATTTTTAATGGCAATTAATCACACATTTAAAAATAGCATTTAATTTAGTGTACTTGTGGGGAGATTTTGAATGATAAAGAAGACATCAGGGGAACGTTTAAATGCTCAACTTTTTAAGTCCGAGAGGAACTAAAGACTAACGGCTCGTTTCGAACCTTGTTGGTAATTAGCTGCCACCAATAACAGCAATTGGTAGCTAATAGCAGCAACTAATTGCTGACTGGTTACCAACCTTGTCGATATTGCTTACCAACTTGCTGCTCACAAAGATACTCACTATCGGACAAAACCAAAAGTCTGTTACGATTCCAGAAGTGCCCCCAGTGGCTGTCTGGTAGACAGCCACTGAGGACAGACTTAGTAATGCAATGTTCTCTGGAACTGCAATGTTTTACATTGCAGCACTAAGTGCAAAAGGGACACAGCACCCAGACCACTTCAATTAGCTGAAGTGGCCTGGGTGCCTAAAGTGTCCATTTAAAACACACAATATCACTGGTCTGTGTCCATTATTAGTTGCAGTGTAAGTGTCTTATCTAATATATCCTGCTGGGAAGTATAGATTGGTTTCCAGCTCCTCCTTTCCCCCTACATTGGTCAGTTGTCACTTGATCTGTGAATAAAATATTTACGGTTTATCCCTTAATATTCAATCCTATTTTTTTTTGCACATACAGACTCTAGGTACCATTACTACTTCAAACTACTGAAGTGTTTATACTGCTTGGAGTAACCCTTTAACTGTGTAGCAGGAAAAAAATTAATTGATGTTATATTGTGTTTATGATTAGCAGTTGTTTATTGTTGAAGATGTCATGACATTCAGTTTTGTTTACAGAGCTAATAGTGCTCACTTGAGACATTTCTTCTAATTGTGAACTCCATGTCTCTTTGTAAAACATCAATGTGTCCTGGGAATAATAAATTAAAGCTCTCACCTGAGGCTATGAATCCTGTCTCGTACGCAATCATATAATTTTCCATTATATGTTCTTACTCTAAGTACAAACATTGCTTATATCCTAATGTAGAGGATTTGGTACATATATGCTGTCCTTTTTCTTTGACAATGTAAAAACATTGCCGTTTCATGGAAAACAAAAAGATTTCATTTTGTAGAAAAGCAGATCTAGTTGCAATCAAACAATCAGCCACTAGGAACTCTGGCCCCCCAGATGTTGCTGAACTACAACTCCCATTATTCTCTGGCTATCTATGTAATTCAAAGAATCATGGGAGATGTAGTTCAGCAACATCTGGGGGGCTGGAGTTTGAGGACCCCTGTACTAGAGTAACTTAACTCTAAGCACTATAACCACTACAGTGGTCATCTAGTAGTTATGGTGCCAGGCGTGCCCTGGTGCCCCAACCCTTCCCCATCCCCATTGCAAGGAGTCAAACCAGTTTAAAACAGTTTGGCTTCTTAACTGGTGTCTGATGAGCACTGCTCCCCACCTCTACTACAGCTCAGTCAGAGCTGGAAGCTCCTTTGCTGGTTCTCCTGAACTAAGCCTTAAGCATCAGTCTCAGCCAACGAGCTGCATTGCCCAGCTTATCTCAGAGACAAAAGCTTCTGGTTCTCTTCTCTTCTGAGCTATAGTGAAGGCTGAAGGCAGGAAGCAGCTCCAGGCAGAGTCCAGGTAAGAAGTCATAATGTTTGACTCCTTACATCAGAGGGGCACCAAGAAACTTCTGGCATTAGAAACACTACAATAAAAATTATATTGGAACCTTTTATCCCACATTTATGAAATATGCCTTCTTCTTGACTTCTTCACTATCTGAGAATGTTGAAAGAAAATGTTATTATTAAAAAAAAAAACAAAAAAAAAACTATTATGCTGACATTCTCCGACAAAATAGGCTTGACTAGTGAGTCATTGATTCGATTCAGTAAATCAACTCACACTACAAAGTCTGAATTAATCAAATCATGAAAGTGATCCTGATTGAATTATTTGCACATTTTCTCCCCCTTGGGAAGGAGACATATTTTTTTTTCATGTGTATGTTTGTTTTTTATATTTTGTTAATGTTATATGGATAGCTTTTTAAAAGATTAATAATACAGACTTACACAATGGTGGAACTACTGTAGAGAGTGCAGGAAAAATGTTTGGGCTCTCCTTTAATGCAAGAGTGGCTAAAAGATAGATCCTCACCTGTCGTACAACTCCTACGATGCTATGCCAGCCGAAGATTTACCATTTGCCCATCCTTGCAGGGTTGTATTTGTGAGCAACAGTATCTGTGCATTTGAATGCAATCATATGTTTGTATAGCGTATATGTGTGCATGTAGGGATGTAAAAGTATGTACTATTACCACTGGAATGCAGTGTTGTACTTGAAAGTAGTGTTTGCGTTTGAAAGCAGGGGTGTGTTTGAATGTAGTGCTGGCTTTTATATGTGGATGTACATTTGTTTGTAGTATTGGTGTTTGAGTGAAGGAGTGTGTTTGTATATAATTGTGGGGTTTGAATTCAGGGGTTTGTTTGTATGTAATGTTTGTGTATCCAGGGGTGTGTTTGCATGTATGTTGGGGGTTAATTGCTGGGATGTATGCACGAACACTGCCATATGAATACTTACACGGATACACATTAACACAGAGATACACACATATGAACACACTGACACAAACACACACATAGACAAAGATACACACTGATATTTGCACACACCTGGACACATGCACACACTTGACACATGCGCACACCTTGACACACATATCCAAATACACACTGACACACACATTGGCACAGATACACATACTGACACACAGATACAATGGCACATACACACACTCAGATGAAGATACACACACTGGCACATACCCCCTGCAGGATGGTGACTTGCTTTGGGTGCTGCTGGCTGAGGATGATGTTGGGGATGGGTTTGCAGCAGCTCACTCCCAGCTGTCTGTGCCTCTTTCCTTCCCATGCAGTGCTCACTCTGCAGCTGGAAGGAAGTTTTTGCCTCTCACTTCCTCCCAGCCAGCCGATATTACAGGTTACCGGTCATGCTATTAAAAGTCTGCATCACCTGACCAGGCTCCTGTTTAACAATCCCCAGCAATTTCTCCATGTGTATAAGTTTGCTATGTCTAGGCTAACCAATAGATCAGTTAGCTCTACCTGTAGGTCCTTGATTCTTATTAGAAAATATTTTGTGTCTTGAATGTATGACCTATTGGTTACAACTAGTAGCAAACCTATACACTTCAATTCCACATGGCGAAGGTCTGGCAGTGATACAAAAGACATTGCAATATTCTTGCTAACGAAAAAAAGTGCTCCTTTGTGACAACTTTTCTTGAAATAATTTTAAGGAAAAGTTTATTTCGCTACTTGACGATCTACTATGAACACAGGTTAAGGGCAATGCGATGGGAGACAATATCGTATGCCAACCTGTTCATGGGAGAATTTGAGGACAAATTTGTATACGACAGTACGCGGTTTAAGAAACATGTGTCAATATGGTTAAGATATATTGATGACTTTTTCATGCTTTGGATTTACAACTTTCCTTGATTATCTAAACCAATGCCATACTGACATTAAAGGAACACTATTGTCACCGAAACAACTTTAGCTTAATGAAGCAGTTTCAGTGTATAGATCATGCCTCTCAGGTTTTACTGCTCAATTCACTGCCATTTAAGTTAAATCACTTTTGTTTATTTTTTAATTTGTTGCGTTTGTCCATATACTACTAATGAATTCACTGTCTGTAAAGTTGGTAATGGTGCATTTACCACATTACCACTCTTATTGATTGGTGGCTGATGAAGGGTTAAAGTAAGTGCTCAGCTCCCAGGAGTATGTCCTGTGTTCTTTGTCGGTAATCATATCTTATAATCCTTTCACAGCCTATTGTCCGCTTTTAATATTAGTGAATGCAGAGTCCGCTTGGTACAAACTTTAAAATAAAAGTTATTGTTACAATTCACTTGTCCAATGGTGGGATATATATTAGGCAGCAAGAGAACAGTCAGTTCTTGAATTTCATGTGTTGGAAGCAGGAAAAATGGGTAAGCACAAAGATCTGAGTGACTTTGACATGGGTCCAATAATGACAGTCGACTGCGTCAGAGCAACTCCAAAACAGCAAGTGTTATGGGGTGTTCCAGTATGCAATGGTTACTACCCATTGAAAGTGGTGCAAAGAAGGACAACTGGTCAACCAGTGAACGCCCAAGGCTCATTAATGAACATGGAGAGCAAAGGATAGGCTGTCTGGTCATACAGAACAGCTACTATAGCTCAAATTGCTGAAAAACGTAATGTTGGCCATGACAGTAAGGTATCAGATCGCAGTTTGCTTTGTATAGGGCTGCGTAGCTGCAGACAGGTCAGAGTGCCCTTTATGACCTCTGTCCACCGCCGAAAGCTCCTTCAATGGGGATGTGAACATCAGAACTGGACCATATAGCAATGGAAAAAGGTTGCCTGGTTTGATGAGTCACGTTTTCTTTTTAGATCAAATTGATGGCCGGGTGCATTTGCATCATTTACTTTTGAAAGAGATGGTAGAAGGATGCACTATGGGAAGAAGGCAGGCTGGCGGAGGCAGTTTTATGCTATGCGCAATGTTCTGCTGGGAAACGTTGGGTCCTTGCATTCATGTGGATGTTACTTTGGCATGTACCACCTACCTAGAGGTTGTTGCAGACCACATACACCCCTTCATGGCCGTGGTGTTCCCTGATGGCAAGGGCCTCTTTCAGTAGGATAATGCACCCTGTCACAGTGCAATAATTGTTCAAGAATGGTTTGAGGAACATGACAGAGAGTTCAAGTTGTAGCCGTGGATTTTAAATTCCCTAGATCTGAATCTGATTGAGCATCTGTGGGATGTTCTGAAAAAAAAATCTGATTCATGGAGGCCCCTCCTCACAACTTGCATGACTTAAAGGATCTGCTGCTAATGTCTTGGTGCCAGGTACCACAAGACACGTTTAGGTCTTGTGGAATCTATGCCTCAATGCATCAGAGCTGTTTTGGCAGGATGATGGGGGGTCTACACAATATAAGCAGGTGGTTTAATGTTGTAGCTGAGCAGTGTATGCATGCTTTAAAGCAAGGGGGTGTAGTAAACAATACATGTATCGGCCCTGCTCAGGAGATGCAGTATTACACAATTTTGGGGTGTTTAAACCAGAACACACAACATCTGTGAAATTCACTTTTACATTTCTAAATGTATGTGGAAAAAAAATAAAACATAACATTTAAAGCTAAATGTAGAAAGAACTGGTGTTGAAACAGCAAAGTGAAGAATAGAGCCCAATATAACCCAAGTGGTCTTTATTTGCAAATGGTATACTATAATGAGGATTATATGCAGTTCTATTTTGTCCTGAAAGTGGCATGGGCCCAATAATCAATAGGTGAAAATGTAAAACTTAAATTGGCATAGCTGTAAGTTAACCCTGCAACTTCTCAAAAATCTGGTAAAGATCTATGTGGAATAATATTTGGGTTCTCTTATAGGAACTTTACAGCAGTGAGACCCACATGGCCTGTGAAATTCCCAATGAAAATGAGCATTAGTGTGAAAATCACAACAACAACAAAAAATGACCAGCATATTTGACAGAAGTAGGTAGGAAAAATATGTAAATGAAAAAAAAAAAAGGCAAAATGATTAAGTTACATACATTGGGGATTATGTTTCTACATGGGCAGACTGAGCATTCATAAAGTAAAGAATGTGGGAGAATAACCACAAAAACACGTGTTAAACCAAATAAAATAATAATAGATATGTATATAAAAACAGCCTGTAAAACATCAGTGACAAATCAAGTGGGAAATAAGTACAAAGTAATGGAAAAGAATAAACCGATAGTCCAGGGCAGGCAGGCGGTCGGCAGCAGCTAAGCAGTATTAGGCCAATTGGTCAGATGAATAGACCTCCCTAGCTAGTCCAATAGCAGCTGAGTGCCATTTACAGATATTCCTGACTGTAGAGCCTTTTACCATGCAGGTCATCCTGGAAGTGGTGCAATAATTAATAATGAAAAGGGAATATTTCCACTACTTGGAGATGTTCTGTTTGAAGCCATAATAACATTAAAACAGGGCATCTCCCATTTTAAGATACATTAATATTGGCTGTCTGGTGCAAACATGCTGTGAATGCTGGCATCAGATGCCAATTTTGCACAGAATTTATATTAGTAAGCACAGAACTTTGCTGGCTAATGAGACGCTTATTATGCTATCGTATATGGAGTTTCTGCAGCAGAGGGATCAATCTCATTGAGAAACACTACACCTACAGGCTTAAAGTATCATGACAACTTCAAATAGTGGTCATGGTGGTTACAGTAACTCACTAAAGCAGAGCTCTCTAGCTTTCTGCGTAGTGTAATATTATGCTAGGGCTTGACAAATTTGCTTGGAATCTAGACGCCATCAAAAAAAGTTAGGAGCCAGGTTTTTCAATGTAAAAATACAATTCTTAAAGGGACACTATAGTCACCAGAACCACTACAGCTTAATGTATAATCTGTCACTGCACACTCTTCAATGTAAACCCTGCCTTTTCAGAGAAAACGCAGTATTTTCATTGCTGGTTTGTAACACTTCTAAAGGCAGTCACTCAGACGGCCTCTGGAGTGCATCCTGGGTCAGTGCTGCACTGTGTGCAGCACCTATGTATAGTGTCTCAACGCCCTGCATCAAGCATTTTGCCACACATGCGCAATAACCTCCCAATGGATTGGCTGAGATCATCAAGATTGATGATCGCAGTCATGGAGGCAGGGTCAGCTGCGGCGAGATCAGCACAGCGTGGGGGGGACAAGTCATCTAAACAGATTGGAGGGGGACAATTCATCTAAACATACTCACTCACTGACGCACACTGACACACACACTCACTGACACACACACACTCACTCACATACACACACTGACACACACACACATACTCACTCACTGACACACACACACTCACTGACACACACACACTCACTTCAATAATCACAAACATTTTGTCACACACATTAATGTGACCACCCAGCCTCTCAACCTTTGGGAGCACTGGAGTGGTCCGGCTTTCTCTAGGGTCCAGTTGGGCTTCAGTCATCTCCCTGCACTGTTCTATAGAGCACTGTTTAGTGATGCCGGAATGACGTCATATTCCGGCTCCCGGCATCACTGGGAGCAGGGAGGTTACAGTTCCAGGGTGCAGAGCAGGGAGGTTACAGCTCCCCTATGCACCTGCCTGTCTGACTCAAACCTCCAGGAGCCTCCCATGCGTGCGCACGCCCCACACTCTCACTCACAAGGTCGACCGCCCGCCCACGCTCTTCCTTAGCTGGCCGGCCGACCACCTGTACGCACGCCCATGCTCTTTATGAGCCTGCCGGCCGACCACCTCATGTGATGAATGGGGCAGTAAATCCCATTCGCCAGGACAAAAATCCTAGTTGCCACGGCGACCTGGTGCCTGGGATTTGTCGAGCCCTGTATTATGCTATTACTAAAATGTTATGTTTGTCTTATGCATGGTTAATACGGAGCCTGTTTCACACCCTCCGGCTCTCTACTGTAGGTGGATGCAGGCAGTCACATTTTATATTTTTTATATATGAACAGAAGTATTTAAGAACATTTTTACTTTCCTGTTATGAGTTTGCTTTTCTTGTATATATGGCTATTTTTCTTTAAGATTTTTTTCTCTTTTTTCTACTTATATGTATCAACCTCTAAGAAAACCTAAATACTAAGATTTTATTATTCAGGACAACTTCTCCAACACACGTGTTTAGGATTTGTTATACACCATGTACACTTTTTTGAAGCCTTACTGATGTCTATTCAGACATTGCACATAACACACTTATTACTTTACTTCAGGAATGGTCAGTGTGCCAGGGTACAAGTCTAGTTGTTGAAGAACAACAGTTATGCTGACAAGCGTTTTTAAGGGGAAAAAATTATGTTATTATGAAAACAAAAATGTCTATATTTTTATCTGTAGCACTTTTTATTGCCACCTATTTTGCAAAAAGCCCATATGAGCATGTTCTGTGTCTTCACTTTCTGAGTCATTAAAATTCTGTGCTTATCCCACATTAACTTAGCTAATAAATTATATTGTGTAAATAATTTCTATTCTAGATGACTATCTAATTTGCTTCTATTCAGCTCGTGTCCAAAACTCTTTTTATTTTTTCCTGAGCACTCTATTTTTTATAAAACAGATGGGAAAATGCAGGGACTAATTTTCTTTGTGTAATTTTCTTCAGTAAAGTTGACAAAACGTTCACAATGGGCTCAGCTTAAAGCAAGGTTCTGTTTCAGTTACCAATAAAATGTGCACACAATCCATCAATAAAATCAACCTCACAGAAGGGCAAACATTAGACTTCATAGGCAGAGGAGAACAAAATAGCTGCACCCAGGTATTGAGATTCAGCGCAAGGAGGAGAAGATAGCAAGCGGTCTGTTGACATCATTAGAAGTGTTGTTTGATTGGCTGAGACCGTGAAGGAGGCAGATCAGGGGCATCAGCATCTCCTCATGAATTTAATCAATGAATCTCTATGAGGAAAGTTCAGTGTTTGCATGCAGATGGAGGAGATACTGATATGTTGTGATGCACACTAGGCAAGACTGAGATAGTAAGCAGCTCTAGCAGCCATCTGAGGAGTGGCCAGTGAAGTAATCACTAGGCTGTAATGTAAACACTGCATTTTCTCTGAAAAGACAGTGTTTACAGCAAAAAGCCTGAAAGTAATGATTCTACTCACCAGAACAAATACAATAAGCTGTAGTTGTTCTGGTGACTATAGTGTCCCTTTAAGAAGCAAGGGAGGTAACTTAATCACTAAGATACAGAGGCATAAGAAAAAGGAAAACGGAGATTTAAAAAAAAAAATGGCAGGGCTGCTCTTAGTAACATGATCCCAGCAAAGAAGGTGCAGGCAATTCAGCAAAATGAATTTAACTGACATTTTATGAAGTGTTACACAGGGCAAAGTTTTGGTCACCATCTATGATCAAACATATCAAACATTGCACTCATCAGTGTTTCAATGGCATAAAAATTGAGTGGTGTGAATACATAATTGTTACACAGGTGAAGTGATATATCACATACTTTGCTCTTATGTGTATTCCTCACTATCATGGCTACCGCCACATGTAAAAGGCTGGTCACTGAGCAGGTCCACTTTTCTTGTGTGATGAGTGGAATTGCAGCTTGGGAGCAATTGCTTATCTCATAAACTCATGAGGAACATTATAGGATAACATCATGCTCATTAGGTAGGAATCAGGGGTTCCTGATATGTGGATCATCTTCCTGCCTGTAGCTATAGATTGTGGTGCTTTCTTAATTTTTTAATTTTTTTTGTAAATTTTTGTTGCATACTGGTAATGCATTTTCATTATGATGCAATAAAGAAAAAGATCATCAGATTTTGCCAATGTTTTATGTTTTATTTCACGCTTTGTCTGTGTGCGTATGTCAGAATTCCGAGAGGTAGTTTAGTAATTTTACTTCTGTTTCAAAACACATTTTGATTGTATAACTTATATTCCTATTAAAATAATGTTCCTATTTATACCTTAGCCTGCTTTAGATTTATTTTTCTCAGTCTACACTTTTATAGTTCCCGGATTATTCTGTGTTTGGAACACATTAGACTTTTCGTGGAAGATCTGATGTTCCTTCACCATATTTATGCAGTATGTAGAACTGAGACGATTTGCATTCTGCTCCCTGAATCAAGTGTTCATTTCCAGAATCCTGCCAAAACTCTTGTTTGCCAGTACCAGCTGGCAAAGGGTCTCCCACAAAAAGCAAGCTGTCAGGAAGTGAATATAGACAGCCTTTTCCATCGTGGGAATAAGCCAAGAACACCTCCCAGCCTTGCATGGGTATGGATCAGTTTTTAATAAGCACTCCATTAAGAAACATGTCAAAGTATTAGGTCAGTTGAGTGAGGAGCAGCGTGAGAAATATGCTTTCTCTACCTTTTCTCGTAAATTTACTGCAGTAAATCCAGCTGGGTATGAACCTCTTGATGAGAGGAAGTAAAAGATTTCTTCAACTTTTAAAAGGCTAATATGTTCAAAGGTCAGGAATATAACACGGTATATGTTAGAGAAGGAAAGACGGGATGTATGATGTGTATTGTCAGCCAGTACTCTTAAGTTCTAAAATCGCAAAGTGGTAAGTACATTGCGAGTTAACAATATCACAATGCTGAAATGGTTCACTCTGCAGCATTGAAACTGTTAAAGTTAAAATGACCGTCTATGACAGAAAGGACATTTTTTTTTTTATATCACCCTGTCATGCCAGTTAGAGACACTCCAATCAGGAGCATCTGATTGTGGTCTATGGGGACTGATCTGTTCCCTTAAATACCTGTAGACCGGGGGTTACGGTATTAGTAGCTTATTTGCACCTAAAGTTCCAATCATCAGACAGAATGAGTGAGACTGTATAATAAACTGTCAGCAGCCATTTCACAGCTGCCATTAGTTTATACACTAATCTCTCTACTTCCTTGTTGTTTGTGTTGTGGAGAAAACATATATAGTACAACCTGGAACTTACAGGGTTATTCATTTAAATGAGAATGATCAGGGATTCAAAGTGAATTTCAAATTTATGATAAAAGTAGCCGAACTGAAGGCATAGCTGACTTGGATTTTTATTTTTATTTTTTTAATTCAGCTATTTTGGTGATACATGTGAAAGTCACTTTGAATTTCATGTGAATTCCCAACAATTGATGGGCTGATGGGCTATCTATAGAGGCAGCAATTTTTTCCAAATCACTGATGCTGAAAGCCACTAACAGAAATGTGAGTGGGCTCAGATAATTCTAAGCAAAATGTACTTTACAGTAATACAAAGTGGTTGCAGTGCTTAAGCTGACCCTCTAACTCGAACTCCCTTCACCTTCAGTGTGTCAGAGTTTTTTAATCTTAGCACAAACATAATCGGAGAGCTGCACATTTACTGAAAAACATGAAATGCAACAATATCACTTTTTGTCTCTGCTGTAAGATTTTAAAAATCAAAGGTTCAGAAAACAGGCATCTGCTCAGTTTACTAACTAATGTTGCCTTGTATCTATAAAGGCAAGTGTGCCCAAAAACCTCCTTTGCATTACGTTAATTTTCTCCCTACCAGACTTTCGTTAGAACTTTGAGCAAGGAATTTAGGTAAAATTCGCCACTTCCTTTTCCAAGTTTGACTTTTAGTAAGTTGATTGACTAAAAAGCCTCCTGGTGTTTAACTTGTAATAGAAATCTGAGTAGAAACTCCTTTTAAAATCAGTAAGATTTGTTGCCATTGTCTAGTTCATGTCCCCGGACTACATTTTCCCTGATGCTGTGCCAGCACAATGGTTGTAAGAACATTATGGAAGATGTAGTCCATACCATCTGGAGTGCCAAAGGCTGCTACCCTTGACCTAGAGTTATGCTTTATTGTATTTCAGCTCAGCTGGGTTTTCATTTAAATCATATTATGTTTTAAACTTAAAACTATGTTTTAAATACCAGTATTGAGACATGGTTGATCCAATACACCCATTGTTCGTCTTTAAATACCCCCTTTAATTGTAAACCGCTGCAGAATATGTTGGCACTATACAAATGCTAATAATAACAATAACCCTTCTTTTGCTTGGATCAGGAAAAAATACCAAGTTCTACATTTGTGACTCACCTCAAGCTCCACGGATCTGTTAAATTGTAGTGTCATCAGGTCTTTGATAGATTCTAAAAGGCCTTCAACGTTTGCTCCTCGTAGAACTGGAAATACAAAAGTCAAATGTTTATCATGAGTTAGGATATATTT
This sequence comes from Pelobates fuscus, assembly GCF_036172605.1. Lineage (NCBI taxonomy): Eukaryota > Metazoa > Chordata > Amphibia > Anura > Pelobatidae > Pelobates > Pelobates fuscus. Next base: position 164,274,241 of record NC_086319.1, read on the forward strand.
GGAGAAATTCTTTCACCAGTGACTTGTAAATCTAAGTGGCATTATATCAAATGACTTTAAGGTTGCTTTTGTAATTGAGAGTTTGAGTTTAATAAGTTCAAACCAACTTTGGCCTTCTGGCTGCCAGAAACATCTAACAACTGCAGAGCAAAACCAATTAAAGGCACACTATAGTCACCTGAACAACTTTAGCTTAATGAAGCAGTTTTGGTGTATAGAACATGCCCCTGCAGCCTCACTGCTCAATCCTCTGCCATTTAGAAGTTAAATCCCTTTGTTTATGAATCCTACTCACACCTCCCTGCATGTGACTTGTACAGCCTTCCATAATCATTTCCTGTAAAGAGAGCACTATTTAGGCTTTCTTTATTGCAAGTTCTGTTTAATTAAGATTTTCTTATCCCCTGCTATGTTAATAGCTTGCTAGACCCTGCAAGAGCCTCCTGTATGTGATTAAAGTTCAATTTAGAGATTGAGATACAATTATTTAAGGTAAATTACATCTGTTTGAAAGTGAAACCAGTTTGTTTTTTTCATGCAGTCTCTGTCAATCATAGCCAGGGGAGGTGTGGCTAGGGCTGCATAAACAGAAACAAAGTGATTTAACCCCTTAAGGACCAAACTTCTGGAATAAAAGGGAATCATGACGTGTCACACACGTCATGTGTCCTTAAGGGGTTAACTCCTAAATGACGGTGAATTGAGCAGTGAAATTGCAGGGGAATGATCTATACACTAAAACTGCTTTATTTAGCTAAAGTAATTTAGGTGACTATAGTGTTCCTTTAAAGGGCCACGGTTTGACATCCTTTGTATAAATCAGGGAGGGCTGGCAGGAATTTTGCCCAGAGTACCATTATTGGTACTGGTGAAATGCAGAGGGAGGTGCATGCATTGGCAACCACTAAAATTCTGCCATAGGAAAGCAACAAGGAGGAGTTGTTCATGGACAGTCACAGTTGAAGGCTGTGGCTCTGTAACTCACCACCACCACCAAAATGAGAATTTTTTAGAAGAAGATGAAATTTTCATGAAATCCTCACATTGAGTTTGTTGGAATTGCATCGAAATTCTAACGCAGTCAAAAACACACTGCTTTGTCTTTGTATTTTACTAATGCCTGATACAACTTGATATAAGGTGGAGCTACCTTTGTCAAGATTTGTAATTTAACCCCAGCTGTCAACAGTGACGACTAGAGAAAAAAAAGGATCGGTCTCGCAGGATCCTCCACAGGCGTCTGTGTTGCACTACTGCGCATGCATAAAAGTACACACTGACATGGGTTTCTGGTAGATGAAGCGTCAGAGAACTGGCAGCAACACAATGGCGGCAGCCACGAGGGACAGTTTTGGGTAAGTATAACTCACTTTCCCCTGCATCTGCTGCCGTAGAACTGAGCAGTCACGGTCAAATTAATATAATAATTGCACCCATTATGCTCGACCTCTAGGGATGGATATTAAGAGACATAGATACATAGAATTTGGCGGCAGATAAGAGCCATTCAGCCCATCTAGTCTGCCCAATTTTCTTGCATCAGTCTCTTATATCTAGGATAGTCTTGTGCCTATCCCACGCATTCTTAAACTCCCTTACTGTGTTAACCTCTACCACTTCAGCTGGAAGGCTATTCCATGCATCCACTACCCTCTCAGAAAAGTAATACTTTCTGATATTTTTAAACCTTTGCCACTCTAATTTAAGGTTATGTCCTCTTGTTGTGGTAGTTTTGTTCTTTTAAATATACTCTCCTTTACTGTATTGATTCCCTTTATATATTTTAATTTTTCTATCATATACCCCCTGTCTTGTCTTTCCTCCAAGATATACATGTTAAGATCCTTTAACCTTTCCTGATAAGTTTTGCCCTGCAATCCATGAACCAATTTCTGAATTTCTTCTCCTTCTCCTCTGAACTCTCTCTAAAGTATCAATATCCTTCTGAAGATAGGGTCTCCAGTACTGTGTACAGTACTCCAAGTGAGGTCTCACCAGTGTTCTGTACAATGGCATGAGCACTTCCCTCTTTCTACTGCTAATACCTCTCCCTATACAACCAAGCATTCTGCTAGCATTTCCTGCTGCTCTATTACATTGTCTGCCTACCTTTAAGTCATCTGAAATAATTACCCCTGAATAATTTTCCTCAGATGTTGAAGTTAGGACTCTATCAAATATTCTGTACTCTGCCCTTGGGTTTTTACGTAAAAGATGAATTATCTTGCACTTATCCACACTAAATGTCCGTTGCCACAGCTCTGACCATTTTTCTAGTTTACCTAAATCATTTGCCATATGGCTTATCCCTCCTGAAATCAGGGATCATAATTAACATAATAAGATTTGCTACAAGCAACATGTATGGTCCATTTCACACAAACAACTCGTAGAGCTGGTCTTTAATTGTGAAGCAGGTTGGTAATTCTGGTTTGTGTTTTAATTAGATGTATTGTGATAATTACGCATAACGAAACATGAACCTATTACTGTATGTAATATAACATTCATTTTTTTTGTTTTGGAGTTGTCAACTTGCAGAAATGTTTTGTTGACTTACTAAAACTACAATTCTCAAGCAAAATCAAAAATGATTACTGTTTGTTGAAAACGCATGCTTGTTATAATAATGATGAACAAGACAACAGGTGGTCAGGATGTAACTTCTCTTAAAGGATGATAAATTCCATGGACCATGTGTGATTGCGCATATCAGGCAATCTTTTACTAAAAGGTGAATGAGAATATTTACCGGTAAATACGTTTCAACTTTAAGACTAGACTTCATCAAATTGAGTTGTCACACTTTAATGAATGCCCCTTGTAAGGCCTACTGAGTGATGAAGAAACTTGAACATTAAACCATGGTAATTTTTTTTCCCTGTAACATAGGAGAATATTTTACCTGCAGTAACAAGATATGGCTCCGGATTTGTGATATCACAGAGAAGTGTTGGTCTGGTCATGGTAAATGAAGTCACACCAGTGATTCCAGAAGGAGGTGTTATTGGCACATGAGGTGTAGAAGAAATTGTGGCAGTGGGTGGATTGATGCTGGAGGCTGTGGATACCGTTGTACTTATAGTTGTCGCTGTGTTATTTGCCTTGGCTGTTGACTTTGTAGGTAAAGTTGGAAGAAATGATGTCACAACACTAGTTACAAGCACTGAAGTGGATGAATATACAAAAGAACTAGAACTGGGTTGCAAATATACGGTGGACTGAACACTTAGACTAAGAGGTACATTCAAACTAGGAGTCAAACTTGTGAGTGATACACTGAGGGTGGGTGGCATACTGCTTCCAATTGTGTTGAACATATTCACTGACAAAGTTAAGACATTCAATGAAGAAGCAATGGTATTGGATAACTCAGGCATTGGTGTGATAAACAATGATGTTTGAAGAGTTTCTTCAATCAGTGCACTGCTGGTATGATTAAAACTGATAGAGGAGGTGAGTGAGGCTGGAATGTAATCTGTTGTTAAATATAAAGAGAACAAAGGCATCAGTGGAGAGGTAGCATCTGTAACATTTGAGGTATAGAAAGTGCCAGGTTCCAATGGCAGTACGGACGTTGCCTCCACTAGTACAGAATACTCTGAGGAGACAGTATAACTTTCATATTTCCACTCAGAGCTGAATGGGGTCAGAGAGGCAACAGAGTTGATGTTTGAGGTCTGCCATGGCATTAGCCCTGACCCCTCAAAATTAATCGATTCAGTGGCAGGTGTAAATTCAGACTCAAACACAGAGCTAACTAGAAATAACTTAGATGTTTCAAGCATTGAGGTTAAGCCCTGAGATAAAGGTTCAGACAGCTCACTGGACTCCCAAAAAGTAAAAGAGGTGATAACGTTTTCATGTAATGAAAACAATGAGCTACTTGGCTCCAGAGTAAAATCCATTGATAAATGGCTAGATGATATACCAGAAGTATAAAGTGAATCTTCAGAAGAAAATATGGTTCTGCTAAAGAATTGACCAGATTCTGTTGGCACAAATGCAGGTGCTTCCACTGTGTTAATAGGCTCAAAAAGAGAAGTACCAAGGAAAGGAGTTGACACTGGTATCACCACGCTTGTGCCAAGTGTTTGATCAACAAAAATAGAGGCTGTGGCAGTAAACAACTGCTCTGTTGGTGAAAGCATGAACATTGTGGAGTCTAAGACAGAAGACACATGTGTCTCCATCTCTAAACTGAGGAACGGAATGGAAGTGGACAGAATGGCTTCAGTAAGGCTGGAACCAACATGGTTTGCCACATACATAGATGAATTTAAAGAGTCCATATGCCAAGTAGATAATGGAGACACTGAGCTCCCAGGGACTACAGTGCCAAAGAAGACAGAGGAGGGTACCTCTGTGTCTGATGTTACAGTATTCTGAGCACTAAGCTTTATGTATCCTGAGGACATTGATATGGTTTCGAAGTAATCTCCCGACATCCACTCAAAATCCTTCAACTCAGAAGTGACAGCATTTGATTGCAGGACAGTCTGAGTTTGGAGAGGTGTAAGAGGAGGCACTGGACTTAAAACCATTGTGAAAACACCTTCCTCAGTTACCAGATGACTTCTTGAAAATTCTGGTAAATCACTGCTGGTTATTCCATACACCATCAAAGTGGATGAAAATTGAGTTATTATTTGAGAAAAATCAGGGCTGGTGGTTGAATGTGGTTCTGTAGGGAGCCCAACACTAGAAAAAAATATACTCTGTAATGGACTTTTGGTTGTAATGCTGGTGATGTCATTTGATTTGGTTACAAGTTCAGTAACAGAGTTACTCTGTAAAGTTACAGATACATCCAGTAAAGTGGCCATGGGCGTGCTGTAAACCACAGTTGTGTCTTGTGTTGTGATGTGAAAAAAAGGAACATTTGACTGTTGTGAGTTCAGTAAAGACATTTCTACCAGAGAGTTCCACGAAAAAGAAATGGAGGTGGGGACCTCTGCATATGTTGTTGACATTAGTAACGTTCCTGTACTCACATCCATCTCAGTTAAATGTAAAAATCCCAGTTCAGAAATAAATGTGCTTTGCGCTGTAGCTGTATGCATAAAAAAGCTTGATTCCAATGAACTGGAAATAGGTTCAGTTTGACTTGCACCAGAAGCTTCCAGGAACAGGGTGCTTAACACATTGGCATCCAATGCTTCATTTGTCATTAGCGAATCATATAAAACAGAGGAGGTTGCCAAAGATGTGCTTGGCTGAGCACTAAGGGAAGTGAATGTCAATTCTTCATAACTTAGGGCAGCTTCACTGGAAAGTGTCCCAGCAGTTATTGCTGGTTCTAAAGCTGGTAAAGAATTCTGAAGACTGGCAGTGATTGTTCCCATGAGGTTTGGAATCTCTGAGGAAAGATATGTTGAATACATTGCAGTTTCCTTCACAGTTGTTGGTGTTGGTTCCAGATCCACTACAGAATTTGCCGGATAGATAGTTATTTTTTCCGGTGGGCCAGGGGATGCTAATAAAGATGTTAGAAACCCTGTAGCCATTTCTTCTGACTTGGTTGTGATTGTGGGTGGAATAACTTGTAATGAATTTGGAAGATGGGTTGAGATTGTTACCAGAGACACTGTAAAATCTGAAAAAAGCGATTCTTGAAATTCTGTGGTAGGTTCTTGTTGCTCAGCTATTTTGGTAGATTCCACAACTAGTATGGGTGTCTGAGTAAAAGTGATTATTTCTGTAGAGTCAGGAAACTTAGTGTCTTGAGACAGCGGAAACACTGTAGACTGTTCTTCTAAACCAGCTGTGATTGAAGAAGATTTTACAGCTTGTACAAAATTCAGAAGCTGGTCAGTATAATTTCCTGGCTCTTCTGGCAAAACAGATGTCGGTGCAGGTGTAGTAGGCTCCATGGTGTTTTTGGTTGATGTTCCGATGACTAAAAAAAAAAAAGAGAGCTGATAGATTAGTTTAAAAAAGAAATTAAAGGCACAAAACAGAGTATGGTCATAACACACAGCAATGCTTAAAACTAGATGTGTAACTAACGCATTTTTTAAGAAGTTGCTTCAAAGGTATGAGATATAGAAAACCAACCCATTCATCGTTTAATTTTAAATAGGTAATGAAATAAATAATGTATGCATGCAGAGCCGGCGCCACCGTTAGGCGAAATATGCATTCACCTAGGGCGCTGGCCTGCAGGGGGCGTCCAGCGGGATATTTCCTGGTGGGCTCCCCCTGTCTTGAACTGCAGCACTGTGCGAGAGGCTCTAGAGCCGCGTCCCCTCAGCGCCGGGCGACTCCTCCAGGTGCCCGAGGGTGGGGGCGCCCAGAGGAGCCCTGTCACAGTATGGCAGAGCAGGCACCTTCTTACATTGATGACAGGTGCCTGCTCTGCCATCAAATGCCGGTGACCGGAGGACAGGGGGACAGAGCAGGCAGGCAGCGAGGGAGGCTCTTCTTGCAGTCTCTCACGCCTCCCTCGCGGGCCCTCTGTGATGCCGGGAGCCGGAATATGACATCATTATGGCCCCGGCATACTAAACGGCGAGCAGGAGGAGTGAGAGGCTGCCCCACACTGGACCCCAGGGAGGTGAGTATCTGAGTATTTGTCAGTGAGTGAGTGTCAGCCTGTGTGCATCTGTCAGTGAGTGTATGTATGTATGTCAGTGAGTGAGTGTCTGTGTGTGTGTGTGTCTGTCAGTGAGTGTATGTCTGTCAGTGAGTGTGTGTGTGTCTGTCAGTAAGTGTATGTCTGTGTGTGTGTGTCTGTCAGTGAGTGAGTGTATGTCTGTCAATAAGTGTGTGTGTCTGTCAGTGAGTGTATGTCTGTCAGTGAGTGTCTGTGTGTGTGTGTGTGTGTGTGTCAGTGAGTGAGTGTATGTCTGTCTGTCAGTAAGTGTGTGTGTGTGTGTCAGTGAGTGTATGTCAATCAGTGAGTGTGTGAGTGTATGTCTGTCAGTAAGTGTGTGTGTGTGTGTGTGTGTGTATGTCTGTCAGTGAGTGTCTGAGTGAGTGTATGTCTGCCAGTGAGTGTGTGTATCTGTCAGTGAGTGTCTGTGTGCGTTTCTGTCTGTCATTGAGTGAATGTATGTCTGTCAGTGAGTGCGTGTGTGTGTGTCTGTCAGTGTGTGTGTGTGTCTGTCTGTCAGTGAGTGAGTGTATGTCTGTCAGTGAGTGTCTGAGTGAGTGTATGTCTGCCAGTGAGTGTCTGTGTGAGTGTGTGTCATTGAGTGAGTGTATGTATGTCAGTGAGTGTGTGTGTATGTCTGTCAGTGAGTTTCTGTGTGTGTGTGTCATTGAGTGAGTGTATGTGTGTCAGCGTGTGTGTGTCTGTCAGTGAGTGTGTGACATGAAGGGGCGGCAAAATGTATCTTTGCCTAGGGCGGCAGAAATCCTTGCACCGGCAGTGTATGCATGTATTACTAATGCAATAGGAACACTATAGCATTAGGAATAGAAATATGCAATTCTAATGCTATAATGTTCTCTTACCTATTTATATGTCCCTCCCTCACGTGAAGGTTTGAAAGACAAGTAAAACTTATGTTTCTGCCCTCTATAAGGATGGAAAGATCCTACTTACTACACTATGCTACATGGTTTTATGCTTTGTCTTTTATCAAAGAATGATTATAGATTTTGTGTAAATGTTACATTCTGTAAGCGATTTTAACTACCCAAAAATAGTACCTATGACATATAAACACAACTTATTGAGGGTATCCACTCTGACCTAATTTGCCTAATATTTCTGATTGACTAATTGGGGGAGTGGAGATTGGCGCTGGAGGCAAATTTTTGGTTAAACCGTTCACAAATGGTTTAACCCCTTGAGGTAAGTGTGTGCCGGGGGCCTCTTTGCATAATAACAACTTTATTTAGATGAAGTTGTTATAGTGCCTGGAGTGTTCCTTTAATTAGTTATGTGATGGAAAATGAACATAACATATAAGCGAATAAACATATGGAATTGGCAACAAAAAAACAAAAAAGGGTGAACTAATAAAATACTCAAAACTAAAAATTTACTCATAAGATTAAATTAGTGTGCTTTAATTAACTGCTTAAAGTTCTAAAGTGGATAGCAGCTCAAAACTCTCCAATGTGGGAATACCCCTATACCCATCCACAGATAAAATTACAAATGTGATAAAAGTGGTAAAGTGGAGTGCTAGAAAAAGTGCAAGTGCAATTGTTCTTACCTTTAATAAATGTATATGTCACGGGTAAACATTGAATACATAAAAGAAGGAAACAAAAACAAATATATAGTGTAGATGGTTATACACATAGAGCTTGAAATAATAAATGATAGGATCCACTTACATGGTAAAGAGCCTGTAACTATTGCTCTGTAATCAACGCCTTTGTGCCTTTATCGTAGCATACCGCCATCCATCAAGTAGATCACCATAATGATTGGCTGCAACACCACCGTATGAAAGAAAACTAGATTTGAGAGCGACATTTAAAAACGACAACTTCTGGAGCTACACATAGAGCCAGCAGAGGAAGCTCAAATGAACAAAACGCGTATTGGCATTTGATTCCAAGGACTTAGTATATATATGCTTTCATTTATATTTGTTTTATAATTGTTTTAATTGCACTTTGGTAAATAAACATTTTACTATTAACTCAGCATAGTTTATGGTTCTATGTGATCTTCAGCTCCAGAAGGGATCAGTTTTAGGTCTTGCCAGCCATGAATTAAGCACCAGGCATTCAATCCCAGAGTCAGGATTTATGAGCTGAAAAACTTTTTAAGCAATCGATATATGGAAGTATAGTACATTACATACTGTACCATTGGAGTTCTTTCTTTTCTTTCGATATACCCACAAATGGAGACCCACTCGATGGATGGTGGTATGCTACCATAAAGGCATAAAGGCGTTGATTACAGAGCTAGTAGTTACAGGCTCTAATCCATGTGAGTGGGATTTACTATTTCCAGCTCTATATATTCAAAATCATCCTTAAATCCCAGACAAATATAAGTCCACAAACCCCAACTTTTTATTGCGTAGCTGCCAGCATCTCAATAGATAGAGGATTCTGGATACTGTTAATATACAGATCCCCAGGAAATGGGAAGAAATTTCTTCAGGAACTGGGGGGGCGTGGCCAGCAGAGCAGCACACCAGACGTGTTTATTTGGAGCTCCTGCTTCACGAATACAAAACCGACCCAAAAGCCACGAAAAAGCCGAACCGAGACCCGAAAAGCAAACAGCAACAAACACCAAACCCCCTGCAGAGATATGGGGAAAAAAAATAAGAAAATCACCCGCCCAGAGAGCTCCCACCAGCCCGACATTAGGCGCTCCTTTACAAGGCCGCAACCAGCTATGCAGGCCAAAATGGCGCCGAGCAGACCCCATAGCGACAGTGATTCCGATTCCTCGGTGGAGAGGGAGGAATCCCAGGCCGCAACCCCGACACCCGCGTTATACGGGTCGGAGACCTCGGACTCTGATGACTCACCCTCCACTAAAGGTGACATCAAGAAGCTCCTCATCGATCTCAGAGAGATGTGGAAATCTGACCTGGCCGGCGTAAAGACGGAGGTCGCTGGACTGAAAGGGCGCCTGGACGCAATTGAAACCCGAGAGGGTACCAGAGACGACTCCCTGACGGACACCAAAAGACAGGTAGAGGCACTGACACTTCAGCTGCAGGGGCTCAAGCGCACGGTTACAATGATGGACACACGCCATCGTAAACGGAATGTCCGCATACGCGGAGCCCCTGAGGATATAGACTCTGAGGCCCTACTGGATTACACAAACCAAGTGGCAGCGGCTATGGGAGCAAAACCTGATGGAGACACAAGGCCGATAACGGCCGCGTTTCGAATCCGGAAATCCCCGACCGCCCCAGCGGATGCCTCAAGAGATATAATAGCCGTTACCCGAAACGTCGCAGTTAAAACGGCGATGATGGCCTACTCCAGGAAAACCCCCACCGTTACCGTGGACAACCACCAAGTAAGAGTCTTCGCAGACATCCCATTTACTACACTGCTCGAGCGGAGGAAACTCTCGCCGATCACCCAACAACTGCGAGACAAGGGAATCCGGTACCGGTGGGGCGCAACAGGCACATTGGTGGTCCCACAAAAGGACTCAATACTCACGTTGTCTGCAGACGAAGACCCGGCAGGATTTCTCCAGACCCTCCAGTTACAGCAGCAGACACCCATGGAGGGGGAATCAGAGAACCGGGAGGACAAGAACCGAGGAAGCGGCGGCAAGGCTGAGAGGAAAAGGAGCAAACAGCACTCATACAACCCCCCACAGACCTAAACGAGCAGGGAACTTATGACTCCTACCGCAAACCAGCTGCACGGCTGCAAAAGACCTATGGGGAATTTAAGGCAATGACAGCAGATAGAGACTCTGAGCCAGGACTTTATACTTTATAGTTTAGCATTCCTTACTTTACAAATTATTATGATTTTCTTTATGATGTTTCCTTTATTTGCATTTTACTTTAATATTATATATACACGGGGCATACAGCTAAGGGAGGGGAGTCTTGGTGCGAAAGGTATAGGCGATTCTTTCTTGGGCATCAGAGACTTCCAGCCTGACCCAATAGGCCACCGCCAGCATACATGCACCCATTAGGCTATTATCCCTCGTTAAGATATTTCAATGGGAGTTAGCCAAACGGCACTACTGGATCCAATAAACACTGTACATAGTATCTCATTCCATCTGGAGCACCCCTTTGTAAGATGGCCCGACACTAGAAGCGCTATATTGTCAGTTAACCAGGGGTCAACAGATCAGTGGTAACCCATGATTTATGTCTCCCACCGTGGCTTGGATGCCGCACAATTACCAGACATGCGGACACGTAGACGTAGCTACTTGTATTATGATCCCAACAGTTCCTAGTCTCGCAAACAGATAGGTCCTCAGCACAACCTTTCCCTTGGTTGTACTGGCTACCAAGCTCTTTAATTTGCAGTGCAATGGGCCGGCAGCACCAGGCTGGGGATTCACCATGCATGCCTAACCTGCTAGAATTAAATGATCCGGCACCCGCATAGTACCCGCTACTCATCCTGCTTAGTAAATATGGCCGGGCAGACGGTTTCACTGTATAACGCCTTGATGTCTATGCCTTGCCTGATGTACCTAGACGCGCCACAACAGATACGCCGTATCCGAACAAATTTGCCCCCTTACATATCCTACCCTTTATTAATACTAGATATGCGCAACTAAGAATGTCTCACACCTATTTTCTCGTTATTAATTATTAATTTTTATGTCTAGATAGACTCGCTTCTATGCCAACTTAGTTTTCACTAACCGCCTAAGCAGTATGATATTTGATTGTTTTCCTTACAAAAATGTACAGTTTCTCTTTGAGACATGTAAAACTGGATACTTCTGTCACTAAGCAATGTCATGATTACTGATATCATTTGTATTATTCTGAAACACAACAAAAATAAAGAATTATAAAAAAAAAATTTCTTCAGGAACTCTCAGAACTTTTGGCTGTCTTTTTCCTTGAACACCCCAGATGGCTTATATTGGGAGATTTCAACACTTGGATTGACGACATCATATCCCTTGCAAGATCTCCTCAGCTTGATGAGTGCACTCGGCTTCACACAAATTGTCGCCACTTCCACCAACAGAAAAGGTCATACAATAGATCTAGTGTTCCAGTCTGGACTAGAAGTGTCACCAGTAACTGTAAATCCAGTTGTTTGGTCAGACCACCACTCCATTCACTTATCCATTGTATCACAATCAGCCAGACCACAGCCTCAGAACCTGGTCAAACACTGATCATTAAAAGGGGTGATGCCATTGGATGTAACATCACATACGGATCTAAGTGAACTAATCGGCACCTTTGAAGACCCCAGCTCCTTAGTCCGACTCTACAACAAAACCATGAGAGTTACCCTAGAAAGCATTGCACCAACACACATACGCACTGTCAAAACCCACAACAATGCACCGTGGTTTGATAGTACCATCAGAGAAATTAGGAAAACACACAGTAAACTCGAGAGAAAGTGGCGCAGGACACATGATCCAGAGAATAGAGCTGCTCTTACCAAACATCTAAACGAATATCAATTTAAGATTACTCAGAAAAAAATCATTTTTATCACGCAAAATTGCACTCTCCCACACTAGACCCAGGCAACTGTTTCGCACAGTAGAAAGGCTCTGCAAAACAGCATGCATGAATATCCCCACCAACTTTTCTCAGTATAAGTATTAAGCATTTGTGATCTTCTTCAGAGAGAAGATTTCCTCAATCCGAGCCTCTATCACAGCAAGCCAAACAGTGTCACACCAGAACCACTACAATGGAATGCCAGATGTCCCCAGTTTATGGTTCACTTTTACAAATGTGGATATAAAGGGAGTTAAAAGAACCATGCAAAGGCGGAGCCTGACCGCGAAGGAAGATGGACGCCTGATCCCTGTGCTCCCTCTCGCTATAGCACTGCCATCCGCTACCATCAGCGACCCCCCCTGTACACAGACCCCGAAATCACACCGTACCGGTGCATCAAGCTCTGCCCGACAATCCACTCCATGGGCGGAGGTAAAAAAAAGAAGGATCTTACCCCATCGGTGGCGACAATGTTCCGCGCGCCGGCCACCTCGCAACGGCCCCCCTCCTCGCAACCCCGAGAGGAGGAAGAATCGGAACCGGAGGAATATGCCCACAGCTCGGACCCCACAGCACCACTCACAATAGGCATCCTGAGGGGTATGCTCCACGAGGCCACGGCCGACATAAAGACACACGTGGCTGCCGAAGTTACCAAACAACTGGTAGGCCTCAGAAAGGATATCACTGCGCTCACTAATAGGGCCGACCTCACAGACACCCACATCTCCAAGCTCAAAACCACATCCACTGAGCAGGCCCAGGACATTGCATATTTTCACGGCCGCATAGCAGCCCTAGAGGACAGCCTTGAGGACCTTAACAACCGCTCACGGAGAAATAACATACGAATTAGAGGCCTGCCTGAATCAGTCACTCCGGACCAACTGATTCCCACTCTTAAAGGTATATTTCGCTCACTGGCCCCAGACCTCACAGCGAGAGATATGGAAATGGATAGGGCCCACAGGGCCTTGCGACCCCCCAGCCTGAACCCCACCACCCCAAGAGACATAATCACGAGACTCCACCATTTCCCAGCTAAAGAGAAATTGCTCCAAGCAGCCAGGTACAAGCAGCCTACATACCAAGATCATCGCCTCACCTTCTTCCAGGACCTCGCTCCATCGACGCTGAAGAAAAGAAGGGACCTGAAACCACTCACCTTAGCCCTCCAACAAAAGGGGATGAAATACACCTGGGGTCACCCCTTTAAACTGATGGTAAGAAAAGATGACCAAACCCACACCCTCCTCTCCCCGATAGAAATGGGACCCTTCGCTGACTCACTGGGGATCCAACTGGTACAATACGCCCCACCAACCCGTAACTGGTCCGACTCCAGACACACAGACGAGCCAAGGACACAACAACCACCAAAGAAGCTTAAAACACCAACTCCGACACAACCACAACCAGAGGAACCGGAGCGAACAGCTCCTAGGCACTAACCATGCCACCATATCAAGATAGGTCTACCCGGGCCGCGGAGAAGGTAACTGACACAAAATACGCCACTCTTCTCTGGCACGACTACCCCTCCACTGACCTTCCAACCGCCCTACCTGGGTGACCCACAATTACTGCACAATGGCCAGCGCCAACCTGCAGCCCGACCCTGAATCCCAGAAAGCAACGTTCAACCATCTGCCAAGAGAACCACCCCAATACAACCACCCCCAGAAGGGAAGCCGGGCGAGCACCGAGGACTAGTGCCCCCGGAATCCCCCCCCTCCACCTCTCAACCCCACACGGTCAGCAGCACCAAATGGACTGGACTAACATATAGAAAACCGCAACAACCCACCTGCCACAACTCACTTGGCACTCATCAACCGGGAAACCCATGGACTATACCTTATACCACCACCCCCTACTAACACCCGCAACTCTAAGCCTGCTACATCCATGCCAACATCGATAGTCGCAGGCCTACTGGACTCCATCGAGAACTTACTTACCCAACATCCTGAAACCCCACCGATACAGCCTACTGTCGCAAGAAGACCGCCATTTACCGTTGTGGTCTAGCAAGTATACTGCAATGCGGACTTTGGGGGGCACACGGGATAACCACGCACCTGCACTTATCCACATACAACACATGCCTGAAACATGGGCACGCCACACAACACTCAATACCCATAGGACGTAGTAAGACTGCAGACAGACCACCCTTAACAGGCGCAAGCCACACACATACATACACAATTGGACAAACCCACCGTCAACGACCACTCACACTGCAAACACACGAAGTCCATGGTCACACACACGAACAACACAAGCACGATCCCCCACACTCAGTGAAACCCATGACCCACCCCGCATAGACCACCATAATGATAGCTACCACTCCCCATGGGGAGAGACCAAACTCCACGTTGACCGAACACTCAAGCTCCACCACTTTATGACAGAGAATGCACCGGACCCAATGATCTTATCTGACTTCAGGGATAGGGACAAGCAGACCCACACAGCACGCATATGCATACCACTGGCCGAATTGTAAAATGTAATGACGATGGTTTTTGTTATTAATGGTTTAACAATGTTCTTTGTGTTTGCTTCTCCTGCAATGTTGTTTATATATGTATTGTACTGTTATAATTTTATGCAGATATCTGCCACAACATATGTTGGTACGTTCCTCGCTAACCCTCGCGAGCTCCAACCTCTCCAGACTCCACCGCAGATACCTCATGACCCCAGCAACCCCACGCTTAAACCTCCGACCCGAACCAACCAGCCACAGCACCGATGCAACCACGACACACACAGGGGAAAGACTCACGACAATATAGATGACTTACATCTCTCAAAAACCGTGAGTAACACACGACATAATGTGCTAGAGGGGAGAGGTTACGGGAACGTGAAAACCTTCCTCCTCTCTCCCGGACACACACACACCCGGACCCCTAAGGGGCACTCCACTCATTCAACCCCACCCCACAGGCACCAACGAACCCCCCACAACGCCTGGCACCAGAGATATAAGACCAGGTACATCCCCCTTAACCTCTCCACCCCACCCCAGATCGCCACGATCAACCCACGACCCACCCCACACCCCCCACCCAACCTTCTCTGAATAAAGAGAACCGGACCTGCAGGCCTCTCACCACAAACCCGCAGACAACCCACCACAAACAATGCCTAGATCAATCTCCTGTGTATCGCTTAACTGCAAGGGCCTAAACAACCCAGCCAAACGACATCAACTGATGCGTTGGGCGACCCGCACAAGGGCTGACATAATCCTACTTCAGGAAACACACTATGAGGAAAGTAGACATTTCCCCCTTAAAAATAAACACTACACAACATGCCACCTAGCAAACTCCCAAACAGGCAAACATAACGGGGTGGCCATACTCCTACACAAATCCTGCCCGATAACGTTCCAAGACTCAATAGCAGACCCACAAGGCAGATTCCTGACTCTCACTGGCAACCTGGGGAACCACAGGTATGCCATCTCTACCATTTACGCGCCCAACAAACCGGATCCACTCTTCTGGATAACCCTCAAGGCCCACCTAAAGCTATTTACCTCACATCACATTATACTAGGAGGTGACTTCAACGCGGTCATGTCCCCCCTTCTAGACCGCAAACGGGCCACGACCACCAACAATAAAAACCCCAAACACCCCAACAAACTTGATAAATCGCTGACGGATCTCACACTCCACACCGGGCTCCTAGACGTATGGAGACTCCAACATACCGACACACCAGACTTTACCTTTTACTCACACCCACATTCCTCATACTCCAGGATCGACATGTTCCTGATCTCCCCCTCACTACTTCCACTGGCTACAAACTCCTCCATAGGCACCATTACATGGTCAGATCATGCGGACATCTCACTAGAACTTCAGATCCCTCTCTCCACTAGGACATGGACCTGGCGCCTGAACCCCGCCCTGCTCCATAACCCAGAGATAAGGCAGACCATACGTACAGAATTAGGGAATTATTTCGAGGAAAACAAAGATTCGGTACCCTCAGTGGGCACACTTTGGGCGGCACACAAGACGGTGATTAGAGGGAAGTTAATAGAGCTGGCCACTAGACAGAAAAAACAAAAACTGGCGGAATTACAACACCACCTACTCCAACTACGGACCCTCACAGACCAACACAAAACGAACCCAACCCCAAACGTCCTCCTGCAAATCAAATCCCACCAGCAATCCGTCAAATCATTCATGGCCAAAGACTCTCAAAAAGCACTCCTATGGACCAAACAACTTTTCTACGACAAATCCAACAAAGCAGACTCCCTCCTTGCACGCAAACTACGCCATAAAACCCAAACCAAACGGATAGACAAAATTAACTCACCCAAGGGGACAACTTATGACACCCCTGACCACATAGCCTCCATCTTCGCCAAATACTTTACTAAACTATACGACCACAAACCGGAAGCCCGGCAACAACCGTGCCAAACAACCTCCCAAAAAGCCATAGACTCCTACCTGCGCGACATCCCCCTCCCCACACTGACCGACGAAGCGAGAGAGCAACTCGCAGCCCCCATCACGACAGAGGAAATAACATACACGCTGAAAACAATCAAACCACATAAAAGCCCAGGCCCGGACGGATTTACGGGCCTATACTATAAAACATTTCCCGACATTCTCACCCCACACCAAGCTACGCTCTTCAATTCACTCCTACAGGGCGACGCCTTGCCAAGCGACATGCTGAGATCTAACATATGCCTCATCCCGAAACCAAATAAAACACACCTTGACCCGGGACATTACAGACCCATCTCCCTGCTAAATGTAGACACCAAAATATTCACTAAACTACTGGCAAACCGAGTACAACCCTTCCTTCCAACACTGATCCACCCAGATCAGGTGGGATTTATCCCCTCCAGGCAAGCAAGCGACAACACCAGACGTACCCTGGACCTCATGTGGGTAGCCCAACACCGACAGATCCCGACCCTTCTCCTCTCCATGGACGCAGAGAAGGCATTTGACCGCCTTCTCTGGCCCTACCTATTCTCCACCCTTAGGAGATTCGGATTCCCCACACCCTTCACCACAGCCCTGACTACCCTCTACCACAGACCAACGGCCACGCTCTTGATACCCAACGCGACGCCAACGACAATCACAATCTACAACGGAACGAGACAGGGTTGCCCACTGTCACCTCTCCTTTTCGCCCTATCCCTAGAACCCCTTCTACAAAAAATACGGAACTCCCCATTAATACAGGGCCTTAAAATAAACAGAGACGAGTACAAAATCGCAGCTTATGCAGACGACATATTGCTGACAATCACGAAACCCACGCAATCCCTCCCACCCTTGATCACACTCTTAGACGAATACGCGACACTATCGGGGTATAAGTTAAACCTCGACAAAACTGAAACCCTACCACTGGGAATCAGCGAACCAACTCTAAGACAACTGGAAACCACGCACCCATTCACCTTCAGAAACGACAATATCCGATACCTCGGCATTCTACTCCCCAATCACCTCCCCACCCTCTACAGTGTGAATTACACCCCCCTAATCCAACAAGCATACACAGACCTCCAACGCTGGGACAATATGCCAATCTCATGGCTGGGCAGAATAACCTCCATTAAAATGAATCTGCTGCCTAGATTCCTATACCTATTTCAAACCCTGAGCATCCAAATTTCCCGAAAAGACTTCAAACTGCTCCAAACCAAAATTGATAATTTCATCTGGTCCAATAAGAGACCACGAATCAAACGTTCCACAATGTACCAAAACACCAAAGCTGGAGGTCTCGGACTCCCAAATTTCTACAACTATTACCAAGCTGCCCAATTAGCACAGATCCAACATCTACACACCGCCCCAGGTACGAAACTATGGGTTGACTTAGAACACGACCTGCTAGGCGGAGACCACCCCTCACTACTCTTCTGGCTCCCAAAGCAACTAAGACCGAACACCCCACAAACAGCCCCAACCCTGCAAACATCCTTCCAAATATGGGACAGAGTCATCCGCAAAACCACTCTCATCAACAAACCTTCCCCACTCACCCCAATCCTACGCAACAAACAATTCCCCCCTGGGATGACACCCAGAGACTTCGCACACTATGAAGACAATGGCCTCTCCCGCTTCTTCCACTTCTTCAGAGCCAACCAACTAATCCAATTTCCAGACCTGCCCAGACAAACCCCACTGACCACCCACGACCAATTCAGATATATACAAATCCGCAGCTTTCTCTCTAACCCCACTCACAAGGCCACAGCAACCACCAAACTTACCCAATTCGAACACAACTGCATACACAAACCAGTACACAAAAGCCAAATCTCCTCCATCTACCTCCAACTAAACTCCACCTCCCAGACAGACGCAATCTCCTACACCAGAACATGGGAAAGAGATATAGGCCCACCGACCGACACTTCGGACTGGGCGAGCATATGGGAAGCAACAGCCTCCCTCACGATATGCGTAAACCACAAGGAGCAGGCATATAAAACGCTCCACCGCTGGTACCTAACACCCCTACGAATGAAACAAATGGGCTGCTCCACCACAGATACATGTTGGAAGGGCTGCGGAGCCCAAGGCACCTACATCCATCAATGGTGGGCATGCCCCCACATATCCCAATTATGGACAGCCGTTACCAACTTGACATCCCAAGTCCTACACACGGACATTCCCATGGACCCCTGGATATGGCTACTCTCCAAACCCTATGCCCCACTGGTCAGATCCCAAAACAAATTACTAGCGAAGATAGCGCTGGCTGCCAGACGTGCAATAGCAGAACAGTGGGGTAATCAAAACCCCCCCACTCTGGCAACGACGATACAAAAAATAAAAGAGGCAATGGAGATGGACAAACTTTCAGCCCTTTTACATGACACCACCCACCACCACAACAAGATATGGGATCCCTGGCTGATACACCACCTACTGCACAACCCCTGAGACCGGATGACCTAGCACCCGTCTCACTGACCCACACCTCCCTCACCTAACGCATGGCCTCCCCCAAGGCCGTGAATCCCATCCACACCCACCTGCAACGCTCAAAACCCACCACACAGCCGATACACGACTGTAAATTATGCCATCTCCCACAAGACCAGACTCTGCCCGGCAACACCCCGCTAACCGAAACCAACCGAGACTCACAAACTGCATAGACAACCCCAATACCTACCCTCTCCCGCACCACTGGCCCTCATGAACACGCTAACTGCATACATAGGCACTGCACATTGGAGATAATGAGGCCATCCGAGATGACACACACCGCCCCCTGCAACTACTCGATAGCAGTAGCACACAAGAGATACAAGACGCACTGAAACATAGACGGGACACTGGGTAACTCCCTGCCCCCTCTCCTCAGGGCCTGCACCCTACCAAACAACCTGACAATACCATGGACTCTATACGCAAAGTAAAGGAATATGTACCCTACCCCCCACCCTTTTCATTTCTGTTCCCCACCCCAATACCCAGACAAAGAACAACAGATATCGACTAGATTGTAGAAAATGTTTATTTGCAATTAAAGCAGGTGGAAACCACCAACAGATAACTGATATACACGCTCGAACTGTTTGCCTACTGTAAAAAGCACACGTCTGTTTTGTGAAATTTGTACTACAAACTTTAACTTCCCGTTTTCTTTTCTGTACCCCCACCCCATAAAACAAAAATCTTTCAAAATAAAGAATTAAAAAAAAAAAAAAAAAAAAGAACCATGCAAAAGTTACACCTTACTACATGTGACTTGCTCCAACTCAGCTTATATCTGCATGCATTGAAACACTCGTCCCAGCCCTCACAAAAATAGTACAGTGTTCACTAAAAACTGGAGACTTCCCAGATCCTCTAAAAGAAGCTGTGGTAAAACCACTCCTAAATAAACCTTTATTAGACCCAGACTGCATGACTAATTACAGACCAGTATCCAACCTTCCATTTCTGGAGAAAATAATAATAAAGTAGTGGCAACTCAACTGGAGGTCCATCTATCAAGCTTGAACATCTTTTATCCTTTCCAGTCAGGTTTCAGATGCCGCCACAGCACTGAAACAGCGCTAGTCCAAGTGCTAAATGTTCTCCTTATGGCGAGAGACAAAGCTGAATACTCCATCCTAATCCTCTTGGATCTCTCAGCTGCATTTGACACCATTGACCATAGGAGTTTAATAGAGCACTTGCAGCACATCTGCAGTCTAGGAGGCACAGTCTTTAACTGGTTTAAATATTTCCTCACTGGTAGGTTACAGAGTAACATAAGGATCAAGCTCATCGGCACCAACAGAACTCACCTGCGGAGTTCCACAAGGATCCATCTTGTCTCCCATGCTATTCGCAATTTACTTGCTACCACTGGGGGACATCATTAGGCGACACGGCCTAAAGTAAAATTGTTATACTGATGACACACAACTCTACTTCTCCTTTGCTCCAGATATCACAGACCCAACATGCCGCATCAACAGTTGCTTAGCAGACCTCATAGAATGGATGAATACTAGTTGGCTTAAAGTGAACCCGGACAAAACAGAGTTACTCTTGGTGAGGGGACCCCAGACAACAAAAATATCCCATTATCACCCAACTGGCCTGCAGCTTGGAGGCTCTGAATTCATCAGTTCAACAAAGGTACGAAACCTTGGAGTGCTGATTGACTCTGGACTATCATTTAAACAGCAGATTTCCTCTGTAATAAAATCTGCCTACTTTCATCTGAAAAACATAGCCAGGATACAACACATAATTCCACCAGATGATATGCCAACATTAATCCATGCATTTGTATCCTCTCGGCTAGATTACTGCAATGTACTTTACTTGGGCCTCCCAGAAAAATCACTCAATCGCCTTCAGACTGTACAAAATGCAGCAACCAAACTACTGACCAATCAAACTCACTCCTGCCACATAACACATGTTCTCCACTCCCTGCACTGGCTTCCAATTAAATGGCAAACATATTTTAAAATTGGCCTGCTAACCTTCAAAGCCTTAAACAATCAAGGCCCACAGTACCTGAAAGAGCTCCTGACACCCTACATTCCATCCCGTTCACTTCGGTCAGCCAGCAAATCCTTCCTGTCAGTGCCAAGAATAAAGACAGACTCAGGTTCCAGGGCATTCAGCCACGCTGCCCCTACCTTCTGGAACTCTTCGCTGTGCACAATCAGAGAGGTACCGTCCTTACAGACTTTAAAAAAAAGCTAAAGACCCACCTCTTCCATCAGGCATTCAGTCCGCTCAGCTGACCTTCATAAACTCCTAACTTTTATGTCTTTATGTTTGTATACTTGTAAAGTGCTTTGAGTCTCACAGGGAGAAAAGCGCTATTA
This sequence comes from Pelobates fuscus, assembly GCF_036172605.1. Classification (NCBI taxonomy): domain Eukaryota; kingdom Metazoa; phylum Chordata; class Amphibia; order Anura; family Pelobatidae; genus Pelobates; species Pelobates fuscus. The sequence goes on from NC_086319.1 coordinate 164,295,742, forward strand.
AAAAAATCGCAAATTATTATATATATATATATATATATATATATATATATATATATATATTTGTTTTTTTCCTTCTTTTATGTTTTAATGTATACCCTTGACATATCTTTTTATTAAGGGTAAGAACAATTGCACAATCTAACGCTCCACACATGTAATAAAATACTCAGTCTAACATCTCAAAAAATGTTACATTTTGTAATATAAAAACACAAACAAAATATTCTGAAAGGTATATTTAAATAAGAAGAAACTATAGCAGGTGCATCCAATCAAACAGCAGATGTGCCACATGTTGTCTAAATTTACCATGAATGCAGAGATATTTTTAAACAATAACATCTTAAACACAGGCATTTCTGTGGGCATAAGCATGGCTTCTATAAGTCTGCGGTGATGCCACATATAAACCAAAATGTACTAGCTATTGGATATCCTAGGAATGTTCACTGCCTAAAACACACTGGAGATTCACAGGATGAAAGGCCTAAAACTGCTTATAATAAACCAGTAAATCGTATACTCCACGTTCCTGTAGCATATGTTCAAGTATTCACAACATTGTTGCAGTTCCATTTGCAAAGAAAATTATTTGCGGTCGGTCGTGGTTTGGTTTACAAATTATATATACAGTGGGGGGTCTAGAGTAGGTGACAAGAAACAGTTGTATTCATCAAGGTAGTGAGGTGTAAAGAGCAACCACAAAGGTAAATTAGTGCCAATGATAAGATCATGAATCCTGATGATCTCTGGTCAATGAAAAATATTGAGGACCAACAGTCCACTGTCACACTCAGCCAATGATGATGCCAAAAGTAAAAATCTTTAAAAATGTTAGGTCTTAAAGGACCACTATAGGCACCCAGACTACTTCAGCTTAATGAAGTGGTCTGGGTGCCTGGTCCAGCTAGGTTTAACCCTTTTTTCTATAAACATAGCAGTTTCAGAGAAACTGCTATCTTTATAATAGGGTTAATCCAGCCTCTATCGGCTGTCTCATTGACAGCGGCTAGAGGCGCTTCCGCGCTTCTCACTGTGATTTTCACAGTGAGAAGACGCCAGCGTCCATAGGAAAGCATTCAGCCGAGCATTCAGCCGAGGAGGAGGAGAGTCGCCCGGGAGGGGGGCCCTGAGGGTGGGGGCACCCTCAAGGCACTATAGTGCCAGGAAAACGAGTATGTTTTCCTGGCACTATAGTGGTCATTTAAGGAGGAAGTGCTTCAAGTAGCTGTCTGCCTGTACATATTGTGCAAGAAACTTAACAGCATCATTAAAGCGGCACTGTCATGCCGAACTTACCTTTCCTCAATCTCTTCCTCTTCTCCCCCTCTCTCGGGATCTGTTATTCTTTTCTTCCTGTCTTCTTTAGTTTTCTTTAAAATCATAAGACAAAGTAGGGACTCTTTGTCTTATGGAGGATCTCTCCGCTTGACCAGCTCAGACCAGCGGAGGAGAAAAGTGTGCTTCATTTCCGCTGGTCAGAGCAATTTTCCCATGATCCCTAGCTTTCCTCCCTGTTCCCACAATGCTTCCTGTCAGTATTGCCGAACGTCCTGTCACTTAGACAGAACGCTGGCAAAACTGCCAAATTGCATCCTAACAGAATGAGAAGAGTTTCTCCATTGGTGTTAGGATGCAATTCGGTACTTTGTTTGTATCGGGATTTCATTCTAATGAATGAAACTCCGATCCTATTAATTGACGCGGCTGCATCTTGCAGATGCACTGTGATTGGATGGCTTGAAATCCATCCAATCACACTGCTCTGTGTCATTTTACAAGCGTGGGAAAGTTCTTTGGAATTTTCCCACGCATGTAAAATGACACAGAGCACTGTGATTGGATGGCTTGAAAACATCCAATCACAGTGATCTGTCATTTTACACAGCGTGGGAAAGTTCTTTTGAATTTTCCCACGCTGTGTAAAATGACACAGAACACTCTGATTGGCTTAAACCAACCAATCAGTGTGTCCTAAGCCTAATTGCAGGGCGGGGCAAGGCTTTATAAGCCTTGACCCGCACTGCGGAGCTCAGTACGCGGCGTGCCCTCCATGGGTGAAGATGGATTAATTTTTGTTTGCGCTCGTTTTTTTTTTTTTTTTTTTTTTTAAGTGCGACGGGTATGATGGATTTTTATTTGGCCTTTTGGGGGGCTGAAGAAAGAAGAATTTAGAAAAAAGAAGACGTCAAATGGTAAGTTAAATTTTTTTTTTACAGGTTAGTTATTTTATTCCCCCCTCACTATTTTTAGGGTGAGGGGGGTAGGTAGGGGATAGAATGTTTTGGGTGGGGGGGGGGGGTGACTAGGGGCTTGGGACCCCTAGTCACCTTGATGGGGGGGGGGTTCATTTAGGGCCCCTACCCACCGCGCAGAAGTGGGGGCCGGGGGGGAGGACAATAGGTCCCCCCCCCTAATTGTTTTATTAGGGCCTCCACCCACCGCGCAGGGTGGGGGCCGGGGGGGAGGACAATAGGTCCCCCCCCTTATTGTTGTATTAGGGCCCCCACCCACCGCGCAGGGGTGGGGGCTGGGGGGGAGGACAATAGGTCCCCCCCTTATTGTTTTATTAGGGCCCCCACCCACCGCTCAGGGGTGGGGGCCAGGGGGGGAGGACAGTAGGTCCCCCCCCTTATTGTTTTATTAGGGCCCCCACCCACCGCTCAGGGGTGGGGGCCAGGGTGGGAGGACAGTAGGTCCCCCCCCCCTTATTGTTTTATTAGGGCCCCCACCCACCGCGCAGGGGTGGGGGCCGGGGGGGAGGACATTGGCTCCCCCCCCACACTTATTACCATTTTTTTTTTACAGTGAGCAGCCACAGGCTCACTGTTTAGTGGACATGCCCCTACTCGCGGTATAGCGAGTAGGGGCATTGGGGAGATTTTAATCTCCCTTGTGCTATTATGGGGGTCATATTGACCCCCATAGAGTGAGGGGGGGACCTGGGGGGCTTATGAAGGGGTGGGGAGCTCTGCATGACAGTGCCGCTTTAATAGTTTTTGGCTTTGGTGCTTACAGTGTCTCTTGTAAATGACCAGGTTAGAATAACTAATATTATTAATATTATAAAAAGGGGTAACACAAGAATGGATTGCACAGGTCAACTGACAAATATGAAAGGAACACTATAGTCACCTAAATTACTTTAGTTAAATAAAGCAGTTTTAGTGTATAGAATAGATCATTCCCCTGCAATTTCACTGCTCAATTCACTGTCATTTAGGAGTTAAATCACTTTGTTTCTGTTTATGCAGCCCTTGCCACACCTCCCCTGGCTATGATTGACAGAGCCAGCATGAAAAAAAAACTGGTTTCACTTTCAAACAGATGTAATTTACCTTAAATAATTGTATCTCAATCTCTAAATTGAACTTTAATCACATACAGGAGGCTCTTGCAGGGTCTAGCAAGCTATTAACATAGCAGGGGATAATTAAACAGAACTTGCAATAAAGAAAGCCTAAATAGGGCTCTCTTTACAGGAAATGTTTATGGAAGGCTGTGCAAGTCACATGCAGGGAGGTGTGACTAGGGTTTATAAACAAAGAGATTTAACTCCTAAATGGCAGAGGAGTGAGCAGTGAGGCTGCAGGGGCATGTTCTATACACCGAAACTGCTTCATTAAGCTAAAGTTGTTCAGGTGACTATAGTGTCCCTTGAAACTGCGACTTCTAAGCTTGAAGTCCCTACTATCTATCTATCTATTATGAATGGTTTACATAAGGAACCCGTCGGCTTAACCATGGCTAACTGGTCCTCCCAGACATGCAGCCATTCAGGATGGAATACGTGCATCTGAGATTTGTACACACAAATATAAAGATGTGCAGTTGAAACTTGTGCGTTTAAGTCAAACATTTACTGCTTCCCATACATATATACGTTTAGTATTAAAGGATCACTATAGGGTCAGGAACACAAACATGTATTCCTGACTCTATAGTGTTAACACCACCATCAAGCCCCCCTGGGCCCCTCATGCCTCCATAAATATAGCAAAATCTTACTGTATTCAAGCCAGAAGTTGTAACTCTGCATGCTGTTAGAATCAGAAAATAAAGCAGTCTGCTGACATCATCAGAAGTGCTAGCCTGATCCAATCACAGTGCTTCTCCATAAGATTGGCTGAGAGTGACAAAGAGGCAGATCAGGGGCAGAGCCAGCATGATTCAAACACAGCCCTGGTCAATCAGCATCTCCTCATAGAGATGAATTGAATCAATGAATCTCTATGCGGAAAGTTCAGTGTCTGCATGCAGAGGGAGGAGATACTGAATGTTTGGGTGCATTTTAGGCAGCCATGACCCAGGAAGGATCTCTAACAGCCATCTGAGGAGTGGCCAGTGAAGTTATCACTAGGCTGTAATGTAAAGACTGTGTTTTCTCTGAAAAGACCGTGTTTACAGCAAAAAGCCTGAAGGTAATGATTCTACTCACCAGAACAAATTCAATAAGCTGTAGTTGTTCTGGTGACTATAGTGTCCCTTTAACCCCTTAAGGACCAAACTTCTGGAATAAAAGGGAATCATGACATGTCACACACGTCATGTGTCCTTAAGGGGTTAAAGATGTGCAGCAGAGACCTGTCTGTTTAGGTAGGGCATTCAGGCCCCTAGTATATCACCTGCTGACATTTTATCAATATACAGCTAGGACCTATTGGGGTTTTGCAAGACTTAGACTCTCTTCCAAAGAGGCAAGTATGTCTTACATATTTAGAAATTTAACACGTGTATTTTTCTGTAAGAAGATCTAATATATGGAACAGGTTTGAGTGATGAGTTTCTGATAGAGCAGCACAAAGGAATGGACTCATTAAAATTCAGGCTGCACTGCATCCTAGTAACCAAGACTTCCTCCTGGGGCCTGCTCTCAGTCTCCAAGATGAAGCACAGGCAGATGCGTCAAGTGCTGCATCATCACCTTAAGCAGAGCCCTGGCACAAATTCCCCAGCTATGAAAGGGTTAATTACATGTTCTGTTCTATTAACTAAAGCTCAAGCCACCCATTCATATTTTAAATAACAGGTGTGCTTTAAACACATCTGGTGCTCAAAGGGTTAAAGCCTTTCATACATAAAATAAAACATACATTTAACATTTATACATTCTTATTTTATTCAGGAGTCTCTAGAATTACTACTTTTCTGTGTGACTGCCAGAGAATTCTGGGGAATGTAGTCTCTAAAGATTTGTAGTGCCACAGTATGACACCCCACACTCTAGGGGAGCCCTTAGTGTTCCCAAATATGGTAATTCATGAGACATCTGGGAAAACAAAGCAGTTAGGAAATTGCCTTTTAATCCATTCAAGATTGTCAAGCCATCTTCTGTTGATGCAACTGTTTAGGAACACTCTGAAATTAAAAATCAGTGTAACAGTGTTTAATGTTAGAGAGTTCATGTGGACTTTCAGGTAATGGAACTAACTCCCTTATATAAAAAAATGTAGCCATTGATCCTGCTCTTCTGAGATGATGTCATTAGGATGATGTCAGAATTACTGGGGGCCTATAGGACATAAGCAGCAATACGATACAGCAGCACTGAATGTGAAGCTTTTGGCGGTATCATGCTCTGCATGATGGCAATGAATGTGAACATGTTAATGATTTAAAGTCTTCACTACAAAGTACCTTTAGTGGTTGTCACTCTGACAGTGTCTATAGGCATGGCTATAGCAAAATGTTAACATAACCATTTTCTGCAAAATAACAATATACATAATCGTTTTGGTAGTACCTTCATCATATGATTAACCTTTATACAGCAAACTTAGCACTGCCCAAAACCATCACCACTGGGCTATGGTCTGCTTCAACCAGTGGTGGGCATTTATATCCTCATACCACGAAGAAAACTGATTAGCTACATGTTTGTAAACACACAAGAAATTAAGAATAGAGACAGGTGGCATGTGACAACGGATTTATTGATGTAATCCTCTTTTCCACCTCTTACTATGAAGAGATAAGAGCTCTAAACAGGATAGCTGCCCAAGTCTGAAATGCAAGGTGAGGGAAGTCCCTCGCAATAGGTCAGCTCAAGTGGTTTAATGGACCTGATTGTTACATAACACATTTCACTATTTTGTTGCTTTTTGCTTTCTTAAAAGTCTCGCACCTTTGAAGTTATACTTGCCACTTTGCCACAACTATTACTATCAGAAAGGCACAAATAGGCACAGCTGAAATCCTACAATGTATTTGTCTATTACGCAAAATTTGGTTTTAAATATACAATTTTAAGTATTTAAGAAAAAAATCAATCCAATATCAATATCAAATGATTGTGTTAAAAATATAGTAATCCTTCCAACTTAATAACTGCTTATGTCACATTTAATTTTTGTAATCGAACCAACTGCAATCAAGTTCTCACTATAATTAAAGATCAGTCTTTCACATAGCTATGGATGCATTTTAGCCCACTGGTCTTTACAGAATTGCAGTACTTATGTGACAGTAGAAGGTTTTCAGCATAAATTTTATAATCGAATACCTAGCACAACATCTCTGTAGGGGTCAGGACTTTGATTAGGCAACTGTATTTCCGTTCTGAGCCATTTTGAGGTGGTTTTATTTTTGTATTTCAAATCAACGTCCTAATGCAGATCATGGACTGTTGACCAGAAATTCTCCTTTGGAATTTTCTGACAGGGAACTCATTGTTCTTTATATGATGGCAAGTCTTTCAGGCCACAAAGACGGTAAATCATACAAACACTATTGCACTACCACCATGTTTGACTCTTTGTATGGTGTTATTATTGAAAAATGCTGTATTTGCTTTAGTCCAGACATAATGGGACCTGTGTCTTCCAAAGAGTTCCACTGTCAACTCACCTGCCCACAGAACATTAGTCCAAAATGCTTGAGAATCATCAATGTGCGTTAATTGGCATGGAATAAGGAAACTTAACTGGAGCTGTTTTCCTTGATTTTGCCCAGGCCTTTGACACAGTAGATCATGGCATTATTGAGCAAAGACGTAAAAACTCAGGTATTGGTGATCGTCCGCTAACCTGGTTTCGATCATATTTATCAGGCCGATTGCAATATGTAACCATTTCTGATAGCACCTCCCTTCCTCTTCCAGTCACGTGTGGTGTTCCCCAAGGCTCCATACTCGGCCCCCTACTATTCACATTATTTTTTAAATGATCTGCCTAACATCTGCAAATCCTCAACTGTACACATGTATGCAGATGACACTGTAATCTACGCTAGTAAACCCAATCTACCGCAGCTTGAGGCTGTGCTCCAAAACCAATTCACAGAGGTAGAAAAGTGGATGGCGGTTAACAAACTCTTCCTAAACACTGACAAAACTGTTACAATGATCTTTGGAACTGTACCTAAATTAAATAAACTACAAAAACAACAACTATGTATCAGAACAAATTCCAATAGCACACTGACCACAGTCTGTTCTTTCAAATATCTGGGTATGTTGCTAGACCCCAATCTATCCCTTGGCCAGTGGCGTACATACCAGGGTCGCATCTGCATGCACTGGTGTACATACTGGTGTACATACCGCGGACGCAGGGGTCGCAGCACTGCAACCCCTGCGACCAGGTGCCCACCGCCATGTGTTGCGGCCCCGGCCCGCGCAGAGTAAGCGTGCGGGGGGGGGGGCCCTCAGATCAATTTTCGCACCGGGGCCCCATAGGTCATGTGTACGCCACTGCCCTTGGCCTTCACATTGAAAAAAATCTCTGCAAAACCTTGCCCAAAACTAGGTGTACAGACACAAATCCTGCCTAAGCCCTACAGTAAGGAATCAAAAAGTGCAACAAATGCTAATGCCGGTCATTGATTATGGGGATGTAGTGTATGCACCTGCATTGCATACCCACCTTCTTAAACTTAATACGTTATATAATTAGTTCTGCCGCTTTGTACTTGAATGTAATTACTTTACACACCATTGTGACATGTTAAAAGAGCTAAACTGGCTATCGCTGGAATCCTGACGTACTGTTCATCTTTTCCTGTCTTGTGCACAAGAGCTTTTCTGGGAAGCTCCCACCCTACCTAAGTAGAATGCTTTCCCCAGCTGATCCCACCTCCTTTAACCTCCGATCCAGTACCAGCACAATATTTAGCATACTGCAATACAAAAATAAAGTGTCTCGATGCTCATTTTCCTACAGAGCACCGCAATTTTGGAAAAACCTCAGGGACACCGTCAAATCTTCATTCAATCTAAAATCTTTTAAGAGATATATGGCAATATACCTCAGCATAGAATGCACATTTCATGGTTGTGTCACATCCTGTTCTGTTCTGTGAAGATGTCTGGCCTTGGTTTCTGGTATCCAGTACTCTTTTTACAATTCTTGTTTAGTTTTTCTTGGTTTTTCTGGTTCTCTATTCCATGTCTGGTTTTCTTTATACTGGGTCCCGTCATCGGAGCGCCACCCTTGACAGGTTGACTATATTTATTATCTGTTATGTGTTACATACCCTGTTATGTGTTACATATCTGTTATGTGTTACATACCTGTGTTACATACCCTAACAGTATGGCCGTAGGTTCTTACGGAGTACGTGGAGTGGACTCTGCACCTTTCCTGATCTGCCCTGTCTGTATCCTGTCCTGCATGGATTGTTCAGCATACAAGAGTTCATGTATCTGGACCAGTCTGCTGGAGATGACTTCCTCATTCCTGTTCAGTCTGTCTGATTCCTGTCTTGGAGGAGGTCTATCTGCTAAGCAGTTTGGTGATCTCTGCATGCGTCCTCTTGTGATGCTTGGTTCCTGGTTCCGGTGGATCTTCATTCGTGGCTGATGGTTCCTTTGCAGGAGACCTCTCCAGAAGACGATCCTTGCCTGCGGGAAGTCAAGAGGACTTTGTTGCGGGATCCTCGCTCCTTTCCTGGTCTCTGCTGGAGAGCTACTAGTCCCACCCGGAGGTCGCTCCTTAAGAGGGGAGTTATGTCACATCCTGAAATGTTCTGCGGAGATGTCTGGCCTTGGCTTCTGGTATCCAGTACTCTTTTTACAATTCTTGTTTAGTTTTTTTAGGTTTTTCTGGTTCTCTATTCCATGTCCGATTTTCTTTATACTGGGTCCCGTCATCGGAGCGCCACCCTTGACAGGTTGACTATATTTATTATCTGTTATGTGTTAAATTTATATATATGTGTATGTATATATATTTTTTTAATATTGTATCCTATTGTAACAATGCAATGTTTTGTAGACCCAGGACATACTGGGTCACCGTATCCTGCCTGGTAAAATATTTTATAAATACTTTTTTTTTTTTTTAATTCTATGCGAGATAAGCATTTCTCTTAGTGGTGATATGTGCTTCACAATTTTCCCATGAATTCCATTTTTTCCAGTCTCTTACTGGCTGACCATAGCTGAGGCTAGATAGTCCTTCAGTTCTTCATATGTTCTCTTAGGTGAGTTGTCTGAGAGTAATTTTGGTGGGTCACCCACTCTTGGGAAGATTCACCATTGGTTCGATTTATTTCTATTTGGTGATTTTCATTCACTGTGGTTCTATGAAGTCCCAAAGCACTATTGTAACGGATCCCCTATACTGCGGCTGAGTATATCCACTGTAGTTCTCCCAAATCCCCAGTGAAGCAGTGATTATAGCTCCCAATTCCCCAAACATCAGCCATGACTTGATGATGGGTAGAAACAAATGTGTTTAATTTGGCCAACTGGCCACAATTGTGGCCACTTTTACACAAAATCAGGAGGCTGGAAAACATGCCCAGAAAACTCCCACAACACGCCCACAAAATGGTTACAAATTCTAGAGTCAGCATGACTAGGCATAGAACACAAAATATCAAAAACACATAAAAAAAAATACATACAAAACAAATAGGAACCCCCACAAATTATATATCATTAAATAGCCCTGATCTGAGCGCCCAAGTTCTCTCGCTCAGATCCATGCAGTTTAGGGGAAACGCCACCGTGTGGAAGTTCTGACCGGCCGCACACATGGTCCTATGCCCAAAACAGTTCTACTGCTCCGGCTGACTCCTAGGTAGTGTTTGTTCTCTTTAGTCTCAGGCACCTTCCCTCCAAAAAGCGCTTTCCTGGCGGGTTTCAAAGTGGTTCAAACCCGCGAACCAAGTTGCACCGTCACCTCATGCCAAAAACAGTTCCATAACATTCGCGGCTAAGTCCCGCTGAGGTGACCGGAAACCCAGAAAGTCCTCATGACGAAATTAGTTCCATAGCAGTACCGATGGGACTATTTGTGGGTTTGTGGGTTTGGTACGCGGCCGCCAGAGAGCCAGCTTTCAGTTCCATTCCCATGAAGGGAAAGTGCCAATCCAGGGGCACCCAGGGCAAGCTACTAATGGCGGATGGGGAGATTTAACTCCCGAACAGAGTCTTTGTATATGGCCCATAGTCATTGGGTAGGAGGCCAGCTTCTACACTCTTCCATGAATTAGTGGCAAACGTCCAGGGCAAGGAGCGTTTGTCACTATAAATGGTTTTGTTACCCTATGTATACTAAGCATATCAACAATTTTTGCTCATCTCTTTGGACTTTCTTTTGATTGCACCATAATGTGTTGCTTGTTGAGACCTTTAGTCTACTTCATAATGATGGTAAGGTTTTATATAGATCATAATTAGATTCAAGTATTGGTGTATTTACTCTAATTAAATCTAACAAAAAAAATTGGATAATGGGCTGCTTGAGTATCTAAGGGGCAATTGTTTTTTCACAGTTACTGCTGGTGTTGGGTAACTTTTTCCTAAATAAACAAAATTTAAATGTAAGACTTGAATTTAGTTTTTACTGGAGTTTCTTGTCTTAATCTCTTTTGGAAAAAAACAAAACATTGAAGCAGCCCCCATGACGAGTAGGAAAAACTATAGGGAATCAGCATGCTGTAAATACTTTATTCACTGTATTATAATTAGTTATATGAATTTCCTTTTCATCAATTGTAATTTGGTGTAACTGGAAAGGTAGCCAATATTACCTGAGTGAATGACAGTGCCAAGTATAGATCCTGTGCTAATAGTATAGAGTACCATAATAATGCTGGTGACTTATTAATGGTTTTTAAACAAATATGGGGGAATTCAACGTCAAAGAAATTGGAAAACAAAGTTCCCAGTATAAAGGAAGTGAAGAGTTGGTGATTCTGGGGAGACAGCTTCCACCAGTTAGATTAAAAGTAATGTAAACATTCTTAAATTGAAATAGATGACATTACACATCTTAAATATAAAGCATTTAAAAATGTAAAAAAAAAAAAAATCAAGTCCAGTGTCCACTGTCAGGAGGAGAAAAGTGAAGCATGAAGAAAATGGAGAAAAACGTTCAGTGATAAAGACCATTTGGCAATCAGTGGGTTAATTCTGGTATCCTCAGCTATCTTCTTTGGACCACTAGGAAAGGCTGAGGTAACTTTATCTGCAGGCAAACAGTTTACACATGCATGGTCACTGTGTCAGCAGGGAGATTAGAGGCCAGTCTGCTCCCAGGAGCATTGTGTAAAGATCTGTAAAGCTGCATTGTTACTGGAATCTATCCGCTTACATTGCTTCACCAAACAGCAAGCAGCATACCTAATCAGGTATCAGTAGTAAGTGAAACCCCTTAAAGGACCACTATAGTGCCAGGAAAACAAAACAAACAGCCGGGCTGAAGGGGGAGGAAGGGTGTTAAACTCTTACCTTTCTCCAGCGTCGGGCTCCCTCGGCGCTGGGGACTCTCCTCCCTCTTCTGACATCATCGGCTGAATGTGCATTCGCGGCAAGAGCCGCGCGCGCATTCAGTCAGTCCATAGGAAAGCATTCTCAATGCTTTCCTATGGACGCTGGCGTCTTCTCACTGTTAAAATCACAGTGAGAAGCGCGGAAGCGCTTCTAGCGGCTGTCAATGAGACAGCCACTAGAGGCTGGATTAACCCTAAAGCAAACATTGCAGTTTCTCTGAAACTGCTATGTCTACAGCAGAAAGAGTTAATCCTAGATGGACCTGGCACCCAGACCACTTCATTAAGCTGAAGTGGTCTGGGTGCCTATAGTGGTCCTTTAACCCCTTAAGGACCAAGCTTCTGGAATAAAAGGGAATCATGACGTGTCACACACGTCATGTGTCCTTAAGGGGTTAAAGCTGCTTTGTAACCCGTCCCCCAAAATCACCACTACCAAAATGGGCATTTCATAAAGATAATTTTTTTCATGAAAAGTTCATAAAGGCTGGGTTGGCATTCCACTTCTTTGCCTTACGTAATTTTCCTATGCTTGACAAAGCTTGCCAAAAGGGCAAAGTTCCCGCTGAGAGCTGACGGTAAAAAGGCATAGTCAATAGCGGATCATTGTTGTACAAAGGGATCCAATTATCAACTCCAGTTTTATACTAACTGTATCATTTTAATCTGGCTTTTATGTATCTGTGACAGACCACCCGCTCACTCAGGACTTGTACATGGCTCCCAACCACCACTTCCCCCTAAAAAAACTATACTCACCCACATATTCCTCCTCCAAACAAAGCCTCCCAGATGAGCAACCCACAAATCACCTTGAACTCCAAATCAGATCACAGAGTTGCCGTGATCTGGTAAAACTTTTTTGAGGTGGCTCTCGGTCCCAGGAAAACCAAACATCGTGTTATTTGGAGGGGTGATAGAGGAGGTGGTGAGGCATTGACCAGTACCAAAGACTTGAGGGCGCTTGATGTACCAATGAAAAGCACCGTCGTTGAAAGTGACCTAGGACTTTCACCCATTACTATGGAACTGTGCTGAATCGAAGGATGCTCGTGGCCTGGTCAAAACTCAAGATCCAAACTATTCAAACTAGACACCTCCAATCCGAGCACTTTTTGGACTAAATATCTGTCTTGGGGAGAGCTATCACACAAGATATTCCTTGTATTGTAATACTGCTACTGTCCTTTACATGTAATTTATTATAATATATATATCAGGGCGCAACAAATCCCAGGTGCCATGGCAACTAGCAATTTTGGGTGTTTGTCAGCGCATTCAACATTGCACCGATGAAATGGCAGAACTACAGTGGTCGCTGAAGTCACGAGTGTGACCGGACCCTCTGTGTTCTGACTTTCATATGGAGCACAAGAGTTGGTCAGTTGGCCACCATAGGGCCCCCTGAGGTGGGCAGCTGTAAGGAATGGAGTGAACTCTAAACTTCCTGCTCTCTTTGCTCTGCTTCCTCATGTTCCCTGCTGTGATGCCAGGAGCCAGGATATGATATCACTCTAGCCCCTGCATCACTAAACAGCGTGCGAGGGAGCAGGGCAAGAAAAGCTTGAAGATTACAGATCACAACAGCAGCTCTAGACCCCAAGTAAATGATCCACTCCAACTCTCCCAAATGTAGGGAGGCTGTGTGGATGTAAATGAAAATGAAACAAGTAATAATTTGTGAGTGTGTGAGTGAATGTGTGTATGTCTGTCAGTGAGTGTGTGTGAGAATGTGTGTATGTCTGTCAGTGAGTGTGTATGTCAGTGAGTGTGTGAGAGAATGTGTGTCTGTCAGTGATTGTGTATGTGTGTGTCTGTCAGTGAGTGTGTATGTCAGTGAGTGTGTGAGAGAATGTGTGTCTGTCAGTGAGTGTGTATGTATGTCAGTAAGTGTGTGTGTCAGTGAGTGTGTGCCTCTGTCAGTGAGTCTGTGTCTGTCAGTGTGAGTTTTGTGAGTGAATACGTGTGAGTAGGGATTGACCGATATTGATTTTTTAGAGGCCAGTTTGCTCCCAGGAGCATTGTGTAAAGATCTGTAAAGCTGCATTGTTACTGGAATCTATCCGCTTACATTGCTTCACCAAACAGCAGGCAGCATACCTAATCAGGTATCAGTAGTAAGTGAAACCCCTTAAAGCTGCTTTGTCACCCCTCCCCCAAAATCACCACCACCAAAATGGGCATTTCATAAAGATAATTATTTTTTTCAGGAAAAGCTCATAAAGGCTGTGTTGGCATTCCGCTTCTTTGCCTTACGTAATTTTCCTACGCTTGACAACGCTTGCCAAAAGGGCAAAGTTCCCACTGAGAGCTGACGGTAAAAAAGCATAGTTAATGGCGGATCATTGTTGTACAAAGGGGTCCATTTATCAACTCCGGTTTTATACTAACTGAAAAAGAGAGAGAAGAAATGTAACAGGTATTAGGATATGTCAGCAAAATGTAAACATAGTAGCCATACATTTATTGCAAATGGAATTAAGGCATTGTAGCCAATATGTAGTTTTCCACAATGAGGCTATTGTCCAAAGCAAAAAGGTAATGGTAAGTATAGTGCTTAAAGGGACACTTTAGGTACCAAGACCACTTCATCTCATTGAAGTGGTCTGGGTGCAGTGGCCCTGTTCACTAACCCTGAGAATGTGATGTTTCAGAGAAGCTGCAATGGTTACATTGCAGGGCTAAGACAATCTATAGTGGCTGTCTTCCAGACAGTCACCAGAGGCATTTCTCACAGAGTTTAACTCCGTGAAAGGACATTGGATGTCCAGCATTCTAAAATCCTCATAGAAAAGCATTGAACCAATACTCTCCTGTAGGGTAAGACATCAGCGTGACGATGCTGCAAGAGGAGACCGGTCAAGCACCAATGTTAGAGGTAAAGCGAAAAATAGGTGTTTTACCCCTTTAATTACCTTTTGGGGGGCCAAGGAGGCAGAGGGACACTAGAGTGTTAGAAATACAGGTTTGTATTCCTAATGCTATAGTGCTCCTTTAAAATAATAACAGATCCTGTCTAGCATAGGGACTGACTAAATATAAGAAAACAGAAAAAGTGGAGCAGGGTCCTCTTCAACCTATCGTTCCTATAAGTTTTTTGTAATTGCCCTATTTATAGTTAAATCCCCCTCTTCTAATATTGTAAAGAGCCACGGAATCTGTTGGCACTATATAAATGGCAATAATAATAACTCTGTACCTTCAAGGGCACCTATTGCTGTGCTAGACCTAAGCTGTGGATGAACTCCCAAAGCATGCCTTCAAATCACACCCTCTGGCATGTAAACTCATTGAGCAGGGCCCTTAATCCCTCTTAACCCCTCTGTTGCTGTGTGTCCAACTTGTCTGGTTATAAATACATGTATGTTAGTCCTCTTATTGTACAGTGCTGCAGAATTTGTTGGCGCTTTATAAAAATAAAAAATAAAAATAATAATATTAATAATAAAGGGCACCTAACTGTTGGGAAAAATCAAATAATCCAGTAACTGGAAATACAAGCAAAGTAAAGTAGATTAAATAAAATGTCACTGTAGTTCTATAGCCGTAAATACCAAGTATCAACAAGATCAATAAATCTGAAACGGCAAATAACCTGGGACATCTTAAGAAAAAAAAAAAAAAAAAAACTATTATATTAATAAAAGTTATGGTTATGGTCTATATCTTTTCCCCAAAATAATCTTTCCTTCGTTTATTAATCGATGCATTTCTGCAATTACGGACAAGCCTCTGAAAACAGTAGCAGTTTGATAGGTAGGAGGTAGTACTTGGTACAGTTGTATGGGTACCCTATAAAATGATGCAGCAGCAACTCCCATTGTACAGCACTGCGGAATTTGTTGGCACTTTATAAATGATAATAATAATACCTCCACATAAAATTCGAATTGCCAACAGAAAATAACTGAACAAGGATGGAAGAGGCTGCTCTTCTATTAACTACCCAGGCTTATTTTCTGTTTCAGTGACTTATGTCCTGCCACTAGCACCAAAAGGATTAATACTCAGGTTGAGAGAGACAGATGTAAGATAGTATGTTGGCTGTCAAACAGTTAACACTGAAAGAACTGATACAATGAGAGAAGGAATGTAAAGATGAGACAGCAGAGGGGGAAGGAGGAACAAGAGGAGGGATTTAAAATTCCATTCACAACTGTCTGTGTGCCTAGACATTCCATTCTTTCTTCTCTGCACCTGTCCGCAGTACAGCCTCACTGCGAATCCATTCCACTCGATTCCTGGCAATTTCCTGTGCCACCTCCACATAGGAATCATAGAGGCACAATTATTAAAGATACAGGTATCATTAAGAGCCTTTCAAATAAAGAAACAATTTATTTATTTACTGGTGGTCTTTTAGGCCTCACTCCTAGCCTATCTCATACTTGCAAAGTCAATGGGCACCAAATTATTTTTGATTAAGCTCAACCTACTCCCTGTATCAACTAGCTTTAGCGCCCCCTTTAAATGCAAGCTCTGTCCTTTCAAAGCCACCTTTCTAACATGGAACATTATCAGAGGCAGATGTAGGTAATACTACTGCAGATCTATATCACGTCTGACCTCCCCCAACTAAAGAGGATATAATAGGCTTTACCTGCTTGTATGCTAGCATCTCCTATATTCATTCTATATAATGGCAGGATTTATTTGGGACTCCAACCACTATGAACACGTCAGTAATTTGAAGTGGTTATGGTGGTAGGAGTCAGGATGTGCAACATTTCGAAATGCTTTGAAACGCTGCACATCTAGACATTTTTGCACTTGTGTGTCAGAAGCTAGCTGCACCCCCGCCTCTGTACCAGACTGCCAAATGTCAATTCTGTGCAAAATTTCCGTCTGTCATTAGCACACACTGTGCTCTGTCGACAGTTGTAACAATCTTGTCCCTTGAATTTCAGCTGAATTGATTTGGCTGTGTCCATTAGGCACATGCAAATAATCTTTCATTTCAGCGATCTAAGTGCTCGTGGAGTACAGACACTTGGACAGATATTAAAGAAGTAAAAGACTTCACCTTCCCCGCTCCATAAAAACAAAAAACTGTAGTAGTCATGATGCTTGAAGTGTCTGTTTAACGGATGCTAGTCATTACTGCTTTTTCTCATTGCATAGAGAGTAGTCACTAAATCCCTGGTTGAGGGTGCATGATGGTTTTGCCCAAAACATTCCAGAGGCCCGTGTGCCCTGACAGATCACTAAACTGTAAATTTGTATAACTACTACAGTATATAGGACTGGATGAGTTGGATGCACAAGAACAGAGGGGTTGAGGACCATGCAGAATGCGCTTATATGCCAGAGGGAGTAGGGTATTTAAGATTCTGGTATTTGCTTACAAATCTCTACACAATGCTGCTCCAACCTACCTATCCTCCCTAATACACAAGTATGTCCAATCTAGGCCCCTATGCTCTGCAGAAGACCTACACCTATTCTTTGTGCGTACTTCCACCTCTGATGCTTGCCTTCAAGACTTCTCTAGGGCTGCACCGTTCATGTGGAACTCCCTTCCCTTCTCCGTTAGACTTTTACCCAGTTTCCATTCCTTCAAAAAATCTTTGAAAACTCACTTTGTCTGGAAAGCAGTTAATAGTTTTCCCTCCCTGCACTGTTTTTTTTATCAGTGAATGTATATTGTGCATATTTGTTGTAGGGATCGACCGATTATCGGTTTTACCGATATAATCGGCCGATATTCGGTATTTTCGGCAATATCGGTATCGGCCAATAGAGATACCGATATTGCCGATAATACCTCCCAGGACCGCCAGGCTCATTACGGGGGGGGGGGGGAGGGGGGGGGTAGCAAGTGTTTACTCACCTCCCTGCAGCTCCTCTAGCTCCCCAGTGTAAATCTTGTGAGACCCGCGGCACGCTGGCCGCGAGACTTACACTGGGGAGCTGGAGGGAGGTGTGTAAACGCTTGCTGCCCGTCCCCGTCCCCCGTCCCCCCACAGCTCAGCCATTGCCACTGGACCACCAGGGATTGCTATATCCCCCCTCCCCCGGGGGAGATAAGCAGGGAGGGGGGACAACAAAAAATAAATAATAATGATTAAATATATAAAAAAAAAATTAATATAAAAAAAATTAATAAAAAATTACACACACACTCCATTATTATACACATACACTACATATATATATACATGTGTATATAATGCAGTGTTTATATAATGCAGTGTGTTTGTATAGTGTGTGTGTGTGTGTGTATATAATGCAGTGTGTGTTTGTATAGTGTGTGTGTATATAATGCAGTGTGTGTTTGTATAGTGTGTGTGTATATAATGCAGTGTGTTTGTATAGTGTGTGTATATAAAGCAGTGTGTGTGTAACACACACTGCATTATATACACACACACTATACAAACACACTGCATTATATACACACACTATACAAACACACTGCATTATATACACACACTATACAAACACACTGCATGATATAAACACACTACACAAACACACTGCATGATATAAACACTGCATTATATACACAGTGTGTTTGTGTAGTGTGTTTATATAATTCAGTGTGTGTTTGTGTAGTGTGTTTATATAATGCACACTACACAAACACACTGCATTATATACACACACTACACAAATACACACACTCTGCATTCCTTATATACACACACTACACAAACACAAACACACACTTTGCATTTAGTATATACCGAATTCACTTTACACACACACTGCATTAACTTTACGCACACTACCCACACACTACACAAACACTCTGCTTTCATTATATACACACTAGACAAATACACACAGCATCCATTACACACACTAGACAAATACACACTGCATCCACTACACAAACACACACTGCATCCACAACACACACACTACACAAACACACACTGCATCCACAACACACACTACACAAACACACACTGCATCCACTACACACACTACACCCACTACACACACACTACACAAACAGCTCCCCCATCTAAACACACTGCATCCACTACATGTGGCATGTATATTTTGTGCATTTACCTTTAGAAATATGTTTTATTTTCCAAAATGGTAAATGTACAGAATATCGGCAAATTATATCGGCTATCGGCCTGAAAGTTCACAGAATATCGGTATCGGTATCGGCTCTAAAAAATCAATATCGGTCGATCCCTAATTTGTTGTTAATTAAAAAACTTCATATATAGCAAAAGCTAATGCCGGTCATTGATTATGGGAATGTAGTGTATGCACCTGCATTGCAAACCCACCTTAATAAACGTAATACGTTATATAATTCATTCTGCTGCTTTGTACTAGAATGTAATCACTTTACCCACCACTGTGACATGTTAAAAGAGCTAAACTGGCTGTCGCTGGAATCCTGACGCACTCTTCATCTTTCCAGCCTTGTGCATAAGAGCTTTTCTGGAAAGCTCCCATCCTACCTGAGTAGAATGCTCTCCCCAGCTGTTCCCACCTCCTATAACCTCCGGTCAAGTACTAGCACGATATTTAGAATACCGCAATACAAAAATGATGTGGCTTTATTCTCTTTTTCCTACAGAGCACCACAATTATGGAATAACCTCAGGGACACAGTCAAATCTTCATTCAATCTAAAAAAAATTAAGAGATCTATGGCAATATACCTCAGCACAGAATGCTCCTGTCATGGTTGAATATATTTATTACCTGGTATGTAATAAATATGTTTGTATATATAGTGAGACAAAAAATTCCTGCACTCCAACTTATTTAATTATAGCCTGGTGCACAGTGAAAAAAATCATATAAAGTAGAAAAAATACCGGCACTCTAGGTCTTCCAAACAGTGGTGTTTATTTTCAGATCATCCAAGGTCAACGTTTCAGCCCTGGTTCAGGGCCTTCATCAGGACACATAAGAAGCATTCATAAAAATGACAAGCTTATATAGGACTGTATAACCTATTGAGCACTTACCCGATCAGCTGTTGGGAATCAGCCGCGATATCCGGCGTCTATCCTCGCCTAACTGCGCATGTGTGAAGCTCCGGGAATGCCCTGTCCGTCACCATTCAGCTGGATCCCCCACGTGACGCGGCTACGTCACGTTGCCCCAGCAACCGCAGATACATTGCGGCTGTGGGTAGCCGTGCTTACGTACGCCGTCGGGAGAATCCCTCCTCTCGTCCGCGGGTAGTTGGACCAGCGAGGTGACGGCAGAGTCACTTCCAAGCCCCTTCTCATACAAGAAAATGTTTTATAGATAATGAACAGTGAGCATAAGCTCTTAAAGGGAAGATCTATATATAGTATCATCAAGGGAATCAACCCCTTTATGTATACTGTAATGTGATCTGCTCAATTCAGAGCAGTGATATTGTTGTATGCTATGTACACAAGTAACAGTGAATATGTGATCAACTATGTACAAAAAGAGTGTGTATGGTATAAAAGTGATATGTACATATGTATAGTGATGTTAGAAAAAAAGGGAGGGAAAAAAATGTATCCCTTTGTACAGTGAACCAAGTAAATATGACCCTATAAAAAATAGGGTAAAATAATCATTGTGTCTCATTTTGAAAGAGAATCGTGTATTAAGTGTGAGTATATATAGGGCCCTTCTACGAAGGCATCTCTTCGTGTGTGAACAATCTAAAAAGTATATATAAACAAGCAATAAGAATAGTATAATAGTCCCCTACTGTAAATCATCTCATAAATGACACTTAAAATAGAGTGTTATATAGTGGCATGTTAAGAGCTATATACAAAGGTACTGGCAGTCGTCTTCTATTCGGTCGATCCCCTCTATCAGCTGTGGGGGTGCTCAAAGGTTATATCTAGTACATATTTGCAATATGGAAAATATATATAATAAAACATAATAGAAATATTTATAATAAAAACTAAAACCTTCAAGGGGGAGATAATGCACCCATTTTAGGGCTCAATAGTTAAGAAATAGTCTCAATTCTTGATGTGCGTTATAGAAAGGGGATGAATGAGCACTTCTCATTTAACCCCTTCGGGGACAGTGTATCCAATTCCAATGTCCAGTATATTTCACACTGCAGTAGAATTTTTCCTCTATCACCTCCTCTAGCCATTTCTGGGATGTGATCGATGGCCAAACATCTCAGAGTAGCAAGTTGATGAGCTTTCTCTAAAAAATGTTTGTATATATATATAGTTTGTATATTGCATTTTTGTAATATTTTATCCTATTGTAACAATGCAATGTTTTGTGGACAAAGACCCAGGACATACTTGAAAATTATAATATTTTATAAATAAATAAATATAGTTAATTGTAATAGTAAAACCAATATATATATATATATTGTGAATTGTATGGGTTTTTATGCAATTAATATTATAGTCAAGTTCCGTGCCAAATAAGTAAAACAATAGACAGGGGTTAATTTCCATATAAAGCCTCATGATGGAAAAATAAAATCCTTTGACATCTGCTTAATACTTAACACTTTTATTTTTACTTTTAAATAAAAGTGTACACTGAATTTAATGTTATATAAAAAGATGTAAACAGGAGATAGCTGTAATACGTATTACTCTATAATGCAGCATTGCTACTCTCAATCAAACCAGTTATATTTTTCCTTGTTTATACCTCAAGGCACGGAAGGATAAAATGGTTCTCGGCAGGGGCGGACTGACCACTCGGGCACATCGGCCATGGACCGAGGGCCCGAGGCAGCCAGGGGCCCGGCAGCACAGCCATGCTCCAGCTGGAGAGATCAGAGATCTCTCCAACTGGAATGGCAAAAAAAATGTAAAAATCATTTCCTTTATTAGGTTGCTGGGGCCCCTGATGCAGCGCAGGGCCCCAGCAACCTACCGCTCTGTAAATCCCCCCTTACCCTCACATGAGACCTGGCAGCTTCACCAGCTCTCTGCCAGGTCTCCTTCTCCCTGTCCCGTGCGGCTCTGTGTGATGGGGAGAGGCGGGGCCAGGAAGTGACCTCACTTCCTGTACTCTCCTCTCACACAGAGCCCGATCAGCAGGGGAAGGAGCAGCAACCAGGGAGACCAGAGGGAGCAGAGAGACAGGTAGGAACTACTCACCACCCTCCCTGTCACTGTCACCACCCTCCCTCTCTCTGTCACTGTCACCCCCTCCCTCTGTCACCCCTCCCTCTGTCACTGTCACCCTCCCTCTCTGTCAGTCACCCCCTCCCTCTGTCACCCCTCTCTCTGTCACTGTCACCACCCTCCCTCTGTCACTGTCACCCTCCCTCTCTGTCAGTCACCCCCTCCCTCTGTCACCCCTCTCTCTGTCACTGTCACCCCCTCTCTCTGTCACTGTCACCCCCCTCTCTCTGTCACTGTCACCACCCTCCCTCTGTCACTGTCACCCCTCTCCCTCTGTCACTGTCACCCCTCTCCCTCTGTCACTGTCACCCCTCTCCCTCTGTCACCCCCCTCCCTCTGTCACCCCCCTCCCTCTGTCACTAGTCACCCCCTCCCTCTGTCACTAGTCACCCCCTCCGTCAATGTGTCACCCCCAGTCACTGTCACCCCCCTCCCTCTGTCAATGTGTCTGTCACCCCCTCCCTCTGTCACTGTGTCACCCCTCCCTCTGTCACTGTGTCACCCCCTCCCTCTGTCACTAGTCATCCCCTCTCTCTGTCACTGTCACCTCTCCCTCCCTCTGTCACTAGTCACCCCCCCACTGTGTCACTAGTCACCCCCTCCCTCTGTCACTAGTCACCCCCTCCCTCTGTCACTAGTCACCCCCTCCCTCTGTCACTGTGTCACCCCCTCCCTCTGTCACTAGTCACCCCCTCCCTCTGTCACTGTGTCACCCCCTCCCTCTGTCACTAATCACCCCCACCCTCCCTCTGTCACTAGTCACCCCTCCCTGTGTCACTAGTCACCCCCTCCCTCCGTCACTGTGTCACCCCCACCCTCCCTCTGTCACTAGTCACCCCCTCCCTCTGTCACTAGTCACCCCCTCCCTCTGTCACTAGTCACCCCCTCTCTCTGTCACTGTCACCGCTCCCTCCCTCTGTCACTAGTCACCCCCTCCCTCTGTGACTAGTCACCCCTTCTCTCTGTCACCCCTTTCTCCCTCTGTCACTAGTCACTCCTCCCTCCCTCTGTCACTAGTCACCCCCTCCCTCTGTCACTAGTCACCTGTCACTGTGTCACCCCCTCCCTCACTGCCACTAGTCACCCCTCCCTCTGTCACTAGTCAACCCCTCCCTCCGTCACTGTGTCACTAATCACTCCATGTGTCACCCCATCCCTCCCTCTGTCATTGTCACCCCCTCCCTCTGTAATTGTGTTACCCCCTCCCTCTGTCATTAGTCACGCCTCCCTCCCTCTGTCACTAGTCACCCCATCCCTCCCTCTGTCACTAGTCACCCCATCCCTCCCTCTGTCACTGTGTCACCCCCTCCCTCACTCTGTCACTAGTCGTCCCCCCTCCCTCACTCTGTCACTAGTAACCCCCTCACTCTAGTGACAGAGTGAGGGAGGAGGTGACTAGTGACAGAAAGAGGTAGGATGTGACTAGCCACGGGAGGGGGACCCTGAGGATGGGGGCACCCTTAGGGCACTATAGTGTCAGGAAAACCGCTTTGTTTTCCTGACACTATAGTGATCCTTTAACATTTATTTAATGCACATATATTTGTGCATTCAAAGGGCCTGGGATCTAATTTTGGCCGGGGGCCCCAAAGGCTCTAGGTCCGCCCCTGGTTCTCGGTGGAGTAGACACTCATTAAGCATGGCTGAGAAGACAGAATCTGAAAATGTCAGAGGCAACAGATAAATTGATTCTCAGTCCTTTACAAAGATTAGCCTCAGAGATGCAGGATTTCAACATGAAGTGTGGCTTGCACAACAAAATAGAGCTCAATGCAAAGCTCTCCAAGGTCCTCGTGCTGACACAAATTTTAAAGGTTACATTTACTCTAAATGGTTTACTCACATTAGCACTGTTAAATAAAAATGGGCCTAATCCTGTAAGTCATTAATAATGTGCAATTACTTCATTTTTGTTGGTATTTTTATTCAAATATACTGTTAATCTTATAATTATATGAGTGCTTACTCACAACGAGTTGACAGTAAAAGTAGGAAATCAAGTTTAAATGTGAAATTATATAAACTATTTGACAACCAGCCATGTGTATATTTGGAAACAATTCCAAAATAAATCAGATAGGTAAATAAAAAAGATTGTGAAATTAAGACATGTAGTCGCCACTCCCAAAATTGGCAAAATAGAAATCATATATTAAAGAAATACCCGTACTGTCTTGAAAGATTGTTTGTCTTAATTGAAATATTTGTCAGAGTATACTTTCGTTTTTTGCTATCTGGATTAGCTATGTACATATGCAATATATGACAAGACTACTGTATTTAGTTTACTTTACATGATTATCAACTACAGGGATATGAGTTCTCTATGGGTGTATATAGATTAACTTTGGATATTTTTATTGCTATTGTGAAATAAAAACTGATTTGTATTATATATGAGTGTGGGTATTTCTTTAATAAATAAAATACATTGACAGAAATTAGAAAATGTATCACTGAACAAATCATATAGTTTACTTGGAAAAATTCCAAAATGTGGCCAATTTTCCAGCTCATTTACTTTTGCTTAAATGTGAACTTGGTAATTCACAGTAAATAAATTATTGAACTTGGTTAATAAATGACCCAAACTTACAATTTAGTAAATAAACTTTATAAGGAAACATTTGTCAACTGATTTCAGGAGAATTTCCATTAATCTATATCGCTATCTATAAGTATCCATTTATTCAGCCAAGAATTTTCACAAATTTATGTCCTTCCAAGTCACTTCAGCAGGATTTTTTTTGGGGGGGGGGGGGGGGGGGGGGGTTAGAAGAATTTTGTTAATGCGTGTTTTTTTTTACTGAAAAAAAATTGAGAAGTAATTTAAGCAGCCAAAACAGCCATAAAAAATGAAAACCATGATTGTGCTGGTACCTGAGATTCTGGCATGCAGTGGCTAGAAAATTGGAATATTGGTTGATCACTGGAAGTGACAAATTTAGGCCAAATTGCCGTTTAGTAAAAAATGAATGTCCAAGTCTTCTAAACATACATCCTTAAGATATAACAGTGATAGCACTCTCTGTCTATCTTGTACTACAGTTCCCCACCATTTCTTACTTCAAGACCTACCTCAGCTTTTTAAAGAAACCGGGCATGTAAATACATTCTGAGTATACAGAATCTCATTCTGCTCCTAGCACCCATTACCTCACTTGTGTTTACAGAACAGGGTTTTAAATGCCTCTAGTGGCTGTCACACTGACAGCCACTTGAGACATTTCCTATGAAATAGCCATTGCTTTCCAATGTCAAAGCACAAGATTGGCTGAGATCATGAACCTTGGGCAGGACAAGCTACGGAGAGAGCACTAATAAACTAACTAAGGAGAGAGGAGTAATAAACTGAACAACAATTTGTAAAATATACATTAAAATAGCCAAGCTGTAACATTTTTCCTTCATTTGTCAATTTACTATAATTTGCTGTTTAGTGAATTAAAGGGCATCATGCTTGGATGATTATGTGAATTCCATGAAATGTTAAGGAGAGGGATGGACTATGACAACAATTTTAGCCTACTGGCTGTAAGGATTAAAAAGTTTCTCTAACCTCCCTGACCACATTTGCTTTTTGAAATGGTCATGGTAGTTGTGGTAGGAGCCTGGATGTGCAGTGTTTCTGCTTGACACACTGTACATCCAGAGTTCTTTCTAAATGTTTAGCAGGGGCAAGTTGAACCCCATCACACGTGCTGTTTGATAAGACAGTAAAATGATCCAAAGGATTAGATTGGACCTCAGCATAGCTTCTGTGACATCAGACAGGGGCACGCCGAGCTGCACAAAGAGCTTTGCCCGGCACTGGATTAAGATGATTAACCCTTATTTTAAAAATGCTTTTGAGCATTTCTTTAGAGGTAGGGGACGATAGAGTAATGTCTACAGG
This sequence comes from Pelobates fuscus, assembly GCF_036172605.1. Classification (NCBI taxonomy): domain Eukaryota; kingdom Metazoa; phylum Chordata; class Amphibia; order Anura; family Pelobatidae; genus Pelobates; species Pelobates fuscus. The sequence goes on from NC_086319.1 coordinate 164,321,437, forward strand.
GCATTACACAAGAGGGTTGGAGTAAATCTTTAACAGTAGTTAATGGTCGCTTTTTACTGACACTACTTGAAAAAAGTGTCTGTTCTCACACCAACAATATCAAAGAGACTGTAACGGGCGAATAGAAAAACATATCTAATATTTCTCATAAACGTATTAACTTTTCTGCCAACAAGTCAGAAAGTGGAATTTACAGTGATAAGGACCGGTTTTAGAATACAGAGGCGACTTATAGAGACCCACCATCAAAGAACGTCACCAGCCAGCAATTCTAACTATCTATCTACACACATCGGTAAGTCTGTGTGACCTCTGTCTATTTGTATAAACAAAGAAAATGATTTCTGAATTGTGGGGAAAAAAAACTATACCAACATAAAAGGTAGAGGAAAATCTGGCAGAAATGAGAAATACATTAGATATATTTTACGAGTTATATGGAATATAACAGAAACAAATTATTTCACAAACCAGTTATTCATTTTTGGAATGTAGATTTTTTAACTTCTTTTTGTACAATAAAAATCAAAGTCTTCCAGTATAGCAATATTATAGAGAGTAATACTCAGACCATTGGTCAGGGAAGAGGTTGATGCATCTGAGGTAAAATAAAAAATAAAAATAAAAATACAGAATATATAAACCACTACAGACAACATTAGAGGGACACTATAGGCACCTAGATCACATCAAAGAATACATCTTTATAATTGTAACACTAAAGTGTTTATTTAGGTACAGTCTCATCAAGTTTATTTGAAAAGCCCAGATATAAAGAATAGATTCAATCACTTCCATTAGCTCAAAATACCCTCTCCACCCAATATGCAACTGTGCATTTCAGTACCTTATACAGAAAAATTGCCATAGTCTACCTAAAGATAATCTTACCTGCACAGTCTCCCAAATCCCTATGCATATTTAAATAACAGAGATTTTGGTATTGCTGAAATAACAATTAAAGCAACACTCCAAGCACCACAACTATTACCGTGACCTAGCACCGCCCAACCTTTCCATTGACAATAGTAAATCTATTTAGAATAGTTTGATTTCCTACTTGAGGTCTGCCAGGCTTTCCTCCCTGCCACCACTACAGTTAACTCTGGCCATAAGCTAACCCTGCACCTAAGCAAAATCGTTCGGCTCTCTGAAGACTAGTGGAGGTGGGGAGCAGTAACTAGCGAACCCCAGCTTAAAAGTCAAAACATTGTAAAACAGTCTGACTACTTACAAAGGGGGCGGCAGGGCACTCTGAACAACATGACCACTGCATAGCAGAGCTGAGGGATTCAGGCTGAATTGGAGGTAAAAAGACGTCAAACTATGTTTAATAAAAAGGGAGTGACAGGGCAACTCTGGCACCAGTGGCTCATATAAGACATCAGAAAAAAGTGCAGCCAAAAAATTGTTTCATTTTGCAAGTATTCTTCAAGAAGTGTCAAATAACTGCTTACACTAGAATATTTAAAAGCCTCGTTATCAGGAGGTAGCTATTCCAGCAACCAAAGTGAAAAAATAACCTGACACTTATTCTGCTATAATTAGTTTATAATCCATCAAATGTACCACTATACCTACAACACTTAGGTATAGGAGCTGGGGATGGGGAGAACAAAGCACCCAACATTCTCTGTATTGGATTTAACACAGGGCATTGACACCACATGAGAATTTATCTACGAAAATTCCTATAGACTTTAATGGTGACATCTGTAGTTAAATCATTTGAAACGTTTTTCTAACAGATTGTGATCATCTTTGATGTTGATTCAAACAAATTAAACTGAGGCCTATTTCCTACTGACCTGCTTTTACTTCTAAAATGCATCTCCCAAATTACATTTACTCTACAGGCAAGTAGTTATATAACAATGACGCACAAAAAAAGTTAATTATTTACTTTTCTTAGCAAAGAACTTATGTATTTAAAAAGGTAGATATTTTCCCTAACAATAAATGAAAAAAAGCCATTCACAAACCAAACCAGAGATAATATCCGGATGTCACTATAAAAAAGGCAATTGAGTAAAATATATCACATTATTCAGGTCTTGCACGTAAAAGGCAATTTATTCTTAATATATATGTATATATTTATATAATGCATGGAATATAATATAATATTTTCATGTTTGGCAAACTATATAGATATATATAATTGCTTGCTTCTCCCCCCCAGATGCTGAAAATCCAAGTACTATGAGTTAATTGTAATCTGGGACAACAAGAATTGTGCTCAGGGCATGTGACAGGTGTTGGAGTGAAAAGTAAGCTCTTTATATAATAGGTGTTAAAAGAAAACTGTTATAATTGCTTACAAATACATAAAAAGGTGCATTGCATGTAATTTAGCATTGTTGTCTATTATTTTGTAATTAATATATATGTAAGTCTACCAAAGTTTACTGCTGCTAATTGGGGAAAGCCATCTTCAGTTCTTTGGTAGAAGGCACCACTTATCTGCTAAGAACATGCACAATCCCGCAAAGGTCTCCCTGGAGTGCACATTCTGTCCAAAAAGCGCCCATGTAAGATGTGGCTAGCCCGAATTAGGTGGAAGTACAAAGTTCAGCGAATGCGTTTACATATATATTAATTACAAAATGATCCGGTTACCTAAAAACACAGTGCTTTCCATGGGTACAAAGAGCTACCCAAGTCCTTATTGTTTTTCGATGTCTCACCAACTACTCTGTTAACCCTTTAAAAAGCACCCTAATTGCTGGTCTGGTTCTGGTTGAAGTTTTAGCGGATCGCGGTAACTCCGTGAGCCACTTTGGAGTTCCAGGAAAATTTAGGGTCGTGCCTCAGTGCCCCCTTGGTGGGTGAAATGTGACTCCAGGGCCATAAACAAGGGGTGCTGGGCTGGGAGGCACAGGCAGGGGTGGGGGTGGGGGGGTTACTCCATAGTCATAATAGACTTTTAAGAGAGGGGTGGGGGTTGGGAAGACATGTACCCTTAGGTGACCAGAGGTTCCGTCACAAAGGTGACACTGCCGATTAGAATTCTATGTTACCTAATGCCGCAACTGTAGAATCCTCTCCACCCCATCATCTCTGCCTCTGTTTTTTTCATGTCAGCACCTGCTTATTTTTCTTCTATTTCTTCCTGGATGGACACTTGCCACCTATAGATCAATATGTACAAGACCGAGCTCTATTCAAAATCTCACCCTGACCTACAAAGAAAGCCCTTACTAACATGGCATCCTATAACTCTCAAAACTAACCAATAATTATATACCAGCCCACCCCTTAAGATCTAACCACGTTATCACCTCTTCCCATGATGGTAGTTCTGCATGACTGAAGGACTCCTCTCGTGCAGCACCAACCCTCTGCACTGTCAGACTTTCCCCTAGTTTGACTTCCTTTAAGCGCTCTCTAAAGATATATCTCTAAAGCACTCGAATCTGTAACTGATGCATCCATTTAATCAATAAATGCTCTCATCATACTTTGTAACTGACTCTTAATATAATTCTCACATTTGCAGACCCCACCTAATGTTTCTCACCCCACCTATCCAGCTAGATATACAAATTCACGTGAATAGAGTTCTCATCTCCTCCTGTATGTATTTGTCACATTTTGTATGGTCTTAGATGTATTGTACCTTGTAATTTTACTTGTACCAATTGAATCCACATACAGCGCTGCAGAATCCATTGGCACTTCATAAATAAAATATAATAATTATTATAACCTGTAAAATTTTAAGAGCTTCAGATATTTCATGCATTGTCAAATGTAACATTGAGCTAGTGTCACACTCCGTGCCGCCGGCACTTACCTTCCCCGCAGTGCCCTGGAGGTGTTCCTTGGGCATTCGCAGCTCTGTCCCGCCACACTCCCGGTGCTACTCCTTCAGCTCTTCTCGTAATTGCCCGGCTCCACATGGGTGATGCTGCCGTGGAGGTGGGCTAAAGACAAGATGGAAGTGGGCCTAAAGAGTGAAGGGGAGGGGGGCTAAAGAGTGGAGGGGCTGGAGAGGGGGTAGTAAGGGCACAGAAGGGAAGGGGAGCTAAATAAGGGGAACATAAAGTGAGGTGGGCAAAAGAAAGGCACAGAAGGTGGGGGGGTGGAATGCACAGGAGGAGAGAGGGGCTTAAGAATTCACAGGAGGGAAAGGGGCTAAATAAGGGCACAGGAGGAAAGGGGGGCAAAATAGTGCACAGGAAGGCTAAAGAATGCACAGGTGGGGAGGGGGCAAAACAATGGCATAGGAGAAGGGAGCACAAACAGACACACAGCAGAGGTGAGGGGGAAAGGGACACAGAGGGGCTGTGGCTACAAAGAGACACACAGAAGGGCTGGGGGCACAAAGACACACAAAGGGGAGGAGGTGGGGCAAAGACACACACAGAGGGGCTGTTGGGGCACAGAACGTTGGGGGGAGAAAAAAGGCACATAGAAGCATTGAGGGGACAAAAAAACACACAAAGGGGGTGTGGAACGGAGAAAAAGGCACACAAAGAGGTTGGGGATAATCAGGTGCACAAAGGGGCTAGGAGACAAGGAGGCACACAGATGGGCTGGTGGGGAAGAGACACAGAGTAGAAGGGGGCAAAAATACACACAAAGGGGTTAGGGGAGAAACAGACACCTGCTGGGGGAAGAAAGAGGCCAGCCATAACAGCCATCCTACCTGCCAACCAGCCACAGCAGCTAGCCAGTCTGCCAGTCGAGCAGCCAACCAGCTCCTGCAGCAGCCTGCCTGCCACAGCAGCCAACAGCAACAGAAATTAAGATGAGAAGAGCCAACTTGGGCTTGGTATCAGAGACCTTTTATATGTTTTATTACTATATTGTGAATGGGGCCAGAGTGTTAGAGAGACCCCTCTCCAGGGTCCATTAGGCACATTGTAGTCTCTAATGGGGCAATAAATATTTTGAAAACAGTAAAAGTATTTGTGGGTGTTTTTTCATTTTAAAGTTGGGGAGGGTTTCCATATACAGGATTCACCCCAAGTGCCAAATGATCTAGGTATTTCCTAGTATTCTTTCAGGATTTCAGATTTTTCTTTTAGAAAAAGCTTCTGATGTAATGTTTCTTTCCCATGAATCCACAATTTCAGAATAGTTTAACATCTCTAACATCTCTGGACATCATTCCTAAACTAAACTAGGAACATAAAGTTGACAGAGGTACAAAGTAAAGACATTTATTTTTCCCTTGTTCTGGCACAGTGTGATCAGAGCACCACTTTCACAGCCTGGCGGGTGGTAAGACACAGTCTGAAAGTCTTTAGATCTAAAAGATAAGCACACACAGGCCCCTTTAATCGCACTTCCCAAGGAGTCACCACAGAAATGTGACAAATGTATGCATGCAGTGCATATATTGATATTGTATTAACGATGGCAGAGTATAAAACTATTAGGGGGTTCTATGAAAATTAAAACTGGCACTTACAAGGGGAAAAAAAACAAGAGAAATAAAGATTTTATTATAAAAGCCAAAGTGAGTATGGCTAAATGATTACTCTAAGAACAATTACCACATCAGTGGTCATGGTGTCTGGAGTCTGTATATACCATGGGTAGTCAACCTGGTCCCTACTGCCCACTAGTGGGCGGTTTGGGATTTCAAGTGGGTGGTGGTGGGTTCTGCAGAAAACGCCTGGTGGGCCACCATGGCCGTGGACCTAGGACAGCATGGGAGATCATTCCAATCCCCTTTTCCGGCTCATGCATAGCCAGCCTTGCTGTAAGCCCTTTCGGGCTGGTGGGGAGATGAAAGATCTCCCTCACTGGCCCGCTGGCACGTACTTCCAGCAGAAAGAGGAAAGGGCCTGGAAAGCTCTGTGTTGTTCCCGTGAGCAGGCTGGTCGGAGCGTTGTCGCGTGTTACCATGGCAATGCTCCGATACAATGCTGTGCTCGTAGGAGGACAGGTGAGTCAACCTGCATCCAGAGGAGCTGCAGGCTAAAGTTAACTTGCAACTACTGGACAACCAGATCTTGCAGCAATATGTCCCCCCTCCCTGGTAAAAGGTAAGAAGAGGGCAGGGTGAGACGTTAAGATAGATTTTCACATCTCACCCACCTAAACACAGCATAGACCCTATGCACCCTTCACACACACACACACACTGCCGCCCCCACACACACACATACATCCTCCCTTACACACAGACTGCTCCCTCACACACACACACAGCACCTCTCTCACACACACACACATCACCTTTAATACACACACTGCACCCCCCCACATACAGTGCACCCCTCACAAATACTGCCCCCTCACCCTGCCTCCTCACTCACACATAGCACCCTCCACACACTGCCTCCCTCACACACACACTGAACCTCAGACACACACAGCACCCTTCACACACACACACTGCCCCCTCACACACACACTGCCCCCTTCACACACATACAGCACCCCTCACACAGAATGCCCCCTCACACACACAAACACACACACAGCACCCTTCACATGCACATATAGCACCCTTCACACACACACAGCACCACTCACACACACACTGCACCCTTCACATACACACTGTCCCCCTTACACACACAATGCCCCTTCACATACACTGCACCTCTCTCACACACACACAGCACCCTTCACACACACACAAAGAAAAAAAATAGAATAGAAAATAGAAAAAAAGGAAAAAGAAATAGATTTAAGTACATATTTAAAAAAATATTACCCTCCTTATTAAAAAAAATATATATAATAAATCGCACTTGCGCTATAAAATTAGGTACTGTGGCACTGGTGGGCGGTAAGGAAAATTTACCATCAACAAAGATACAAAAGTGGGCGGTAGGTATTAAAAGGTTGACTACCCCTGGTATATACAGTGTTTCAGTATGGAAGTTTCAATGCTTTGACACAATCCTGTCTCTGAGCTATGCAGGCAATGTCTTTGACCTCATGGTTTGGTTTTAGTAAACAGGTGTTTTTTCAAATCATGTCCATCATTTCAATTTACCACAGGTGGGCTCCAACAACCTCAAAGATGATACACTATAGTCACCAGAACAGCTACAGCTTATTGAATTTGTTCTGGTGAATAGAATCATTGCCTTCAGGCTTTTTGCTGTAAACACTGACTTTTCAGAGAAAATGCAGTGTGTACATTACAGCCTAGTGATAACTTCACTGGCACCTCCTCAGATGGCTGTTAGAGATTCTTCCTGGGTTATGGCTGCCTAAAATGCATCCAAACATTCAGTGTCTCCATCCTCTGCATGCAGACAACAAACTTTCCTCATAGAGATGAATTGATTAAATTCATCTCTATGCGGAGATGCTAATTGGCCAGGACTGTGTTTAAATCAAGCTGGTTCTGCCCCTGATCTGCCTCTTTGTCAGTCTCAGCCAATCCTATGGAGAAGCACTGTGATTGGATTAGGCTACCACTTCTGATGATGTCAGCAGACTGCTTGTTTTTCTACAGCTTCAGGCTTGAATAGAGTAAGATTTTGCTATATTTATGGAGGCATGAGGGGCCCAGGGGGGCTAGATGGTGGTTTTAACCCTATAGGGTCAGGAATACATGTTTGTGTTCCTGACCCTATAGTGCTCCTTTAAGCTATATTTCAAGTGTCATAGCAAAGGGTAGGAATACTTTTGTGATGTTTCCGTTTTTTTCATTTTAATAAATTTGCTAAGTTTTCAAACATGAAAAATATGTATCCCGAACGCTATTCCTACCTAGGAATTCACCCCCTCCCGCCCGGCTCTTTAAAAGGTACATTTTGACAGCCATTAGAGGAATGTTAACCCTGAAATTAAAACTTAGCCGTTCCTGCAAAATAGCAAATATTTTCAGTTGCAGTGTTAAAACGACAGGAACATGACACCCAGGCAATTTTGTTAAGATGAGGTGGTCTGGTTGCCTGTCCAGTCCGTTTAAGAAAGAAGAGGAGTGCTTATGAATCAGGGCAGAGGGTGAGGGCAGGGCCTAACCTGCATGGCGGTCAGACGCATTCTGCATGAGCTCCCCGCTTTACTAGTGATCTATCCGTGTTATCGTCCATTGGGGCTCTACTTTTACAGCTAATCGAGACATACCGCCAGGGCCAGATTAAGAGCCCAGTGGGCCTGCTGCTGACAATTATGATGGGCCTAATTACAGAATCATATTGACCAAAAACAGTAAAACGCTCATAAGCGTCATGTATCTGATGGAGATGGTGCTGGAGAGAAAGAAAACAGCAGCTATAAGAAAACACATACCCTATGCTAATCTCTCACTAATTTATGTTTTCATCTTTCAAGTAAATCCATAACCCCTAACAGCAGTGTCCAGTCAAGCAGGAAGTCAATGTGCGCAGTAAAAGGGTGTGCCACTGACACAAATCATGTAACTTGCCAAAAGGGGCGAACATGCCCAAAAAGAGGACATGTCTGCCCAAAGAATTAGAAGGCCAGCCTGGCATGAATGCATGGTAGGCTGCCTGCCAATCATTCAGCAGGCCAATTAAGGGCATACTATGCAGACAGCACCCTGAGCTTGGCATAAATGCATCTAATGATGCGCTCGCTCAACGCTTTCTAACAACTGTCCCCTTGCACTCGCTGGTCCACTTGTCTCCTTACCTTCTTACTAGCAGGCAGAAGCTCCTGGTATATAGTCTGGGACAGAGAAAAGCTGTATGTAGTGAGTGTAGAAGAAAGGGAACATGCCACAGTGTTAGAGAGACCAAAGTCAGCAATCAGCATTACCTTAAAGGATCACTATAGGGTCAGGAACAAAAACATGAACTCATGACCGTATAGATGGTGGTGTTAACACCACCATCTAGCCCCCCTGGGCCCCTCATGTCTCCATAAATATAGAAAAATCTTACTGTATTCAAGCCTGAAGCTGTAACTCTGCATGCTGTTAGACTCAGAAAAACAAGCAGTCTGCTGACATCATTAGAAGTGGTGGCCTGATCCAATCACAGTGCTTCCCCATAGGATTGGCTGAGACTGACAAAGAGGCAAGTCAGGGGCAGAACCAGCATGATTCAAACGCAGCCCTGGCCAATCAGCATCTCCTCATAGAGATGAATTGAATCAATGAATCTCTTTGAGGAATGTTCAGTGTCAGCATGCAGAGGGAGGAGATACGGAATGTTTGGATGCATTTTAGGTAGCCATGACCCAGGAAGAATATCTAACAGCCATCTGAGGAGTGGCCAGTGAAGTTATCACTAGGCTGTAATGTAAACACTGCATTTTCTCTGAAAAGACAGTGTTTACAGCAAAAAGCCTGACGGTAATGATTCTACTCACCAGAACAAACTCAATAAGCTGCAGTTGTTCTGGTGACTATAGTGTCCCTTTAACCATATTCATTGTCAGCCAGTTCACACAGGTTTTGTTCCCATACATCCCTCTTAAGTTCCCATACTTAAGTAAGAGTATGTGAAAAGTAGTTAGGGTTGCAACCTTTCTTGGAAAAACATACCGGCCTTGCTAATTTGCATAATTAAATATGTATGGATGACATCACATGATGTAAATCACAAGGAGTGACATAAGAGAAAATGCTGTAAAATCACAAAAAAACTACTTAGTTTGATTCTGCTGTATAGATGGATTCCTGTGTCCCCATGTGTCTGTGTCATAATGTCTCCCAATGTCCCTTAGTGTCTTAGTGTATGTCTCCTTGCAGCCTTTCCCCCCATCCCTTACTTCCCTGAGCTGTATGCTGTCTCTGCAGGGTGGGAGCTGCTGTCTGTACTCTCTGTAGCAGCACCCCTGCAGATCAGTGAGTAAAGATAGGCAGGGAGGGATATGATGGAACTTCCTATCCATGCCTGTCTCCATACACAACTGGTATTGCATAGTATTCTCTTGTTTATACTGAGAAAAATACCAGCATTTTTATTGCCAGTATCACTGCAATATTGGCACCAGCCAGGCAGCTTCAAACACTGGCTGTGCCAATAGAATAAAAGCCAGGTGGAATCCCTAAGAGTAGTGTGTGGGGAAAAAAAAAATGTAGAAAAAAAAAAGTGTAAAAAATGTTTGTATTTTTTTTTTTTTTTTTTTTTTATCAATGGGCCTATTCCATGGGCCTGGGCCTGGAGCTGCAGCTCCATCAGCCCCTATGTTAATCCGGCCCTGCATACCGCTGTTTTGCCACAACAGATCTCTCATCGAGCACCTGAAACCAGGATTGCTCCCAAGAAAATTGCCGTGAGGCCTGGTGTGGGTATGGGACAGGAGAGGCAGCCGCTCTCCTTGCTTGCCGGACACTGGATTACTACTAAAACCTGATGCAGCGGGGCGTGGCTAACCACCGGACAAGATGGGTGCATAATCCCTAGCTCCGGCACACGGGCTGACAATCCTACTCAATCCCAGCACACAGAACACGATCAAGACTTCAAAAAGAAATATGTCACAACACAAAAGCAAGAAGACTTCGACAAAAGCAGTTTACCGAGACTCTGGTCCCCTACCCATCCCTGGTGCCACCTAACTGATCAAACATTTATTTCTCTCTATCGATAGTGGACATATATACTGTGCCAAGCAGTATACCCCTCATGTGAGGTCCCTGAAATATGTTAGGTAATTCCCATTGCCACAAAGACAGTAAGTGCATCAGAAAACAGGAAGATTCAGGACGCCATGAGACCCGAAGACACCAGGAACCAAAGAATCAAATGGACTTACGCTGATTCGTTTGTAAGCGGGCGGCGTGGGCCCTGGTGCCTTCCCCCTGCCGTCCCCCTCTGAGTTGGGGGGGGTGGGGGGGACGCGCGGGGAGCCTCGCGGTCCCAGACAGAAACAATGCATGATTACTCAACCTGAAATCCGAAATAAATGTAATGCTGTTGTACCATATGTATCATAACACAATGTTGTTCAACTCTGGGAAAGATAGAGGTGTCCAATCAGCCCCAGATAGGGACGGGGGGTACCCCAAAGTCCAGGTGGGGCCCGGAGGGAGGGAAGCACACTGACGACCTCAATAACACTGACCAGGCAAACGCACCCTTTCAAATGCTGATAGAGGACCCCAATGGTCCACTACCAACACAAAGCAATCTTGCAAGTACTCATATACTACACCCAATACCACACCCATTCATGCAACACAACCAACTCCGTAGCTTCCACACTTTGCTACGCTCTAATGCGACCTGACAATGAAAAAAAAACAAAAACTGTTCACACCCAAAAGAAAGATCAGCCCATACGCCACACCACAGGAGACGAATGTTTCCGAACCCCATGGTGCGCAAATATCGCACCAGCTCCATAGAGCAGGGAACATGTACATATCACTTTCTTAACCTTTCCCCTACCACACAATCCAAGTTACACCCTCCCTGTTCGAGGTATATCCGCTTACGAGACACTATACCACTAAACATTCTCCTAATAGACAAACGAATAACACAACCTGAAGATACAAACTATTAACGCGTGCGGACTGAACACCCCGCACAAACGACGTGTCCTGATAGACACAGCTAAAAAAGAAAAAATAGATATCCTTTGTGTTCAGGAAACACATTTTACCCACGCTAAAACTCCTATCTTTGCACAACAGGAATATCCCACACAATACCACTCCACACACTCTACTAAATCTAGAGGTGCCTCAATACTCATCTATAGATCATTATCATTCGAATTACTTCACATCAAAAAAGACCCCCAAGGTAGATACGTCATAATCCACTGCACCATAAATGACATCAACTACACAATAACTTCAGTGTACAGCCCTAATACCAATCAAAGGAATTTTTTACACAAGGTTCTCTCCAAAATTCCTAGCCCGCAACTACAAAACCTGATCCTTTGTGGGGACCTAAATCATACCCTAGACCCACATCCAGACACGACAGTCCTAGATGATACCAGGAGGCATGCTGCCCTAAAGCCCCAATGTAAAGCTATGACAAAATTACTGCTTGAATTTAATGTCTATGACTCATGGCGCACAGCACATCCAAACACTCGCGAATACACACACCACTCACGAGTCCACAAAACTAGCTCACGTATTGACCACATTTTAATAGCTGGGCACCTCCTCACCTCCATTACAGACTGCACAATAGGAGATTTAACATGGTCAGACCATGCGCCCGTATCCCTAACACTACAGGACAAGTTTTGCTTTAGAGGAACCTCCCCCTGGAAACTAAACGACAGCATCCTATATAACCAGTCCTTCAAAGAAACATTAGAAAAGGAACTAAACCTGTACTTCGAAACAAACTGCACATCCCAAACCCAACCTCAAAACATATGGTTGGCCCATAAGGCTGTAATAAGGGGACTAATAATTAGCCGAGCAACACACCTAAAGAGAAAAGCACAACGTGAATATACCACATTACTTAAAAGACTCAGAGACCAAACAAGTACCCAACTCATCTCCCCAACTAAAGAGGGTCAGACCCAAATCTACCATACTACCAATATAAATACCGTATATACTCGAGTATAAGCCGAGTTTTTCAGCCCATTTTTTGGGCTGAAAAAACCCAACTCGGCTTATACTCGAGTCAAGGTCTGTATTATGGCAATTTGCATTGCCATAATACAGACTGGGGGAGAGGGGGGCTGGCAGAGCTGTAACTTACCTGTCCTGCAGCTCCTGTCAGCTCTCTCCTCCTCTGCGCCGTCCGGTCAGCACTTCGGTCAGCTCCCAGTGTAAATCTCGCGAGAGCCGCGGCTCTCGCGAGACTTACAGTGTAAGCTGACAGAAGAGCAGAACGGACGGCGCAGAGGAGGAGAGAGCTGACAGGAGCTGCAGAACAGGTAAGTACAGCTCTGCCAGCCCCCCTCTCCCCCCCACTGAACTGCCACTGGACCACCAGGGAAGGAGAGCCCCCCTCCCTGCCATATATCAAGCAGGGAGGGGGGACGAAAAAAAAAATATATAAATAAAATAAGAAGAAATAATAAAAAAAATAATAATAATAAAAAAAAAATTAATAATAACAAAAAAAAGGGGTATAAGGACCACTATGGGAGGTGGGGGGGTATAAGGACCACTATGGGAGGGGGGGGTATAAGGACCACTATGGGAGGGATGGGGTGGGTTAAGGACCACTATGGGAGGGAGGGGTGTATAAGGACCACTATGGGAGGGAGGGGGGGATAAGGACCACTATGGGAGGGAGGGGGGTATAAGGACCACTATGGGAGGGAGGGGGGGGATAAGGACCACTATGGGAGGGAGGGGGGGGGATAAGGACCACTATTGGAGGGAGGGGGGTATAAGGACCACTATGGGAGGGAGGGGGGTATAAGGACCACTATGGGAGGGGGTGGGATAAGGACCACTATGGGAGGGAGGGGGGGTATAAGGACCACTATGGGAGGGAGGGGGGGTATATGGACCACTATGGGAGGGATGGGGGGGGATAAGGAACACTATGGGAGGGAGAAGGGGGATAAGGACCACTATGAGAGGGAGGGGGTGGGATAAGGACCACTATGGGAGGGGAGGAGGAAGTAAGGACCACTAGGGGAGGGAAGGGTAAGGACCACTAGGGGAGGGGTGAGTCAGGACCACTGGGGGGGGGGGGTGAAGGAACACGGGGGTGGGGAGGTAAGGACCACTGAGGGAGGAGGAGGGGAAGTCAGGACATATGGGGGGGGAGGGGGCGGCAATTTTTTTTTTGCCTACGGCGGCAAATATCCTTGCACCGGCCCTGCACACACTGCATTCACACACTGCATTCATACACACACACACTGCATTCATGCACACACACACTGCATTCATGCACACACACACTGCACTCATGCACACACACATACGCACACACTACATTCATTATACACACACTGTAAATAAATATTCAATTAATATATTTTTTTTAGGATCTAATTTTATTTAGAAATTTACCAGTAGCTGCTGCATTTCCCACCCTAGTCTTATACTCGAGTCAATAAGTTTTCCCAGTTTTTTGGGATAAAATTAGGGGCCTCGGCTTATATTCGGGTCGGCTTATACTCGAGTATATACGGTAATAATAATAATTTATAGAAATAAATGACTTCTTATTCCAGAAAATATCACACATACTAACTAAACTAAAAATGAAGCAATACTCTCAGGGCAATAAAGCAGGGAAAGTCCTGGCATCCCTACTAAGGCAAAACCAAGCCCAATCCAAAATACAACACATGTTCACCCCCACAGGCATCAAGCTTACAAACCCACAACACATAAACGACACCATGGCGGAATTTTATAATAAACTGTACAACCTAGCACAGGATGATAAGACGCATCAACCCACGAACCAAGAAATACAGGATTTCCTAACCAATGCTTGTCTCCCCTCACTTAGCCCAACACAACAAACAATGATCCAAAGCCCGATTACCAGCGCCGAGATAGAAAAAGCCATCCACACCTTGCCACAGGGGAAATCACCCAGATGGCTTTACAAACATGTACTACAAATGTTTCAAATCCACATTAACCCCTCAATTAGAGAAGACGTTTAATGCCATCATAACGACGGGCCACATGCCCTCAGAAATGTTAATGGACCACATTGCAACACTACCCAAGCCGGGTAAACCACCCACTAAACCCCAAAATCTAAGGCCCATCTCACTTTTGAATACTGACACGAAGATACTAGCGAAGATATATGCAAATAGACTCTCAACCATTATTCCCTCAGTGATACACAACAACCAAGTGGGATTCGTGAAGGGGAGACAAGGCTCAGACTGCACTAGGAAACTGCTAGATCTAATGTCAAAAGCGCAGGCCTCGGGAAGACCCAGTGTGTTCCTTTCCTTAGATGCGGAAAAAGCGTTTGATAGGGTACACTGGGGATTCCTCGAGGCTACGCTGAGCAAATTTGGCTTCCCGCCAAACTTCATGTCGTTAATAAAAGCATTATACTCCACCCTATCAGCACGGGTAGCCAACAGCGGATTTACCTCCTCGAAATTCAAAATCCCGAACGGATCACGCCAGGGATGCCCGCTGTCCCCCCTGTTGTACATCCTGGTCTTAGAACCACTAGTGCAGCACATCAGGGAAAACGCGAACATCAAAGGAATACAAATAGGGACTGCTGAACACAAACTCACAATGTTCGCAGATGACATTATGCTGTCTCTAGTCACCACACACGACACTACCACACCTACACCATGTCCTCGCCAACTACAGTGCGTGCTCATACTACAAATTAAACATTTCAAAAACACAAGCGATGGGTATGCACATACCGTCGCACACTTTACAAGACCTGAGAACGACCTATGCGTACGAATGGCGCACTGACCACCTAACTTTCTTAGGAGTAGCTTTCACAGCCACTTCTGCTATGATGCATGCAAATTGTATCAAACTAGTAAACAAACTGAAGAGCCAAATTATGGGGTGGAGGGGCAAGTAAGTCTCCTGGCTAGGTCGCATAGCTGCAACAAAAATGCTACTTTTGCCCAAGCTCCAATATTTATTCCGCACGCTACACATCAAACTCCCGAACACCTTCCTACGCGAAACACAGGCCTTGATAAATGCATTCATATGGAACAACAAAAAAACGAGGGTGGCAGCATCCACATTACACAAACTTTTTAAACAAGGCGGTTTGGGGATACCCCACCTTGACACATACTACTCCGCATCGCTCCTTAGCCCACTTATCATGGCATTCCATCAGGTGCCAGCACCGGAGTGGCTCACAATAGAGACTGCATACACAGAAGGACACAACATAACTACACTGGCATGGATACCACGCCTCACTAGACCCAAATATAAAAATATGCTACCAACCACCAGGTTAACTCTGTCCATATGGGACAAGCACAGAATCAAATCATGGCCATCAGCACACCCGTCACCAGCCATGAAACTCCAAGCTCTCACAGCCCTCATACCCCAATTCAATGCAAAAGAGTGGGCCACACACGGAGTCACATCCCTCCATCAAATAGTGGAAAATGGCAAACTAGTCTCATTCGCATACCTACAGACAAAATACCAGGTGCCAAAAACCCTAAACTTTACATACATACAAATAAAGTCATGGTTTCGCAAACACCACCCCCCGGACACTCCACTCAGGCAGGACCGGCAATTATCAACCACTGAGCAATTGTGTATACAAAGCAAATTTCCTACAAAACTTATTTCTCAGTTGTACCACACGATCATCCAAAAGCTATATATAGCAAAACCCGCTTTCATCTTAGCCTGGGAATCAGATCTCAATATACAATTGGAAGAATCCCAGTGGCTCCGCATATTCACAGCAAATAAAAACTTGACATTATGCGCCACACATATAGAAATGTCCAGGAAGTTGCTGTTGCTGTCCAGGAAGTTGCTGTCCCAACCAAATTACGGCATATAAACCCTCAATCCTCAGGAAAATCTTGGAGATGCAATGACCAACCTGGTATCACATACCATATATGGTGGACGTGCCCGAAAATCACAACATTCTGTACGCAAATATCGCAGTTGATAACAGACACCACTAAGGTGATCATGCCCCCTCGACCCGACCAATATCTACTACAATTACTCCCACAAAACACAACAAAAACTACAAAATACCTAACATACCATATACTTATAGCGGTTATACAAACGATAAGTAGAAACTGACTATCGAACCACACACCAACGTTGACGACATGCACCCAAATTATAGAATCTTCAAAAAAAATATGAGCTCATGGCTAGGAAGACGAGACCTATACAAAAATTCTGGGTGGAGGCCTGGGAGTTGTGGGATGAATATAACAGAAACACAACTCCAACTAACGCACGTCTGGAATGAAAAACAACTATAACTGAACCATGAACACCACTCACCTCAACATATATCCCTTCCCACCCCCTCCCCTCTCTCCCTCCTATATTCACTATCCTTCGTTATACTATATTATATTGTGTATTAAAAAAGAGTTCAGCACAATAAACCCCTACATGAAGTAGGATGTTACAAGTATACAATCTGCCGAAAAACAGAAAAATAGATATGTTTGATATGTTAAAACTGCCAACATGGAACAATGTCTGTAACAACATGTAACAACACAATGATAATGAACGGTATGCACATGCTGTAACTTTGTACAACCCCAAAATTGCAAATAAAAAAAATTAATTAAAAAAAGACGTAGCCGGGGGGGCGGAGCCAACAGCCGAACTGACTGGTCGCATCTCAAGAGAGCTCCGAGACACATAGCAGTGATTTAAGCAGAATTTGATTAATTTACCCCACAACACAGCTACAAACGTTCATCTGTTGCAGCAGGAGACCCACCGATGGGCAGGAAAAACAAAAAAACCGACCTGCCCCGGCCGGGCGCCAGCATAGGGGATCTGTGGCAGCGAGCATGATGCGCGCCACGGCCCGATTTGGAGGCCTACATGGACGACTTCGCAGACTCAGACGAAGGTCTCTCAGAGCCTGAGGAGACAGGCCTACCCGCCATGCAGGCCCTGACACAGCCTCAAGCGAAACCGGACGATGCCCCGGTTACAAAGGCTGAAATGAGGGAGCTGTTAGCGAAGCTCCGCAGTAACATCCAGGTGGATATGGCGGAAATTAAAAGGGACATACAAGGCCTAACACACCGCATGAGCACCGTGGAGCAAGATTGCCGCACCCAATCGAGGCAAGTGTCCATGCTCCAACAGGAGGTGAAAACGCTACACCTAACACACCTGAGACTGGAACAGACCCTGGCGACGCTAGAAGAGCCCAAAACATAAAGGTTAGAGGGGTAGCAGAGACTGTCCCTGAGTCTGAACTCCCCCACTTTTTCTGGCGTTTGATTAGCAAGCTACTCCCACCGAAGCAGGCCAAGGGGGTTGTACTGGACAGCATGTTCAGGATCCCGAAATCACCCACGGCACCACAGGCGGCACCCAGAGACTTAATTGTAAAGTTTCAAAATCGACAGGACAAGATGGCGGTAATGGCCGCTGCCAGGAGTAGCGCGCCACTAGCCTTTGAAGACATGGCTCTATCGCTGTACGCAGATCTATCAAGAGGGACTGCGGCATGGCGCGCAACTTTACGGCCTTTCACCACCTTGCTCCGCGCTCTCAATGTGAAATACCAATGGCGCTCCACACACAAGCTTCTGGTGACTCAAGGTGCACATACCTACCATATTACGAACCTACAGGAGGCAAAGTCGCATCTCGTCGCCTTGGGCCTTCCACAGGACTCACTGCAACAGCCCCGCACTACACCCAGATCCCACGAGTGGAACCCGGCTACCGCAGAGACCTTTGTCCCCAGAGACATGGCCCGCGCTACACGGACAGTAGCCCCTACCTGAGCTCCCCTGTAGAGAGCGCCCACAAAGCGTAGCGCTGTCTTGATACCGTTCCACAGTTTTGTTATTATTGTTTGTACTTATATTTGGACGGGCCGAGTTGACCACTACACAATTACCCACCTACCGTACCCAGGAGCACCGACCCGCAGGCCTACACGAGACTCTCAACTCGCCTTTCCCGACTAATGGCCGACCGCTGAGTACCTTGGCGGGAAGACCTAATCTGTATGAGTGGTGATCACTCGAGACACGGGCTGAATGAAAGGCACAACGGGACCCTACGGGACTACTAACCCCTACACGACGACCCCCACACTCACTGAGGATATTACAGCTGCACACTTCCAACAGGATAGTGGACACTAAACGTCTGGAGTGCATTCACTTTTTGGTTACTTTACTTACTGCTTCCCTGAGTTGATTTATTTAATTTTACAGGGGTACACTAAGAAGTAGAGCCGTTCTCACCCGTAGACCCCACATACCAACCCCCCCCCCCTTATTTACTTATTTTGTTTTCATGAGCAGAATACACGGGACGCAAATTGTTTAGTTAAAACGCTGTTCAAAAGTACAGAATTTACTTTAGGCAACACCTTAGGGGGAGAGGCTACTAACCCACGGCTGATTAACCCGGAGTGGCTAAGCTGCACAGCTCCACGGCTATTACTGTTTATCCATTAACACGCATAATCTACAAGTATATGACCCCTGTTTGGTTACTGAGTTTGTTAATACGCTGATTAAGCATGCTACTGTGGCTGAATGCGCCCGTTACACTCTGCACACCTAAATGCACACACAAGTAACTTTCTAGCTCGGCCTCGCACCCTCCCCTTACTTGCAATGGTGGCGAACCCGAACTACGTTGTATTGTATACTATTATGTAGGCGCATGCTGTCATAACATTTCATGTAAGACTGACTCGTTTCTCGCATAGACCACTGGAAATTTTATCAGGGCCCCACAGAGACAAAACAACCACCTACTATGATCCTATAGGATATTGAGTAGAAGGCCTCCCACTACGACTCTAGCGAGTTATAATATTGTACAGTTTGTCATGCTCACATCTTAGCTAGGCCACATGACCTTACGAGCAGCGAGTAAACCTGAATGTTTAATATGTGTGACATACTCTCTTCTTTCGGGTACTGGGCGACAACACTCTGCAGGGCCTATACACGACGTAAACTGAACGCCACAAGCAGACTCACAAGCGACCTAAAGCAATCAGGGTATAAGCCAGTTGTATTTCATACCAGCGAGGTTGTAGATTGCACTTAATTTTTGTATTATTTCTCCACTATTGTTATTATTATTTTGTTTAATGCCTCTGATGGTTGCCATGATTTGTCATATTGTTGCTCACGGTCAGGGTTATGGAGTGGCCGCTTTTCTCCTTGGATACCCTTCCTCCTTGGATATCCCTCCAAAATGGCAAAGCTAGCCCTAACGTGTAACAGCTGTTCAAGCTTTCTAATACACTACGAGTTAAACATGTTTATATATATATATATAAAAAATAGTGCATCGTTCTACACTCTGTCTTTGAAATGTGCATGTGGAGTGCCTTTGGGGTACCACGTGCCTGTATGTTAACATCATATGCACTACAAAAATAAAGAATTAAAAAAAAAAAAAAAAAAATCCTATAAAAAAAAAAAAAAGACGTAGCCTACTGACATGGAAAGGAAGAGACAGACTTGCTATGTAATTCCATTGATACATGACACCTCCAAAGCAGTTGAATATTTCAGGGTATGTACATTTTTAGCTTAGAATTAAATACCATTGACTGCAGCAATCAAGCCTCATGCTATGCTGAAGGTGAATCTAATTTATTTTTTCATATACTGATGCGGGTAATAGATACCATTCAGATAATAAATAACATTTAACTATTAAACCTCATGATGTCACTTATTTACTCCTTACAAAAAATATGTTGTCTGAAATAGAATCTACATTATTTAAAAGTTGATACAAAGTTCTATATAAACAATAACTGTGTGTATACATTTTTTACTTAACTGGGATTGATACACATTCTATATAATATGTAAAACATTGTCATAAAACAGTCAACACAAATCTCCTAAAATCGGAGTAAAATGTCAAAAAAACAACCATCTACTCTCGTCCCCTTATCCCGCCTACCTCCTGGCATCAGCTCTATCCCTCTTGCTCTACATCCTCATCCCTTTACTATATATATCTACCCCTCTTACCTCACCTGTCCTGTATTCTACTCTTCTTTAACATTATGTTATTCGGTGAAAATAAATTTGGTTCATGCAATGTGAAGATATACAGGTAATGCCTAATAATAGATGCATGGTTCTGCTACAATGCTATATCAATGTATACCAAATAAAAAACAGAGCTAAAAGATGGCGCTAAAACTACCAAATAAAAAACAGAGATAAAATGTATACGTTATGTGAAGTCAGTGCTACAGAACTTGTTGTATATTGTACGTATCTGTTGAACCAATGAAAATTGTCAAATTGAAAAAAAAAACTATAAAAAAAGATGCAGCCCCGTCTCCCCCCCCACCCCCCCCCCCCCCCCCCCTCTGAACCGGTGGTGATGATCCCGGTCTACAAACCATAGCTCCACTGATATGCTGTAACAAAGCAACGCTGACAAGCGGTCCCAGAGGTACTTCTAAATGGCCGCCGCACCATGCTCATCTGACACAAATGGGGGGAAGTGGGATGTGTAGAGAATGCTAACTGAGCTATTTGAATCATTCTTGGCAAAGCTGGCAGCTCGCATGCAGACCGCAGCTCCTGACACCAAGGCTGACCACGTACCTTACAGTCCAGTGCCTCCGGACAAACTGTCCAGAACACCAGCGCTCAGAGACACCCATCTTGAAGCCAACTGTGCACAATCCCCACATTGACTATATATGGGCTTCGTGGACTGTCGAGCTGCTCAGCTACTGCTGTTTTGCAAGCTATGTCCCCGTGCAGTGTGGATTCTCACTTACCTGTGTGCTATCCTGCCTGTTATGGCAGTCTCTGATGTGAGACTCTATTTGGCTCATAAAGGATATAGGCTAATCTGCATTTCTCCACCTTCTCTGCCTACAATAATCTTAGCAGTTAGGCCCTTTTTATTTCAAGTTCTCATTTACTTTTTTTGTTATCTTGAAGCAGTATTTACATGTTTGACACATTTATACCATAATTTTATATGGGGCCTTCTGGTGATCTTACTGCTTTGCCGTGTTATGTACGTGACCTATACTCCTGTTAATTACAAAATGGATGTGCCATTTTGCATGTGACGGAACTCCAGAACTCCAACCGAGTACCTCCGCCAAGTCCGCTTCCTTGTAGCTATCAGGGACCCTGGAGTACTTCAGACCCAGTCACCGAAGCTTGACTGGGATCACTGAGACCAAACACCAGACGACACTTGGTGAAGGTTAAAACAACCACTAACTTTAATAGACATAGCACACACAAGTACGCCTCCAACAGCCTCATTTACAAACAATTTGGTACACATGTATGGGCAGAGTAGAGTTCCATTAATGTAGCTTAGTTACACCCCGCCCCACACAATACTAGTACTTCATCAAGTTAACATTTTTATGAAATACTCACATTAAAGGACCACTATAGGCACCCAGACCACTTCAGCTTAATGAAGTGGTCTGGGTGCCTGGTCCACCTAGGTTTAACCCTTTTTTCTATAAACATAGCAGTTTCAGAGAAACTGCTGTTTATAATAGGGTTAATCCAGCCTCTAGTGGCTGTCTCATTGACAGCCGCTAGAGGCGCTTCCGCGCTTCTCACTGTGATTTTCACAGTGAGAAGACGCCAGCGTCCATAGGAAAGCATTGAGAATGCTTTCCTATGGACTGGCTGAATGCGCGCGCGGCTCTTGGCGCGCATGCGCATTCAGCCGAGGAGGAGGAGAGTCCCCCGCCCGGCGCTGGAGAAAGAGGTAAGTTTAACCCCTTCCACCCCCTAGAGCCTGGCGGGAGGGGGATCCTGAGGGTGGGGGCACCCTCAGGGAACTTTAGTGCCAGGAAAACGAGTATGTTTTCCTGGCACTGTAGTGGTCCTTTAGCTGTGTTGGAATGTCACAGAAACCCCAATGCAGTCAAAATATGCACTAAAACAAAGTATGTACTACATTGCCCTATGCATATTCCTAATGCCTGACAAAACTTGACAAAAGGCTTTCACCTATTATAGCATAAACCCAAATTAAATGAGCAATTAAATGTGTCCTCTTGGAATAAGATGCATTTTTGAGGTTTATAAGTGACCTATAAGTAATAATACTTTCACATCACAAACATATCATCGAATTTCCAACTGCACAAAATTCCAAAAGACAGAAACATATGAATGCAGATCTTTCATTCTCTTTTGCAGCTGTTGTAAAACATTTTGTTTTAGAAAAACACATGCTAAGATAAATTTCAAGCCATCAGATCATATTCTAGATTTTCAGACAGAAGCTTAACAGTCTAATGTTTAAATACACACACAAATCACATAACCTAGGGACATTTGTAATTCAAATACAAATATTACATCTTATATATCTGAAAAATCAATACTAGCATTACAGATAAAAGAATAAACCACAATTAGAAATTAAGCAAACAATGTGAGCAAGATGGCTCATTTATCTTTTTTTTTTTTTTTTTTTTTTTAAAGAAATGTATATTTCCTGGCTAATCATGGCAGCATCACTCTTGGGTAGCTCATCCCCCAGCCAACACAGGAGAGGAATAATAAACTAATTAATCAGACTATAGGTATAAAGGTCCCTCTTCCCTTTATAGCCCAGACTTTTTTCCTGTCCTCAACCAGACAAACAGGAATTTTATTTTTCCTAAAAAAAATTGTTTTTTTGGCCTTCCTGAGTTTCCGTGGGTATACCAAACGAAGTTCAGCCTCTCTTCGTTTGAAGAACTCAGTAATCAGCCTGCACAGGCAGGACTAACTGAGTTAGGCTCAGGATAAGACCTGAACCACTACACAAAAGAGATTGAACCCATATCATTATAATACTTATGGAGAAAGGGGTTGGTGAGTACCTTAAAAATTTCCCATACAAAAAATACCCCCTGCCTTTTTTTCCATCCATCTTCGTAAAATGCCTCTAACGGCAGCAGTTTTGGTGAAGCCATAAATATACTGGAATTCATAGATTACTCTCAAATCCATTGACTTATCCCACTTTTAAGGATAGGATTGACTAACTGCTGGGCTTAAAGTTTTGTAATAGGGGATAACTCTCCTATCTTTGAATTCAGGCAGCAGCATCATAGAAACATAGAATGTGACGGCAGATAAGAACCATTTGGCCCATCTAGTCTGCCCAATTTTCTAAATACTTTCATTAGTCCCTGGCCTTATCTTATAGTTAGGAAAGCCTTATGACTATCCCACGCATGCTCAAACTCCTTTACTGTGTTAACCTCTACCACTTCAGCTGGAAGGCTATTCCCTGCATCCACTACCGTCTCAGTAAAGTAATACTTCCTATTATTTTTAAACCTTTGCCCATCTAATTTAAGACTGTCCTCTTGTTGTGGTAGCTTTTCTTCTTTTAATTATAGTCTCCTCCTTTGCTGTGTTGATTCCCTTTATCTATTTAAATTTGTCTATTATATCCCCCTGTCTCGTCTTTCCTCCAAGCTATACATGTTAAATTCCTTTAACCTTTCCTTGTAAGTTGTATCCTGCAATCCATGAACCAGTTTAGTAGCCCTTCTCTGAACTCTCTCTAAAGTATCAATATCCTTCTGGAGATACGGTCTCCAGTACTGCGTCCAATACTCCAAGTGAGGTCTCACCAGTGTTCTGTACAATGGCATGAGCACTTTCTACTGCTAATACCTCTCCCTATACAACCAAGCATTCTGCTAGCTTTTCTTGCTGCTCTATAACATTGTCTGCCTACCTTTAAGTCATCAGAAATAATCACCCCTAAACCCTCTCCTCAGATGTTGAGTTTAGGACTCACCTGTGTATAAGGGTTTGGCCATTCTCTGCCACAACGCATAGCATGCTTCCATCGCAATGCGCAAATCCTGGCATCAAAAGGGATATTGCGTCAAATTTTATACCTGGTTTGGCTCAATTTCTGGGAGCCCAAGAGCTGTCCAGCTGGCCACCTTTGGGCTCGCCGGGGGCAGGCAGGTGGGCGGGCTGCGAGGGAGCACTTTCCCCTGAGCTGTCTGCTCAGTTCCCTCGCGCGACCCGCGATAATGGACGTCATATTCCGGCTCCCTGCATCAATCTGCGGCAGAGAGCTCAGGGGAAAGTGCTCCCTCGCCGGCCGCCCGCCTGCCTCCCTGCCCAGCAGCCCCACTGGACCCCAGGTGAGAAATCCACCCAGCTATCTCAAACGTAGGGAGGCTGGGTGGACTTAAATTTCAAAAAAATTATAATATTAATAATAATTGTGAGTGTGGGGAAATGTGTGTGTTAGTGAATGTGAGTGTGTGTGTGTTAGTGAATGTGAGTGTGTGTTTCAGTGAATGTGAGTGTGTGTCAGTGAATGTGTGTCTGAATGTGAGTGTGTGTGTCAATGAATTTCAGTGAGTGTGTGTCTGTCAGTGAATGTGTGTGTGCGTGTGTGTCGGTCAGTCTGTGTGTGTCGGTCAGTGAGTGCGCGCGTATGTCAGTGAGTCCGAGTAAGTGTACGTCTGTCTATCAGTGTGTCAAATCAGTGAGTGTGTGTATGTCATAGTTTGTCAGTGTATATGAGAGTGTGTGTCTGTCAATGAGTGTGTGTGTGTCTGTCAATGAGTGTATGCATCTATCAGTGAGTGTGCGTCTGTCAGTGAGTGAGCGTCTGTCAGTCAAAGTGCGGCCTTGACAGGAAGAGGTGGGAGAAATTTAAATTAGGGGGGGGGGCCCGAGCACCGTCCTGCCTAGGGCAGCACAAATCCTAAATACACCACTGGGTCCAGACATGGAAAGTACAGAGGGGGCCCACAGCAAGCGCAAACTTACCTTCCCAGCAGCTCCCTTCTGCTCCCCTGTGTAAATCTCGCGGCCAGCGTGCCGTGCGGAGCATTGCCATGGTAACCCTGGCAACGCTCTGACGGCCACGGGACTCACAAGATTTTGTTTTGGAATTTTCAGATGAAGAGGAAGAGGAGTCACAGCATTCTCCTAAATCCTGGGATGTTAGGTCCATTGACAAGCTGATCACACTCTTGAGAAACACCTTAAGACTTTAGGAAGAAAGACCTGATTTGCAGGAAGCTGACAGTTATTTTATATTGACAGTTATTCTTCTCATATTCCTGAAATATCACTTCTGATTTAAAGTCAACCAGACCTACTTTTCCAGTCCACTCTGCGATCAAAGAAGTTATATTTCAGGAATATGAGAAGAAATCCAATTTGAAGTATAAGATCTCTAGGGTGTACACGTATGCCTCAGGTGACTGTAACGCTTGGGTTTCCATACCAAAAATCGATCAGAATGGCCAAAAGAACAACCTTACCAATTGATTCAATGGCATACCTGAGAGAGCCGATGGAGAAACAGTTAGATGCAAACCTCATAAAAGCTTACTTGTTTTTGGGTTCAGCTCTACACCCTGCAATAGCCCTGACTACTTTACCCAGAGCTCTCAAGGTCTGGCTGGAAAACCTTGAAGAAGATATTGAGAGGGGAGTACACAGAGAAACTAATGGCTAATGAGTTTTGCTCGGAGGCGTCATTGGATATTACAAAAATGCTGGCAAAAAGTATGGCATTGACAGTAGCCTCAAGAAGGGCTCTATGGCTTCACTCATGTGGTGCAGACTACACCTCCAAGGCCTCACTTTGTGGTCTCCCATTCCAAGGGGATTTATTATTTGGAAATGTATTGGACCAGGCCATCCAGAAGGCAGCCGACGGCAAAAAAGCCTTCCTACCCCAGGAGAGAAGAAAACCATCCTCTTTTTCCTGAAGAAATAAGAGGAAGTTTTACTCTCTACATCCACATCATCTAGCGGCAGGGCAAGATGCCCTGTCACAACAGTGAACCTTCGATCTGGGGTATCCCTCCTCTACCAATGATACATCACTTCCTGTGCAAAGTTTGGACAGAGGGAAGGAAGGTGATCCCGATATGGCCAAGGAGGCCCTGGTTCCCTTTGCTGATCAAGTTGAGCCTGACAGACCATTGTCCTCTACCTCTGAGATCGGACCTTCTGAGTCAAGGACCGGTGTTTCATCCCAATCCGAAATTTCTGAATTTAGGGGCATGGCTTTTGAAAAGGAGAGATTGAAGACGATGGGTCTCTCTGAAGCTGTGATCAACACCCTCTTAAAGTCTAGGAAAAGATCAATGTCAGCGTGTTACCACAGAGCTTGGGATACATTCAGTGGCGTACATACCAGGGTATGTATGCACTGGGCCAGCCTCTTCTCTTGGGGGGCCCAGGAGCCGGCCACCTCCGGGCCCCCCGCGGCTGGCCCTGCTTACACCCGGCGGGCAGTCAGGCTGGCCGGTGCGTGAGGGAGCTCCCTCGCGCACCGCACTGATACCGGAGCCGGAAGATGACGTCATCTTCCAGCGCCGGTATCAGTATGCGGCGCGCGAGGGAGCTGAAGAGGAAGCACTCAGGGGAGAGTGCTCCCTCGCGCACCGGCCAGCCTGACTGCCCGCCAGGTGACCGGCCCCCCAGGAGCCCAGCAGCACCACTGGACCCCAGGGAATCCCCTCAGCACTCCAAAAGGTAAGGAGGCTGGGGGATTAAATAAAAAAAAATGTGTTAGTGTGTGTGTGTGTGTGTTAGTGTTACTCTGAGTGTTAATGTGTGTGTGTGTGTGTGTGTTAGTGTTACTGTGAGTGTTAGTGTGTGTGTTAGTGTTACTGTGAGTGTTAGTGTCTGTGTTAGTGTTACTGTGAGTGTTAGTGTGTGTGTGTGTGTGTGTGTGTGTTAGTGTTACTGTGAGTGTTAGTGTTACTGTGAGTGTTAGTGTGTGTGTATGTTAGTGTTACTGTGAGTGTTAGTGTGTGTGTGTGTGTGTTAGTGTTACTGTGAGTGTAAGTGTTACTGTGAGTGTTAGTGTGTGTGTTAGTGTTACTGTGTGTGTTAGTGTGTGTGTGTTAGTGTTACTCTGAGTGTTAGTGTGTGTGTGTGTTAGTGTTACTGTGAGTGTTAGTGTTACTGTGAGTGTTAGTGTTACTGTGAGTGTTAGTGTGTGTGTGTGTTAGTGTTACTGTGTGTGTTAGTGTGTGTGTGTTAGTGTTACTCTGAGTGTTAGTGTGTGTGTGTTAGTGTTACTGTGAGTGTTAGTGTTACTGTGAGTGTTAGTGTGTGTGTTAGTGTTACTGTGAGTGTTAGTGTTACTGTGAGTGTTAGTGTGTGTGTTAGTGTTACTGTGTGTGTTAGTGTTACTGTGAGTGTTACTGTTACTGTGAGTGTTAGTGTGTGTGTTAGTGTTACTGTGTGTGTTACTGTGAGTGGTAGTGTGTGTGTTACTGTGTGTGTTAGTGTTAGTGTGTGTGTTAGTGTGAGTGTCAGTGAGTGTGTTACTGTGTGTGTCTGTTACTGAGTGTGTTTGTGTTAGTGAGTCTGTTTGATGTCTGTGAGTGTGTGTTTGTCAGTGAGAGTGTATGTTTTGTAAGTGAGTGTGTATGTATGTCTGTCGCTGAGTGTGTCTCTGTCAGTAAATGTGTGTGTCTGTTAGCTAGTGTGTATGCGTCTGTTCGTGAGAGTGTGTGTGTGTGTCTTCAGCACTTACCTTTCTCCATGTCAGGGTACCTGAAGCCTCTACCTCTAAGAGAGGTAGAGACTTAGAAGTTTATCCGTCCGGACGGCATGTCTCCTCGGTTCCTCGCGGTTCACCCGGTCTTGCTAACGCCGGCCGCGAGGGAGCCACTTCCTTTTATAGCAGGAGGCTCAGAGGCCGACGTCATGACGCCAACCCGGAACGCCCTGTCACTCAAATCTGTGGAGACGAATCAGGACTCGCCGGAGGCGTGTCTTCTCTCCCTAACCAGCATACTTAACAGTGGCTATCTCATTTACTCATTGCCCTGTCGTGGTTCTAGTCTGCCTAGTCATACAGTGCTCTGATATTCTCTTGCCTTTTGGTTCTGACCCGGTTTTGGTATTTACTCTCCTGTCCTTCTGTTATCCTTGACCCGGCTTGTCCCTCGCTTACCTGTCTTCTCGTTCCCTCGACCTCGGCTTGTCTCTGACCATTCTATTGTAGTTTTACGTTAAGTCCGGCCATTCTAAGGACCGGTATACGTATCTGCTACTCTTTGTACTCTGCGTGTTGGATCCCTGACCCGATCCTGACATTACGACAGGGCCATGGATCCTGCAGGTACAAATTGTCAGCTTGGTTCTCCTGATCCTAGGTTTGACGCCATGGATCATAGGATGGATCAGATGGCTCTAGCACTACAGGCGCTACTATCACGTCCTATTAATCCACCTGAGGAGATGCGTAATACGTCTGCTTCTTCTGTGGGTTCAGGACTAGAGGTAGCTAATGTAGGTGCTTCTTCCCGAGTTACCCCACCTGTACGTTATGCTGGTTCTCCTGAGAGGTGTCGGGGGTTTTTGAACCAGATCAGTATCCATTTCGAGCTACAGCCCCGCTCCTACCCTACTGATAGGGCAAAAGTGGGATTTATTATTACCTTACTCATTGAGAAAGCTCTGAGATGGGCTAATCCGTTGTGGGAGAATGATAATCCATTAGTCTATAACTATAATGCCTTTGTAGCTGCTTTTAAAAGAACTTTTGATCCCCCTGGCAGGAGGGTCAATGCAGCCAGATTACTGTTGCGCCTTAGACAAGACAACCAAACACTTGTGGATTACGCACTAGAGTTCAGGTCTTTGGCGGCAGAGGTAAAATGGAATGAACAGGCTTATATAGACGTATTTTTAAATGGATTATCCGATGTAATACTTGATGAGGTAGCGACAAGAGAGCTTCCCGAGAACCTGGAAGACTTAATTTCCTTTATATCTCGTATTGACGAACGTCTAAGGGAGAGGCAGAATACTCGAGATAGAACCGGTAAATCTTCCTTTAGACTAGCACCATCTTTTCAAATTTCTGAAACCCAGACTCCACAGGTTTCAGAACCTATGCAGTTAGGCCTTACTCGTCTGTCAGAGGAGGAGAGACAGTACAGGAGAAGGGAGGGGCTATGTATGTATTGTGGAGTCAGAGGTCATGTACGTTTGAGCTGTCCCAGTCGTCCGGGAAACGCTCGCACCTAAGTTTCTCTAGAGGACAGACCTTGGGTGTTTCGATTTTGTCCTCTACTCATAACTACAAAGAACATAGACTCCTATTACCAGTCTCTTTAACTTGGGAGAAGGGAACCTTAGAGACTATGGCATTGATAGATTCCGGCGCTGCTGAGAATTTTATCGACCAAAAGTTTCTCACCAAACACGCTATCCCATCCCAGTTAAGGAAGACACCCTTGGCTGTTGAGGCCATTGATGGTAGACCTTTAGTTGAGCCTGTGATCTTCCGGGAGACCACACCTCTTAACTTAACTACTGGTATTCTACACAAGGAGGAAATATCCCTACTACTCATTTCATCTCCTTCTGTTCCCATAGTCCTGGGATACTCCTGGCTTAAGAGACATAACCCCTTTATAGATTGGAGATCAGGGGAAATAGTTTAGTGGGGCCAGGATTGTCAAGAGAATTGTTTAAAGAAAGTGTCACCTCTCTGTAGTGTCAACGCACTTAATAATGCTACCGACTCTACCAAAGTACAGATACCGTCCTTGTATCAAGATTTAAAGGCGGTATTTGACAAAGGAAAGGCTGATACCTTACCGCCACATAGGCCTTTTGATTGCAAAATTAATTTACTTTCTGGTACTATGCCCCCCAGGGGTCATGTATACCCTTTGTCTACGAATGAGAACTTAGTTCTAGAGGAGTATATTCGTGAAAACCTAGACAAGGGCTTCATTAGAAGATCCTCCTCTCCTGCTGGGGCTGGATTTTTTTTTGTTAAAAAGAAGGATGGTTCTTTAAGACCTTGCATTGACTACCGAGGGCTTAACAAGATAACCATTAGAAACGTATATCCCATTCCCTTGATCACCGAGCTTTTTGATCGATTAAAAAATTCTAAGATTTTCACTAAGTTAGACCTTAGAGGTGCTTATAATTTGGTGAGAATTCACGATGGAGACGAGTGGAAAACTGCATTCAATACTCGATATGGGCACTATGAGTATACTGTAATGCCTTTTGGCCTCTGCAATGCCCCGGCGGTATTTCAGGACCTTATTAATGAGGTTCTTAGGGAGTTTCAAGATGACTGTGTGATTGTATACCTTGATGATATACTTATACATTCCAGGGATATTGAAACTCACCACGGACAAGTCAGAAGGGTTTTACACAAACTTCTTCAGCATGGCTTGTACTGCAAATTAGAGAAATGCAGCTTTGACCAATCCCAAACTACCTTCCTTGGTTACGTGATCTCTGGAGAGGGGTTTGAAATGGATCCGGAGAAGCTCCAATCCATATTAGATTGGCCTTTACCCAAGGGTCTCAAGGCTATCCAGAGATTTATTGGTTTCTCCAATTACTACAGACGTTTCATTAAGGGATACTCCTCTATCATTGCTCCCATCACCAATATGACCAAACAAGGGGCTGATACTAAGAATTGGTCTACTGAAGCACTTCTGGCTTTTAAGACGCTCAAGGAGCTGTTTGCTTCCGCACCAATTTTAGCTCACCCTGATACTACACTACCTTTCCTACTCGAAGTGGACGCTTCTGAGACAGGTATAGGTGCCGTCCTGTCCCAAAGGTTGGGTGTAGATAAACCACTGCACCCTTGTGGATACTTTTCCAAAAAATTGTCGGGTACTGAAAGCAGATATGACATTGGTGACAGGGAACTACTAGCGGTTATAATGGCCTTAAAGGAGTGGAGACATTTATTGGAGGGTACTTTGCATCCTGTTACTATTTTGACAGATCATAAAAACTTATCCTATATTGGAGAGGCTAAACGACTATCATCTAGACAGGCGCGTTGGTCCATATTCCTCACTCACTTCAACTACGTACTCACATATAGGCCAGGTTCTAAGAATTCTAAAGCCGATGCCTTGTCTCGCCAATATGAACCTGCTGCCGTGTCTGAGCCGGTTTTGTCCTCTATAGTACCTAAGTGTAACATTATCGCTAACACTACTCTCAAAGTCCATTCTCCGCTACTTGATCAGATAAGGAGCTTGCAGCATCTGGCTCCTAGACTGACTCCGGCTTCCAAACATTTCGTTCCTCCTGAACTCCAATTGGAGCTCTTACAGTGTCTTCACGAGAGTAAGGTGGCTGGTCATCCGGGGGTTCGCAAGACGTATTCTTTGATCTCCAAGGATTTCTGGTGGCCTTCGTTACGGAAGGATATTAAGGATTTTATCGGAGTTTGTGAGGTCTGTACTAGAACTAAACTACCGCATTCGCTTCCTTGTGGTCTTCTACAACCTCTGGAAATTCCTGACAAACCTTGGTCCTGTGTGGCAATGGACTTTATTGTGGATTTGCCTGTTTCTAAAAGGCACACTGTTATCCTCACCGTAGTCGATAGGTTTACCAAGATGGCACATTTCGTACCTTTGCCTAAACTCCCGACTTCTCCTGAATTGGCGGAGATCTTTGCTAAGGAGATTTTTCGTTTGCATGGGATTCCTTCGGAGATCACTTCTGATAGAGGCTCCCAATTTGTTTCACGTTTTTGGAGATCATTCTGTTCTCAATTAGGCATCAAATTGAATTTTTCGTCCGCCTATCATCCTCAGTCTAACGGAGCTGCCGAGCGCACCAACCAGAAGATTGAGCAATACCTACGTTGTTTTGTTTCCGAACACCAGGACGATTGGGTCGGTTTGATTCCTTGGGCGGAGTTTGCGCACAACAATCTCGTTTGTGACTCTACGCATTCAAGCCCCTTCTTCATGAACTATGGCTTTCATCCATCTATTCTTCCCTCGGTTTCTCCTTCCCAAGGAGTGCCGTCGGTTGATGTCCATGTGGCCAATTTGAGGAAGTTGTGGGATCAGACTCGACAGATTCTTCTACACAATTCGATGCTGGTTAAGAAACATGCTGACAAACGTAGAAGGGCGGCTCCGAATTTTGTTCCAGGCGATAGAGTTTGGTTGAGTACTAGGAATATTCGCCTTAAAGTTCCTTCCATGAAATTCGCTCCTCGTTATATTGGTCCCTACAGGATCTTGACTCGAATTAATCCAGTGGCGTATCGTCTAGCTCTCCCAGCCGCTTTACGCATCCCGAACTCCTTTCACGTGTCATTGTTGAAACCTCTAATCTGTAACAGATTCTCCTCCACAATCGCCCCTCCGCGCCCTGTTCAGGTGGAGGGTCAGGAGGAGTATGAGGTTAACTCCATTATTGATTCTCGTGTCTCCCGGGGGAGAGTACAATATTTGGTTAACTGGAAGGGTTATGGTCCTGAGGAGAGGAGTTGGGTACCACAAGAGGATGTTCATGCTCCTCACCTTCGCAGGGCATTTCACTCCCGCTTTCCATCTCGCCCCGGCTCCTTCCGCCCGGTGGGCGTATCTGAGAGGGGGGGTACTGTCAGGGTACCTGAAGCCTCTACCTCTAAGAGAGGTAGAGACTTAGAAGTTTATCCGTCCGGACGGCATGTCTCCTCGGTTCCTCGCGGTTCACCCGGTCTTGCTAACGCCGGCCGCGAGGGAGCCACTTCCTTTTATAGCAGGAGGCTCAGAGGCCGACGTCATGACGCCAACCCGGAACGCCCTGTCACTCAAATCTGTGGAGACGAATCAGGACTCGCCGGAGGCGTGTCTTCTCTCCCTAACCAGCATACTTAACAGTGGCTATCTCATTTACTCATTGCCCTGTCGTGGTTCTAGTCTGCCTAGTCATACAGTGCTCTGATATTCTCTTGCCTTTTGGTTCTGACCCGGTTTTGGTATTTACTCTCCTGTCCTTCTGTTATCCTTGACCCGGCTTGTCCCTCGCTTACCTGTCTTCTCGTTCCCTCGACCTCGGCTTGTCTCTGACCATTCTATTGTAGTTTTACGTTAAGTCCGGCCATTCTAAGGACCGGTATACGTATCTGCTACTCTTTGTACTCTGCGTGTTGGATCCCTGACCCGATCCTGACACTCCAGCGCCGGACTCCCTTGGCGCTGGGGATCCCTCCGCCGCTCAGCTCCGAATGCGCATGCACGGCAAGAGCCGTGCGCGCATTCAAACCGCCAATAGGAAAGCATTACTCAATGCTTTCCTATGGACGTTCAGTGTCTTAGAATCGCGGAAGCTCCTCTAGCGGCTGTCTCACTTAACCCTCAGTGAAATATAGCAGTTGCTTTTAGCAACTGCAGGGTTAAAACTAGAGGGACCTGGCACCCAGACCACTTCATTGAGCTGATGTGATCTGGGTGTCTGTAGTGGTCCTTTAAGTGTGTGTGCATCTGCATGCACTGGTGTACATACCGCGGTCGCAGGGGTCGCAACCCTGCAACCCCTGCGACCAGGTGCCCGCCACCATGTGTTGCGGCCCCGGCCTGCGCAGAGTAAGCGTGCGGGGGGGGGGCTAACGGATCATTTTTCGCACCGGGGCCCCATAGGACTTTCTACAAGACAGACTTGATAGGGGTCTTAGCCTTAAAATACCTTAAAAGTACAATCTTCAGCTTTGTCAGCTCTTTGCGACATTTCATGGTCTTCGGACCCGTTAATTGCAAGATTCTTCAAGGCCGCATTAAGGATCAGACCGCCCAAAAGAATTGCTCTCCTCCATGGGATCTTTCTCTGGTTTTGGATGCCATAACTGAAAGTCCTTTTTCTCCTTTAGAAAGTCTAAACTCTACTCTGCTTATAAACCCTTATTCCTGGTCGCATAACCTCATAACCTCACATAACCTCAGCCACACGAATTACAGAAATTAAAGACTTCTCTGCAGATGACTCCTGTACCCAGGTATACCATGATAGGGTATGTCTACGTACTAAGCTAGACTTCTTGCCAAAAGTGGTCTCGGAATTTCATCTGACCTAAGAAGTGGTCCTGCCCTCATTTTTTCCTAACCCAGAATCTGAAGCAGAAGCAAGACTTCATAATCAGGATGTTAGAGAGTGCCTGGTTCATTATTTGAATATCTCTAAATCCTACAGGAAGACTGACCACCTATTTTTTCTTCCACCTGGTGCAAAAAAGGCAGCGTTAGCTTCCACCTTAAAAAGATGGATTACTATAATCATTCAGAATGCCTACCATCACAAGAACTTACCTCCTACAGACAAAATAAAAACTCATTCAACACAAGCTCTAGCTACGTCATGGGCTAATTGGGCAGAGGTGCCATACAAGGATATCTGTAGGTACCTGGTCTTCCCCAGTGACTTTTATAAAATATTATTAAATGCACATAGTATCTCCTTCCACCTCTTTTGGCAGGGGTGTTTTTTTCTTCAGTTTCTTCCATTCATTGAAATGAAAGTGTTATAATTTTGCCGAATTTCGGTTTTTGAGTCTGTTTTTAATTCCCAACCCTTCCAAAAAATTACTGCTTGGGTATTACCCATGAGTGTAGCTGCCATGATTAGCCAAGAATAGGGAAAATGTACTCAATACTTATACCATAATTTTCTTTTCTTGGCAACATGCTTCCCAAGCACTACCAAGTCTCAATATGCAAACAAGTAACCAATCTCATGCTGACGGTTTGCATTAACAAAACAGCTGTCCATTAGTGGTTCACTGGCTTTGCATCTTTTCGTAAGTTGTGTTTCAAAGCTGTTGTATATAGCAAACACAGACTGAAAGGAATCCATGATTCAAATGGAATGAGGCAAAAATGTGATTCTTTGTTAAACTAATTTGCATATGCCCACCCAAAATCCTTTGTGGTAGTAACATCACTGCAGATATTTGATTTATGTGGGAAAAGCAAGTCTTATGGCTTGACTGGTGTGCAGATTTTTGTTTAACATTGTATTAACTATACATACATATATATATATTCCATAATCATGTCTTGCGAACTGTCCAAGAGTGAAGCACTATGAAAGCTATCTTTGTAAAAAAGGAAACGTTTGCAGGTGTTATACAGATATCTTCCCTCAGAACACATTCAATTCTGAGCACTTCATAGCAATAAGTGTTTAGAGGAAACACTTTCAAAGGTTTGATGGGCTTTTCCTGAATACTATTCAACTGTGATGAAAGTATCTCTGTCTTAAAAGGAACAGATGCAAAATAACCACCATGAGACAGAAGGGAATATGTTCTGCTATATAAAATAGATTAGAATGAGACACAATTTAGACAAAATACTGTGACCTTTCCCATAGAATTCTTTCAAATGTTATAAGCACCAATTAATCCAATACCATCATACAAAAAGTCGACGAATTCATGATAAAACTTTGCCAAATATTTCACCAAAACACACTCTATATAGAGGGTCTTATATACACTGATCAGCCACAACACTAAAACCACCAGCCTAATAAAGTGTAGGTCCCCTTTGTGCTGCCAAAACAGCTCTGATGTGTCACGGTATGGACTCCACAAGTCCTCTGACCATGTCCTGTGCTATCTGGCATCAAGACATTAGCAGCAGATCCTGTAAGTTGCGAGGTGGGGCCTCCGTGGGTCAGATTTGGTTTTCCAGCACCTCCCACAGATGCTCAATGGAATTGCAATCTTAAAAATTTGGAGGCCAAGGCAACACCTTGAACACTCTGTCATGTTCCTCAAACTATTCCTGAACATTTTTTTTGCTGTGTGGCAGGGTGCATTATTCTTCTGAAAGAAGCTACGGCCATCAGGGAAGATCATTGCCATGAAGGGTAGTACGTGCTCTGCCACAATCTTTAGGTAGGTGGTACATGTCAAACTAACATCCACATCAATGCCTGAACAACAGAGGGTTTGCCAGCAGAACATTGCCCAGAGCATAACACTGCCTCCGCTGGTCTGTCTTCTTCCCACAGTGCATACAGCTGCCATCTCTTCCCCAGATAAATGATGCACACGCACCCTGCTATCCACATGATCTAAAAGAAAACCTGATTCATCAGACCAGGCAACCTTCCATTGCTCCATGGCCCAGGTCTGATGCTCATGTCCCCATCGAAGGAGCTTTTGGTGGTGGACAGGGGTCATAATAGGCACTCTGCATCTACGCAGCTACATAAGCAGCAAACTGTGATCCACTGTGTGTTCTGACGCCTTTCTATCATGGCCAGCATTACATTTTACAGCAATTTGAGCTACAGTAGATCTTCTGTGTGATCAGACCAGACGTGCTAGCCTTTACTCCCCACAAGCATCAATAAGCCTTGGGCACCCATGACCATGACAGTTTACCAGTTGTCTTCCTTCCACCACTTTTGGTATGTATTAACCCCTGCATACCAGGAACACCCCTCAAGACTTGCTGTTTTGAAAATGCTCCGTCATCTAGCCATTACTATTTGGCCCTTGTCAAAGTCATTCAGATGTAATTGCTGTTTTTCCTGCTTTAAACTCATTAAGGATATAATCAGTTGTTCACTTCACCTGTCAGTGGTTTTAATGTTGTAGCTGATCATTGTACAGTTGTGTAAATTGTACTTTCAAACTCAAGGTTGCATACTCCTCTGTTACTCTGATATGTACACCCCCTTGTTAGCAGTACAATGTATTCAATAATCTTCATATTTACATAGATTAAGATCTTATAAATGATTACAGCTGTTTGCTGATTTTAAGTTTTGCTACTCTACAAAGTGATTGTTTTCACAAAACATAGAAATATATACTACATGGGAAAAGTGATGGACAATGTCAGAAAGCCAACAATGAGCCACTAGAGCAGGGATAAGATAGTCTACAAGCACCCAGGGAGATGTAGTTTAGATATATCATTGTTCTAGAGAGGAGCAGGCTGTCAGAAGCCAGTACTAATGCTGTAGGAAAACCATTAAAAACGTGGTCCTTCATCCAGGAACCATGAGTACTTCTCATAAAAGCTACACAGCACACGACACGGTGATGGCAATCATTATGACATGAAGTGACTAATTTCCTGATGCTGAGTCAAATCACACAGGCGAGGTCATCAGTGCATCACTGTGTATAAAACATACTCTGGTCTGCTGATTTTTATCTCTAAAAACCAGCCGTGCAGAACATATTGGTGCTTTGTAAAAAAAAAAATAATAATAAATCTATTACACATTTGCGCACTGTAATGATGGTTTTATTATATTTATCAATTTATCCAGAGGATCCATTCTCTATCACTTAATATAAAAAAATAATAATAATAATAATAACTTTAGAACCTAATCACTTTTCCAAAGAATATAGACAGTTTTTTTCACAATCTTATAATCTGATTTATTAAAAGACTTGTGATTTTTTCACACTCTACTACAGAAATATATATATACTGGTGAACTGAGAACACTTGCAAAGATTGAGGCTAAAATAGTAGAATGGGATAAAACCTCTAATTTTATTGAATGCGACATTATATATGACTTGCCAAGTATAGCCTACATTTTACCTTCATTCCTAAAAACCAGTCATTCTGCTGAATAATATAATTCAATGAGCTATTGGGGTCAAAACATTAAAGAGCAATTTGTGGACACTTCATAACCAACCAGTAAAATTTAGGCTACACACTCGGAGCTTGATGTGCAACTGAATCAGAGGCTTTATCCAACTCTCCAATTTTAGTTTCAGTCAGTAATTATACCTCCACAGCTTGCTGTTTAGAGAACAGAAGCTCATATCTTACTGCACTGCATCAATCAATAGTATGATTGGCATTTCATTCACCCCTGAGGGTAAGTCAATTAAGGAATGCTGTTCAGCTGACTCAGCAATTCCTAGCATCCTAAAAATGATCAAAGAAAGACGAAAATTAAAGAAATATAGTGTTTACAAGCTTGGCAGTGAAAATATTGGTCATACAGGCCCTGTTTGTTAATCAAGACATATCTGACATTGATAGGACAAGATAATTCATTTAAGATATATTTTTAGTAGGGTTTCCAGAATGCAGTATACCACATTTTCATTTTAGGAGTAGTGGTGTGGCCAGGGCAGGACTGGGAGACATTTCAGGTGACTTACCAATAACAATTTTTGCAACTAAAATATAATTTAAAACCAGAACAATGTATATAATTTACACAGACACAAGACAATTGACTGTAAATATGATTGCAGTAGAGCTGTGTTATACACTGAAACTCACTAATAATATTGAGGGTCACAGAAAAGAGGGACATTAGTAAAGAAAAGTGAGACAGATGGATTTGAGTCCAAAATAGGGACTGTCCCCAGGGCCGGACTGGGAATGAAAAGCAGTCCTGGAAAAAAATTCTATACCAGCCCCATAATGCATCGCGCCAGCATAGTGTGCAGATATGAAAGCGGGGGGAAAAAACCTTAAAACTGAGAACTATCACTCAAACGTGAAAGAAAGCACTCATAGGACTTCAAAATAAACAAAAGAGTGGATTTATTGTAAGCAGACATGCATTTGCATATAATCAATGTTTCAGTACAACTACCTTGACATATTAAGGAAAGTTTCGTAATTGGACTGAAATTGTGAATGTATGCTATTGCACAGCAGTATCAAAAATGACGTTCTCTTGCTCATTTTGAAGTAACAAGAATGTGCTCTTCACTTTGGCTGACAACTGGATGATCAACACTAATTCAATTCCCATAGGAAAGCATTGGGAGGCTATTGCGCATGTGTTGCAAAACGCTGTGCTTCACCGCACCAATCAGCATCTCCTCATAGAGATGCATTGCATCAAGTGTTCAGCGCCTCCATGAAGAGCGTGGAGATGCTCAACATAGCACTGGACTAGGAAGCAGCTCTAGTGGCCGTCTGAGTGACTGTCACTAGAGATGTTCCTAGGCAGCAATGTAAACACTGCCTTTTCTCTGAAAAGGTAGCATTTACTGTGCTCAGCCTACAGACACCAGAACCACTGCATTAAACTGTAGTAGTTCTGGTGACTATAATGTCCCTTTAATACGAAGTCTTTCTCTCACCGGTCAAGTCTAAATTACAGGGAGAGAAGGAGACACAAGTGAAGATGCACTTTTTTTTCTCCCTCCCCCAAGCCCCTTTCATGTGTCTCTTAGCCCCAACCCCTTTGTCTTTTTCTCCCCTTCCCCAGCCCTTCTGTTCAGTCTCATTCCCGGGCCCCAGCACCTCTTACCCCAGCACCTGTGTGTCTCTTTCCCCACAGCTCCTGTGTGTGTCTTATTCTCCCCTTCCCCAGTCCCTCTGTGTCCTTTGTTCGTCTTTCTCAGCCCCTCTGTCTCTTTCTCCCGAGACCCCTTTGTCTTTTTTCTCCACAGACTCTCCTTTTTTCTTTTTACTCCCCTGCCCCTCCATGTGTCTCATTACCCCCCAGCCCCTCCATGTGTCTTATTAGCCACCCATTTCCTCCATGCATCTCATTAGCTCCCTCCCAGCCTTGTATGGTTCTCATTAGCCCTCCCATGTGTCTCAGTATCCCCCCATGTGTCCCATTAGCCCCCCAGCCCTCCATGTGTCCCTATACCACCTCCCAGCCCTCCATGCATCCAATTAGTCCCTTCCCAACCCAGTATGTCTATTAGCCATCAGCAGCATCCCCACATGTGTCCCACGAGTCCCATAAGCACCCAGCCCTCCAGGTGTCCTATTAGCCCTCCCTCCCAGCTCTCCATGTGTCCCACTAGCCCCCCTCCCAGACCTTCATGTGTTCCTATACCCCCTCCCAGCACTTCATGTGTCCCTATAACCCCCACCCAGCCCTCCATGTGTCCCTATACCCCCTCCCAGCCCTTCATGTGTCCATATACCCCCACCCAGCCTTCCATGTGTCCCTATACCCCCTTCCAGCCCTACATGTGTTCCTATATTCCTTCCCAGCCTTTCATGTGTCCCTATAGCCCCCAGCCCTCCATTTGTCCCTATTCGCCCTCTCAGCCCTTTAAGTGTCCCTATAGCCCCCTCTCTAGAGCCTTTTTGTCCCTTAAGCTCCCATGTGTCCCGTGATAGCCCCCTCCCCAGCCCCCATGTGTCCCTATAGCCCCCCTCAACCACAATGTGTCCCATTATAGCCCCTTCCCCAGCCCCCATGTGTCCTATTATAGCCCCCTCCCCAGCCCCCATGTGTCCCTATAGCCCCCCTCCCAAGCCCCCATGTGTCCCATTATAGCCCACCTCCCCCACCCGCTCTCCCTGTAGGCCTGTACCTTGCTTTAGCAAACCGAGCAGGCAGACCGCGTTAGAGAACTTTCTGTTCCCTTACCCGGTCTGACAGGAACCTCAACCTGATTGAAATGCTGTGGTGGAACTTTAAGAGATCTGTGCATAAACAAATGCCAGCAAAACTCAACGAACTTAACCAACGTTTAAAGAAGAGTTAAATTTATACAGTCATAAAGTCATACAGAAAATGATTACTTCAAGTTATTGCTGTTAAAGACAGTTCAACAAACTATTGAATCATAAGGTGTACTTAATTTTACACATGGCTTCTCCATTTTGGCTTTATATTTTTTGTTAAATAAATCATGACACGGTGTAATATGTCTCGTGTTGTTCATGTGAAGTTGTATTTACCCAGTTTTAAGACCTGCTAAGGAACAGATGATTGTTATGTCCTGATTTGTAAAACCATCGAATTCAAAGTGGGTGTACTTTCTTTTTCTCCATGACTATATTTATCAATATTGTAGGGAGTCGCTGAGATTGCTATCAGAATGTATTTTGTTATACAGCTGGTTTGTTATCTGTTTAAACATCTTCCTCTAGTTGCCCAGTATTTCCATATGACACCATACATTCTTTAAGGCATGCATGTTAAACATTTTAAATAATATTCTACATTTTCGTTGCATAGATATTGCGCTAAATTATATTTTGTAGATTTTTAATCTAATTTGCTTGGGGACCAAGGCACCCCATTTATACATTGTCTTGGTGGTGGCAGCTTACTGATATTGTAGTAAAATGGGTGGTGATGAGCAATGTTTGTTGTTTTTTTCATTATTTTCTGTCTAGTGTAAACAAATAGTGATTTTTAACCCTTTCACTACCAGAACCAAGTCAAGAGCATGTTGAAGAAGTGTTTGTTCGTAACATTGATTGTTTTTTTCCAGCAGGGCAATGCTCCATGCTACACAACCAGGTCAATCAAGTTGTGCATGGAGGACCATCATATAAAGACCCTGTCATGGCCAGCACAATCTCCATATATGAACCACATTTGAAATGTATGTAATGTGATCAGGAGCAGGGCCGGCCTTTGGGGTGTGCGAGCTGTGTGGCCGCACAGGGCGCCATGCCAGTAGGGGGCGCCATGCTGCTGACACAGCTCACACATGGCCCCAGTGAAAGCTGTGAGTGAATGCTCAGTCAGAGCTCTCCCCTAATGCTGGTCACGCTGCACAGCAAAACCAGCATTATAGGAGTGCTCTGAGCACCCCTAACACAGCACCCGGATTTTATTATCCTCTAGTGTATTAGAGAGCCTGGGGCGGAGCTACACGACCGGCGGGGGCGGAGCTACACGACCGGCGGGGGCGGAGCTACACACTGCCCTGCTCCCCCCCACCTACCCACTGGGCTCCTGCTCCCCCCCCACCTACCCACTGTGCCCCTGCTCCCCCTTACCTACCCACTGGGCTCCTGCTCCCCCCCCACCTACCCACTGGGCCCCTGCTCCCCCCCCACCTACCCACTGGGCCCTTGCTCCCCCTTACCTACCCACTGGGCTCCTGCTCCCCCCCACCTACCCACTGTGCCCCTGCTCCCCCTTAGCTACCCACTGGGATCCTGCTCCCCCTTACCTACCCACTGGGCTCCTGCTCCCTCCCACCTACCAACTGTGCCCCTGCTCCCCCTTACCTACCCACTGTGATCCTGCTCCCCCCTACCTACCCACTGTGCCCCTGCTCCCCCTTACCTACCCACTGGGCTCCTGCTCCCACCTACCCACAGTGCCCCTGCTCCCCCCACCTACCCACTGT
Organism: Pelobates fuscus; assembly: GCF_036172605.1. Taxonomy (NCBI): domain Eukaryota; kingdom Metazoa; phylum Chordata; class Amphibia; order Anura; family Pelobatidae; genus Pelobates; species Pelobates fuscus. The sequence goes on from NC_086319.1 coordinate 164,363,768, forward strand.
GCCCCTGCTCCCCCCACCTACCCACTGTACCCCTGCTCCCCCCACCTACCCACCGTGCCTCTGCTCCCCCTTACCTACCCACCGTGCCCCTGCTCCCCCCCACCTACCCACTGGGCCCCTGCTCCCCCCCACCTACCCACTGGGCCCCTGCTCCCCCCACCTACCCACTGGGCTCCTGCTCCCACCTACCCACTGTGCCCCTGCTCCCCCTTACCTACACACTGGGCTCCTGCTCCCACCTAATCACTGTGCCCCTGCTCCCCCTCACCTACCCACTGTGCCTCTGCTCCCCCTTACCTACCCACTGGGCTCCTGCTCCCACCTAACCACAGTGCCCCTCCTCCCCCCCCACCTACCCACTGTGCACCTGCTCCCCCCACCTACCCACTGGCTCCTGCTCCCCCCTACCCACTGTGCCCCTGCTCCCCCTTACCTATCCACTGTGCCCCTGGGACTGTGTGCAGCACAAATATCACACACATATATGACACAATACAACCATTACAAATATTACACACAACCTACACGCCTGTCGCACACAGACACCACGCACACTACATAATATTATTATGCACCTGGTAGAGGCGCCGACCAGATTCTTAGCATACTGAATCACCAGAGATCATCATGCCCCCCTCCCTGCAAGGTAACAGGGAAGAGGGAATACATTTTTGTTTTTAAATAATTATTAATTTAATAAATATTATATATAAACATAACACATATTGACACACACTACACATGGATGATGGGGTATGACTGGCGGGGGGGGGGAGGGGGGGCGCTGTGATGAATTTTTGCACAGGGTGCCTAAAGGCCTAAGGCCGGCCCTGATCAGGAGGAAGATGGACAGTCACAAAACAAGCTTATTGTACTTTTGTATCAGGAGTTGCATACAGTCAACAAACAGCAATGTGAAAGACTGGTGCAGAGCATGCCAAGACCCATGAAAGATGTGCTTTAAAATCAGGGTTATTCCACCAAATATTGTTTTCTGAAATCTCAAAACACATGGGGGGGGGGGAAAGGGGAGAGGGAGCTAGCGCTTGAAGCAGACAGACGCACGGTCTTTGAGCTCCTGACTCAGGCGCTAGATTAACCAACATAACGCGAACATTGATTGATTTACAATGCCAGTTTGGGCACAAACATACCCCTGCACACCATGGCCAGCCATGGATATAGGAGCCCTGCTCTGACAAACGCATGTTGCGCCTGGACCCAAAATGACCACCTACCTTTGACGAGTTCTCTGACTCCTCCGAGGAAATATCCCTCAACAGGGAAACACAGCCATGTGGTTAAGTGACTTACCTTCCCAGCCGACACCAAGGAGCTCCAACTTCATGCCGATGACGACAACTGCACTGAAGGAGCTATTGGCCGACCTACAGAAAAATATACACGCGGATATAGCCACGATCCGAGCAGACATTACAGGCTTGGTGGGCCGCATGGTCTCCCTGGAGGCCTCATCAAACAATCAAGATCACAGCCCTGGAGAGAACGGTGCAAGCATTGCAACAACAACAAAAACTCTCTGAACACAGGTATGCGGCTCTTGAGGATGAGAAGCGATGCAACAACCTGAAATTTAGAAGTTAACCGGAGGATATTCCGGCGGCAGAACTTCCACACTTGCTGCGGAGGCTCATGGAGGCCACGCTGACCCCAAAACAAGCCAAGCAAATCCCATCAGAAGGCATATTCCGTGCCCCAAAGCCACGGAAGGCCCCAGAGGCAACGCCCAGAGACCTAGTGGTACATTTTCGTAGCAAGAGAGACATGGCCGCGGTGCAGACAGCCCCCAAAGGGACTTCTCCTTATACATTCGAGAACATGTCCCTCTCATTTTATGCCAACCTATCAGGTAGCACACTACAGTGCCGGAGATCCCTTCAACCATTTACCAAAATACCCCGGGACCGCAGAATCGCCTACAAATGGCGTTCATCTTGCACTCTATTGATCTCACAAGAGGACTCCTCCTATACCATCCATGATCTACTAGAAGCAACAGCCCTCATGGGACCCCTTGGCCTCCCACAGGACTCTCTGCAACAGTCCGGACTGCAGCAAACCGCCACTACTACTGCCATTTAGAATCCGGCGAATGTCGTCCCCTTCGTCCCTTGGAGGGCGAACACAGACGCCTACGCGGCAGCTACAACCTGAGCCCACACAGGCAGATCAGACCAAGAATACCCACCACAGTTGGGCCGTTTATAATAATGTTTATTTGTTTCCTACTTTATTTTTATATGATTCACAACTTAAATGCTCGATGTGTGCCCTCCGGGGCAGCAATAATCAGGGCCGCCATCAGGGGGTGACAACCATGACGGTTGTCACGGGCCCGGCGGCCCTGGTCATCTGCACCAGGGCCCATCAGATGGCCCAAGCATGGGCCCTATATATTCAGGGGCCGGTCAGCATTGCATCCACGTAATAGCGTGACTGGGCCCCTTTACTCTGCCCGGGGGGAGAGAGACAGCCGAGGAGAGGCATCCGCTCCCATCATCCCCAGCCACCCTCCTGCAACGAAAAGGTAAGAAAAAGGAGGGTGGCTGATAAATGAGGTGTGTGTGTATATGTATGTGTCTGCATGTATGTATGTATGTCTGTTTGTCAGTATGTGTTTGTGTGTGTGTGTATGTATGTATATATCTATCAGTATGTATGTATGTCAGTATGCATGTATGTCTGTGTGTGAGTATGTATGTCTGTGTGTATGTGTCTAGATGTGTGTGTGTGTGTGCGTGTCAGTATGTATGTGTGTGTGTGCATGTCAGTATGTATATGTCTGTGTATGTCAGTATGTATGTGTGTATGTATGTATATATCTATCAGTATGTATGTGTGTATGAATGTATGTCAGTATGTATGTGTGTATGTATGTATATATCTATCAGTATGTATTTGTGTATGAATGTATGTCTGTGTGTGTGTATGTCAGTATGTATGTCTGTATGTATGTCTTATCTGTATGTGTGTATATGTCTGCATGTATGTATGTCTGTGTGTGTGTGTATGTATGTATGTCTGTATGTATGTGTGTATGTATATATCTATCTGTATGTGTGTGTGTTCATATCTGTATGAATGTATATCAGTATGTATGCCATTATGTATGTATGTCAGTATGTATTTATGTGTATGTATGTCTGTTTGTCAGTATGTATGTATGTCTGTATGTGTGTGTGTCAGTATGTGAGTATGTATGTACGTCAGTGTGTGTGTCTGTTTCAGTATTTGTGTCTGTTAGTATGTGTGTATCTTTCTATGTGTGTGTCTGTGTCCTTCTGTGTTTTTGTGTGTGTATTCCTGTGGGCGGGGTTTGGAGGTGGGGCTTGGAGGTGAGCATCTGGGGGCCCAGACCTTGAGCTTTGTTAGGGGCCCCACAATTTCTGATGGCGGCCCTGGCAATAATACACACCTTGCTCTCAGATGAGTTGACCATACAGCCAGCCCCCCCACCCCCCCCCCCCCCGCCTCACGGCACGCATGCTGTTACATGAAACGGCCCGACTAGGCATAAAACCACATTAAGCAAATAGCCTCCCATCCTGGTCCCAGAACATGTGTAGGGTTTAGGACGCCAAGGAGACCCTTGCTCACTCCTTAGGTTCACATTTTTCATTTTACTCCCTATTTTACCAGCCTGCGCACTCAGTACCCACGTTTCCCACCATCAGGATTAAGCTGAATGCAGGCTTGACACCCAGGGCTTCGTAAGTGCATACACTATGCTGTAGCTGTAACTTTCCCACTCGACCATTACACGCCTGAGTAAATGTACATACTTATAATAGAGATGTTATGTTATTTTTTAAACTTTACTATGCCTGGTACACTCCAAAGTTTCCCACTCAGCATGGTAGGGTACTGTAGCGCTCCAGACAACCGAGACCAGTGATTACAAAGTTTTTTAGGTATTCATTACACTGTTATTCCATGTATTTGGTAGCCGCCAGTTAACGAGCCTGACTACACCTCTAACAAGTTTCCGGGTGGGCATACCATTACAAACTGTTCTTGAGTCATCACTAGCCTAGTCCATGTTAGGTCGTTGGGCTTATGTGTGGACACACCATATCCTACTATGTCATTCTTATATATATTTAAAAAAAAACTACAAAAAAAACAGTGCAATTTTCTTTTCTGGATGATGTGTGTCATATCACAGTGCTGTTTCCTGAAGTTGACCTTTTACTATGTTCACGCAAGCCTGTTTATTTAACCATGCACTGCAAAAATAAAGAATAAAACTTTTTTTTTTTTTTTTTTACAACACTAGTATTGTGTTTTTAACTTGTGTTTTAACTTGTTTGCTTTGCATTATTCGATTTCTGAAAAAACTTTTTTTTTTGTTATTTTGACCAGTTGGCAACAAATGCTCAAAATGACAATATTTTTTTGCGAAGAAATGCAGCCAGTAACTTATAGAATAAAACAAAAATGTTAATTTTACTCAAATACATATAAGCACCTATTTTACTCATATACCTATAAATAACTCTTCCTGGGTTGTGTTTCAAAGCTGTTGTATACAGGAGACATACTCCAAGGAATCCATATATAAAGTTGAATTATGAGGCAAAAATTTGGTTCTTTGTTGAGCTCATTTGCATATGTCTACCCAGAATCCCTTGCAGTAGTGAGAGCACTGTTAAAGTGGTATTTATGTGGGAACAGCAAGTCTTATGGCTTGACTGGAGTGTGTATATGTGTTTAGCAATGTATTATATATATATATATATATATATATATATGTGTGTGTGTGTGTGTGTGTGTGTTATTATTTATTTTTCCCTCACAACAGGGAAACCATTTAAACCTGTGTCTCTTTCAACCTTAGGAACTATCCGTGTAGATGTGGAAAACCAACAGTGTGGTCTGCTATAAATTAACGATGGAAATATACTTCAGACTGGAATTAAGAATTAATATAAATGGTGTTCAGAGTCAGACACAGATTTTCACTAATCCCTCTGTCTGTAACAAGTTCGAAAAAGTAAAATCTAGTAGAATAATAATAAAAATGAAAAAAGAAAAAAAAAATAACTTTAAAAAACAAAAAAGGAAAATGTTCTTTTTCAGAAATGCTGAATAGACGGATTGCTTTTTCTCCTGGCTGGTGAATAGATTGGCAAATCCTCCAGCCTTAAGTTGTTAATACTGTGACTGCTCTGTGGGAAAGTCTAACATTAGAAGCTGCAAATGTATCAATGAGTCAATGCAGGGAAACTCTTTACATACCCAGACAATACAAACTGCGAACAAACATGTATTGCGCTATCTGGAGGGACTGGAAGGGGGGGGGGCGTAGATTTATTTTTCCATGGGAATATAAAATGGTAAGGGAGGAATCAAAAGTGCAAGCAAAGTGTTTCATTCTGTGCTATTGTTGTCTTCAAACTCGGGAACATATTACGCCTGTGCACTGTTTTGGATCCCTCTGGCTAGGATCCCAAGGAGTGTTTCATCTTTCATGAATGAAAGCAGGAGTAAGGTCACTGTCAGAGTCTAACTGAAACCAGCTCATGAAATGAGAGCCACAGCAAAGTCTAGGACGGGGCTATCCAGACTTACACACAATGTTTTAATCCCACAGGGATAAAGGACAGACATTCTCACAGCCTGCCGCAGTACAGTCAGCATCCAGACACTTCATTTGCGTACATAGAAGAATTCGATGATTAAATCCCACTATTAGTATTTTACAAAATGTCTGATTTATAGCTTGAATTTTATAAAAATACAGGAGGCTCCATATATGCTTTACTTTCTTTACTGAACTCCCCAGCAGCAAAGAAACAGTTCAGTACATAACAACCAATCAAAATAGTGGGAGGTAATATAAGCCACTGACGGCAAAGTCACCTCCTCTTTCTTTGCTGCTCCTGTATCAGAACAGGTCAGAGTATTTATGTCCCATCACATTATACTGTATTGTTTTGTTTTGTTTTCTTTATATTGCAAATATATATCTTGAGATGGAACACTTATTTCGTGGTCTTTCCCTGGTACTCCTCATTGTTACTGTCTTTTTTTTCTGATTCCTATACATAGGTCACAAGTCTGTCCCTTTTTACTAATTTTTTCCCTTTTGCCTCTCTTTTACTACCTCTGTGATCATCCACAACCATTGCAGTGGTGTTTTACCACCATTTCTGGGATGTCAGGGGTCTAGGAGACTTGCTAGGGTCTTTATTACTCTTTATTTTGATTTAATTCATAAGCATACAAAGCACCACATGCATTTCTGAATTGCATTATACTAGCAAGCACAGGGGTGGGCCCTATAAATATTCCTACATTGCATTATACTGCTAAGCACAGTGGAGAGCCCCCATAAGTATTTCTGCATTGCATTATATTGCTAAAAACTGGGGTGGGCCCCCATAAGTTTTTCTCATTTGCTTTATAATGCTATGCACCGTGGTGAACCTCAGCAGTAACACGAGGGTGGACCCCACAGTGAAGCTACATTTATCACTGTATCAGCATAATTCAAAGTTTGATTCTTTGTCCTCTTCCTATCCCAATTCCAGTTTTTCATCAATTTCCAGCCTGTCCAGTCTCACCCTGGATTTTTATGCCGTCATTCTTGACTACTCTGGCTCCCTTTGGCCACTCTCTGTCCTGCTATCTGCAGTCGGCTTTGACGTTCTGGCAATGTTTGGCATCATTCTCAGGGCAGACCAGGGTCGGGAAGATTGCTGGACCTGTTATCTGTTTTTTTCTTTCCCTCTTGGTCTTCAGGAGATTGTCTCCATTGGGTCGACCTGAGCACATTGCGGCCATCTAGGATTTTTGCCTAGCTTGTGTAGCTTTGTTTCGGAGCCCTGTGGAACCCTTCCTTGCATCAAACGCGGTTTCCTTCTCCTGGCTGTCTTTTTGTCACTAGGTATCTGACTTTGTCGATATATTAACTGTTATTCTGAGCATATTTGAAAATGATTTATACTGCCATTGTACACTGAGGTTCTACAGATACTGGTACTGGTCTGTATTTCATGGATATGGATACTGGTCTGTATTTTACTGCCTCATATTCTGTGGTGAGCCCCCACTTATGCTGATTTTCTTTGCATGGTCTTGGATTGTTTTCCCTGTAGTAGCTCTCAAGCACACTGCTGTTCAGCACCACTGCCTGCTGACAGACTGCCCTCACTGTCATTGACCTGTATCATCAGTGCCATAGCTTCCCTAGTTTAAGTACTTCCAGGAGGATTTTTCACTTTGCTGTGCCATTCCTGGGTGAACCCAAGATTGCCTTCCACTTCATATTTTCTGGGTGAGCCACAGACTGCCCTCCTGGGTGAACCCCAGTTCTCCCTACTATAACATTTAATCCTTAAGACCCCCAGTTTTATGGTCCAGGTGAACCTCTGCACTTACTTACTTATGCCCTATTTCATATGTACTGTAATTGATTCTCACTGTCTCTCAGTATTGGCTGTCTACTGGTTCCTCACTTGGAAACATGGAGGACCCTTTACAAGTACATGTAATCAAGAAGTTATAGGATATACTCTTTCAATGTAGGGTAATAACTACTTCATCTAAGGATAAATCTGACTGCCATTCTGGGGTCAAGAAGGATTTTTTTTCCTAGCTTGTTGCAAAATTGGAGTGCTTCAAACTGTTTTGTTTATTTTTGCCTTCTTTTGGATCAACAGCAAAAAACAAATGTGAGGAAGGCTAAACTTGATGGACGGAAGTCTCTTTTCAGCTATGTAACTATGTAAGTTGCTTAACACTGCCTCAATAGTGTGCCATCAAGGCACTCTTGAGGGCTATGTCCAACTCGCACAAGAATGGAGGTCGCAAAGTCGGGTTCCTGGGGCACCTCCAACCTGTTCCTCCAACCTGTAAGATTGTAAATGTCTGCAAGCTGGATGCGCTAGACCCATCCTTCCAGATAAAGTGCCATGAATTGCAGAATTTGGTTCCACAGTCTTTATCTTTAAGTCCCTGGAGTCAAGTCCTCCATGCACAAGGGCATTGAGGAGGGCTTACAAATTACCCAAGATGAGCTTCTAGCTGTCATTAGTCCTATGGAAAAGATGCTATCCATGGCAGATAGAGAATTTTATTGGACTCCATTTGGATATGTAAACAGGCTCCACGCTCCTTCTGCCGCCTGTGGAATGCATATGTCGTCCTCACCATTGAACAACGTAAACCTACATTATTGGGATTGCTTTGAAATTCTCCCACCTAGGTTTTGTGGTATTGAGTATTGGTTGCAGAGTTGCCATGCCACCCACCGATTCTAGCCTACCAGCCGCGAACTCCCTGGAACTGGTTTCGGCCACTTCCCCCTCACTTTCCCGGTCACCTTTCCCCCGCGTATTAGCCCCTTTCCCAACAGGAGAATGGTGATTGGAAGGAAAGTGCCCCCAGACTTTGGTGAACAATCGCTCCCAGAGTCAGGGGAATACCGCATTTGTTTGTCACAAGGAGCACTGACAATTGACCGACCGCAAGGACAATTCCTGTGTAACTATTTTGGGTTTCGCACTCTGTGCAGTCGGTCAAAATTTTACCCCGGTGGCGATCCGGGCTATCTGGGAATTTAAAATATGTGGGGGCTCCTGCCTGTTTCATTGTGTTTTGGGGGTTTTAGATGTTGTACCTCGAGCACCTGGGATATAATTAGTTTAAGCAAAGGCAAACTCTCTTATTGCCCAGACACACAGACGCCTGGTCGGGTTTACCGCTTTCTGAATAGGGACCCCATGCTGCGGGTCATGTATATAACCAAGTGACTTTGCCTAATAAAACCAATTAATTTTGTAGCCTTCATCAAATCTTGGCTGATGTTTGGGTATACGGGAGATAGAGCGTTATAATCACTGGAGCCTTGCGGGAATAGGGAGAACTTCAGACAAACGTTCCACTCTGGGTACAGGTGGTTCGTCACACCTCCCAGTGGGGCTAGGACCATGGCAGAGGCGCCTGAGGCAGAACTAGACTCTCAATAGGTGAACTCCTCCTCTAATGTTTTCATCCAGTCATAAATCTTCATAATCTAATGCCTTCGTGTTCTACAGACATTCACATTGGATCTCTTTGCATCTTAAACCAATTATCAACCAATCTTTTATAGCTGTCTTCCAGATCCAGACTTTACGGCTGTTATGCGAGAGTTCTGAGTCAGGGTTTGGTTTAAGAGATTTTATTACTCCTATCACCTGCTTTGGTGGAACAAGACACGATCCAGTTCTGCTTCCACAGTTTTCTGCTCCTTCTCACGGACCCTTAGGGGAAGCCTCATCATCTTGTTCTTTGAAACATGTGCATCTGGTGATTTGGACTCTTTCTGGGGATCTTGGAATGTCAATGGCCTATCGCAAACAGCTAAGGACCATTCATGGGGTTCAGGCACAAGAAAATGCTACCTATTTGCATGGAATTTCTGGAGTATTTAGTGCATGGAGAGGGATCTTTATCCCTTTAAAGGACTTGTGCCAACCATTGTAAATTGCACCATTTTTTCCTTATGCAGAACCTATTAATCTACCTGTTGCGATCTGCCATCTCAACTGTTCACATTGCATTTCTAACCTATTGGTTAGAACCTTCTTAATTACCATCTTTTGTGAGTGGTTAAGATGTCCTACCCTTTGGTTACTAAGTGCTCCAACCTTTGGGATGAGAACTTAGTTCTACATTTCCTTCAGATTTGGCCAGCCAATGAGGAACTGTCTCTTCGACAACTCTCAACAAAGTTCACTCTTTTGTTTTGTGTTGTTTCTTTCTGTTGTGTCTCTGAGGTCCGAGCATTTGATGTGGATGGTTTTTACTTTTCCCCTCATGGGATCACCTTCACCATAACATGAAGGATGAAATGGGATTCTTCTTCTGTGTTACACTTTTTTTTTTTCTCATTCATTTTCACAACTGTGTATTTTCTGCTCTCTTTAAGTATGTAGAGATTATTCTCATTCTGGGCAGCCTCTCATTTGTTTTCATGCATCCCCACTAGCCTGTTTTTACATCCACGTTTGCTCAGTGGGTACGTAGACTTATATATTCTTGATTTGGAGCTCACTCAGCTCAGAGTGTGACTGTTTCTAAAACCTTTTCTTTCAGTGATTCTCTGTTTGACATCTTGGATCGGCAGATTGAATGAGGAAGGATATGTCTTTTACTTTAGACCTTTTTCTTATGCCTCTTTTTTTCTTTTCGTTTTTGTGAGCATTAAAACTCATGTTATAAAATTGGACATTAGTCAAGCTTTAGTGTACCTCTAATTATAATTGTACTACTGATAGGAGGTGAATATTTTCTCTCCCTCACTTTATTGTTTTGTTCTCTTTAGATTATGCTATTATTATACGTATTATTGTTATTGTTCATGTTATCTGTGATTTGCTGTTCAGACATAAGAAATAGTTTATTTCCTTTGACAATGTTGATGTCTATAGTTGGATACTTCCATTGTTTGCTGTGAGATGCATTCCATGTGTCTTTACTTCTGTTTCAGTCTGATTTCCAGAAGTGGATCGCTGGAAGCTCTTGAACGGACTTCAACACTTATGCTACTTCTACGGTTCCTGAAATTTGTAGTCAAATATTTTTTTTCAAAGATTTTCAATATATTAATTTACAAAAATTTCAAATTAAACACAAAAAATAGGAACAGAAAACAATAGAGGGGAGTAAAACGGCGTCAAACATACATCCAAATGTTCATTATCGGTTTCTTACATTTCTTGTTATTTCTGTTTTTATTATGATCCAGTATAATTGTACTTCTGTTTCATACTTGCATAAAGAAAGAGGAGATAGCTTCTTCGCTGCTGTGGCGTTCAGTAATGAAAGTAAAGAAAAATATTCCCCACTTATCATTAATAAAATTAAGATTATAGGTACATTAAAGCAAGCAGTATCTACAATTACTGCTGAAAACAACACTTCCTTGCTATCTGTAGCTATAAATAGTACAAACAGTAAAAAAAAATGCAAATGATCTGATAAAAAACAAAAGTTACCAAAGGTAGAGGTCTAACGATTAGCTCCCTTCCTTTATGCCATGGCCTGGGGGTAAAGGGTAATAAGTGGACAAGAAATGCCATCCTGTCCATCTAAAATGCTCAATGGATTAAACCCTTAAATGTAAACATCTCTGTGTGACAAGGGGTCCTCAAGCCCATAACAACGGTAGGCAGAATAAGCACCCAATGTACATTATTTTTACCGCAGGTTATGTGAATAAGGGATGTAGCTGTGTGTGTATAGAGGTTGTAGTGTGTGTTTGCAGGGGACTGGTTTATGCTTAAGGAATGTATTAAATGTGGGATAAGGGCCGTATGAGGAATATGAGAGGGGGGCAGTTTATTTTATTTTTTATCATTATTTTAAAAAAAAAATTACATTTATTCCCCCTTCTCTGTTTTTTACCATAGGCCAGTGAGGGAGGAACATTCAAATTCTTAGTGGTCCCGCAGTGAGGGACTCTAGCCTGCTCCTCCACTGGGAGTAGACCGAGTATTATCCCCGGGCACTATGTAATATTGAAGCACTGCCGGGTAACTTGCAGCAATGCTCTGAACGGCCGAGGCTTGTGGGAGGAATGCTAAAGTCTCCAGAGTCCCTCTGCCATACAAGTATCCTATAACAGGACTGTAACTGGTTGGCTTCAAACCCAATCAAGAACAGTGCCCTTACTAAGTATTCAAGGCGGAGAAGCTTACATAATATGTCTATATGGATGTATTTATTTTTGGGGGGGAATTTATTGCATTTTTTATATAAAGGGGGGTACAGAAAATAAGATAGGGGAATGTATATAGGGACGCACAGTTGTCTATATCATCTCAGAATATATGGAATTAATGGGTGACTTTGCATTAGAATTTTTCCTTTTTTTGTGATTTGGGTACTTTTAATATAGTTGCAACAAGATAATGTTTTTTGTGACTGAATAAAAAATATCTTCAATTAAAACTTTAACAGGAACGTATAACTTATTTTTACAGGATTATTTTATTTTTAAAATAACCCCCTTTACTATTTAATGTTATTGTAAGGGGTATAAAAGGGAGGATGCTCAATCTCCTTGCTCTAATACCATTTTAAAGGACAGGAAACTGGGCATTTTTAGTTGAATTACAGGTGGCAGTGTATGCCACTTCCTTTAGGTCTGCAGAGCTAAAGGAAGTGAAAGAAAACTTCCCTAGCTATCTGCTTGACAGCAATGTAGGTGTTTCTGCCTCGACTTATTAAAATTATGATTCCTTTTATAAAGTCAAAAAAATTACAGACTCCAGGCACACAAAGTACTTTCAGCAAGCTTTAGTGCATTATGTGTTTAATTCTACAAACTCAACCCTTGACCCAATAAGATACCATGCCCCGTTCAACAGTATAATCCTGTAGATACACATATTTGAGAAACAAAAGCAACTTTAAAGAGGTCCACCTCTGATGTTTTTTTAAACACTGACATATCTTTTATCTATCTTTTACAAGAGTCAAGGATTTGATGGCCCAATACAAAGCCAATGGGTGATGTCAGAAATACATTACTATTACTGCAGGCTATGTATGTTTTATTTTTAAAAAAAATGCCCCAAAAGGGAGGAGACACTGAATGTTTGGATGCATTTTAGGCAGCCATGACCCAGGAAGGATCTCTAACAGCTATCTGAGGAGTGGCTAGTGAAGTTATCACTAGGCTGTGATGTAAACGCTGCATTTTCAGTGTTTACAGCAAAAAGCCTGAAGGTAATGATTCTACTCACCAGAACAAATTCAATAAGCTGTAGTTGTTCTGGTGACTATACTGTCCCTTTAAGGCAGGCAGAACTAATTTTTTTAGTTTTCCTTGTATTTGTGTAATACCACACTGTTTGCTTGTTCTTAGCACACCTTTGAACACATTTGATTGTTTTTATTATTGCAACAAAACAGTGCCTCACATGCCCCTATGGAGTAGCCTCCACCGACATCTGTGAGGCGGCACACCTGAAGCTCTTTAGACATGCCAAGTTTTATGCCAGTTCCTAAGGCTTTCAAGTGCTTTGCATCTTGCATATTGGTATCTAGTGGTTTGGGAACTTCGTATTCCCACATCCTGAAATTATAGCAATTAAAAATATTTTTTTTTTTTCTTTACAGCTAAATCATTCTCCACTAAAGTACAGCTCATCAAAATATTCTTAGCAACCTGCAAATGCTGCAATTTGAAATAATATTTATGTTCAAGGCATGTCTTTAACTTATTTGGGATTTTCTTGTGATAACTTTTCCTGTGTGGATACTTCTCTTCTCCTGATGCACAGGCATCAACATACGCCTAATGCAAATGCGACACCAAGAATTAACTCTAGACCTTTTGTAGCTGTTTTATTCATGAACTAACATTACAGAGACACACCTGGCCGGGACACATCTGAGCAGCCAATTGTATAAATATTTTAGATCTCCTAAAACTGAACGACTAACTATAAAACAGTGATGTAATTCTTACAAGTTTCAGTGATAAAAAAAAAGCACTTAAACCGGACAACTATCAATTAATGCTCTTTTTTTCTTTTTAAACAATATGTGGCGTAATGAACATAATAAACAAAAAAGATCTGCAAGATCTCAGAGTTACAAGTTTGATTTCTTGCAGGGCCGACTAACCTTAAAAATAATTTCTAGATCGCAGGAAATACTAGAAAGCTAGTAACAGCCCAGCTGCGGGGCTTGGGAACCCCTAGCCACCGTAAGGGGGACAGTGAGGACAATTTGTTGGGGGCATAAACAATGACATGTCTACTCTCTTGTATATATTTAACTATAGATCCCATACATAATATTTATCAGCTTCAAATAAGCAGGATTTCAATTGATCCAAAACAATAAAAGGCTTATTTGGGGCCAATAAACCGCCGATAAATCACAGCAGCGTCCTTAGTTGGGACACCCCCAAGTTCTGGGTCCTGTGCTGCCATCCCACCACATCAGCGGATACCAGGGAACAGTGGCACATGCTGACACTAGCATGACATTCCCCTTCTGTGCACAGCCCGCCTCTTTTTTCCAGGCAGGTCTATCCATTTTGTGCCTGAACACTGTTGCAGTTTGTGTCACTGGCATTCCCCCCTTAAGGTCCGTTCACTCTTTATCCCGACTGCACATATTGGGCCGCTTAACATTAATGGAGCATTTGGATGCTACTTGCTTAGAGACATCACAGTCTAGTCATTTGCAAATGGATACACTGGGTAGGATTATGGGCCATATACCGCAAGCTGGTTCAGCTGGATCTCAAACTAAAATAGCATCTTTGGCTCAAGCTATCAAGTCAATCTGAACAAAACATCTGTTCTGAAGACAAAAATAGTGACTTACTGTGGTGGAATCTCGGTAAAAATAAATTTAGTAGGCCGAGATTACCACGTGGCATGTGTACGTGCATATGCTGACGTATCGATCAGTTGGTTGCACGAGGCAAGATACGATCAGTAGTGTACGGAGCATGTGCAAGAATACAGGATGTAGTATTCCCCCTCCTCCATTGTGCTGGACAAGCCATGCGGTCAAACAGGAAGTTAATTCTTATTTGTGTTGATTGGTTAAGAGAATGTGCGGGTGGAGCTTAATATGGGAGGAGTTATGTGCCTATATAAGGAGCCTGCACTATTGTCCGGGGCTCAGAATTTGCTGTATTTTGGTGACGCTAGTCCCTCTGAGTCCCGATCGGTGATCCAATAAAGAATCTCTTCCTTCCTGAAGAAACCTGTGTCCATCTCTCTGTGCTTGGCTTCCGTCAGTTTCTCCGGTATCATTTGGTGCATTGGCCGGGAAGCTCATCGTTCAACGGTAGCTGAGAGGCAGAGGCGTGAGACGGTCTATCTTTGCCCACGTTCTCTACGGCTGCACCCCTGAACTTCTGCGTGGACCTCCCTTCGTCTCGGCGCCACTGGTCTGTTGTCCAGGAGATCATCGGCCTCTACGTGAGAAGTGCTGGGGTGTCCCCGTCGATGAGTGTGAACTCAGGTTCAGGAACGAGGAGGTAAGACAACTGCTGTTTTAGACGGCAGGACCCACTAGGGGTATACCGATTGTGCGGTAGGCCCAAAGGGGTTTTGAATCTGTGTATCTGCCCCCTCTGTCGGAGGGAAGGAGCGAAGGCGCACCGCTCGATCGAACGCTCTTTAGTCAGACCGTTTGATTTTGTTAGTCAGGCGGGGCTCTGGTGTAAATAGCCCTAGCCGGACACCGGTGTCTTGTCTAGACTAGCGTTCTAGGGTGTATATTTTGTTCGCTAGGTCGGAGGGACCGGGAGACTAAGCGGCGTCTGTGTAAATTCGGTTCGCTAGCTCTCATCCTATCTGGGCTAAGTGGGAAGGCGTGTAAATTTGGAACCCACTAGACTTTTGATAGTGCGACTAAGAGGCGTCTGTGTAAATTCGGTCCTCTAGCTCGCTATATATGTGGTGATTGGGCAGTGTGGCTAACCAAAACGTATGTAGATTGTTTTTAGGTAGTCCATTCAAGGTACTGGCCAATAGTTTAGTTGGGAATTGTAAATGTGTTAAAGATTGTTAGTAAAGTGTATATCTTGTTAGATAGCGCGAGCTCAGCCGTCTAGCGAGAGTGTTAATAGTGTGTTGCTGTATCATAGTGCACGGTACCATAACCCTGTATATTTACTGACACTGTATATAAGTACTAATCATTGTCGTCTATTGCATGTTTAACACCATAACCACTAATAATTGTATTGTGACCTTAACTTGTGCTTTGACCTATGCTAACCGTACTGTAACCGCTATTTGTAAAAGACGATGTTACTGGGGTGTGTTATAGACGGGTAATTCGTATATAGAGAATTATAGCGTGGGTGACTGTATAGTTACGCCAAAGGGCATAATATTGATTATATAGTGACTGGTGTAGCAGCTGTGTGTGTACGGGAATTCCCTGAGTGTTTATTGTTATTGTGTACGTTTCACTTGGTAACCGTACCACGTGGTGCTGTTGCCAGAGGAAACGGGTGTGACTGTTGAATAGTACGCGTGTATAGTATTCGTTGTCGACGACGTTCCATTGTTAAGTATGGGTGCGTCGCAGTCAACGATTCCGGATCCCTTAGGTTGTATGGTGAAGAATTTTAAAAAGGGATTCAAAACTTGTGATTTTGGGGTTAAAATGTCTCCTGTACGTTTGGTCACTTTGTGTACTAGGGAGTGGCCTACTTTGGTTGCGGCATGGCCGCCACGTGGCAGTTTGGATCCAACTCTGGTACAGCGCTTACACGTGGCTGTATCGGGTAGGCCTGAACTTTACGGCCAGTTTCCTTATATTGATTGTTGGAGACAGGCCGTAAATGACTCGCCAAAATGGCTCCGGACATGCCACGAGGAGCAATGTCGCCTCATGGTAGCTAGGACTTGTTCGTCCACTAGGACTGGTGTTAGGCCCATTTTGGACACGCCCCCTGAGTCCGAGATCCCTTTGCCGCCCCCTTACTTTCCGTTAAGAGGAAGTGACGCAAACGCAGGAAGTCCTGCAACCCTCCCCTCATTACCCTCATCCACTTCCGCTTCCTCCTCCAGTACAGGATCCACCCCCCCTCGTACTAAATCTCCCCTTCCGGAATCAGAACCAACCCCCATTAAAAACGAATATCCTGATTTGGCGCCACTTCAGACTTCCGGTCAAGCTTCATCTAGCTCGGCTCGAAGTGTTTTATTTACAACCTTTTCCCAAAACCAAGCTCCCATATCCCCATACCCTATTTCTCCCCGACTGGAACCTATGACTGACGCCCCTCCACGTAGCCCCATACAGACCCGACAGTTGACCGGTGCCCAACAATTAAGACACTATCAGATGCCTCTTCGTCTGAATCCTGGGTCAGCCTATATCGATGCCGCAGGCCAAATGGCACATGCTGACCCAGTCTTTGTATATGTCCCATTCACGACAACCGATCTTTTAAACTGGAAGACCCACAATTCCTCGTATACTGAGAAACCACAAGCTATGACTGATCTGTTCACCTCAATAGTACAGACACATAACCCGACATGGGCTGATTGCCAGCAGTTATTAATGACTTTGTTTAACAATGAGGAAAGGACAAGAATAAATCAAGCAGCCATTAAGGCACTAGAGGATAAAGCCCGTACTTTGAACCAAGCTAATCCAGCAGCATGGGCCGCAACACATTATCCCAACACCGATCCCGATTGGAACGTAAATGGTGCTGATATGGTCCAACTCAGAGCCTATAGAGACGCTATAATTGCTGGCATGAAAGCTGGAGGAAAGAAAGCTATTAACATGTCGAAGACAGTTGAGGTGATTCAGAAAAGCGATGAAGCGCCCAGTGTCTTTTATGACCGATTATTGGAGGCATACCGCTTGTATACCCCCTTTAATCCGGAAGACGCAGACAATTCCCGAATGGTGAACTCCGCCTTTGTCAGCCAAGCTTACGGAGATATTAAGCGCAAGCTACAAAAGTTAGAAGGGTTTGCAGGTATGTCAATCACCCAACTAATGGAGGTAGCGAATAAGGTTTATATGAATAGGGAAACAGAAAGTAAGAAAGAGGAAGAGCGCAAGATGCGTAAAAAGGCTGATATGCTAGCGGTAGCGATCGCAGGCGTAGATAGACGGGGCCCAGATAGAGGCGATAGTAGATGGAATGAGGAACCTCTAAGTAGAAATCAGTGCGCATACTGTAGGGAAGAAGGGCATTGGAGAAATGAGTGTCCTCGAAGAGAACAGTGTGAGAAAGACAGACCCAGGGCAGGCTACGGAAACTTTAGAGGCAGAGCGAGAGGTAGAGGAGGCCCCGGAGGGAGTAATGGTTATAGAGGGAGTAATGGGAACAGAGGAAGTGTTAGGGAAGACAGGTATATTCCAGCAGCGCAAAGGTCCCGCGATAGAGAAGGCAGGGACTTCGTAGGATTGGCTGACACGGTCATGGAGGACTATTGATACCGACCGGGCTCCATCCCCCTTGGTCGAGCGGAGCCTATGGTCGATGTATCAATAGGGGGGAAAAGGAGTGCGTTCATGATCGACACTGGTGCTGAACATTCAGTGGTGACTAATCTAGTTGCTCCTCCATCTGGAAGGACTATTACTGTGATAGGAGCAACTGGAAGAAGTGCTGAAAAACCGGTTCTTAAAAGTCGACTCTGTACATTGGGAGGCCACGTAGTAAAACATCAATTCCTTTATATGCCTGAATGTCCAGTCCAATTGCTGGGACGTGATATGCTATCAAAATTACAAGCGCAGATTACGTTCCTACCAAATGGAACAACATCCTTAAAGTTTAATGGACCTTCAGGTATCATGACATTATCCGTACCAAAGGAAGAAGAGTGGCGACTTTATACAGCGTTGACTAGCCAAAACCCTAGGAGTGATGAGACATTATTTAATATACCAGGAGTTTGGGCAGAGAACAACCCACCAGGACTGGCCCGCAATATTCCACCTATAAAAATTGAACTAAAACTTGGGGTTTATCCAGTGAGCCTAAGACAATATCACATCCCGCAGAAGGCTAAGAAGAACATCCAATCCTATCTGGATAAGTTCATACGGTATGGTATCCTAAAATTCTGTACTTCCCCCTGGAACACCCCATTGCTGCCTGTTCAAAAGCCCGGTACAGATGAGTATCGACCTGTGCAGGACTTGAGAGCAGTCAATGATGCGGTTGTTAGTATACATCCAGTTGTACCCAATCCATATAACCTGCTTGCTTTAATTCCGGGCGGGGCTACTTACTTCACAGTCTTAGATCTCAAAGATGCCTTCTTTTGCCTCCGAATTGCCGCAGAAAGTCAATGTATTTTCGCTTTCCAATGGGAGAACGCTGTAACGGGCTCAAAACGCCAAATGACTTGGACAAGACTGCCCCAAGGGTTTAAAAATTCACCTACCCTATTTGGTTCAGCCCTAAGTCAAGATCTACTGGATTTCGAGTCCATCCCAAGAGAGTGTGTATTGTTACAATATGTAGATGACTTGTTGATAGCAGCAGTTACAAAAGAGATCTCTCAGCAAGCAACGCACGATCTACTACACATTCTCTGGAAGGCAGGATACAAGGTGTCTAGAAAAAAGGCTCAGTTGTGTTTGCCAACTGTCAAATATCTGGGATTCCATATCTCTGAAGGTCAAAGAATTATGGGGCCAGAGAGAAAAGAAGCTGTCTGCCAAATACCAATACCCAAGAATAGAAGACAAGTGCGAGAATTCTTGGGGGCAGCAGGCTTCTGTAGGATATGGATTCCCAGCTATGCGATACTGGCAAAACCTCTGTACGCAGCTATCAAAGGTACAGAGCACGACCCCTTCTTATGGACCCAAGAACAGCAAACGGCATTTGAAGATGTGAAGAAGGCTTTGATGAGTGCCCCAGCATTAGGTCTACCTGATCACACACGACCATTCTACTTATATGTACACGAGCAAAGAAGAATGGCTGTGGGAGTATTGACACAGTACTTGGGATCATGGCAAAGACCTGTTGCCTACATGTCTAAGCAATTGGATGCAGTGGCCAGCGGACTTCCACCTTGTCTAAGAGCCGTAGCTGCAGCCGCCCTGCTAGTAGCTGAAGCCGATAAACTCACTCTGGGTCAAGAACTTTATGTACGAGTCCCACATGCAGTACAGACGTTGTTGGATTACAAAGGAAATCATTGGTTTAGTAACAGCCGTATGACCAAGTATCAAGCAATGTTGTGTGAAAACCCAAGAGTGCATTTAGAGACTGTAAATACCTTAAATCCAGCTACCCTTTTGCCACAACCTACTGAAAGTCAACATGATTGTTTGGAAGTAATGGATGAAGTATTCTCAAGTAGACCAGATCTTCGTGATTTTCCCATCCAGAACCCCGATGTTCAATATTATACCGACGGCAGTAGTTATGTGAAAGAAGGGATCCGCTATGCAGGATATGCAGTAACAACAATAGACAAGGTGATAGAAGCTCGGCCACTGGCGAAAGGAACATCAGCACAAAAGGCAGAATTAATAGCACTAACACGAGCGTTACAATTGGCTGAAGGTTTAAGAGTGAATATCTATACGGACTCTAAGTATGCGTTTTTAACCACTCATGCCCACGGAGCTTTGTATAAAGAAAGAGGACTACTGAATTCAGAAGGCAAAGAAATCAAATACGCAGCTGAAATCCTACAACTATTGGAAGCAGTGTGGGAGCCGAAAGAAGTCGGTATCATACATTGTCGAGCGCATCTGAGAGGAGATGGTGATGTAACCAAGGGAAATCGGATGGCATATAGTGCAGCTAAGCGTGCTGCTGAATCAGGAAGACAGGAGTATGTGGGGCATATAGCTGCTCTTATACCAACTCCACTGTCCCAATGGACTCCAGTTTATACAGCTCAAGAAGAGGAGTGGTTAAAGACTGAACCAGGAAAGTATTTGGAGAACAAGTGGTATCAGCTAGAAGATGGAAGAATAGTCATACCAGCATCACTAGCGGTAGAAATTGTCCAAAATTATCACAACGGGACACATTCTGGGAGAGACAGTACTGAAGAATCTCTTAGAAAACATTTCTACATACCAAGATTGTCCAACTTGACTCAGGCCATTGTACGAAGATGTGTAACGTGCGCTAAAAATAATGCAAGACAAGGACCAGTAAAGCCACCAGGAGTCCAGTTTATGGGGGGACTCCCCATGTCCGATCTACAAATAGACTTTACAGTGATGCCTAAATCGGGTGGACATCGTTACCTGCTGGTAATTGTGTGCACCTATTCAGGCTGGGTAGAAGCATGTCCTACTCGTACAGAGAAAGCAGGAGAAGTTGTAAGATTCCTGCTACGAGAAATAATACCCCGGTATGGACTACCCTGTTCTATAGGATCGGACAATGGTCCAGCTTTTGTTCATCAGTGCCTACAACAACTGACTCATATGCTTGGTATAAAGTGGAGGCTTCATACAGCATATAGACCCCAGAGTTCTGGTAAGGTAGAGAGAATGAATAGAACTATTAAGAACCAGTTGGCTAAAATGTGTCAGGAAACCCAACTTAAGTGGAACGTTCTCTTACCCATAGCTCTATTGCGAATCCGCAGTACCCCTACCAGAAGGATGGGCCTCTCTCCTTTTGAAATCATGTATGGGCGACCACCTCCCGTACTTGGTAACTTAAGGGGGGACTTGAGTCAGTTGGGAGAAGGAATTTCCCGGCAGCAGGTTGTAGAGTTGGGTAAGACTATGGAGGAGGTACAGAAATGGGTACAAGATAGATTACCTGTGAATATTTATCCCCCTGTTCATAGTTATCATCCAGGAGATCAAGTGTGGATTAAAGAGTGGAATAATGTACCGTTAGGGCCTAAGTGGAGAGGTCCTTATGTTGTTCTTTTGTCTACCCCTACAGCGATAAAAGTAGCCGAAGTGACTCCGTGGATACATCACTCCAGGGTTAAACCAGCAGCAGTCGATTCTTGGCAAGTTACAGCAGATCCAGAGAATCCCTGCAAGATCCGGTTAAAACGCACTACTCAGTCGGAGTAACGAGGAATCGTGTGGATTACAAATTTTATTGTTACAGGGATTTGGTGCGTGAGTGAGAAGGCCATAATAAAGCCTGTCCGCTTACCAACACATAGTATATAAGCCAGGAAAGTCTCGAAGGGACACCTGTGAAGACGAGCAGAACTCCATTCCCTGCAGCCCTCACATCCTGGAAGCTGAGGCGCCTTCGCACGGACGAAGACTGAGGATGACGGCGAAAGATGTGCTTTTGATAGTGTTTATTTATATGTGTTTTTATATTCAGGAAGGTAGAGGTACCGACACTCCTAGCTGTGAGGTATGCATTAAGACTACGAGAACAGGTAACCATATTTACCAAACCCTAATTTGGCATTCACAATACGAGTGTAAAGGAGATGTATCGAGATGTAGATACCTAAATATAGACTATAGTGTGTGCCATTTAGGAGTAGGAGAACCTAAGTGCTTCAGTCCGGAGTATCAACCTCGTACAATTTGGTTGACTCTTAGGAATGGAGATCCTCAGGGGACCCTAATTAATAAGACGGTGTTAGAATCCGTACATTCTTCGGGTGTTCTGCTATTTGATGCGTGTAAAGCGATATCGAGTGGTAGAAAGCCGTGGAATGTATGTGGGGATCTTAGATGGGAGAGGACGTATGGGTCTAATGATAAATATATTTGTCCCAGTAGTAAAAACAAATATGTAACTCCTAGATGCCCAAATAAAGACTATAACTTTTGCCCATATTGGTCTTGTGTGGGGTGGGCGACTTGGGGACAGACAGTAGACAAAGACATGATAGTGACTAAGTTGCCGACTAGCCCATATTGTAAGTCTATGGAATGTAATCCCATCCATATACTTATAAATAACCCCGATAAGTTCTTAGACAAATATGGCAATTTATTTGGGTTTCAGATATACGGGACGGGTTTAGATCCTGGGACAGTATTGTTCATAGGGATAGAGACTGATACGGTATCCTCCCAAACTCATCAAGTATACCATTCCTTTTATGAAGAGATGAGCATAGATAATAAGATCCCCCATAATGCTAAAAACCTGTTTATTGATTTAGCCGAAAGTATTGCCGGTAGTCTTAATGTTACCAACTGCTATGTGTGTGGAGGTACTAACATGGGAGACCAATGGCCTTGGGAAGCAAAGGAGGTAATGTCCGGTTCTGAGGCAGTTGACCAATTAATATCTACACAAGCCGATTATCATATGAGTGTTAGAGGTAAATCTGAGTGGAGATTAAAGACCTCCATCATAGGTTATGTTTGCATAGCAAGGAAAGGAATAATGTATAATACTTCTGTAGGAGAATTAACTTGTCTAGGGCAAAAAGCTTATGATGATGATACAAAGAATACAACTTGGTGGTCGGCTTCAAATGTCTCAGAACCATCTAACCCGTTTGCTAGATACGCCAATTTAAAGGATGTGTGGTTTGATTTATCCATCACATCTACCTGGAGAGCCCCAGCAAATTTGTACTGGATCTGTGGTAAGAAAGCCTATTCGGAGTTGCCACAGGACTGGGAAGGGGCATGTGTGTTGGGTATGCTCAAACCATCCTTCTTCTTGTTACCAATTGAAACAGGTGAGACTTTAGGTGTTAAAGTGTATGATGTGAATCATAGGAAGAAAAGGGGACCCATAGAGATAGGCGCCTGGGAAGATGATGAATGGCCTCCCCAGCGTATCATAGATTATTATGGGCCAGCCACGTGGGCTGAGGACGGTACCTTTGGTTACAGAACCCCTATTTATATGCTCAACCGTATTATAAGATTACAGGCG
This sequence comes from Pelobates fuscus, assembly GCF_036172605.1. Taxonomy (NCBI): domain Eukaryota; kingdom Metazoa; phylum Chordata; class Amphibia; order Anura; family Pelobatidae; genus Pelobates; species Pelobates fuscus. Next base: position 164,387,103 of record NC_086319.1, read on the forward strand.
GTGGTTGAGATTATCACTAACGAAACATCACAAGCGCTCAATCTTCTAGCGCAGCATAACACCAGGATGAGGACAGCAGTCTACCAGAATAGATTAGCCTTGGATTACCTTTTAGCAGTAGAGGGAGGTGTATGTGGGAAGTTTAACCTGAGCAATTGCTGTCTTCAAATAAATGACGAAGGGCAAGCAATAGCTGAGCTTACTAGCCATATGGTTAAACTAGCGCATGTGCCTACTCAGGTATGGAAAGGGTATAATCCAAGTAGTTGGTTTGGTAGCTGGTATGAGTGGTTTGGAGGGCTTAAGGCAGTGGTAGGTGGAGTCCTACTGATTTTAATGTTGTGTCTAGTCCTGCCGTGTCTTATACCCTTAGTAGTTAGGTCTGTGCAAAGCCTGATAGAAAATATAGCAGAGAGGAAGGCTGCTGCACAGATAATGGCGATTTATAAGTATAAGGCTCTAAATCAGGGAGAACCAATGCAAGAAGATGAGTGTTGAAGATTCACATCATAAGATAAGTCTGGTCTGGTTCAAGGTAACTTGCGGTGTATGCAAACCAAGGTTAAGTGATGCCTCAAGTAATTGTGAAATATCAAGAGGCATCAAAGGGGGGAATGTGGTGGAATCTCGGTAAAAATAAATTTAGTAGGCCGAGATTACCACGTGGCATGTGTACGTGCATATGCTGACGTATCGATCAGTTGGTTGCACGAGGCAAGATACGATCAGTAGTGTACGGAGCATGTGCAAGAATACAGGATGTAGTATTCCCCCTCCTCCATTGTGCTGGACAAGCCATGCGGTCAAACAGGAAGTTAATTCTTATTTGTGTTGATTGGTTAAGAGAATGTGCGGGTGGAGCTTAATATGGGAGGAGTTATGTGCCTATATAAGGAGCCTGCACTATTGTCCGGGGCTCAGAATTTGCTGTATTTTGGTGACGCTAGTCCCTCTGAGTCCCGATCGGTGATCCAATAAAGAATCTCTTCCTTCCTGAAGAAACCTGTGTCCATCTCTCTGTGCTTGGCTTCCGTCAGTTTCTCCGGTATCATTACGTGGAACTAGAAACCAGTGGCCACAGGATTTATATGTACATACAAATATTGGTTGTGGCTCTTTGGTGCATTAACTAAAATGCATATTCTTCAAAAAAGCACAAGTGGCAACAGTAAAAGTATTGTTCTCCCCAATATGTGCACTACTTTTACTTTAAATGCACATATTGTTCCTCTTTAAAAACAAAAGTTGACGAAGCATAAGTGTTACTAACTTACATACTGATACATACAAAAAATGTACCCACCAACGGACAGGTCAAATAACATCAAAAATTTATCAAATTAAAATCTCATCTGTGTCACTTCATCTCCCTGAAGGGATGAAAATGTAAATTATTCTAACTGACAGAGGTCTGATGATTAGGCTTGGTTATCACTTGCCATTCATGGATCAGGATTTAATCACATGCACTAAGAACGTGATGCTTTTCCAAGCCAGGTGGTCCTCTGTTGAGAGACTTAAGATTTCAGTGATCGCACTCAAAAACTGTTCATATTTTCTGTGCCAGAAGGATGTGCTCTGCATTTCTTTTCACCCACATCTGTTTTTAATTAATTTCCACCAAGTGTGAAAATTTAAATAGAATTGAGGGTCTGTGGAAAAAACACCTTCTTTTAAAACACATAAAAATCATGGACAGACTCAGAATTTTTTTTTAACCCCTTAAGGACACATGACATGTGTGACATGTCATGATTCCCTTTTATTCCAGACGTTTGGTCCTTAAGGGGTTAAAGGAGAGTCCTATGGAGGATATGAGGAATGATTCCTCTCCTGCAACTGTCATTTAAAAAAAAAAAACACACTAAGTCTTCAGTAAATACTATTCTACCAATCTACTTCCCTAATACTTCCCTTACAGCTAGCATGTAAACTCATTGAGCATGGCCCTCAAACCCCTCTGTTCCTGTGCATCAAACTTGTCTGGTTACAATTTCATGTTTGTTAGTCCACCCATTGTAAAGCACTACGAAATTTGTTGGCGCTATATAAATATAATAATAATATATGTCATGCTCAAAAATATTTACAGAATTCAGTAGCCAGACATACTCAACACCCAAGCTGATTATTTGGTCCATTCCGAATGTTCCATGTAAATACCTAAGTTTGGCAAGTCATGGGTCCAACAAGAGTTGTTAAACTCGGCCATGTATCCCAGGCTGCTGTAATTTCAATATGAAGTCTGGCAGTATGGAGCCAACAATATCAGTCATGTTTAATTGGACTTCCTTTTTGCAGGATGTGAATCTACATAAGTGCTGAGCAGAACTATTTATGTTCCTCCCAACTGCATGGGGAACTTATGGCTGTCCAGGAAACCTTGGCCAAAATGGCAATTCCATGGCCCCGCGTAACAAGTTAAAGTAAGCAGTGAAATACATTTATTTTTCCTGGCCAAGAGAAGTAGGTTCATGTAGCATCAATTCATGTAGCACAACTATCTGGATCCATAAACATCATGGAGGCCAAATTTTAAACAGATGCATAGGTGCCATTTTGTAGTTGTTTATCTATTTTAAGTTTATAACTCTATGCAATTGGAGACATATACATACAGCCATAGTATTACTGTTACATCTAAATATATATACTTTATTTACATACTGTTACTGTTACCTATAAATGTATATACTTTATATATGTACTACTATTTTTGGTAGCTGAATATATATATACACGGCATAAAAATAGGTCATAGTTTCTGTTCTATCAGTAGATAAGAGAGGTGTGTCCAATGATGATGATCTGTGTAGCATCAAACTCAATTATCATAAAAACACTTTGTGAGAGAGATTAGGAAGAATGTGATGGAAAGTCAAAGTATATATTCCTTTTTCTGCTCTGATCATTTTTGAAAATCTTGTAGATGGTCTAAGAATTGGGTTATTATATTCTGAAATAAGTATTTACACATTATTGCTTTTTGGTTTTGGTGGGGTTTTTTTTCTTTTCTTTTTCTAGAGAGTTTGATGAATGATACGCGCCCTGAAGAGTTAATGGGTAAAAAATGTAAGTAGTGAATCTGGATTTTTCCATAAAAAGCTAATAAATTCTGACAGACGGATGGGTAGCATTCATCACCTGATCTTTGAAGCACTTACAAAAATTCGCCATCTAGTTATGTACTAAGCAGCCTGAAGGTTATGGGTTAAAGCTATATTAAGCTCTGCCATTTCATTACATCACTGGTACAGAGACAGGAAAAAATAATTCTGCCTGAAAGCCTTGATTTTATCTTAAGAAGTGATACAAAATGCAAGACTGAGAGGCTGGGATTGCCTGGGGAGAGAGGCCCTTCACTTCCATGATGTCAGATGAACACAGAAAAAGAGAAAGGAAGAGACAGAGAGGAAAAGGGGGATTAGAAGGTAGAAGATAGAATGGGAGAGGTAGATTTAGACAGAGGGAAACATAGATGGAGGAACAGCAAGATAAAGTGAGAGAGGGAGAGAAAGAATAGATAGATTGGTGGAAAAAGAAAGAGGTATGGAGAGAAGAACAAGACGAGTAAAGGAGAGGGAAAAAGAGAGGAAGAATAGATAGACTGATGGAAAAAGAAAGAGGTATTAAGAGAAGAGTGAGGGAGAAATAAGGCTAAAAGAGCCAGACAGACAACAGAATAATGACAGTCAGACCTGATCTTGGCAGGGTCTGTGCACACATATTACATAGCTAGCCTGACAGCATACACATGGCCATGTTCCAGCCCAATGATCACAAAAATGTCCTTCTCAAACACACTGGCTATTATTTAGAAATTAGCATTCACCTCCTCTCTCTCTCATGTTAATTGCAGACCTTTCATTAAAATATCAATTTTGGTGAGGTCGGTCATAGGTAACCAATGTAGAGTTTCTATATGCCTTAACTGTTGCAGCACATAAAGCAATACAGCATGGTAACCCATGTTAGTGTCTGATCTAGGTAGTCCCATAAACTAGTTGCCGACTTGCTCGTAGTTCAATAACTACATCTACAATTTTTTTAAATGCACAGACTTTAATAAAAATAATTACACTTTAAAACGGGACACAAATATTTAATCAGATCAGTCTAAATAAAGCAAACTGTACATTTATTAAAGCTATTTTAAAAACTGAATCTGAAATTAAAGAAAAATAGTGATTCACAAAAAATGAACTTCTGCATTAAAGGAGCACAATAGGATCAGGAACACAAACGTGTTGAAATCTAGAAGCCAGCAAAAACAGTTAGGAGCCATATTTTTCAACATCAAAAATACAGTTCTTAAAGGGACACTATAGTCACCAGAACCACTACAGCCTAATGTAGTTGTTCTGAAGTCTATATACTGTCCCTGCATGCTTTTTAACGTAAACACTGACTTTTCAGACTAAAGGCAGGGTTTACATTGCTGTCTGGTAACTCCTCTAGGGACAGACACTCTGACAGCCTCTAGAAGTGCTTCCTGGGTCACTGCTGCACAGTGTGCAACAACTACGTTAATGCTCCCCATAGGGATTCATTGATTTAATGTATCTCTATGAGGAGAAGTTGATGCGCAGCATGGCGTTATGGAGTGCATGCGCAATAGTCTCCCAGTGTTTTTCTACGAGGAAGCATTGTATTGGCTGAGATCGTCAAGATTGATGATCTCAGCCATGGAGGTGGGGCCAGCCGCAGTGTCACCAGCACGGTGTGGGAAAATGGTGATTAAAAATACCTTTCCCTGTGATTGGAGGAGGGGGTGGCAGGTTACATAAACATACACTCACTCACTGACAGACACACACTCACTGACAGGCACATGTCACTCACTGACTGACAGACAGACACTCACTCGCTGCCAGACATACATACACAAACAAACACACTCACAGACACACACATACACACACACATTTTCACTGATTTGTCACACACACACACTGCAACACTCACTCACAAATCCCTGCTTTTTTATTTTAAATCCACCCATCCTCCCTACCTTTGGGAGAACTGGAGTGAATCAGTGGGGCTTCTCCCTGCTCTGGGGTCCAGTGGGGCTTCTCTCTGCTCTGCTCCCTAGAGCGCTGTTTAGTGATGCAGGGCCAGAATGACGACATAGTCCGACTCCCGGCATCACTGGAAGGTGCGCGAGGGTGCAGAGCAAGGAGATTATAGCCTCCCTGATACAGCCGCCTGCCTCCCTGATCAAGTCACCCGCCTCCCTGATACATCCGCCCGCCTCACTGATACAGCCGCTCGTCTTCCTTACACAGCTCTTAATGAGCTGATCGTCAGTCTGCCTGCCCACCTCAGCCCTGCGTGAGTCGACTGCCCGTCTACGATTTAAGCCCCATGTCATCTCAGAGGCTGAACAGGCTCACAAATTTCATGGTTGCCATGGCGACCTGGCGCCTGGGATTTGTCGAGCCCTACTTTTTTTTTTTTTTTTTTTTTTATTCTTTATTTTTGTTGTGCTTTTTGTGTACAGGCATCCTGCATTGCCACGACAGCGAATGCAAGTGTTTCAGCATACATAATATAACATGGCAAATACCGTAATTATCGGCGTATAACACGCACTTTTTCCCCCTGAAAATAGGGGGAAAATCGTGGGTGCGTGTTATACGCCGATATCCCATAATTACTTACCTGTCCTGAAGCCTGGGCCGGCTTCACAGCTTGCACCGCGGTACAGGAACTTTAATTTCATGTTCCGGTTTCCGGCGGGACTGAAAGGAAGTGTGCACAATAGTGTGCACCCTTCCTTTCAGTCCCGCCGGAAACCGGAACATGAAATTAAAGTTCCTGTACCGTGCACCCTTCCTTTCAGTCCCGCCGGAAACCGGAACATGAAATTAAAGTTCCTGTACCGCGGTGCAAGCTGTGAAGCCGGCCCACGCTTCAGGACAGGTAAGTAATTATGGGAGGGGAAGTACACTATGGGAGGGGAGGGGGGGGGGAAGTACACTATGGGAGGGGAGGGGAGGGGGAAGTACACTATGGGAGGGGAGGGGAGGGGGGGGAGAATACTATGGGAGGGGAGGGGAGAATGGGAGGGGAGGGGGAGAATACTATGGGAGGGGAGGGGGAGAATACTATGGGAGGGGAGGGGGAAAATACTATGGGAGGGGGAGAATACTATGGGAGGGGAGGGGGGGAGAATACTATGGGAGGGGAGGGGGGGGAGAATACTATGGGAGGGGAGGGGGGGAGAATACTATGGGAGGGGAGGGGGGGAGAATACTATGGGAGGGGAGGGGGGAGAATACTATGGGAGGGGAGGGGGGGAATACTATGGGAGGGGAGGGGGGAGAATACTATGGGAGGGGAGGGGGAGAATACTATGGGAGGGGAGGGGGAGAATACTATGGGAGGGGAGGGGGGGAGAATACTATGGGAGGGGAGGGGGGGAGAATACTATGGGAGGGGAGGGGGGGAGAATACTATGGGAGGGGAGGGGGGGAGAATACTATGGGAGGGGAGGGGGAGAATACTATGGGAGAGGAGGGGGGAGAATACTATGGGAGGGGAGGGGGGGAGAATACTATGGGAGGGGAGGGGGGAGAATACTATGGCAGGGGAGGGGGAGAATACTATGGGAGGGGAGGAGGGAGAATACTATGGGAGGGGAGGGGGGGAGAATACTATGGGAGGGGGGAATACTATGGAAAGGGGGGACACTATGGGATGAGGGGGGAACACTATGGGATGAGGGGGGAATACTATGGGATGAGGGGGGAATACTATGGGATGAGGGGGGGGAATACTATGGGAGGGGTGGAAATTTCCTGGAATTTCTTTCTAAAAATGAGGTGCGTGTTATACGCCGGTGCGTGTTATACGCCGATAAATACGGTACTTTACATGCACCTTTTTTGTATTGATGTGAAGAAACTTTGAAAAAAAAACATAGTTATATATTAGTTAGCATTAGAATAAAACCGGTTAGCTCAATCTAGGCTGAGAGTAGCGCATGGACCAGCTTGTATACCAAAGGTTGTGCGTCTCTAGGCCCTACTTTAACTCACATCTTTGGAGTGCAATTTTGGCTAAGAGCACAGGAGATAAGTCATATATATTCAACAAATAGAATTTTGTAAGAACAAAAATTTTCCTAATACTTATTAATTCCAAAATATTATTATAGAAACATTCCAAGCAAGAGGCCTCTCTGTATTTAATATGACTCCTTAAAATCAGTGAAGTGGTCATGGTGTTTGGAGTGAACTTTAAATCTCTCATGTGTGACATGTCATGATTCCCTTTTATTCCAGAAGTTTGGTCCTTAAGGGGTTAAAACTGTAAATATAGTGTCTGAAAAATGCTATTAAATCACAGGGGGGGAAATTAGATACTAAAATAATTTTATAGTTGTTCATGAAACGGAGTGAAATGAGGAAAACTGACAGAAGAATTTCAAATTTCAGACCAAAATAGTCAAATTCAAAATCTCCCCAACTCAGATTTTTCCATATCAGTTATTTGAGCCTAAATTTTTATATTCCTTTGACAAATCAACAAATCTCACTCTGGACATTTGAATTTTGAATTCTCACTTTCGTAAATATCCCTGTTAGGTTTTTTTTGTTTTGTGTTTTTCTCATTTTGCATCTGCATCATTAGCCTGATGAATTATATATAACAATAGTGCATTCCTATGCATAAACAGACAAAAAAAAAACTGTACAAAATACAACATAATGGAAAAATACTGACATTTTGCAATACTTTAATAAATGTTTGAAGCGTTCAGTGCCCGAGGGCTGAGCATTGCACTAGATTGGTTACCCCTGCTGTAACACATGTAGCACTACTTAAAAGAACCCTGACTGGGGACCAAACACTGCATGCAGCATGACTCTATTAAACACCTTGGGAAGCTATTCCTAAATTGTGCTAGCATAATTACAAACAAATTCATATTCAAACACATGCTTAAAATCAATGTATTAATCATATGAGTATACAACGCAACTTACCATATTAAAGGACAGCTATAACCTTGAAAATAATATTTTTACTACGATAATCCTTTCATCAAGTATTAAAAGTATTATTTTTTATTTATTTTTTTAACAAAGAGTAGGTAACAAAACATTAAAATAGAAAAACTCATCCCTGCCTTTGACAGGATCCCTCAGCCACATACATGCACCTTTGGTCTGCCAGTGTTTGAAAACCGACATTTAGTCTCTATGGTTTTCCTTGCTTCTGTAAGGGGAGTGAAGCTGGGAATACCATAGAGATTAGCTGTCAGTTTTTAAACATGGTCTGATCAAAGGGGCATATATATGGCTGAAGGATCCTGTCATATACTAAATTAGTTTTTCCTAATTTTCTCTATGTATATCAAATTTGTTTTAAAAATATATTTTATTTCAGTATTTCATGAAAGTATTATTATATTAAAAATAGTTTTTAGGTGACTGTTGTCCTTTAAAATTATAGAATTCAGTAGTTTTAAGATAATTTTTAACAAAATATTTGAGTTGACCTGCTCTGTAACTCTGCAATGTATAGAGAAGACATATTGAATTTTCATCAAAACCTTTCTTCCTTAAAGCAGCACTGTCATGGCAGCATCAGTTTATTTTTGTAACCCCACTCCCTACTCCTCTCCACTTATTATCATCCCAGTCACCCCCAAATACCTGGAGCTCCCCCATTTCACCTTTTTTTACTCCCTCATTTTTGCTCCAAATCTATGTCTTCGGCGACGCTATCTTTGTGTTCCTGGATTACTTTTACCGGATCGCCTTCAGCTGCCCACACAAGCTCATGCTGTGAAATTTCTGTACATGCCCACTTGTAGACTTTGGCATTCATTTTTGTCGGAATTTCGGCTACTCGTCCATTAGTCCGAAAGACGAATAAACAGAGAGAAATTCCAAAGACCGAATTGCAAATAGTTTTCTGTTCATTTCGTTTATTACAAGGAGGGAGCTACCGGTTCGTACTTCATGCCATTTTACTCTTAAACCAGTTAATCATTATTTTGATTAAAGACACTTAGTTTTGAAAGAGAGTGTATCACGGCTAATCTAGTTGTTGTGACATTTTTTATCATTTTGAAAGTACTAGCACTTTTTCTCCATTCATAGTAGGCTCCTTTCTGCTGAGCATTAAAGAAGCCATTACAAAAAGTGTCAGCTATGCATTTTTAATACATTTGGGTGTGTTTACCTTTCCTCTCTCAGTAATATTCACGTTTTAACGCACTTTTGCTTTGCAGAAAAAAAATATCCAGGAAATTTCTATTCGATTACCACTTGTGACTGCAAAGAAATTAGAAATGACTAATTTGCTAAAAAATTTGTGTCCCACTTGCATGGACATATCTTGTACTGTCTAGTTGGGGAGTTACACACCAGTGATGGGAAATTCCTGAATTGTAGATGCTTGTGGGTTATATTTATCATGGTGCTCAGTCTCTGTGGGGGAATTTAAGCAACTGCTTACAAATAAATTCTAGCAGTGATTAACCAATTAATTATTTATGCATCATATAGATTATGCAAATAATACAGTTATTCCCTGTGAATGTCCTTCTTCAGGTTTTATTAGGCATCTGCAACTCCTCCGCTCCAGCCACTATATTCTAAGAGCAGGAACTGACTTAGATGTGTCAACCAATCCGTGGACCTCATTGTTTTTAATGGAACACTCCCACCTTCATAACAATGGTTTAACCTTGAAGTTGGGGCTCTGGCACCCAATACCACTGCCCCCAGCTTCCTTCCTCTCTGAAGAAGTATGTGTAGTGACATGCTGATAATGTCAGCTGATACGCTCGACCTATCACCAGCCAACTAGCTAAACCCTCCTCTTACTGCAGGAGCAGAGAGGAAGGAAGCTGGGAGGACAGCGATGTTGTGCTGGTGTCCAAACTTCTAGGTCGAAACGTTGCAAAACTTTTTAACCTCTGAAGGAGCTGAAGTTGTTATGGGGGTGGGAGTGTTCCGTTAATATGTGAGCAAGATTTATGTGTATACTATAAATGTGATAAGTGTCATTCTTATATCTATTGCAGCACACACAAGAGATTCAGTCCAATCTGATTACTATTTGCATACAAATCTTGAAGAGGTTATAGAGGTGGTCCCTCCACACATCTCTTCTTCTCCTTTCTGCTTTCTGAGAAGGAGCCAGGGATATAGCTGTGTATATAGCTTAATTCATAAAAAACATGAATGGAACTTCAGCATGGATTGCAGTTATTTTTATATGGTCTGATGGATTGAACATCTGCTGAACTACATATCCCATGAACATCTGCTGAGCATGGGTTCATTGAAAAACTCAGCATTGCCGATACAAGTAAAAGGGAGGTTAGGATTGGCTGAGAGGAGGTGCCAATACCTGGACTGAGCTCACTGTACATAATTAAAATGAAGCTGCCGTGTGGCTTCCTTTAACTTCTGCAACTGCAATTAATTGCTATTTTTTTCAACAAATGAAATGCTAGCCGTGTCAGGATTATGAATGTACATGCCGCCTGCCATTTCAAATAATCAGCAGACATCCGTCTGATCTTTAACCCTCTTCCTGTCATTTTCCAATAAACAGGAGTTATAAACTAAGAGGGCATAATGGGAAGATTGATTTGTGAATGTCCATGGGTACTTTAAAAAAGATAGTATATTACAGAATGGAACGTAGATACCTAGAATAGCTTTTATGGGTATAGAAAAGGCTATTACAAGAAAATAAATTATTACTTCTTGAGTGATGAGGGGTTAATCACCAAGTTCTCACTTGCCACTAGCCACTGGAGAGTAAAAATGTAGTCCTGGCGAGTAGAAATTCATCCCTGGCGAGTGTGCCATGGACCCTCTAGGCTTGCTGTAGCAAATAACTTTTAAGACCTGACCAGTAGTATAGGACTTGCAATTTGAATCATATCAGTGTAAGCTGTTGCAAAGGCCACTTGCCATCACTAATGATTTATAGATAAAACAAAATTTCTCTCTATAACAAAACTTATATGGAATATAAAGGAATTCTTGCCCTGTAGTTTTCCATATACAACCATGTACATTCTATGCCGGCCGCCACATTTCTAAGGCTGTATTTATTGACCATTCACATGCAACACCAAATTACAAAACAGTAATTTCTCATATAAAAAAAAGGCTTCAATGTCATATAATGTATTATAACACGCGTCAGTAATGTTTTAAAATCGTTCAGTGCTTTGCAATAAATGGAACACTCATCTAGCAATGAAATGGTTAATAGGGGAGACCTGATGAGTAACGAAAAACATGGCAGCCACAACTTAACCATTTCTCGACTGTGCAGAGCTGGTCTATTAAGTTACAATTCAGTGCAAATTATTTGAAAGACAATAATTCATTATTTTTCAGGATTACCAGAGATCAAGAACAATACGTTCTAATTACAGTACTTATAATCAAGGCTAATTATTAGTATTACTACACGGTATTGCTAGAATAAATCCTGTACTCACAAAGCAACTGCTTAAATTTCCTTGATACGATTTACTGTTACAGTGGTTTAATATTCATAACGCCAATAAAATTACCCCTCCACAACAATACCCATTCATTTGGCCCACCAGGAGTCAAATGTTCATTTCGCAGACATATGGGAAAAATTAATGACATATTTGAACCTTCTCCACCCTGTTTGTGTCAAATGTTGCAAATTAGAAATGTCTGCAAACAGCAAAGGGATAGTTAAAAAAAAAAAACAGGCGTCTGGTGTAGTTTTGGTCCGGAGTACCTCAATGTAATTAATATTTCATGGGGAGGCCTGAATTCTGCCAGAGAAGTGTTCCTAAGTGATGTACTGACACATTTAGGGGTCACCACACAGTCTAAAACCGCTAGTGTGAGATGAGATCAAGGAAATTCTGCCATGGTATACACTCCTGAAATGGAAAAGGCATACAATGCTTAGGAATAACAATATAGGATGCTCAAAGGCTAGATAAAAAAAGATGGTAAAAAAGCAATTCGTTCTTCAAGGCACTGGTAGCTATAAAGATGCATGCAGACCTCTGTAAGGATAGAAGATGCATATGGACCTAAATTAGATGAGATGATGCAAATAAGATATGCATATGCATCTCTAGAATGGGATTGGGCAACTTGAATAATGTGTATCATAATGGTTGAGTAAAACAATATATATATTACATACCTGTATAATATACAGGCATAAATGTCAGTCAGTATTTGACAGTAAGATATAAGCTATTACTTAGGATGTGTCTTTGGCACGTATATGCCCAGTGGGACTAAAATGAAATAAAATGCTCACCACACTTGGAAGATATACAGAGGGGGGAGTGAAGAGGGGTAATTAATAATGCTAATTAACGAGATTTGGAGCTATTAATGGCCTGTGCTAATTGTTGGGGTATTTAGATGCTAACAATATCAATCACAAGGAAATTAGGGAGATGCACCCACAGAGAACCCAGTCTTGTGCAGCCCCTGGGGCATTTTAAAGTCTGTCTAGCCTAGCAATGCCATGCAATGCAGCATTGCACCCCCACCCAGGGGCACTTTCAGCTCTCGCCCCTAGCCACAGGCACCTAATGGTTTTCATTTGCACCAGTCGGGGGCATCTGGTGTGTTATTTCCCTCCCAATCAACCCTATACTTGTATAATCTCTGTTGCCCCCCTAGAGGGTATATGGGCATCTAGCGGGTGCTCAACATGCCCGTTCCCCCGGTTAGTGGCCAGCACCTACCTTCCGCTGCCCACGGGTTAAGCTGCAGCCCGATCCCCAGGAAGAGAAGCGTGCAGACGGCCGGAGCTCTGCGCACACCTCGATCCATGTCCCCAGCCCTGGAGTTCCGGGGACAAGAGGACGGCATCCCGGGCCGGCCTGCACACCGAGCCGCCGCTGCAGCAGCTCCCCCTCTATCCGGTGCCTCGGGTCCCCGGGGGGAGAGCGGGAGACACCTAGCGGCCATCTGGGAGAAGTGAACAGAGAGAACGAGACAAAGCACAAGCTGGGGGGGGGGTATGGCTCCCCCAATTCTATATTACTTATACTAATAGTGCTCGTAACATTTTTGGTGTTTTAACTAAGGCTAGGTTATTATTATTTTTTAAATGTTTGATTATATCTATTCAAGCTCTAATTGTCGTCCTGGTAATTAATCCTTGTCATTCCAGTTCCTGATTTTACATGCTATAGGGGTGACATATTGTTGTCATAGCATTGGAACCTAAATCCATCCTCTAAACACTATTCTACACATTCTCTCTTACATTCCAGGGCATTCAGGATAAAACCACAGGGGTGGGAGTTTAAAAGATTAACACTTTTTGAAGAAGTAATTCATCCGTTGGTACCCATTTTGCTCTAGCTATTTGTCCCTGTTGCACACAATCATGTAAGGATGTGTATAAACCACTGCCATTATTTTTTTTCTTTATTGTTTCTCTTGATAAGGTTGTTTTTTGTTGTTTTTTTTTTTTGTTACTTTCTAATAATTGTATTATGTTGTTAAATTTTGAGAATTTAAATTGAATTGGATACTTTTTCATTAGTTTACGCATCCAGGGATTTTTGATTTTTTTTTTTTTGTTGTTTGTTTTTTTAAGGTGAAGGCTTTAACACCAATAGTCACTTATTTGTATTCATCAAGGATATTGTGTTTCTTAAAAAAAAATTGACATGGGAATAGACAACCCACAAAATATTAAATTTTTACTCCAGTGGTAACCGAAGTGCTAATTGTGGGAGATTTAACATTTATTCAAAATAAATGTCACATTCAAGGCCAAAGTAACTAAACTGGAAATATTGTAATGCCTCGTTTCCACTGAGCGGATCGGATCGGTTCGGTTCAGTTCGGTACGGTTCGCTATTTTGGGTGTTTCCATTATGAAAGTGGTCCATACAAGCGAACCGTACCAATCCATTCAAGGTCCTGCTTCAGATGTAGGGCCATAGAAAATGGAACGGTTCGGTTAGGGCGGAACTACTATACAATCCATTGATTGGTGGACAGGAAGAGCATTTTTTCTAAACCCTGCATGGCCCTGAAGGTCTGACTTGCAGTGGAAACGCTCACCAGAATGGGCTGGTCCATTCTAAACCTTCCAAACTGTACCAACCCGAACCGATCCGCTCAGTGGAAACGAGGCATAAGTGAGCTATGTTTTTGATACCGGAGAAACTGACGGAAGCCAAGCACAGAGAGATGGACACAGGTTTCTTCAGGAAGGAAGAGATTCTTTATTCGGTTCACCGATCGGGACTCAGAGGGACTAATGTCACCAAAATACAACAAGTTCTGAGCCCCGGACAATAGTGCAGGCTCCTTATATAGGCACATAACTCCTCCCATATTAAGCTCCACCCGCACATTCTCTTGACCAATCAATACAAATAAGAATTAACTTCCTGCTTGACCGCATGGCCTGTCCAGCACAATGGAGGAGGGGAATACTACATCCTCTATTCTTGCACATGCTCCGTACACTACTGATCGTATCTTGCCACGTGCAACTAACTGATCGATACGTCAGCATATGCACGTACACATGCCACGTGGTAATCTCGGCCTACTAAATTTATTTTTACCGAGATTCCACCACATTTCCCCCTTTGATGCCTCTTGATACTCACAATTACTTGAGGCATCACTTAACCTTGGTTTGCATACACCGCAAGTTACCATGAACCAGACCAGACTTATCCATGATGTGAATCTTCAATACTCATCTTCCTGCATTGGTTCTCCCTGATCTAGAGCCTTATATTTATAAATTGCCATTATCTGTGCAGCAGCCTTCCTCTCTGCTATATTTTCTATCAGGCTTTGCACAGACCTAACTACTAAGGGTATAAGACATGGCAGGAGTAGACACAACATTAAAATCAGTAGGACTCCACCTACCAATGCCTTAAGCCCTCCAAACTGCTCATACCAGCTACCAAACCAACTACTTGGATAATACCCTTTCCATACCTGAGTAGGCACATGCGCTAGTTTAACCATATGGCTAGTAAGCTCAGCTATTGCTTGCCCTTCGTCATCTATTTGAAGACAGCAATTGCTCAGGTTAAACTTCCCACATACACCTCCCTCTACTGCCAATAGGTAATCCAAGGCTAATCTGTTTTGGTATACTGCTGTCCTCATCCTGGTATTGTGCTTCGCTAGAAGATTGAGCGCTTGTGAGGTCTCATTAGTAATAATCTCAACCACTGCCTGTAATCTTATAATACGGTTGAGCATATAAATTGGGGTTCTATAACCAAAGGTACCATCCTCTGCCCACGTGGCTGGCCCATAGTAATCTATAATACGCTGGGGAGGCCATTCATCATCTTCCCAGGCGCCTATCTCTATGGGTCCCCTTTTCTTCCTATGATTCACATCATAGACTTTAACACCTAAAGTCTCACCTGTTTCGATAGGTAACAAGAAGAAGGATGGTTTGAGCATACCTAACACACATGCCCCTTCCCAGTCCTGTGGCAACTCCGAATAGGCTTTCTTACCACAGATCCAGTACAAATTTGCTGGGGCTCTCCAATTAGATGTGATGGATAGATCAAACCACACATCCTTTAAATTGGCGTATCTTGCAAACGGGTTAGATGGTTCTGAGACATTTGAAGCCGACCACCAAGTTGTATTCTTTGTATCATCATCATAAGCTTTTTGCCCTAGACAAGTTAATTCTCCTACAGAAGTATTATACATCATTCCTTTCCTCGCTATGCAAACATAACCTATGATGGAGGTCTTTAATCTCTACTCAGATTTACCTCTAACACTCATATGATAATCGGCTTGTGAAGATATTAATTGGTCAACTGCCTCAGAACCGGACATTACCTCCTTTGCTTCCCAAGGCCATTGGTCTCCCATGTTAGTACCTCCACACACATAGCAGTTGGTAACATTAAGACTACCGGCAATACTTTCAGCTAAATCAATGAACAGGTTTTTAGCATTATGGGGAATCTTATTATCTATACTCATTTCCTCATAGAAGGAATGGTATACCTGATGAGTCTGGGAGGTTACCGTATCAGTCTCTATCCCTATAAACAATACTGTCCCAGGGTCTAAACCCGTCCCATATATTTGAAACCCAAATAAATTACCATATTTATCTAAGAACTTGTCGGGGTTATTTATAAGTATATGGACTGGATTGCATTCCATAGACTTACAGTATGGATTGGTAGGCAACTTAGTCACAATCATATCCTTGTCTGCTGTCTGTCCCCAAGTTGCCCACCCCACACAAGACCAATATGGGCAAAAGTTATAATCTCTATTTGGGCATCTAGGACTCACATACTTATTTTTACTACTGGGACAAATATATTTATCGTTAGACCCATACGTTCTCTCCCATCTAAGATCCCCACATACATTCCACGGCTTTCTACCACTTGATATCGCTTTACACGCATCAAATAGCAGAACACCTGAAGAATATACGGATTCTAATACCGTTTTGTTAATTAGGGTCCCCTGAAGATCTCCATTCCTGAGAGTCAACCAAATTGTACGGGGTTGATACTCTGGACTGAAGCACTTAGGTTCTCCTACTCCTAAATGGCACACACTATATTCTATATTTAAGTATCTACATCTTGATACATCTCCTTTACACTCGTATTGCGAATGCCAAATTAGGGTCTGGGAAATATGGTTACCTGTTCTTGTAGTCTTAATGCATACCTCACAGCTAGGGGTGTCGGTACCTCTACCTTCCTGAATATAAAAATACACATATAAAAACATTATTAGAAACACATCTTTCGTCGTCATCCTCAGTCTTCGTCCGTGCGATGGCACCTCAGCTTCCAGGATGTAAGGGCTGCAGGGAATGGAGTTCTGCTCGTCTTCACAGGGGTCTCTTCGAGACTTTTCCTGACTTATACACTACACGTCGGTGAGCGGACAGGCTTTATTATGGCCTTCTCACTCACTTACCAATCTCTGAAACAATAAAATTTGTAATCCACAAGGTTCCTCGTCACTCCGACTGAGTCGTGCGCTTTAACCGGATCTTGCAGGGATTCTCTGGATCTGCTGTAGCTTGCCAAGAATCGACTGCTGCTGGTTTAACCCTGGAGTGATGTATCCACGGAGTCACTTCGGCCACTTTTATCGCTGTAGGGGTAGACAAAAGAACAACATAAGGACCTCTCCACTTGGGCCCTAACGGTACATTATTCCACTCTTTAACCCACACTTGGTCTCCTGGGTGGTAACTATGAACTGGGGGATAAATATTCACAGGTAATCTATCTTGTACCCATTTCTGTACCTCCTCCATAGTCTTACCCAACTCTACAACCTGCTGCCGGGTAATTCCTTCTCCCAACTGACTCAAATACCCCCTTAAGTTAGCAAGTACGGGAGGTGGTCGCCCATACATGATTTCAAAAGGAGAGAGGCCCATCCTTCTGGTAGGTGTACTGCGGATTCGCAATAGAGCTATGGGCAAGAGAACGTTCCACTTAAGTTGGGTTTCCTGACACATTTTAGCCAACTGGTTCTTAATAGTTCTATTCATTCTCTCTACCTTACCAGAACTCTGGGGTCTATATGCCGTATGAAGCCTCCACTTTATACCAAGCATATGAGTCAGTTGTTGTAGGCACTGATGAACAAAAGCTGGACCATTGTCCGATCCTATAGAGCAGGGTAGTCCATATCGGGGTATTATTTCTCGTAGCAGGAATCTCACAACTTCTCCTGCTTTCTCTGTACGAGTAGGACATGCTTCTACCCAGCCGGAATAGGTGCACACAACTACCAGTAGGTAGCGATGTCCACCAGATTTAGGCATTACTGTTTAGTCAATTTGTAGATCGGACATGGGGAGTCCCCCCATAAACTGGACTCCTGGTGGCTTTACTGGTCCTTGCCTTGCATTATTTTTAGCATAGGTATGTAGAAATGTTTTCTGAGAGATTCTTCTGTACTCTCTCCCCCAGAATGTGTCCCGTTGTGATAGTTTTGGACAATTTCTACCGCTAGTGATGCTGGAATTACTATTCTTCCATCTTCTAACTGATACCATTTGTTCTCCAAATACTTTCCAGGTTCAGTCTTTAACCACTCCTCTTCTTGAGCTGTATAAACTGGAGTCCATTGAGACAGTGGAGTTGGTATAAGAGCAGCTATATGCTCCACATATTCCTGTCTTCCTGATTCAGCGACACGCTTAGCTGCACTATTTGCCATCTGATTTCCTTCGGTTACATCACCATCTCCTCTCAGATGCGCTCGACAATGTATAATACCGACTTCTTTCGGCTCCCACACTGCTTCCAATAGTTGTAGGATTTCAGCTGCGTACTTGATTTATTTGCCTTCTGAATTCAATAGTCCTCTTTCTTTATACAAAGCTCTGTGGGCATGAGTGGTTAAAAACGCATACTTGGAGTCCGTGTAGATGTTCACTCTTAAACCTTCAGCCAATTGTAACGCTCGTGTCAGTGCTATCAATTCTGCCTTTTGTGCTGATGTTCCTTTTGCCAGTGGCCGAGCTTCTATCACCTTGTCTATCGTTGTTACTGCATATCCTGCATAGCGGATCCCTTCTTTCACATAACTACTGCCGTCGGTGTAATATTGAACATCGGGGTTCTGGATGGGAAAATCACGAAGATCTGGTCTACTTGAAAACACTTCATCCATCACTTCCAAACAATCATGTTGACTTTCAGTAGGTTGTGGCAAAAGGGTAGCTGGATTTAAGGTATTTACAGTCTCTAAATGCACTCTTGGGTTTTCACACAACATTGCTTGATACTTGGTCATACGGCTGTTACTAAACCAATGATTTCCTTTGTAATCCAACAACGTCTGTACTGCATGTGGAACTCGTACATAAAGTTCTTGACCCAGAGTGAGTTTATCAGCTTCAGCTACTAGCAGGGCGGCTGCAGCTACGGCTCTTAGACAAGGTGGAAGTCCGCTGGCCACTGCATCCAGTTGCTTAGACATGTAGGCAACAGGTCTTTGCCATGATCCCAAGTACTGTGTCAATACTCCCACAGCCATTCTTCTTTGTTCATGTACATACAGGTAGAATGGTCGTGTGTGATCAGGTAGACCTAATGCTGGGGCACTCATCAAAGCCTTCTTCACATCTTCAAATGCCGTTTGCTGTTCTTGAGTCCATAAGAAGGGGTCGTGCTCTGTACCTTTGATAGCTGCATACAGAGGTTTTGCCAGTATCGCGTAGCTGGGAATCCATATCCTACAGAAGCCTGCTGCCCCCAAGAATTCTCGCACTTGTCTTCTATTCTTGGGTATCGGTATTTGGCACACAGCTTCTTTTCTCTCTGGCCCCATAATTCTTTGACCTTCAGAGATATGGAATCCCAGATATTTGACAGTTGGCAAACACAACTGAGCCTTCTTTCTAGACACCTTGTATCCTGCCTTCCAGAGAATGTGTAGTAGATCGTGCGTTGCTTGCTGACATATTTCCTTTGTAACTGCTGCTATCAACAAGTCATCTACATATTGTAACAATACACACTCTCCTGGGATGGACTCGAAATCCAGTAGATCTTGACTTAGAGCTGAACCAAATAGGGTAGGTGAATTTTTAAACCCTTGGGGCAGTCTTGTCCAGGTCATTTGGCGTTTTGAGCCCGTCACAGCGTTTTCCCATTGGAAAGCGAAGATACATTGGCTTTCTGCGGCAATTCGGAGGCAAAAGAAGGCATCTTTGAGGTCTAAGACTGTAAAATAAGTAGCCCCGCCCGGAATTAAAGCAAGCAGGTTATACGGATTGGGCACAACTGGATGTATACTAACAACCGCATCATTGACTGCTCTCAAGTCCTGCACAGGTCGATACTCATCTGTACCGGGCTTTTGAACAGGCAGCAATGGGGTGTTCCAGGGGGAAGTACAGAATTTTAGGATACCATACCGTATGAACTTATCCAGATAAGATTGAATGTTCTTCTTAGCCTTCTGCGGGATGTGATATTGCCGTAGGCTCACTGGATAAACCCCAAGTTTTAGTTCGATTTTAATAGGTGGAATATTGCGGGCCAGTCCTGGTGGGTTGTTCTCTGCCCAAACTCCTGGTATGTTGAATAAGGATTCATCACTCCTAGGGTTTTGGCTAGTCAACGCTGTATAAAGTCGCCACTCTTCTTCCTTTGGTACGGATAATGTCATAATACCTGAAGGTCCATTAAACTTTAAGGATGTTGTTCCATTTGGTAGGAACGTAATCTGCGCTTGTAATTTGGATAGCATATCACGTCCGAGCAATTGGACTGGACATTCAGGCATGTAAAGGAATTGATGTTTTACTACGTGGCCTCCCAATGTACAGAGTCGACTTTTAAGAACCGGTTTTGCAGCACTTCTTCCAGTTGCTCCTATTACAGTAATAGTTCTTCCAGATGGAGGAGCAACTAGGTTAGTCACCACCGAATGTTCAGCACCAGTGTCGATCATGAACGCACTCCTTTTTCCCCCTATTGATACATCGACCATAGGCTCCGCTCGACCAAGGGGGATGGAGCCCGGTCGGTATCAATAGTCCTCCATGACCGTGTCAGCCAATCCTACAAAGTCCCTACCTTCTCTATCGCGGGACCTTTGCGCTGCTGGATAGTACCTGTCTTCTCTTACACTTCCTCTGTTCCCATTACTTCCTCTATTACCATTGCTCCCTCCGGGGCCTCCTCTACCTCTCGCTCTGCCTCTAAAGTTTCCATAACCTGCCCTGGGTGGATCTCTCTCGTACTGCTCTCTTTGCGGACACTCGCTTCTCCAATGCCCTTCTTCCCTGCAATACGCGCACTGATTCCTACTCAAGGGCTCCCTATTCCACCTACTATCGCCTCTATCTGGGCCCCGTCTATCCACGCCTGCGATCGCTACCGCTAGCATATCAGCCTTTTTACGCATCTTGCGCTCTCCCTCTTTCTTACTTTCTGACTCCCTATTCATGTACACCTTATTTGCTACCTCCATTAGTTGGGTGATGGACATTCCTGCAAACCCTTCTAACTTTTGTAGCTTGCGCTTGATATCTTCGTAAGCTTGGCTGACAAAGGCGGAGTTTACCATTAGGGAATTATCAGCGTCTTCCGGATTAAAGGGGGTATACAAGCGGTATGCCTCCAATAATCGGTCATAAAAGACACTGGGCGCTTCATCACTTTTCTGAATCACCTCAACTGTCTTCGACATATTAATGGCTTTCTTCCCTCCGGCTTTCATGCCAGCAATTATAGCGTCTCTATAGGCTTTTAGTTGAACCATATCTGCGCCATTAACATTCCAGTCGGGATCAATGTTAGGATAATGTGTTGCGGCCCATGCTGCTGGATTGGCTTGATTTAAAGCACAGGCTTCATCCTCTAGCGCTTTAATGGCCGCTT
Source organism: Pelobates fuscus (assembly GCF_036172605.1). Lineage (NCBI taxonomy): Eukaryota > Metazoa > Chordata > Amphibia > Anura > Pelobatidae > Pelobates > Pelobates fuscus. The sequence goes on from NC_086319.1 coordinate 164,408,497, forward strand.
GGTTAATCCTAGTCCTTTCCTCATTATTGAACAATGTCATTAATAACTGCTGGCAATCAGCCCATGTCGGATTATGTGTTTGAACTATCGAGGTGAACAGATCGGTCATAGCTTGTGGTTTCTCAGTGTACGAGGAATTGTGGGTCTTCCAATTCAAGAGATCGGTAGTCGTGAACGGGACATATACGAAGACTGGGTCAGCATATACCATTTGACCTGCGGCATCGAGATAGGCTGACCCAGGATTCAGACGAAGAGGCATCTGGTAATGTTTGGGTCGTTGGGTACCGGTCAGTTGTCGGGTTAGTATAGGGCTATGTGGAGGGGCGTCGGTTAGAGGTTCCGGTCGGGGGGTGGTAAGGCATGAGGATGTGGAAGCTTGATTTTGGGGAAGGTCGGTGAATAGAATAATCCGAGCCGAGCTAGAAGAAGCTTGACCGGAAGTTTGAAGTGGCGCCAAATCAGGATATTCGGATCTAACGGGGGTTGGTTCCGGAAGGGAAGGTTTAGTACGACGGGGGATTCTGCACTGGAGGAGGAAGCGGAAGTGGATGGGGGCAATGGGGGAAGGGGTGTAGAACTTCCTGTACTCGTATCACTTCCTTCTAAAGGGAAGTAAGGGGGCGGCAAAGGGATCTCGGACTCAGGGGGCGTGTCCAAAATGGGCCTAACCATAGTCCTAGTGGACAAACAAGTCCTGGCCACCATGAGGCGACATTGCTCCTCGTGGCATATCCGAATCCATCTTGGCGAGTCGTTTACGGCCTGTCTCCAACAATCAATATATGGAAACTGTCCGTAAAGTTCAGGCCTACCTGATACAGCCACGTGTACACGCTGTACCAGAGTTGGATCCAAACTGCCACGTGGCGGCCATGCCGCAACCAAAGTAGGCCACTCCCTAGTGCACAAAGTGACCAAACGTACAGGGGACATTTTAACCCCAAAATCACATGTTGTAAATCCCTTTTTAAAATTCTTTACCATACAACCTAAGGGATCCAAAATCGTCGACTCCGACGCGCCCATACTTATCAATGGAGCGTCGTTGACAACGAATACTATGCACACGTTCTATTCAACAGTCACACCCGTTTCTTCCGGCAACAGCACCACGTGGTACAGTTACCAAGTGAAACGTACACAATAACACAATAAACACTCAGGGAATTCCCGTACACACACAGCTGTTACACCAGTCACTAAATAATCAATATTATGCCCTTTGGCGAAACTATACAGTCACCCACGCTATAATTCTCTATATATGAATTACCCGTCTATAACACACCCCAGTAACATCGTCTTTTACAAATAGCGGTTACAGTACGGTTAGCATAGGTCAAAGCACAATTTAAGGTCACAATACAATTATTAGTGGTTATGGTGTTAAACATGCAATAGACGACAATGATTAGTACTTATATACAGTGTCAGTAAATATACAGGGTTATGGTACCGTGCACTATGATACAGCAACACACTATTAACACTCTCACTAGACGGCTGAGCTCGCACTATCTAACAAGATATACACTTTACTAACAATCTTTAACACATATACAATCCCAACTAAACTATTGGCCAGTACCTTGATGGACTACCTAAAACTATCTACATCCGTTTTGGTTAGCCACACTGCCCAAGCACCACATATAGCGAACTAGAGGGCGGAATTTACAACAGAACCCTTTTAGTCTTTCTACTCTATCAATAGTCTAGTTGGTTCCAAATTTACACGCCTTCCCACTTAGCCAAGATAGGTTGAGATCTAGCAAACGATAATGTACATCAGAGTCTGCTTAGTCTCCCGGTCCCTCCGACCTAGCGAACTAATTGTACACCCTAGAACGCTAGTCTAGACAAGACACCGGTGTCCGGCTAGGGCTATTTACACCAGAACCCCGCCTGACTCCAAACCAAATCAAACGGTCTTACTAAAGAGCGTTCAATTGAGCGGTGCGCCTTCAGTCCTTCCCTCCGACAGAGGGGGCAGATTCCATACACAGATTTAAACCCCTTATGGGCCTACCGCACAATCGGTATACCCCTAGTGGGTCCGCCGTCTAAAACAGCAGTCGTCTTACCTCCTCGTTCCTGAACCTGAGTTCACACTCATCGACGGGGACACCCCAGCACTTCTTACGTAGAGGCCGATGATCTCCTGGACAACAGACCAGTGGCGCCGAGACGAAGGGAGGTCCACGCAGAAGTTCAGGGGTGCAGCCGTAGAGAACGTGGGCAAAGATAGACCGTCTCACGCCTCTGCCTCTCAGCTACCGTTGAACGATGAGCTTCCCGGCCAATGCACCAAATGATACCGGAGAAACTGACGGAAGCCAAACACAGAGAGATGGACACAGGTTTCTTCAGGAAGGAAGAGATTCTTTATTCGGTTCACCGATCGGGACTCAGAGGGACTAATGTCACCAAAATACAACAAGTTCTGAGCCCCGGACAATAGTGCAGGCTCCTTATATAGGCACATAACTCCTCCCATATTAAGCTCCACCCGCACATTCTCTTGACCAATCAATACAAAAAAGAATTAACTTCCTGCTTGACCGCATGGCCTGTCCAGCACAATGGAGGAGGGGAATACTACATCCTGTATTCTTGCACATGCTCCGTACACTACTGATCGTATCTTGCCACGTGCAACTAACTGATCGATACGTCAGCATATGCACGTACACATGCCACGTGGTAATCTCGGCCTACTAAATTTATTTTTACCGAGATTCCACCACATTCTCAGTACAACTATTATGGCCTAAATTTAAAAATTCACTTGAGATTCACCCTAATTCACAATTTATTGAATAACCCTACAAAAAAAGCATTCAGCTGTTATGATTCCAATCTGTAACCAGATAATAGGGGAACCCAAAATAACACGAAACTTGTGTGTGTGTGTGTATATATATATATATATATATATGTATATATATATTTGTGGTCGTGGCCATATAGCCGTATATGAGATCATAACATATAATAACATAAATACCAATTAGTTGGAACTAGTCGGTTGTGGTGTGCCGAAACTGACAAAGCAGTAGGCCTGTAAAAAGTGGGCCCACCTTAGAGGGTGTTTGTAATAGAGGGAGTGGCGGGTGGGGTGACTCGCCAGACCATCGACGGTAATGTGAGAGTGGATTGGTAGCCCTTTTATAGGGAAACCAAGCCCCTCCCACAACTACAGGCCAAGCCTTTATATTTGTGGTCGTGGCCATATAGCCGTATATGAGATCATAACATATAATAACATAAATACCAATTAGTTGGAACTAGTCGGTTGTGGTGTGCCGAAACCGACAGAGCAGTAGGCCTGTAAAAAGTGGGCAAAAATAAATACCATAAGACATAATACGTTGACCAAACTTTATTTAGATAAGTCACAAAAAGCTAGTCTTAATTGGGTATATAGAGAGTATAAGCGGAAGATTTCCAGCGTCCCATTGTTTTGATGATGTGCGGAGGTATGTGGTTAGCAGAGGCTGTGGATGCTGCCCCGATTCGAAAAGAATGACCTGAAAATTGACTAGGGTTCAAGCCAAGTCTAGTCAACAGCAATCTTACATAGAGCATAAACCTTGCTGTAGTTAGAACGTTACCGTGTAGTTCTAGCAAAGGTTGTAATGGTTGTTTGTGGAGTGATTGCAGATAATTGTCAACATTTTGTACTGGGCACCATTTGTTATGAGTAGGGTACAAAGGGATCGTAACGGTATGACCCATGGTGCTGGTTTTTGAGTGTTTGAGTATGAGTAGGTAATGGTCGTTATGAAATATACTTTGGCCATGCTGTAGGGCAACAATGGTGAACCAATGGCTGGCATGCTTGCCAGTTACAAAGGGCTCACAGAGGTCTCCTGCCTGGCACGCAAACCTAAGGCTTACCATGTCACCGTCTACCCATTTGCCGCTGTTGAAGTGTATGCAGCTGTCATCCAATAGGGTGATTGTCAGGTTCCATTGCCCACAACGTGATCTCTCAAGTGACTTCAATGACATTTTTCCCTTTCATATTATGTCCTGCGTCAGCTTCTGGGTACATACAAGGGAAGTAGTACAGTGTTTATGAGGTGTTGTATATTTGGGCCATATCAGTTTAAATTCTTGGGAATTTTGCCCTTTTTGTACAGACCCTCATTTTCAAAGTTCTCTAACTCAAAGTGTTTAGATAATTAATTCTCTTTTTCATTGACCCAATGACAATGAGGCTCCATACCAGGTGAGAACACTGGTTTTAATTTTAGGAATTGCATTTTTAGAGATTCCTCAAATCGAAACATAACTGACAATGAATGCATTTGAAAAGCTTTAAACTGCTGGTAAACATTTCCTGTACCAATTACTGCTTATGGTTGAATGTATACCCCCATGTTATTAACCAGCATTATCTAGGTTGTCTTAGCTCATCAGGATACTACCGGTATCAGTTCCAAACTGTTCCTCATATCCTGGAATAGAACTCTTCAGCTTCTACACCGCATGTCACAGGCTATCTCAGTTGGCTATTGGTATTAGTAGAGGTTAGGACTACAAAATACTGATCTCGACGCCCTAGAGCAGCGTTTCCCAATTGGTGTTCCGCTTTGCCCTCAGTCAGTGTAGAAAGAGCTGGGATCCCAGACCAGGCACTAAAAGGCATATGACCTTTCCTCTCCTCACGGTGTCTGCAGGGAGACTTGACTCTCCTATCGTCTAACCCAGCATTTTCCAATCGGGGTTCCGCCAAAAGTTAAAAAACTAAAATGTCTGTGGGCGGCGAGGGAGTAGTGAGCAATGATCTTCCTGCTCAGCTCCCTCGCGTGCACACCAGTGATGCTGGAGCCAGAATATGATGTAATTCCAGCTCCGGCATCACTAAGAGGCTCACAAGGGAGCTGAGCAGGGAGATCACTGCTCACTCGCCACCCGCATGCCAGCTGCTGAGCAGCCCCACTGGACTCCAGGGCCTGCATGCTCAGCACGCCAGCTGCTCAGCAGCCCCACTGGGACCTAGGGACTCCATGCCAGTACTCCTAAAGGTAGGGAGGCTGGGTGGAGTAAAATGTAAAAGAAAAAAAAATTGTATGTGTGTCTGTTAGGGAGTTTGTATGTGTTTGTGTGTCTGTCAAAGAGTATATGTGTGTTTGTAAGTAAGAGTGAATGTGTATGAGAGTGTATGTGTTTGTCAGTGAGAATGTATCTGTTCTTGTCAGTGAGAGTGTATTTGGGGTTTGTATGTGTGTCTGTCAAAGAGTATGTGTGTTTGTCAGTGAGAGTATATGTGTCAGAGTGTGTTAGTGTGTGTATCTGTGTGTCAAGGGTTGTGTATATCTAAGTGTGTGTGTATGTGCCAGTGTGTAACAGTGTGTGTGTATGTGCCAGTGTGTATCAGTGTGTTTGTATGTGCCTGTGTGTATGTGTGTGTGTATGTCAGTGTGTGTGTATCTGCCAGTGTGTATCTGTGGGTGCAAGATATACACACCTTGACACACACTGGCACATACAAAAAGCGGCACATTTTTAAAAAAAATGTCCGGGTGGTGTAGGGGTTCCATGATGTTGCTACACTATGTTAACGGTTTCCACGGGAAAAATGAATTGGGAACCTCTGCCCTAGAGGCAACCTAGTTTTCCTACAGCAGGAGTAGGCTGTAAGCACTCGAGATGTGGACTATATGTTCCCTGTTGCTTTGCCAGCATTATGGCTTAAAGAGCATTATGGGATAAGTAGTTCACAACATTTGGAGTGCCAAAGGTTGCCTACCCCTGTCCTACATTATAGGACACCTTGAAAAAAACACACAAAAAAACCCCCAAAACTTCCAAAATCCCTGGATGCATAAACTAATGAAAACGTGTCCAATTAAATTTAGCTTTTTACATCTTAACAACATAATACAATTATTAGAAACTAACAAAACAAAAAACACCTCTATCAGAGAAGCCTGTGATTGGACCGTTTTGTCAGCTCAGAGCACGTGTGAAATCTAAGGAAACAAGGGGAGCGGGATGGAAAGGGGAGAGAATGGGAGGGAGGGATGTTCTATTAAAAAAAGAAAAGCCCACAAAATAAAGTAGGGAGCACTTAGTAGGAGGGAGTACATAGTGGGAGGGAGAGAGGAGAAAGTGATCTGCCCCTTACAGGCGCTGGGCCAGCAAGGGAGAAGATTTTTACGTCTGTTGCAAATGCACTGTGCATGCTGACAACATACCGTATGTAAAATATGCCTAGAACTGATAGATTTCCAGGCTGCCAAACTCACGTGCAGGGCCGCCACCAGAAATTTTGGGCCCCTAACTCAGCTCATGGTCTGGGCCCCCTGAGGCCCGCCTCCAATCCCGCCCACAGGTATACACACACAGACACACACACTGATACAAAAGGACACAGATACACACACACAGATACATACTAACAGACACATATACTGAAACAGACATACACGCAAATAGGCATACATACTGACACACACATACTGAGACATACACAAATATACAGACACACAGGCATAAATAGTGACAGACAGACGCATACTAACATACATACAGACACACAGGCATAAATAGTGACAGACAGACACATACATACATACACACTGACATACATCCACACATACATACATACCTACATTCATAATGAGATACAGACATACATACATTCATACTGGCATACATACATACAGACATACATGCAGACATACATGCATACAGACACTGACATCCATACATGCATACCGACATCCATACGTTCATAATGACATGCAGACATACATTGATACTGGCATACATACATATAGACATACATGCATACATTCATAATGACATACAGACATACTGACAGACATTCATACATACATTCATACAGACACTGACATCCATACACACATACATAAATAATGGCATACAGACATACATTCATACTGACATACATGCATATATATAGACATACTGACAGACATACATACATACATTCATACATACTGACATACATGCATACTGACATACATACACACAGACATACGTTCATAATGACATGCAGACATACATTCATAGTGACATACATAATGACATACATACATACATTGATACTGGCATACATACATATAGACATACATGCATACATTCATAAAGACATACAGACATTCTGACAGACATACACACAGACATATGTTCATAATGACATACAGACATAAATTGATACTGGCATACATACATATAGACAAACATGCATACATTCATAATCACATACATACAGACATTCATAATGACATAGATATAGACATACATGCATACATACACACAGCTCATTTTTCAGCCACCCTACTGTTTCTTACCTTTTCTTTGCAGGAGGGTGGCTGGGGCTGGTAGGAGTTGGCGTGGCTCTCCCTTTTCAGTGTCACGCGTGCGCTCCTCCCGCGCGGAGTGAGCTGGGAGGAAGTAGTCACTGGCGCTGTGTTTTTTTTTATAAAGGGGCCCGGTCGCGCTATAACACGGTCACAGCGCTGACCGGGCACCTGAAGATATAGGGACCATCGGGTGGCCATAAGTGCATGGGCCACCCGCTAGGCCCCATCAGCGTGCCGGCCCCGGTGCAACTGCACTGGCGGAAGATCTGCCGCTACACTGGGGCCCAGTCAGCCGGGCCCCCCAGGGGGTGCCGGGTTCGTGACAACCGTCATGGTTGTTACCTCCTGATGGCGGCCCTGCTCACATGTGCCACTGGTGTAACCTAGCCCCCACTCACGTGCAATTATCTCAATGTATCAAGCAGAAATGCTGCATATTCACACTCCTACCAGTATAACCACTTCAAATCGTTTTACTGAAATGTATGTATGTTTTGATGTATAGGTGCACATGCTGTCTCAGTGTGTGAGTCACAGCCAAAACAGGTAAGGCCAGGGCTGCATAAACAAAGTGATTTAACTGCTAATTGGCAGAAACTTAAGCAGTGAAATTGCAGTGACATTATCTATACATGAAAACAGCTTTATACTAAATTTGTTTTGGTGCTAATAATATCTGTTTAAGGACACACTATATGATACATCTGAGTTTTTTTGTCAATTTTGGTTTATTTTCTAGATTATAGTCCAAAAAAAACTACTTGAGATCCCACTTGCAGACCTCATTATGAGTTGTTACTTGCTGTGAGAACTTGAGTCCAACCCAGGGCTCGAGTCCTGCAGGAACGCGTGGGAACGGCGATCTGGCACTTTTTCCACAGCAGGATCGCCGTTCCCGTTACTAGTCCTCAGGGCCGCCATGGAGGAGAAAGGAGGTTTGCTGCTTGTTGTATCCTCTTACTTTTTTAACAACAGAAAATCAACAGGCCAGAGGCCTTTTTGAAGCTGGACTTTGTCTTGACCTGGTTTTCTTACCCTAGAGGGCTGTGCAGTTGCCAAAAGATCCTGGACAAACACACACAGGAAAGTAAGTTTGTCACAGTATGTATGTATGTCTATCTGTATGCATGTCATTATGTGTGTATGAATGTCCAAGTATGTATGTCATGTCATTATGAATGTGTGCATGTCTGTCTATGTGTCATTATGAATGTGTCTGTATGTCCTTATGCATGTGTGTCTGTATGTCCTTATGCATGTTAGTATGTGTCTGTCACTATGTACGCCTGTGTGTCTGTATATGTGTGTGTGTCAGTGTGTATCAGTATGTGTGTCGGTTAGTATGTATCAGTGTGTGTGTGTGTGTGTGTGTGTGTATCTGTGTCCTTTTGTATCAGTGAATGTGTTTGTGTCTGTGTGTGTGTATTCCTGTGGGCGGGATTTGGAGGTGGTCTCTGTGGGTGGTTTTGGAGGCGGGCCCCCAGGGGCCCAGACCCTGAGCTCAGTTAGGGGCCCCAAAATTTCTGGTGGCGGCCCTGCTAGTCCTGCAAGACCCAGGGCTGGCACAAGCAGCCACCACAGCAGGGGGGAGCACAAATCCGAATCCCCTGCATCTGGCTGGGGACTCGGATTTCTAAACTCACCTCTCTCCCTGCAGCCAGTTGAGTGGACCAGCCTCTCCTGATGTCAGGAGGAGGGGGCGTGACTTTCACTGCTCTTCTCCCAGAACCGCTGGGGAGTCTGGGAGAAAAGCAGAGGAAGTCACGCCCCCTCCTCCTGACATCATCAGGTGACGCTGGTCCACTCCACTGACTGCTGGCTGCAGATCCTGTCCCACCCCTCCTGGCCCAAGGTAAGCCTCAGGGAGGGGGGGATGAACTTTAGGTTGTTGGTTGTTTTTTTTTTATCCCCTTACTCAGGCCTTGTCCATTCCTCAGCCCCTTCCCACCCCTCCTAAGCTTCAGTCCCTCTTCCTCAGTCCCTGTCCCCCTACTCAGTCACTTGGGTGAGTTCCCACACTTTTTTACCCAGGACTTGACCCCTGGTCCAACCTTTATTATATTTTCACTTTTTACTTCCCTGTCATTCTTGTTTTGACTATACTGACTTAATTGTATTTGTATTATTTATCATATATTGCCACGATAAATACATGATTGCATTTTGTCCTCAACTTTCTGATTGTTCTGCTTGTTGAAAAACTAAATCAATACAGATTGTGAAAAAATGAATAAAATACTTGTCATGCAATCTGCTTGACAGTACATGCTAATATCACATCTACCTGGCGTGTCATATTAAATAAAAATGCAGGCCTTTAAATATTGTTTGTTTTGGAAATTTGCCAAATATGTCTGTAAGTTTTCTCAATATTAGTAGACATCATGTAGTGAACTGTGATGTATTCAAAACTGAATTAACTTCTTTTTAGCCAAGTTGAATCCAATGTCTATCTCAGTTACTTTACCTCATTTTTCTAGTGACATTTACAGACCAAAATATGATTAGTGGCAAATGTCCTTAAAGGGACATGATAATCACCAGAACCACCACAGCTTAATGTACTTGGTTCTGATGGCTATAGCCTATTCCTGGAAGCTCAGCAATGTAGACACTACCTGTTCAGTAAAAGGCAGTGTTTACATTGTTGAAAAGGTGATGTAGGGAAGCAGCGCCTTCAGTAATGTCCTCAAATCCAATTTAGTATAGGGTGATATGAAATGATAAGAAGACAATAAAGCGAAATCTATTGCAGTATTTTTTAAATTGCTGATGATATGAGATGGAAAAAAAAGAAATACACTTGCAATTTACTGGAGCTTAAATCAGCTCCCGATGTATTCGCTTGGACAGTATGATCCCTGTCTATGAATATGCTGGTATAGGTCCTGGTCCTCTGTTAGGTAGCAATTACCAGTTGTCTTTCAGTGCGTTGTATTTCAGCAGCACATGTACATCAGCAGAGAAATATAAAAACAGAAAATAGTGCTCTCCATATGGATAAATGGGTAATAAAAAGGATAAAAGGAGCTATACTCAAAAAAGGAGAGCAAAGTGAAGTTGTGCTCAATCCTATAAAGCTTAGGTGGTATCTTCCCCACCTAGGAAATTGAAGTATGGGATCCTCCAGATAAAATCTTTTGAGATAAAATCAGGAAGGTCCGAATAAAGTAAAAACTAGTTTTAATAGTAAACAAAATAATAAAATCAATAACATAATGTAAAACACTAACGTATTTCGCCCACTACTAGGCTTTCTCAAAGTGTTGATAACTAGTAGTATATAGCATATTGCTATGGAATCCTCTGTTACCTTGGTATTTGGAGAAGACTGGAGGTCAGCCTTCTTCCCACTGACTACAGGCCCTGGCCTGGAATGGGGTTCCTTTTTAGGGAGGCAGGTACACAAGGGCAATTTGAACTGCTTTTCTCAATGGTTTGGGTTTGCACTGTTGCGATATCCTTGTGGAATTAAGGGGATTCTTTCAGGCCTGTTATGACTCTCCATTACACAAATCAATGCATTTTCAGTTAGTGAAACTAAAAATGCATTGATTTGTATAAATACAATATGCAAATTAGGAAAGTGCAAACAACTGATCAGTTGCATCTGTACGTCTGTATTTGTATAGTTTGGAAAATTGTGATTGTATTATATAGTTCATGCACTATTATGATGTTTTTTCTTCACGTTATGTATGTTTGTTTATATTTTTATGGTTTTTCACCACATGCTTAAAGGACCACTATAGTGCCAGGAAAACACTAGTGCAGGGACCCCCTCCCGCCCGGCTCTGGGGAGAGGAAAGGGTTAAAACTTACCTTTATTCCAGCGCCGGGCGGGGAGCTCTCCTCCTCCTCCGATCCTCCCTTTCGGCTGAATGCGCATGCGCGGCAAGAGCTGCGCGCGCATTCAGCCGGTCGCATAGGAAAGCATTTACAATGCTTTCCTATGGACGCTTGCGTGCTCTCACTGTGATTTTCAGAGTGAGAATCACGCAAGCGCCTCTAGCGGCTGTCAATGAGACAGCCACTAGAGGATTTAGAGGCTGGCTTAACCCATATATAAACATAGCAGTTTCTCTGAAACTGCTATGTTTATATAAAAAAGGGTTAAACCTAGCTGGACCTGGCACCCAGACCACTTCATTAAGCTGAAGTGGTCTGGGTGCCTAGAGTGGTCCTTTAACCCCTTCAGGACGGAGTCAATAGTACACGTTCTGATCAAAACAAAATGTAAACAATAACTGGAATTTGCGCTATATGTCTGTTCAACCGTAATTCACCTCTTTCATATTAAATGCACCCTCACTTATTATGTCATTTTGTTCAGGAGAAACAGGACTTTCATTTCATATCAAATATTTATATATGAAACATAATTTATTATGAATAAAATATAAAAAAAAACGGATACAGGAGGCGGAGCCTGACCACGGAGGTGAACGGACGCACAAGCCTGCAGCTCCGTGCACACAGCAGCAAAAACAACTAAAAATAGAAACCCTTACCCCTGCAAACCGACCATACTAGTTAACCGGGTCGACCTAGACAACATGGGGCGCAAATCCAAGCGACCAACGACGGACAAATCCGCACCGGGACTCACCATTGGGGACATGTGGAGGCAAGCGCTTGGCGCCAGCGGGCCCAAAATGGCCGCGCTCTCCAGTGGCTGCTCAAACTACTCGGATGGACTGTCCGACGACACTGATGACAATTACCTACCTATGCCGGCACCAGCTCCCTCACAAGCACTGCAACACACCAAAGCAGGGTCTGACTCCTCACCTGTGACTACAGAGGTCCTCAAGACCCTGCTGGCAGAACTACAAAGGAATATCTTGGCGGACATCACGGCGGTACGTACCGACCTGCAGGGGCTGACGGGCCGCATAGGGGCCCTGGAGGGAACTTCCCATACCAACACCCAACAAATTGCCAAACTTCACCTAACTGTACAAGACCTGCAGCAGCAGACCCTGTTACAGGAACACCGCCTCGCGGCCCTAGAGGACTCACGGAGACGAAATAACCTCAAACTCAGAGGAGTCTCCGATGACATCTCTGAGCAGGAACTGCCACACTTCTTAAGCCGCATGCTGGCGGCCATACTGCCTCAGAGGCAGAGAAAAGCCATCATACTGGACAGATTCTTCCGAATCCCTAAACCCAACAAAGCGCCAGCAACAGCCACCAGGGACTTGATAATTACCTTTCAAACCGGGAATGACAAAACAGCGGTCTTCTCAGCACTACGAGACGAATCCCCCCTCAGCTTCGAAAATATGGCGATATCGTTTTACGCCGACCTATGGAGCGGCACGCTGGCATGGAGGAGAGCGCTCCGACCGCTCACTTCCCTACTCCAACAACGGGGGACTCCATACCGTTGGCACCAATCCCACAAGCTAATGGTCAAACACGGAAACGAAACATACTACATTCAAGACCTCCAGAGCTCAACAACGCTACTACGGGAGATGGGCCTGACCATGGACTCGCTGCTACAACAGGGAGTACGCAACACCCCTCCCTCCACCCACGCCTGGGATCCAGCAAGAACCACCATTTTCATCCCCCAAGGAAGAACACCCGACTCCTATGCAGCTGTCACTACATGAAGAGCAACATGAACGACCCACGGGCCGAGACTGCATGTATGTTTGATGGACACTACCCATGGTTTTACTGACCCCTGCTACTCACGGACATGGTGACCTTGTTTTACTGTTGTACAGGTTATACCCCATTCTTTCCCCCTTCGACACCCTGCCTGGCAAGCAGGCACACCACAGACACGCCAGCAGAAGATACTACCAGACATGGTAACTTCTACACATATACACAAGAAGACCGACATACACCACACTAGCTCCACTATCACTTCACCGCCCCAACAATCACTCATTCACTCACCATAGGCTCGGCAACAACAATTACTGCAACCACACCTCTCTATGCCATCAAAAATGAATCAACAACAGCACATAGAGGGGGGGAACGCACAGGTTTTATGTCTCACGATAATGTATAACATGCTCCGTGTCCATATAACTATAAGTCATGATCAGTGTACAAGGGACACCTAGCCCACAATCTATTACCTGTTCTTTGTATAACCTTGTAATATTATCTCTGAACTACATTGGTCTAGGCAATATGTATAACCTGCCAGGGTTTGTTTGTTTTTTCTTTTTTTTTTCGTCTTTCTTTGTGTTTTTGTTTGCCGGTCTGTGACCGCTCTTGGTTCCCCTATCTCACAAGAGCTAAGATCTATAAACGCATGCACGAGTATTGACAGACTGGGATAGGTATTCTACTGGAGTCGAGTTACACGTCTCTAATAGCTGTTTTAATTCTGTAACCTCCTACATTTAGCCTAAATCAACCGTACATTCCAGATGTTAGATAGAGAACTACACGGGATTACCACATCTACATTGCAACACATAGTTAGACTTACTACGTACAGCCTGCTCCATAACTCCTACAGCCAGGCTTAGCTTACAGCGACATAGCAAGTTTTCTTCTACTGGTTTGGTACTAACTCGTTTCACTAAAATACAAGAACAATCAGAACACGATATCCTTACATACTCACCCCACTCACAAGCTAACTGACTAACCTGTTAAAAGTGTACTAGACCAGGTCACACTAAAGACAAGCCACAAATGTCACTATAAAAAGTAGCCTGAACTAAAACTAGCCTGAACAATCTATATTCTGTAACATCAACATGATTCACAAACAGTTTTATTTTTTTCGCAATGTATTGTTAAGCTACGATTTAAGCCTAAAATAGATAACTCTTGTACTTACTTGTAACGTTAAGCTTGGTTATATATGTTAAAAATGTACAAACAACTCATGCCACTGCCTAAACTGACTGCATATGCAAATAAACGCTGTTGTGGCGTATTGACAATTCTTGTACCTACCTGCACAATAAAAATCAAGAATTAAAAAAAAACAAAAAACGGTGCCATTTTTTATTTTTTTTTAAATTTGTTGTTCCGCCTCACGTTTTAGCTGTAAATGTCATAATACTGTTGTATTTTCAAATAGAAATTTGCCAGATTAGTAATGTTACCTTTGAGATGGTGTGGTACAGTGGCGTACATACCAGGGTCGCAGGGGTCGCGGCTGCGACCGGGCCCGGCCCACCAGGGGGCCCGGCACCAGAAGATGACGTCATCTTCCGGTGCCGGTATCAGTACGCGGAGCGCGAGGGAGCTGAAGAGGAAACACTCAGGGGAGAGTGCTCCCTCGCGCACCGGCCAGCCTGCCTGCCCGCCCGCCCAGGAGCCCAGCACCACCACTGGACCCCAGGGGGAATCCCCTCAGCACTCCAAAAGGTAAGGAGGCTGGGGGGATTAAATTAAAAAAAAAGTGTGTGTGTGTGTTACTGTGAGTGTTAGTGTGTCTGTTAGTGTTAGTGTGTGTGTGTTACTGTGAGTGTTACTGTGAGTGTTAGTGTGTCTGTTAGTGTTACTGTGAGTGTTAGTGTGTGTGTGTTACTGTGAGTGTTAGTGTGTCTGTTAGTGTTACTGTGAGTGTTAGCGTTAGTGTGTGTGTTAGTGTGTGTGTTAGTGTTACTGTGAGTGTTAGTGTGTGTGTTAGTGTTACTGTGAGTGTTAGTGTGTGTCTTAGTGTGTGTCTTAGTGTTACTGTGAGTGTTAGTGTGTGTCTTAGTGTTACTGTGAGTGTTAGTGTGTGTGTTAGTGTTACTGTGAGTGTTAGTGTGTGTGTTAGCGTTACTGTGAGTGTTAGTGTGTGTGTTAGCGTTACTGTGAGTGTTAGTGTGTGTGTTAGTGTTACTGTGAGTGTTAGTGTGTGTGTTAGTGTTACTGTGAGTGTTAGTGTGTGTGTTAGTGTTACTGTGAGTTACTGTGAGTGTTAGTGTGTGTGTTAGTGTGTGTGTTAGTGTTACTGTGAGTGTTAGTGTGTGTGTTAGTGTTACTGTGTGTGTTACTGTTACTGTGAGTGTTAGTGTGTGTTACTGTTACTGTGTGTGTTAGTGTTACTGTGAGTGTTACTGTGAGTGTTAGTGTCAGTGAGTGTGTGTCTGCTAGTGAGTGTCAGTGAGTGTGTTACTGTGTGTGTCTGTTAGTGAGTGTGTGTTTGTCAGTGAGCGTGTATGTTTTGTAAGTGAGTGTGTATGTATGTCTGTCGCTGAGTGTGTCTCTGTCAGTAAATGTGTGTGTCTGTTAGCTAGTGTGTATGCGTCTGTTCGTGAGAGTGTGTGTGTCTCAGCACTTACCTTTCTCCAGCGCCGGACTCCCTTGGCGCTGGGGATCCCTCCGCCGCTCAGCTCCGAATGCGCATGCACGGCAAGAGCCGTGCGCGCATTCAAACCGCCCATAGGAAAGCATTACTCAATGCTTTCCTATGGACGTTCAGTGTCTTAGAATCGCGGAAGCTCCTCTAGCGGCTGTCAGTGAGACAGCCGCTAGACACTGGATTAACCCTCAGTGAAACATAGCAGAGAAACTGCTATGCTTTTAGCTGCAGGGTTAAAACTAGAGGGACCTGACACCCAGACCACTTCATTGAGCTGATGTGATCTGGGTGTCTGTAGTGGTCCTTTAAGTGTGTGTGCATCTGCATGCACTGGTGTACATACCGCGGTCGCAGGGGTCGCAACCCTGCAACCCCTGCGACCAGGTGCCCGCCGCCATGTGTTGCGGCCCCGGCCTGCGCAGAGTAAGCGTGCGGGGGGGGGGGCACGGATCAATTTTCGCACCGGGGCCCCATAGGTCATGTGTACGCCACTGGTGTGGTAGCCCAGGAATGAGAATTACCCCCATAATGGCATACCATTTGAAAAAGTAGACAACCCAAGGTATTGAACGTGGGGTATGTTTAGTCTTTTTTAGTAGCCACTTAGTCACAAACACTGGCCAAATTTAGCGTTCATATTTGTTTTTGTGTGAAAAAAGCAAAAAACTAATATTTGGCCAGTGTTTGTGACTAAGTGACTACTAAAAATGACTGGATCTATAAAATGCATATAACCGCAAATAAATATAAATAAATATATATATATATATATATATATATATATTATTTATTATTGTGTGTGTATGTGTATGTGTATATATATATATATATATATATATATATACACACTAATATTAAAATACATTACGTATGACGTTACATATATATAATATGTATGTATGTATGAAACATGGGGGGGTGGTTGCACTCACCTGAACAGGCTTAAATGGGGTGCTGCTGGGGGCCATATTATACAATAAACAATACACAAGATCCAGCGCACTCTCCTATCTACTAAACAGCAACTTCAATGTTGACAGATTTTATTAGTTTTTAAAAGTTTTTTTAAAAACACCTAATCTAGGCAAAAAAATAATGGGGATTTAGTTACATTATATGATCATACATTGCATAAGCCTGCCACAACGTCAATGTACCCCATCTTTGGCAGGTCCTACTCTCACAGTCTAATATCTGCTCTTATGAGTTTAATTCACTTACTTGGGAAAAAATTCCATCTGAGGCTCTCTGCAGTACAAGGCTAAATAGGGACCTGAGATGAGGCACCTGTGTGTGTGTGTATATATATATATATATATATATATATATATATATATATATAAATACTTTTAATTTAATTCTAAACATGTTTAATATATATATTTTTTTTACACTACCTACCAGCAGGGGGACTGTCTGATATTTCAGACAGTCCCCCTGCTGGCAGATCCACAGCCAGCTAAAAGAGCGATCAAATGGCCCCCGGGGGCCTCACTTGCCGGAGGAGGGCTGCCTGGGCTGTCAGGCAGCCCTCCAGAAGAGGATCGAGGCGGAGGTAAGTGCCGCCGCAACGGCTTTAAAGCCCTTTAAAGCCGCAACGGCATAAACGGGTTAAAGACTAGTCAGCAAAAATTAGTCCTTGTTCAAAAATAAAGTATGTTGACTTGGTACCTTTTGGAACTGTGTGTCTTGGTTGATTTGTTCAGAAATCCCAGTAACAGAGTTGTCGTACCTGTTGGCTGGCTGCTTGGTCCATGTAGCCTGGGACAAGTATTAGAGAGCTAGGCCTGAGAACCACAAGTGCCTTTGTAAAGGCAGTAAGTGATCACACTACAGGCAGAGGTGTGAATAACTGCAGGGAAAGGAGTTGAAGAGCAAATGGCAGAGGGAACGATACCTGCCTGGAAGAACAGGGCAGCAGTATGGCAGGGTGGAATAGCTCCTGAGATCCTCCAGTCGAGTTTTGGCAACAGGTGCTGAAGCATTCCAGGATCCCTGAAAGAGTCTAGAAAGTGGACTGGGCGGAGGTACTCAGTCGGAGTTCCGTCACAGATAGATATATATATATATATATATATATATATATATATATATATATTATCTCTTATTTAAAAGATAAGTGATACCAAAAGCAGCCTTAGTAGGGTATAACAGTGCCAACCAGGCGCTCTGATATATATTGTTGTTTATCAACATGCACTGCCAAGAGTCACAGCTTTAGCTGGAGATGCCCCTCTAGAATAACTAGCCAATACAGTTTTTGCATTTGGAGTGCTCTGGACACTTTCTCAGGACATGCCCCATGCAATATATATCTAGCAGCCACAATGTGTAAAGGGACACTATAGTCACCCAGACCACTTCAGCTCAATGAAGTGGTCTGGGTGCCAGGTCCCTCAGGTTTTAACCCTTCACATGTAAACATAGCAGTTTCTGAGAAACTGCTATGTTTACATAGCAGGGTTAATACAACCTCTAGTTGCTGTCTTACTTGACAGGCGCTTCTGCGACTTTGGATGTGGAATTCGCATCCAGCGTGCAGAACGTCCATTGAGAAATGCTTTCCTGTGGACTGTTAGAATGCACGTGCGGCTCTTGCCGCGCATGCACATTCCGCTCTATTCAGGAGCTGACGTCGGCGGGGGAGGAGAGGTCACCAGCGGCGCTGGATTAAGGTAAGCTGCTGAAGGGGTTTTAACCCCTTCAGCGCCACGGTATGGGGACCCTGAGGGCGAGGGTCCCCCAAGGATGACATAGTGTCAGGAAAACAGGTTTGTTTTCCTGACACTATAGTGATCCTTTAACATTTCAATATAGTTATTTATGAGTGTATATGGCTGTGTATTTCATTAACTGAGCAAAGGTCATAAATACACTTCTATAACCTCACTCAATAAAGAGTGGGTGAATTTAAAGTATTATGGATTACGAAAATGCTTTTATACAACTGATGAAATGATAAGCAACTGTCCAGAGAAAAAACTCCCTCCCTCCCTGGTAAAATTGGGAGAGTTTGAATGTAAAAGTTTGTCTATTTGGCATATAATTTTACATTCCATTTTCATTTACACATTTCAAAGTTCAGTGAATAAACCCTAAGTGGAAAATGGGGGGGGGGGGGGGGGGGGGGGATTTGGGGTACAATGTACTTGTTAAAGTCTCAGTGTTTGATGGTTCTGTGCACTGATTTCCCCCCCCCATCATTAATACGTGTACTATGCAGTCAGTGAATACATAAATCGCATATTAATTCTTGACTCTGCCCTGGCTATGATTACCTCCAAGAGCTCTGTTAATGTTTTATAATATTGGGCTGTGTTATATTACCTTCACGATTAGGCTGTAACACTTGCATTATTAATTAATTTAACTACAGTGAAATGTGAGACCAGAATGTTTCATCTCCTCAACGGTTCCACCCACAGAATATCTCATCTGGAACCATTTATGCACTGACCTTTCTGCACTGACCAGAGCCTAGTCAGTCATGCTGCACATGGGGTGTGGCTGAACCATTAACCCTATCTTGTAAAGTTGATACAGTTTGACAGGCTTTGCATGCTTGCCATGTATAATTTAACTGGGAAAAAGGTAAAACAATATATCATTTTTGTGGCAGAGAAAGAGCAAAAGGGTTGTGCAACTACTAAAAGTGTTTAGCAGCAACAGGTGCATCTTATATACTGGGTCCCTCACCTGTGAATGTAAGGGATAGATAGTGTTTATCATAAGGTTGAATCACTAATAATAAATGTATGTGAGGCAGTTTAATTAAATTCTCCAGATAGAATTGTAAGTCTAAAGATTACCCTTCCAACAATCATACGCCTCCAACACACCTTCTGTTAGAATCTAAAGTACTTTTGTAACTTTCTGGTATCCCCACTGATATTTTAAAGTTACATAATTACATGGTAATCAAGGTTGAAAAATGACTCAAATCTATTGCGTTCAAAACATTTTTTTACCCGGTTCTTAAAATATGGGCTTCAATTATGAGGTATCGGGTTCTGTTACTCAGGCATGTAGGTAAAACCCGGCCTTCGGGAGAACTTACAAAATGTACCCTCATCCAAGTGTTGCAACTGTGAATGCACATGGAGCCAAAATAAACCTAAATGAAATTGTATAAAACTGCACCCAAATTAGAATTGAACCAGACAAATTTGACTCCTTAGTGAAGGTAAGCAGCTTAGAAATTGTTTGAGAATTAAATTCAGTGCACTGTTTAAATTAGTTGCAAGGCTAGTGCGCTGATTTTTACCTTCCTAGTCAAAACCCCCCCAACTATTTGCACCTTGTCATGTACCCCACATTTATTTGTGTACCATCTCTTTTGCCTCTCTATTCCTTCTTCATCCCAATCTCATTGTAGATTTGCCTTTGTTCCCCATGTCCCATCACTTTCTTTTCAACCAGTGTTGCTTGTCAATCTTTGTTCCCCAACAATTTCCATTCATTTCATTTCATGAGATGCATGGAGGGGCTACGGTGGAGGGAATGAGACGTGTGGAGAGGCTGAAGGAGGATGAAACCAATGAAGGGCAGGGGTGTGAGAGTAATTTTCGTACACCGAGGCTCAGTAATTTCTAGTTATGCCTCTGACTCCATTAATTTAGTCTTGCGATGGACGAGACAGCGTCTGAATCCTACAGGTGTCACTTGCAATGGTTGCTGGGATTTGGACACAAGCTGACAGCAGAACCCTGTGTTTGTCAACTATTGATAATCTCATACTTTATAAGTGATGTACAATCTGAGACTCTACCATAAAACAAAGTGGTCCCTACTTTGTCTTATGGTATCTTTGTGTTGGCATTTCAGTAAATTCCATGAGTGCTTCATAAAGATTATTTCTTTAGGAACTATTCAAAAAAGATAGATCCACTTTAAGCAAGCCCCATGAGTGCCTGGCCTGGGGTTAGTGAGCAGGGGGGGGGGGGGGGGGAGTTGTCGTCGCTAAGAATTCCATTGGGGCCCCTAGGGGTTAGAGAGGGTGGAGGGGGGGGACCCCTGGGGTACTAGGGGGAAATACGGGGAGGCTGGGGAGGGGAATCAGCTGGATCCTGTGCTGCACATGCGTGCTAGTACTCCTGCTACTCCTCCACAGCCAGGTTGTGGAAGGTAAGTAAAACTAGTTTTACACTTTCATTATAGTTAGTGCATTCACTAAGCTTAGGCACACGGGACATTTAGGGTTAAGTGAGGGTTCAAATTAGGGTTAGGTAAGTGCTTCTAACCTCTCTCACTCTCTATTCTTACCCTAACCCTTGGGGTAAGGGTTAAAATAAAGTGTGAGAAATCACTATTTAGGGGGCGGGGCCTGACAGTCAAGCTAGCCGGACGCACATGCTGAGAGCTCTGGCCCAAACGAGCCTAAAAGCGACCAATACAAACCGTAACCGGGGTTCCAGCAGCCTAACTCAAGGATGGCTCACGGCACAAGCGTGTGGGAACCCAGGGAGACCAGCTCCGAGTTTATCCGCCGAGCCATAAAGCATCCCACACTGAGGCCTAGTGCGGCAGGCGGCCTAATGGCTGGGAGAGACGGCTGCTCTCCCGCCGTGTGGTCCGCACCAAGCGGCAACCATCAAGACGCCCCGCATCCCCCCTTATGGACCGGTGGGGGTCATCCCGATCCCCGCTGGAGACACTCTCACACCAGCAACGGGGGAGTGCCCTGCCTGAATGTAGACCGCAAGCTGAATCCAAGATGGCCGCCGAGCCACTACCACTGAAGCCCCAGGAGAGCCCGGAGGCCTGGAGGGAGCGCTTCAACGCTAACTTTGACCGCATATGCCAGGAATTTTGGAGGCACCTGGAGTGCAGGCCTCTCCACAGCAACTTATCTACAGCAAAATAGAAGGCGGCTGCTACAGTGGCTCACCGACCCGGCGTGAGGCTGGAGCCCGACAAGATGGCGCGTCCACCCCGCCGTCTGACATACCAGGGGACACTGTGAGCAATAAAAAGCAAGGTATCACTGCATTCCCGTAACTCAACTTCCCACCAACGAAAAGCACGACGACCCCTTGCTCTAAAGCACCACTCTGCCCCGCCGGCAATCACCCAGAGGCCATGTAGCCAGCCGCCACGTACCCAGAGAAAGGGGCCAAATCCCGGGCGGATGACTGGAATCTTCGGATTGCAGCAGCAGCACCCGGCATTACCACCCAACGAGCAACCTGATCACCCTCCTCACCTCTCCATACTGGAACCGCGAGCTCCTTGGACACCAGCTACACCTCAAGGCTTCGTCACACTGATGATCAACGCTACTCCCCAAACCTGCACTTACCTGAGTTCACCAGGGACAAACAAAGCCGTGTACTTCCATTGCCTGACTGAACACTCCACTGACCGGGACTGTAGATACCCACTGAGGGGCATCGGGTAGCTGCAAACACAGGGCATACCCTGCCACAGGCCTCCCACCATGCTAGGCCACACACAGCAGTACACAGTCCACTGGGGGGTTCACCTGATCAGGAGGTGAAGGAGAAGATATGGAAGGGGGAGTTCTGCAAGATATTTTTGCTTCTCCCCTTGGAGGACTTTATTGACCTTAAGGAGGAGGATAAGAAGGACGAGAAAAAGGAGGAGGAGGAGGAAGAAAAACGAAAACGGTATCGTAAGATACCTAAGTCCTAGGGCAATTGGTTACGGCCGTTGTGCGTACTGGCCAGCATCCTAGGTGAAAAATTGCCGGGATTATGCTCATCGCTGTTCTGCTACTTGGACGGGATTTGGGAAGTGTACCGCACTTATGGTGGGCTGGCTTGGTGGCGGTACGATGAACAGTTCCGGCAGAGGCTAGCAGCCAACACGGGTATGAAGTGGGATCAAATGGACTTGCCTCTCTGGATGAAGCTCATGATGGCGCAGAAGGTGCAGCCCTTTCAGCAAACGTCTGGCGCAAGGGGGCACTACGCATCGTCGGCCACCTTTCCAAAGGGCTTATGCTGGCTTTTCAACGAAGGCCAGTGCAATTGGGGGACTTCCTGTCGCTTCAAGTACGAATGCTCATGCTGCGGTGGCTCCCACGGGCTTAGCCGATGCTTCAAGAAGGGAAAGTCGGTGTAAGGAGTCTTACCTGATGGGGAGTCCAGCTCGCAGAGTTATACGCTCACCCTTGCAAAGTAGACACAGACCAGGGTGACCAGGTAAGACGCCACCTGACCTGTGAGTCTGTGCACGGGGGCTTTCCAGGAAAAGTGCTCCAAGTAGCAGTACAGCAGGGATTAGCAGAAGCGTAGTCAAGGAAAGCCAAAAATCAGGGAAGCCAGAGATCAGAGTAGTCCAGGAGGAAAGGCAAGGTCAGAAGCCAGAATCAGTCAGGAAATACTGGAACGCTGATACGGAGAGACAGAAACCAAACAAGGGAACCAGAGTCAATGAACTGACGCCCTTCCCAGGGTGAGGCAGGCTTTTATATCCAGCCAATTAATATGGGATACAGGTGTGCTAGAGCAGCCACAGGTACGTTCAGCTCCCAGTGCTGGAAACAAGGCAAGGACACCTATTAAGGCAATACTATGAATGGCTGGATAGCACAGTGGCAAAAGAGCAGGATTCAAGCCAAATTGCTCCGGGTTGGTATCAGGCTGGGCTTCTTTATTCCGTTCCGGGATAAGGGCAGGACACGGGGGGTGCGCAACCTCAAGTTGTTGGCAGAGTTCCCGGGGGTGGTGCGGGAAAAGCTGGATAAATAAGTGCTGCTGGGCATGATGGCGGGCCCTTTCGTCTGCTTCCGGTTCACCCGGAATGTCATCACCTACTGGGGTGCTGGGGCATACTTTGTTGACATGTGTCTCCCGATGGGCTGTTCCATTTCTTGCTCCTACTACGAGAAGTTCAGTTCCTTTCTGCTGCAGACCATTGAATGGGTGGCGGGCCAATTTGGAGTACCGCTGGCAGCAGATAATACAGCATGCCTTGTTTTCCTGGGCCTGGAAATAGATTCGTTGCTCGGTGAGTGTCGACTGCAAAGCTAGCGGGGCTACGCAGCGTGGTGTCTGCAGTTGTCCGGACACGCAAGCTGACCCTTCAGCAATTGCAATCGCTGATTGGGAAGCTCAATTTTGCCTGCAGGGTAATTCAAATGGGAAGGGTTTTCAGCCGCAGCCTGTCTGCAGCTACAGCGGGTGTGCAGTCCCCGCACCACTTCATCAGGGTATCGTCATCCATGCGGGCTGACTTTCAATGGGACTGTGTTTTTTCGGCAGGCGGGCGTGTTGGTGGCGGAGCTTGAGCTCTTTACCAATGCGTCGGGTAGCATGGGTTTTGGGGCCTATTTCAGTGGGAGTTGGTGGCCGGACGCATGGGGACAGAGCCCCCTCATTTGTAATCTGGCTTTCCTTGAACTGTTCTCCTTGAACGGTGGTGGCGCTGGCCCTGTGGGGCGATAGATTACGGGACCAGAAGGTGGTCTTCTTCTCAGACAACATGTCTGTGGTGCATGCAGTCAATTTGTCGGCTTCATTGAAGCCGGTGGTGAGGCTGTTGCGGAGCTTTTGTTTTACTCTGCATGTCTCTTAATGTTGTTTTTCGGGCGCGCCATGTGCCCGTGAACTTGAACGTAGTGGCTGACGCTTTGTCTCGTTTTCAGTCATCTCGGTTTCGGACGGTGGCTCCAGGCTTGCCCGGACGAGAAGTGGCAGCTCGGAGTGTCCTGCTTGGGGGACTTGTGAAGGCATCTCTGGCACCGGCCACTTGGGCCGCCTACAATAAGGTCTGGAGTTCGTGGGAACAGTCGTGGGAGGGGTTGGACCGAGTGCTGGTGGGGGAATTGCTTCTCAACGCTTTTCTGTGGTTCACGTTCCGGCTGTTTGTGAAGGGTGTGTCCGCGGCGGTGGTGGACAGGTCCATGGCGGTGATGGCTTTCTGGTTCAAACTGCATGGGAAAGAGGATCTCACAAAGTCCTTTGTAATCAGGCCAGCGCTTAAAGGGTATCGGGGGGACGTAGGGTGCCTGATGCAAGGTGTCCGGTGTCGGTACGCGCGTTGGGGGAATCTGATTCGAGTGTTGCTTGAAGTTTGTTTTGATGAGTTTGAGGAGTCTTTGTTTCGGATTGGGGAGTTGGTGAGTGTCACACGGGTGGCCCCCCGGGGGGCTGCAGGTATCGGCGGTTCGTATGCAGGTTGGTGGTCCACCTGGCCAGGTCCAAGACCGATGTCAAAGGCGCGGGGCAAGATGTGACCCTGCCGCCCTGCCGGGATCCGCACCCGTACCTGGTGGCAGCGGTGGCGCGGTACCGATCGCGGAGGCCGGCGATTGGGGGGTCATTACTGGTGCACCGGACGTCTCTTCCCTGTCTTGCTTCCAATTTACCAGGGTCTTTCAGGCGGGTCTGGTGAAGTTTGGGACGCATTCCTTCTGTATTGGGGCGGCCACGGAGGCCACGCACTTAGGTCTGGGGGAAGCGATAGTCAAACGGATTGGGAGATGGGAATCGGTAAGGTTCCACTCATATGTGCTTTTGGGTTTATTGGACTAAAAGGTGGACCTGGGTATGTCGGTTTGGTGTTTGTGCTTATGTTTTGTTTGTTGCCCTAGGTCGAGTCGCCTGGATCATCGGGCATTCGTTTGTCTTCTGGGCCGAGAGGAAGGCTGCAGCTCAAGTTCAGGGTCGGCAGCTGGGCTTTCCGAAGGACCAGTTGGCAGTGCAATGGTTTGGGTACATGGGGATTTTGGCTGGGGGGATGTCTGCAATGTGCTGTTTCGGATGATGGCAGGGGGGAATAGGCCAGACTTGCTGGTTCTTCACGTGGGGGGCAACAATCTGGGCCTGGTACCACAGCATAGGCTAGTCAAGTGGATGAAGCAGTACCTCAATAAATTAAGGGACCTGCTCCCCGGGGTGATGTTAGTATGGTCGGAGATTATCCTGAGGCAGAGGTGGAGGCATGCACGGGACCCGGTGGCTATTGATCGCTGCGGGGTAAGGTCAACAGTTTGATGGCAAGCTTTGTGAGGAAGTTTGTGGGTGTGGTAGTGAGGCACGGGAAGTTGGAGGTCGGGTTGCCTGGATATTACCACTCGGATGGAGTTCACCTCTCCGCAGTGGGATGGGACCTCCTGAACCTGGGTTAGCAAGAAGGAATGCAGAAAGCGATGTTTCTTCGGGGTGGCGGAGCTCAGACGGCTTAAGGGTTCAAGGTCTGAGCCTGTGGTGGGATAGGGAGCTGAAGGAGAGGAAATAGGCTCCCCATTAGGAAGATTTATGGAAATGGCAAATTGTGGGGTGATTGGTAAGTTGGAAGGTTTCGAGTCCTGTCGGTGGCAGAACCTGGTGGGGTAGGGGTATCCGGGTATACCCCTGCCATGGTTAATTTATGTTTGGCACTTTAAGTTATGTTCATGTTGATACGATGTTGGAAGAATGTTTATTTATATTTTGGTCCTTGCCTTGTATATTAACAGAAGGATAAGGATGTGAGGGCGGGGTATGGGGCAATGACCCATTTTTTTCCATGTTAAGTTATTATTATTATGATTATATATTAATATTATTGATAAAAGCTGTGGACAATTTTGACCCATATAACCTAGTGTCAGTGTTTTATTGGGAAAAGGTATGTGTTTTTTTTTCCAAGGTTCCGACTGCCCATATGGTGACTATACACCCGTCATGTAGCCGAAGCGCAGCTTAGCGGAAAAGGGCCTTGACAGGGGTTAGGAGGCGCGCTTAGGAGGAAGCAAGCAGGGACTGGTGTGTTGTGGGTAAGGGTTTTGGCTATTTAAATAGACCGCCATCTTGGAATCAGTCACTTCTAATTACTTACCTGAGTTTTTTTG
Organism: Pelobates fuscus; assembly: GCF_036172605.1. Classification (NCBI taxonomy): domain Eukaryota; kingdom Metazoa; phylum Chordata; class Amphibia; order Anura; family Pelobatidae; genus Pelobates; species Pelobates fuscus. Next base: position 164,434,922 of record NC_086319.1, read on the forward strand.
GTTTTAAGTGGGTTGTCCGGTTTTGTCACAGCAGCGGGATAGGGAGCTGAAGGAGAGGAAATAGGCTCCCCATTAGGAAGATTTATGGAAATGGCAAATGGTGGTGATTGGTAAGTTGGTAGGTTTCAAGTCCTGTTGGCTCAGAACCTGGTGGGGTAGGGGTATCCGGGTATACCCCTGCCATGGTTAATTTATGTTTGGCACTTTAAGTTATGTTCATGTTGGAACGATGTTGGAAGAATGTTATATATATATATATATATATATATATATATATGTGTGTGTGTTATTTATATTGGGGCCTTTGCCTTGTATATTAACAGAAGAAAAGACTGGGCATAGCCCATTGTATTTACTTTTGCAAATGGTTTGCCATGATGGGGGTCATTTTCGTTCCTTGGATGGATACGGTCTCAAAAGTGACACTATAGGCACCCAGTCTATTTCATCTTAACTCTGCAATTGTAATTATTGCAGTAATTGATACATTTTTATAATTACCTATCAGCAGGGCCATCTTTAATATCAATTGGACCCAGGGGAAGCATTTGCTTGGGCCCCCTGTACACACACACACACACATACAGCCAGACACACACACACACCCAAATACATCCACTGACATATACACAGCCAGACACACACACACACATAGCCAGATAAACACACAAATATAGGCAGATAAACACATACACATAACCAGATAAACACACACATATAGCCAGATAAACACACACATATGGCCAGATGCACTGACTCAGACCCAGGTACACACACATATATAAATTTACATAATATTTTAGCCACCCTCTTTTCTCCTTACCTTTTGCTTACAGAAGGTTGGCTTCCCTGGGGTCCAATGGGAGCTGAATGGCCAAGGCTGACTTCCTCAGTCCCTTTCCTCCTCTTGTGTATGCCTCCTCTACCTCCCCAACGGCACTCTGTTACTTTGGAGTAAGTGATCTCACCTCACTTCCTCCCAGGAGGCAACATGAAAGGGGCCCAGGCCGGAGCACTCTTAAAGGGCTGAGGGCCCCTGATGACATCAGGTGCTGCAGTCCACAGGGTTTGGATGCCGGCTGGGGTCCCACTGGGCAGCTACTTTGGGCCCCCCAGGAGTAACTGGGCCCGGGGCAGCTGCTCCTTTTGCCCCCCTTTAAAGACGGCCCTTCCTATCAAGGTTAAATCCACCTCTAGTGGCTGTATACAAGACAGTCACTTGAGGCGCTCCCAGGTCCTTAGCGGACTTTTGTTCCTCTAAATGATGCTGGACTTCCTCACACTGCATGAGGACATCCAGTGTCAGCTAAAAGCACATACGGGTAGTCCTAAAAGGATTGCGGCGCTCACCATGCATGCGCATTAGGTTCCTCCCTCGGCTGAGGTCATTGGAGGAGGAGCAATCGAGTAGGTGTCGAAACGGTTTTTAACCCTTTCAGCACCACGTGAGGAGGGGGTGCCACAAAGGAGAGGGCATTATAGGGTACTATTGTGCTAGGATTACAACTTTCCTAGCACTATAGTTTCCCTTTAAACTTGAAATTAATCTAATGGGCCTGTTGCATCACAGAACCTTTTAGCTGGCTCAGAAACAGTTAATATTTTGCATGGTTTCAGGGGTAAGAAACGATAGCTAGGATTGCAGGACAATTGTGTGTATGTCGGCCTTCATAACTATTGAAGCAGAATAAGTTACACTGAAGCTGATCTTCACTCCAGTGAGCAAATTAAGGTGCAGATCACATCTTGCCATAGTTCCCAGAACAGCAAGCAATCTGTTCTTATTGTACATCCAATAATTTCTCAGTGTGACAGAGCCTGCTCAGATCACGATTCAACTGATTCAGGACTCAAAATCTAACTCCCTCTAAAAGAGCATAATCACTCTCCCTGGCTCTTTCCCCTTTTCCATCCACCCCTATGCAATGGAGTGCTCTATGATACATCGCCAAGACTGTTCTACACGACCAGGGCAGCTGCAACTCCTTCAGCGAGATCTTTCCTCAATTGCCTGGAACTCTAAATCAGACAAGTACGAGGTGGTGGCCTGGTACAACTCACATGTATTGCTGCTCAATGACCCAGTCCCAGGAGAGCGCTAATTGGAGGGGAGATGGGGAAAATATTAGATATGGGCACTTTTTGGATATTTTGCTTGTGGGAATTAGCCCTGTACGGAGATGTATCATTTGTCGATATACTGTTGGAGAAAGGTATGAAGTTATGTTTTGAGGTGGCTGTTGCAAGACGTCCTGTTCTCAGTTAATTTAGTTTTTCCCCAGACACAGCGCCACCAGGGAAGGGAAGCTGTTGTCACTGCTGATGACCCCCTGTTGTGGTTGTCCCTATATAAATGTGTTGTTGTTTTACCCTTCACCAAGTGTAGTCTGGTGTATTGGAAAAAAGAATATAGTCACTACAGTGCTTTCTTTTCCAATGAGAGAGAACATTGACAGAGATTTTCAGTCCAAGTATTAGAGCTTTGCCACATTTGGGTTCTACTCAAGGACAGCAGACATTTCATCTTGAATAGGAAACTGTATTACCTCATCTAAATTAATAAATAGTGAATAGTTATTAGATAAATGGGTTAAATATATTCTATAGAAATACAACACAATTAGAGGTTTGTTTTGTGTTAAAATAATTGAGTTAACCCCTACAGGACTAGAGCACAGGTAATGAATAAAGCATCTCTGAATTGCCTTCCTTGATTGCAATTTTTCAGCTTCTCCAAGAACAATGAAGTTGAAGTCTCTTAGCAAATACCTGACCTTCTCAGCGGCAATATTCATAAATCATCAATGTCTATCAAATAGGGATCTGAGATCAGAGCTGTATTTGCCATGAGGCAAACAAGGCATTTGCCTAGGGCGGCACTTTCAGGGGGGTGGCAAAAAACACCGCCCTAAGTGCTCATGGAAATCCTATTTCATCAATACAAACAATTATGGCTTCATCATGCCCAATTTAAAACCTACCTCTTGACCAGGCTGCTGTGGAGGTCGGAGACCTGAAACATGCAGCCTAGAGTGAGCCATACAGACGCACAGGCGGCCGATCTCCCGGGCCGGAGGTGCTCAATGATCTCCCCCTCTGGATCGGCAGGGGTGATCCAGGTCCAGTCTTGGGAGGCTTTTATGACCTACTGGAAACATGGGTAAAGCCATTGAGCCTGGAGGAACAGCAAGCAACCCTTAAAGCATGGCGGACGCCACGCGGCACCCTGACTCCATTGAGGAACAAACTGACCTGTCCAAGCTCAACAAAATATTTGAAGATTTCGGTGAGAACCTAGAGGACATGAGGCATCAGACCGCCCCAGAACCACTCACCTACACAGCCAATTGCGCGACCGAAGAAGGCTCCAAAATGGTGGCGAGGCGGGAGGCTCCAATCCCTTCAACAGAAGGTGGCACACAGAGGAAAACCATCCAGAGCCAATGTTGGGACTTTAAAGTGCTTGAGAATCGCCAGATGTGGCTAAATGCTGGATCGTATGGTGAGCCTGTAGAGAGTTGGAGTGCATGATGACCAGCCGATCTTTGTTAACCCCGTGGGGCCCTGTGGTGCTCCCCAACGTTCTGGGACTGTGCTTTTCCCTCAGTTGGCGTAAGATGAGCTGGGATCCCAGACCAGGCACTAAAAGGCATATGACCACTCACCTTTCCTCTCCTCACGGTGTCTGCTCTGAGACTTGACTCTCCTATCGTCTTACCTCATGGGTGTCTATCATATTGTTTCTGTAAGCTTTGGCCTCATACGTCTTGTTATCCCACCAACCTGGGGGCCGCCTAAGGAACTCAATCTATCCAGTTAAGCTTTGTTATAGCTCTCTACTTAATACTCTCTACCCGATTGGGTTTAAACTGATGCACACAGCATGTTCAAAGCCAAAACGTTTTTTAAGTCACACTGTGTTCATCTTTCCTGTTAGTTTATTATAAAATGTGCTGAAATATCTCTTTACTTATTCTGAAATGAAATGTTCATTGCAATTTATCGAATGAATACTGTAATACCTGTGTTACCTTCAAGCACAACAAAAATAAAGAATTATATTTAAAAGGAATACTTAATGAGAGTGTGAGAGAGAATGTGTATGAGTATTTCACACTCAGCCACCACACACATCCCACTCAGGCATATTTCTTAGGGTAGGAGTGGCAATGAGGGTGTCCTTCTTTGATTTTTGCACCATGGCCCTCTTGACATCACTCCCTCAACAGTGAGAGGGAGTGATGTCATAGAAAGAACACTTGCCCTTTTCACAAGTTTAAAATGGAGGGAAAGGGGGCTGCTGTGTCAGGAAGGTATTAGAAATAATATATATATATATATATATATATGTTATGTAATTTTTTTAATAGTAATAAATGATGATGCTTCTTCATCCTAATCTGTCTGCCAGACCTTCCACCTCCCACTAGCCAGGGGAAGGTTGGTGAACCACAATCTCTATCCCTTCCAGGGCTGGTGGGACCAGTGAGATTTGTTAATGAATTGCAAATTCTGAGGCTGACCACCCTACTAACGTTTGTACGGTGTTCCTGAAGATGTTTGCAAGTGACCACAGGGTTACATCAAGCAATGCTGAAGACATAAAAATGATCAGTATTTGCTGGTTTCAGTAAAGTCACTGGAAACAGAATAAGAGTCTCTCAGACTATTGTAGTCCTTCATGCTGTGTATGTCCAACTGTTAAACCCCAATACCCAGGACCGGTGCTTCCTATATGCCCATTAGGTGGGCTGCCTGGCAGTGGCTATTCTACTTGTTTGGCTTCCCAGACATCCACTGCGACGGGAGCATAGCAAGACGTGGGGCTGAGACTGGGAGACTGAAGCGCAGCCTGGCAGTCAGGAATAGTGAAGATGCCTGAAACACACGAACAGTTAATTGATATGTGAAATAAAGGTAAGAGTGGGACCACGCTATGTGTGTTTCAGAGAATGTGTGTCAGTCTGCTTGGGTCAGTGTGCGTCTGTATGGATCAGTATGTATGCATGGATCAGTATGTATGCATGGGTCAGAGAGTGTCTGCATGTGCCAGTCTGCATGGGTCAGTGTTTGTGTGAATCAATCTGCATGGATCAGTATGTATGCATGGGTCAGAGTGTGTCTGCATGCGTCAGTCTGCATGGGTCAGTGTTTGTGTGAATCAATCTGCATGGATCAGTGCATGCATGCGTTTCAGTCTGCATGAGTGGGTGGAGCGAATTGGGCACCACATTTTTTTTGAAACAACCCTGCTAATAACGCTTGAGCCGTATTCACACAGAGTTCAGCAAAGTTTGTCGATTTTTTTGATTTTTCTTCTAAGGGCATGGGGACATGCAAATCAATTTATAACTTTTTTGACATGCATTTTTCTGGATTTATTTATTTTTTGTTCTGTCTCTCACCGTTAAAATACACCTACCATTAAAATCATAGACCGATAATTTATTTGTCAGTGGGCAAACGTTCAAAATCAGCAGAGGATCAAATACTTTTCCCCCTCATTGTATGTCATGAAATTTATTAGTTTCCAGTTTCCAGTTTTATGCTTTTACTGTTTTTCTACAAAATCGGTTTAAAAATCAAAGTTGGCAATTTGTGTTTTTTTGGAAGAGGGGACGGGAGGGGGGGTTTATAAATGTAGCTGGTCTTGCTTGCAAAATAATCTAGCACCAGCCCTGACCCTTGGGGTATACATACCACTAATTGGGAAACAAGGCTTTAAAGGAACACTCTAGTCACCAGAACTACTACCGCTTAATGTAGTGGTTCTGGCGTTTATTACCTGTTCCTGCAGACATTTTAATGTAAACAGTACATTTTCAGATAAAAGGCAGTGTTTACATTTATGCTTACGAACACCTCTAGTGACAGTCACTTAGATAACCACTAGATGAGCTTCCTAGTTCAGTTATGCACAGTGGGCAGCACTGATGTTCAGTGTCTCCACGCTCTGCATGGAGGTGCTGAACTTTCCCCATAGAGACTTATGGATTTAATGCATTTCTCAAAGGAGATACCGATGGGCGCAGTGTGGTGTTTTTACTAGCTTATTTTGGCACAGACATCTTATCCATCGATCCCTCCTCCCTTCTAACATGCAGTTATTCCAATTGTTTATCTATATTACTTCCTCATAGATTGTATACTAATTTGAACAGGGTCGTCTTCTTCAACACCTCTTGTTTCTTGTTATTATATTTTGTATGTCAATTACCTGTTGTCAATTAAAATTATGCCTATTCGAAAATTGTAAAGAGCTGCAGAATATGTTGGTGCTGTATAAAAGATAATTACATTTTAATTCTCACTTTAGTGGATAACCCTCTTTATAGTATAGTATTTCATTATGAAAATGCCATCATCTTACCATTATTCTCCAGGCATCAATGTGCAAAATCCTAAAGGTGTGCATTTTAAAAGGGGCAGAGGCGTAACGAGAAACAACCAGGCCCAGGTGCGAAAATTGCTCTGTGCCCCATCTGTCTCTTTCCATCCCTCAGCCCCTCCGTGTCTCATTCCCTACCCCCCAGCCCCTCTGTGTTTCTCATTCCCTAACTCTACCAGTCCCTCTGTCTCTCTCCCCTTGTCCCCCACCCATCTGTGTGTGTGTCTCTCCCCCTAGCCCTCCATGTATCTCTCTCCCCTAGCCCTCCCTAAGCCCCTTCATGTATCTCTCTCCCCTAGCCCTCCCTAAGCCCCTTCATGTATCTCTCTCCCCTAGCCCTCCCATGTATCTCTCTCCCATAGCCCTCCCATGTATCTCTCTTCCATAGCCTCTCTATGTGTCTCTCTCCCCTAGGCCCCCCTATGTGTCTTTTTTGAGATAGGACCTATTTTATGATATTCTTATAATCCCTTTTTTTATGTTGATATCCTTGTCTTCTCTTAACCTGGTATTTCCTTTTATATGCTATCTGTATTACTATGTAAGTCCAAATATTTTATTGTATTAATAAATATATGCTTAACTTATCTGTATTAACTAATTTTCCCCATTTCCAACATTGCCATTACTCCTTCCCTTCTCTAATATGGCCTCGGAATGGATGATATTACATTGTTGAGCCGGCCCCTCCTGCATTAATGAGCCACAATCACATGACCGCACGCCCGCCGGAAAACGACGCATGTGACGCCATCCGGAAATGACGAAACGGATATGACTATTTCAACTTACATGGAGTGAAAACGTCAGACACGCGCGGCCATGTTGGTTGTGGCTACATCCACATACTAAGGAGAGAGTATGACGGCGGAATTATTGAAAAACGTCCGGAAACATACCATAAATGGAGGAGGGGGAAGTTAATTGATATACACCTGTTTTTGTGTTTTAATTGATTGTGAAGTGTTTTGTGTCTTATATAAGGAAGTTATTTTAGTTGCAAACTTATATGCACCTGAGGAAGACCTATTGCACTAGGTCGAAACACGTTGTGCTATTGTTTTTTTAGTCTATACTGTATCAATAAAAGTATTTATTATATACCCATCTTGGTTCCTGATCTACTAAACAGAGGATTATCTATACCTTCTGGGGGACCCAAAACCAGCAATTTCACATCTGTTTGATGTATCCTGCCTTCATAGTTTAGAGTAAACTCAGAAATGCTCTAAACATTGTGAGTTTTCCAATGTATTAATTTTTAATGCCTTGTGTGTGAATTTATTACGCTATGTTGGCTTTTTATATTTACAGACTTTAGAGATTATTTTTACAATCCAAGAGTTCCATCTACAAAAGTGCGCAACCACCTTTCCTTCATTTTGTACCTCTGTATGTAAGTGTAAATGAGTGACTATACACTTAGGTGATATTGCTGCATGCCACATTATCTTTGATAAAGATATTTGGTTTATTAGCGCCACCCTTTTTCTTTACTGTTGTATTTGTCTCTTTCCACAGTGCCATACTTGTGCGCTCATGGTATCCACATGCACAGCACAATGGTAGTCAAAGTAATCTGCATTATATGACCAGTCTGTACAAGACAGTCCAGAATAGCATTTAAATGGAAAATAAATACATGTGCATAAAAAACTTGCACAACCCATTGCTTTTAGTAAACTATAGGGTTGTATACAAACATGAAATAGTTTCCCTTTAATACAATGAAACACCTAGAGTACCGGTATAGCAATTTCAACTGTTCCAAAACATGAATGGATAGCAACATTTCATCTCCTTACATTTCCTCTACAGCGCTTCCATTGCAAGTATTGTGGAAGTAGAATGCCACCTACTGGACATTTGAGTACATGCAAGTTTATAAAGCAGGGATGCATGCTATTGTAAACTGTTGCCAGAAAAAAGAGCAATCTTGAAAAAAATATCAATAAAACAATCCATGAAGAAGATAAACCAAAAATAAAACAAAACACTCCATATTAATGCATGCATCTACTCAAATCTGTCCAAATGTGTTTATACCCCACCTCTTATAGTCTGAAAGCTTGTTTGAGCAAGGTCCTCTTCAACCTATCGGTCCTGTAAGTTTTCTTGTAATTGTCCTATTTATAGTTAAATTCCTCCCCCCCCCCTCATAATATTGTAAAGCACTACAGAATATGTTGGTGCTATATGAATGGTAATAATTATAATAATATCTTTACAGCTCCCTAAAGACATTCTTGTTCAGGGAACCCTAACACTCAACTCAGTAACTAAAGCATTTGGTTTACCCAACAAATGCCCTCATCTCACTGTATTAACATCATTCTCACCTTTGCAGTCCTCACCCCTCCTATCCCATCATATTAAATGGACAAACATTAATTTTAGGGGTGTGACTTCATAATGTATGCAACTAAAATGTAATTTAGAACAAGAATTATGTATCTTATTTACACAGACTGACTTCTAGGCACAATATACATTACTTGGAGTATTATTGCTGTAGAGTTCTGTAATACAGTCAAACACACCAACAATATGGTGCTCCTAGAAAAGAGGGACACTAGGATAGAAAAGGAGGACAAAATAGGTCTCTCCTAAATAGAATTATGCTATCTAGATCAGTTGTATGCAACCTTCAGCAATACATCTTTCCTGATGCTTTGCCAGCATTATGGGAGATGTATTCCAAATGTGTAGTGCCGAAAGTTGCCTACCCCTAATCTACATTGTACATTCCCATGGGAAAAGGGCCCTCAACTCCTCCTGCATTTGTTCATCAAATTCTGTATTGTCTCTTAGATGTTTTGTACTTTTGACTTTTACCAATTGTAGCCATGGACTGTGCTGTGGAATGTGTAGGTGCTTTATAAATAAACTATAATAATAATTATAAAGGCTGGAAGTTGAGCTAAAGGGAATCTGTCATTGCTGTGTTTTTGTTTTTTTTATTAACACAAAATAAAACATGGTTATTTTTTTATAATAAATGAATTTAAGTTAATAATGATTTTATTGCATCTCTGAGCTTACACTTGCTTTTGTTACAAGCACCATTTATCTGCTAAGAAAGAATACTCTGAATGTCTAAAACAGTCTGCCAAGCACTTGGACAGGATTCATTCTTCTGTCAATCACAGTGCAGGATAGATCTCACCATAGAATGTTATGCCCTTTCATATTAGGGGTGCACTTCATCACAAAAGCAAGGGAATTGCACAGTTGCAACAAATTATTATGGGTTGCCTTTTGATTTAATTAAATGAACATAATTTATTTTATGTAGACATACCCCAATGAAAACATGCATTTTTTCCCCATTGGTGGTATGTCTAAAAAAAAGAAAAAAGGTTGCAAAAGCCACAGATCTTGTCTGCAACCTTTTCAAGCAACCCCCCCTTTCCCCTGAGGGAAAGACCAATCATTGATCTTGAGCAGCAAGTTTGCACATGAGCAGCTTTTCGACACAGGGACACACTTTGATCAGCCAGGGATTGTGCAAGGATAAAATGAGCCCTGTGTATGTGTGCAAGGGAAGAAGACAGGATCACTCTAGTTGAGCTCTGTGGATCTAATGGAACCTCCCCGCCTGCTAATTAGCCAGTGTTTCTGCAATTATTTATAAAAGTGCATTATTTCAAAAAGAAAGCTTAAGCGTTTTATGTGTGTGGAGTGTTCCTTTAAGATCGCACAAGCCTGCCCATGGCAGGACACAGGTCAGGGCACCACCCTCACTAGTCACAAAGGGTGAATGGGGCCAAACAAATTCTTGGTTCCAAGGACCCAGTTTAACCCTTAACCCTTAACCCTTGAGCGGTTGCCTAAGGCTACATAATGGTCAAGACTTTAAGTACCAAAACAAATGTAGCTTTATGAAGTGGTTTTGGTGTATAGATCACGCCCCTACAGTCTCACTGGTCATTCTCTGCCATTGTTGAGTTAAATTACTTTGTGTATGAATCCCTAACCACACCACCCATGCCTGTGACTTACAGCCTCCCTGCACACTTCTTCTAAAAAGAGATCTAAACTTTAAACTTCCTTTGCTGCAGTCTGTCTAATTTATATATTTTTTTTTATTATTTTCTGCTGTTACTAGCCTGCTAACCTGAAGTAACCTGCTAATCTTAATGAAGTAGTCCAGGTGCAGTGGCCTTATAATTTTAGTCCTGCAATGTAAACATTGTCGTTCTGAACATGCTTCTGGTGGCTCTGTAAATGAGTCTCAATGCCTCTAGTGGCTGTCCTTGTGACAACCAGTAGAGGGTGCTTCTGCTTCTACAACTGAGTCAGTCTCTGTTATGAAATACATATTGCATAAGAACGTTGAACATCCTCAAATGCTAATCAAATGAAAGCATTGGATTCATTGCTTTCCTATGAAAATCATTTGACTGGCCATTGCTTCTTGCTACTCATGCACTTCTCGCCCCTATTGCTGGCATTGGATTAATAACCAAAGAGGAGACTGACTGTGGGATGGTCACCAGAGGCGAAGCGAGTGCATCTCAAAGCTGGAGAAAAGGTAAACGTCCCCCACCGCTTTATTTTATTTGGCGGGGCTGCCTGAATCTAAACAGGGAGTCGAATACTAAATCGTTAGGAATACATGTTTGTTAAAAATCCTTTAACAGAGCAAAAGATAATTTCTAAAGTAAACACACCATGCTGTAAGATCGGATTGAAAATTAAACCATTTTTAATATGGAGGCTGACTAAATCGCAGAGAATTGAGCAGTGAGACTGCAGGGTCATGATCTACACATTAAAACTGCTTCATAAAGCTAAAGTTGTTTTGGTGACTATAGTGTCCCTTTAATATAGGTTGGTTGTTTGGAGAGGTTTATCCTTAGTGGTCTTCATCAGAAAGTTATAGCAAACACATGCATTTATACACAAAATGACAAAACAAAATCACAAATTACAGCTCTTTTATTCCCTTATTTTTTTTTAACCTCGTCAGTACTGAAGGGGTTAACCACACTCACATACCGTCATACACATAACAATGTGCCCACAGCTAGCGTTTTTGCGGTTACCGTACTTTACAGACTCTTCAGAATTGCTTTGAAAAATCTCCACTCACCTGCTGTCTATATAATTAACCCCTTAGCTGCAGGACAGGATTGGAATACAGTGAATAGCTCTAGCTCCTGCAGCTATAGGTTTAAACAGAACTGAAATATAAACCATAGCTCTAGAGCTTCTGGTTAAGTTGTTAAAAAGGGGGGAATTATTTTAGAACCCCAGAATAGTCGGTGTACAGATCTTACATGAGCCGCCCCATTGATACATGATCACAGGCAACGGCAACATGATATTAATCAACTTTCTTAGGGCCAACTACTCAAGGGCGTGCAACATATTGCAGGTCTTGTATTAAGGGATAACAAGGTTGCAGATCAGGGTGAAAGATAGAAATCAGAGTGGTATATAGGAAACAGCACCAGTGATTTTGCTGGACTGAAACCCAACCTAAGGTAACAACAAAGAAACAATTTAAAGAGACACACTAGGGCCAAACATCTTCAGCAGGTTGTAAGGCACTACGAGCAAAGGACTTGAAACGGAAGGACACAAGTATTCACACAAGTACCAGGACTGTCACAGAGTAACATGCCAATATCTTAGATCACATTTTGTCTGTTAGTGTTTCAGAGTTTGAGGGAAAACAGGTCTCTATACTATTGTGCAATTCAGTGATTAAAGGAGAAAATATAGCTCTATCGGAGAAGCTTATAAAACAGGGTACACCTGGTTGTGCTACATTGTAGCACAGGAGGAGGGACAATTCCTTAACCAAAAGGAGTTACAGTGACTTGAAACAGTGAGAGGTTAAGCAGCTGTGTCCATTTCAGTTCTTTCTTTTTACGAGACTCCAAGTTCCATCAGGTCCTTTAGTGTCCACACAGCTGCCCGCAATCTGGAAAATCAGGATTATTCTGCTGGCATCCTCTTCTTCACTTTACGATTTCTGCTCAGAAGAATCATCCACGAATACCATTCGTACATACACTCCTTATCAACATCCCAAAACTCCTGCTTCACCAAAAACAAAAAAGCTGCTCAGTTTTTGGTTTCTGTATTAAAATCCAAAAGAGGTTCCCTAAGCAGAGTCTCTTTTCTAAACCCTTGTAAAATCTTTTGTTAAAAATGTCAATCGTCTAAAACTCAAAAAAAGAAAAGAAAACAACCAAAAAGCAATTAGTGCTGAGAAGGGGGGAATAAAAATAACTTGAAAGTTAAAGGGGTGCCCAGAGTGCCACCCCACCATCTCCTTAGCTCTGAAACAAAAAATGAAGAATAAAAAAAGAAAAGAAGTTGGTGGGGGCCCAGATTAGGCACCCTCGGCTATCCTATAATCTACCGCAATATTTAAAATAAAATAAAATTAAGTTTTCTAGAGTTAAAGTGTGGTCAGTACATAACTCTATAAAACTCTGGATAAACTCCTAAGTCACTGCTATATCAGAAAAGCCCAGTGGACTCTTCAGTAACTCAACAATAATCAGTGATTAATAAATACAACTTTCTCTTGTTACCCAACGGGTGACTCCAGCAATGTTCACCATGAATCCCCAACCCTCCCTCCCCAGAGCAGCAAGTCACAAAGTCCAGTGGAGATAGGGGACCTTGCAGTCTCTTGAGGGGATCCAAACCTCATTGAGGGGATCCAGTAACAAGTCCCACACAGTTGAGCCTGCCTCTGTTAAAAGATGTACATAACTTTCTTAAGCATCTTTAACAGATTTCCAGTTCTCTGTGTCTAGAGGTCCTGTATGAAAATTGAACCACTGTGTATTTCTTTAATCCAGAAGAGTTTATTAAGAGCAAGAAAATGTAGCCACGCTTTCTTACTTTCTTTGACCCGTACTTAGACCCATAGTCCTCCAGGTTAAAATGTTGCCACAAGCCTTTTTCCATTCACAACATAAGCTTTTGGGCAGCCACAATCCCACCCAATGACCGGGAGGCTAAATATAAGGGTACTGATTGACTTTAGGTGGGCTCAGAGGGTATCCAGTGTAGACGGTAGAAGTTGGGGATGCTGGGATGTAAGTCTGGTGGGCAAACTGTGCCTGGTATTGGCTAGGGTGGAGGCTTGGGGAAGGAAGTAGTCGAGGGGCCATACTGACTGGCACAATGCTCGCAGGATAAGCTGCATGCCTGGCTGATCCCTGTGATGCCACCAGGTGAGCAACTGTACCAGTGGAGCCCAGGGCAGCAGGTGCGGTGTAGGTGTACAAGTGAGGTTGACTGGGCAGATGAGCTGTGGCTGCCAGATGTGGGTGTACAGCCCCGTGGCTAGGGCTGCTATGTGGAAAGGAGTACGGGGCCTGAGCAAGAGTGGGTGCAATATATGCTTGCTGCCTTCTGTGGCTGTTTGTGCGCTCTGTACTGAGATGCTGAGACACCTGCAAAAAAAAAAAAAAAAACACAAAAAAACATTATATAGCAGACCAAAATTGTAGAACTGGCTGTCTAATAGAAATAGGACATATTTCCCCACTCTCCAGGAGCCATCACAACTTGCCATCTAAAACTCAAATGTAGACTATAGTGGTGGAAATCCCACTTTAGCCTAGTGGATATTGATGATGATGGGACTGTTAGCCTACTAGTTTTTAAGCAGTTTTATGGATTTAAACTAAACACTGAGCACCCACACACTGGGTGCAATCTAAAGGCTAGGTCAAACTGTTAAGCTGAGCAATATTTTCTTTAATAATCGTTAGTGGTTTTAAACAAATTGAACAGTTTTGCCCCATAACCATCAAAAGCAGAAAAAAATGAAGTAAGCCTTTCAAGTATAACTATGAAGACATCTAGTATTTTTTCCTACAAACAAGATACACCTCCTTTTGGGAGAGGTGTGTATACAAAAAGGTGCTAAAGTGAATAAACAGCAGCTCTAGACACTTGTGTGGAATACCCTCTCATCCACACCCAACATTCTAAATCTGTAATGTGGTATAAGTAGAACTTACACATTAAGTCATCTTAAAAGTTTCTGAGCTGGTGGCACCCAGAAATCATATATTTTGCCTTTCTCTAGACCTGGGATTTCACATGCATACCTAGGACATCCAGAGGCTTCTACTGACCTCAGCTGACTCTTGCGTTTTTGCACGACTCAACAATGAGAATCAGGGTCAAGCCACTTTGGACACTGTACAATACGGTAGGCATAGGAGTATAGCTGAAGATGGCTGAAGTTGACAAAGGCTATGTAGCTTGACTGCAGCTCATTGCTATGCTAACTTTTTTCAATCTGAAAAAGCAGTCCCTTCCTTTCCTTATGTATAACTTTGAAAAAAATGTATTGGCAAGAAATAAAAATATTGAGTAGCCAGTGGAAATATTTTTGGACATGACTATTGAAGAAAAAGTAAATGCCTTGAAGAAAAGGAGGGGAAAAAAATGTAAACTATTTTAGATTCCATAGTTGATGCTCCCTTGTAGTTTTGTTGTTTAGTGTCCCTTTAACCCTATGCAATTATCATCCCACGCTTTATTGGTAAGCCCGTGCAGTCTACCATATATGATCTGTCCACATTTACCTGGCTGAGGTTTAGTGGCTGCTGCTGGAAGGAGTGCCCAGGGGCTCGTGGCTGTCGGTAGGTGATTGATCCCACACTGCTACTAGAGGCGTGAGAGGCCGAGGCTAAAGAGGAAGTGGAGGATTTAGGCTTATATGAATGGTGGCTGGTAGTGTCTGTAGAGGAAAAAAAAAAAAACTATTTTGAAAACAGAGATAATCAGCTAATTTATCCATCCATGGACAGAGCATACTTATTAGTTTATTACAGCATTACCTATTAATTACATTATTCACAACAGCAGTGATCCAAACAAAAGTTTTTAGCCAAGTATAGAAATATCTCATTGACTTTTTTTTTGTGTGATCTTTTATGCATTTTATCAACTTCCTTGGACTGTTTAATACAATTAAAACTATAAGCTTTTAAATAAAAAGTAAATCGAAAATTAAAAAAAAACAAAAAACTTTTAATAGGTACCTGGCTGTCTCCTTTCACATTCCAAACGGCCTTCACTTGGCTGGGTCTTTAGAGGTGGCACAATGATGGTGCGTGGGTTAGTAGAGCACGGGTTCTCTGGCTGACATTTGCCATCGTGTGCAGTAGTGTTGGTGCCTCGGTGCTGGCCGTTAGCTGCGTATGGGCTGGTGTTGCTCGAGGAATCTGATATAGGTGAATCGTGAACAGTGACGCAGCTGATTACATTCCTGCGTTGCTTAGAGAGACTGTGGACACAGAGATCAGAGTGTAATACTTCCCATTAGGTAAACATTTAAAAATAAATTAGCTAACGTGTCATGCTATTATAAATGGCATTTACATAGCACCAACTTCTTTGGCAGCATTTTACAATATTATAAATTAAGGGAGTTAACAGCAAATATGAAACTATTACACATTTTGAAAGGAACAATACGTTAATGAGGACCTTGCTCAAACAAGCTTACAATCTAGAGGAGGTGGGGTATAAAACACAATAAGAAGGGCAGAGTGGGGCTTTAGTAGCATTGGAAAGGGAGCTTGAAGTTTTGTGTATTCTCACTAATTAAGTTGAGAGAGTAACAGATAGATAGGAGCGATAGTTACCCAGGAAAGCCATAGGCTTTTCAGAAGTTATGGCATTTCAGGATTTTTTTTAAAATTAAAAACTATGGGGTAGGGTGCTATTCTATAAAAATGGAGCTACCCAAGAGAAGTCCTGTAGGTGTGTTCGTAGTACAGGTATGAGCAATAGACATGAGACATTGGTAGAGCAGAGTGACCGAGAAAGGTCTACCTACAATTCAGTAAAGAAATGTAGTGGGGGAGTGGAGTTGTTGAGAGCTGCCTGCTAACACGTGTAAACCAGGGTTTTTAAATAAACACCCGTTTCATTTACTCAAATATTTTACATGCCCAAAGATCATTTGCATTTCAGGCTTTCAAGGTGAACCTGTGGCAATCCTGCAGTAGTAACACTTTTGCAGTTCAGCCTGCAGAACCAGGTGCTATCCATTACCAGCACAGACAAACAGACAGCAGCGTGCAGCATGGGGAAGGACTGTAAAAATTATAATTAAAATAAATTGGGTTCCCACTTCATAAGGAGATTTAGAGTATTTAAATGCAAGATTAATTTATTCTCTGAAATCTATGATGGGCTCTCGACTGTACTGAATTCTTTAGCTTTGCTTACACTGCCTGCAGGGCACCCTATAGATAGGCCAATCAACCACTAATAACCACTCAAATAACATAGAGTTTGAAATTATTGCTTTTCAAATCCTTCCTTAGTGATCCTTATTTATTGGACTGTGTCCACTGTGATGATTTTGTCTCTTGCAAGACGTTCGGGCTCATGAGTTAGTGGGGGGTGTACAATGGGGGGATGGGCATTTTTCTGCAGTGCAGGGAGGCTTTCATCACAGCACAAGGCTGTGTGCGCTACAGGAAGAAAAGACTAGCTATTCCTCAACGTTGTTGTGGTAACGGAAGTTTTCAGAGCGATGGCTAGGAATGGATTGGGGCAG
The DNA here is from genome assembly GCF_036172605.1 of Pelobates fuscus. Classification (NCBI taxonomy): domain Eukaryota; kingdom Metazoa; phylum Chordata; class Amphibia; order Anura; family Pelobatidae; genus Pelobates; species Pelobates fuscus. The sequence continues at coordinate 164,451,868 of NC_086319.1, forward strand.
AAAGTAAAGAGGTAATCAGGCTGCATCCAGGGAAACCAACATAGCTATCTATCACAGCGGGTGGGGGAAGGGTGAAAGTACAAGAAGCAAGGGACATTTGGATTAGGCACATATTCCATTATAACACTGAATACAAAGCCTGACAGGATACTTTCCATGGTAAAGGATTTTCAACAAAGCCCTACCTTATCCATAGGGTCACCAAATTAAACATTTTAACAAAGAGCATTGAAACTGCATTCTGCATGGTTACAATAGACTTCAAGCGCAGTTTATAGGCATCACGATGTTAAGAGAAATATGCTGGCATTAATTAAGTCCAAAATTGCAACCATATCATCAGTTCTTAGCAAAAATAGATCAATACTTTTCAGGTTTCTAATTCGAATCAGAAACCATTTACATAAGGTGCCTATAACACGTCACTTATAATGAGAAAGCTTACCCTGTGGTAAGACAGTACCACAGGGTACGTTGTCAAACCATTCTTAAGCACTTTGACTACTTAACACTATAGTGGGCTATTGTGGCTATGGTGCTTGGAGTGTTCTGGGAACTCTGTTCTACAGACCATTATGAATTTGATCGTTCAGACAGTTGTTTTTCAATTAAGGAAAATAGTGAACTTGTACATTGAATATATATGAATAAAACAATAAGCATGTGTTTTGGATCTGGACAATATTAAATTGCTAGTTGGTTTCTGGAAACGTCAGTGCACCACATACACTCCGCCCTTCGAGAGTTGCCAGATGCGGCATGGTTTCTTGGACAGATGTCTTAACTACATAATGATGGGCAGTACAGAAAAAGTGTAGCCCTGCAATATGTAGAATCCATAGGCTGAACTCAATGCACCCACACATTATTTTAGAATAAGTTATTTAGAGTGGGATTTTTAACTTTTATTTTTTTTTAATTCGAAAAAATGCCTTTCTTCATAAAAGCTACTCTGCCCTCCCTTCCTCCCTACACACAATGCTTTTCTTTCCCTTTTAATTGCAACACAATGCGGTACAAGAGGTCATGACTCGGGTTTCTGTAGCAATTGTAGGTTTGCTGCTAGCTTTGTACAGACAAAAGCCAGAAAACTACATCTCCCAAAATCACTTGCTGGCACATAAAGCACTGTGAATGGGATAAGCTCAGCAGTCACATAGAAATGTAAGTCACATACTACTAATGAGAACTCACTGCAGCAGCTGTAAATTGGGAGATTCATTACAAAAGGATGCAAATTATAAGAGGGCATCTTTTTTATTATGCATTTCAATGTATTGGTTTTTTTGTGCATATTTTGTTAATGTATTATCTACATTATGCGTTAGAATTGGTAAACAAAACCTAGAATGTCACTTCAATTAATCAAAAAGAAATCCCAAAGTAGCTGTCTGGATTAGTTAAAGGTATACTATAGTGCCAGGAATACAAAGCTGTATTCCTGGCACTATCGCTCCCCTTCACCCTCCTCCGTGTTAAATGAAGGGTTAAAAATCCTTTGTTTACTAACCTTATCCCAATGTCCCTAGGCGCTGGGTCGACGCTTCACCCCCTCTGACGACCTGTGATGACAGGGCACTAATGCGTATGTGCGGTAAGTACTGTGCGCGCAGTAGACCTCCCCATATGAAAACATTGAATCAATGCTTTTCTATGGGGAAAAATCTGACGCTGGAGATCCTCATGCAGAACGTGAGGATGTCCAGCGTCAGATACCGGACCAAACATTCGTTTCAATCCAGGAAGCACCCCCTCCAGACAGCTAATGGAGGCAGACTTATAGCTGCATTGCAAACATTGCAATAGGGACAGTGCACCCAGACCACTTCAATGAGCTGAAGTGGTCTGGGTGCCTATAGTGTCACTTCAATGAGCTGAAGTGGTCTGGGTGCCTATAGTGTCACTTTAATTGACATTTCTCCTGTGGTATATGAATGCTACATAGCACAGACTACACTGCAACGCATGGCCTGTACAGCCCATCAAAATAAATAAGTTTCTGCAAAAATAGGCTGACCCAATCCCTACCTCAGATTTATTTCAAAGCCATTTTACCTGCTCATAATACATGAAATTCCCAACTAGCTATACAGAAAAATGCATATTGCTTTTTTTTTTATCATACACTGCTAATCAGTGTATGATATCATTATTCCAGTGCATGTTCAAAGTTATATTTTGAGGGGTAAAAATTTTTGAGTTCCCTTAATAACAGTGAGTTTCCTTGCTTCACCAATTTCTCTTTGTTCCACAACTATTGCACAAACACAGCAACCACTAAGCCATTCTAGTTGTTTTAAGACTACTTTTTTAAGCACAATTAGACCGGTGAATAGAATTCGAATTATGTTTAACCACTTCACACCTCAACAATTTATGCAAAACCCTCAGGCCATCAACTTCCCCTGTTGCCACTTGTCTTAACTCTCCAATATAACCTTTAGAATGTAGGCTTAAAAGCAATAGCATACTTTGTATAAAAGTGCTGTTAACACTAAATTTTAAAAGAAAACTATAGGGGATTTCAGCATGACGTCACAACAGTGATAAGTGTTCTTCGGCGTGGCAAAAGTCGAAGCGTTCTCCAAAGAAAGCGGTCCATTTCAAGCGTGATCGGAGTTTGGAGCCGGCATGCTGAGAGTTGCGGGGAGACGGGACAGGCCAGTGGGTGGGAGCGGTCCCTTGGAGCGGCCCGGGGTGCTTGGGCAGGCGGTGTCTCTGGAGGAGCATGGCTGGCGGGTCTCCTCTACCGGGTCCAGTGCTGGGTGTCAGGAGATCACTCACACTGAGTGTCTGGTACCGGAGAGAGTGAGTGCATGCTCAGCCCACATTAAGCCAGGACTGCCTGGGAGTTTGCAGGGTGTCAGCTTTGTGCTGGGGAGATGGCTGGCAGTGATAGGTGGATATTGTGTCTGGTGAGAGTGGCATGGCGGTATGTGAAGAGTGGGGTGCCAACTGTGTGCTGGTATAGGGGACATGAGGATGGCTGACAGTAATAGGGGTTATCGTATCTGTATTGGGGGTGAGGAGAGTGGCATGGCAGTATGTAAGAAGTGGATTGCCAGCTGTGTCCTGGTATGGGGGATGGCTGGCAGTGATAAGGTGTTTCACAGTGACTGCATTGGGGTGGTTTTTGGGGAATGGCTGGCAGTGATAAGAGTGTATCACAGTGTCGTTTTATTAATATCCATTTGTACGCAATGTATGTGAGTTTGTTGGTGTTCGTGTGTATGTAATATAAATATATGAGTATGTTGGTGTTGCCGTGAATGCAATGTCACTGTGTGTATCCCATTGTCCCTGTGTGTGCAATCTAAGGTATAGCTGCCAGCTATCCTCATTATCTTTCTTCAGACCCCATTATCTCTCTCTCGAGCACCCCATTACCTCTCCCAATTATCTCTCTCTTGTTTCTCTATTATTGCTCCCCCATGATCTCCCTGCTGCTCCAAATGGAAGCTGCGCGCATTCTGCAACCCGGAAGTATCTTTGCAGAAATGTTTACAAACATTCTGAACGCTCGTATAGCGTTAGGAATACAAAAGTGTGTCCCTCTGCCAAGTGTTGACAAGGTTAAAAAAACAAAAAACAGCAATTAGGAGAGGCTAATGGGCCTTTGTGGTGCGTATTAGGTCTTCCCCATAGGAAAGCATTGAACCAATGCTTTCCTATGGGGATTTTGAGGAACGTTAAGAGTTAAACTCTGTGTAAATGCAGGCAGCGCCTCTAGTGGCTGCCGGGGAGACAGCCACTAGAGGCAGTCTTAACCTGGCAATGTAAACATGTTCTCTAAAACTGCAAAGTTTTACATTGCAGGGCTAAGGGGACAGGGACACTACACCCAGACCACTTCAATAAGAGGAAGTGTTTTGGAGGTCTATAGTGTCTGTTTTCTCCTCATTGCACTGTATATACTGGATTACAATAGGATCTTGTTCCTAAACCATATGGCTAGTCTATAAAAAATAACTTTGGTTTAGGCCTTTGTGAAGAAGCAAAAAAATAAAAAAATCTGCAAAAAAATTATTTAAAAAAAAAAAAACACACACACAGAATGTCATAGCACATCCGTCTCATTTACATTGTAAACACATGCTAGAAAATATATTACAATCAGCTCTCGTTTCAAAATATGACTGGCTATTAAATATAATCACTAAACTCAATATTCATTTATCAATGGAAAGATGAAAGGGCTTGCAGGGAACGCAACCTGCACATCTGAGGTTTGGTAGCTGAATTATTTATAAGGCAATTATTAAAATATAGCACAACATTAGAAACACATCACGGCTAAGACCTGTCGTGACATTGTTTTTGTTTGAGAAGCTTAAATTCTTTACTCTCCTAATGAACACTTAATGATAAAAAACACGTCATAGGTTCAGCAATAGTAAAGGGGACCCAATATCTCTTATAAAAACACCATACAATATTTCCTTTAAAATGGAGTGTACATTGTTGCATAATAGTGCATCACCTGGAGTTTTTGTTTGTTTTTTTAATTCTTTATTTTATTTGTGCATGAAATATCACATTTAGCACACCATGCCACAACAGCAAGAGCATGCAGAGTAAAAAAAAAAATATTTGCATTAATTAGGCAGGGGAAAAAAACTTTGCACATTTTTGGGTTAACGCTTGACACAGAGTTATATCCAAACTGATTACTAATGAAGTAAGAAACAGGATTCGCCTGAGACAGGGTATAATGAAAGTAGAGAGTATTGCAGGCTAGTTGTTCACAGGTTGGCTAAACTGTCTGTGTGCATAACATTTAAATCAGGCTTATGGTGCTTGCAGATTATGGCTACGGGCTATTCTGTTACAGTCCTAATCGATACATCACATTGCTAAACATTTGCGATAAGTTTAAACACATATTGCTTATTGGCACATAGTAATTATAGGCTTATTTTGTTAAGATCTACGGTTTGATGGGTCTCTGTTTAGGAGGCTACAGAATGGCAGACACAGCGTCCGTTGTAGTAGAGGTTTTGGGTATGAGCCTTTGAGAGTCCCGGCCTTTGTGCCCGCCGTCAGCCTATGCCCAGCGCTGGGATAGATGATTGGGGTACTTGGCAGTCCTGCTGGGGCACAGGTAGGGGCAGTATCGCTGGTTCCGGTGGCTGGCTTGTCCGTCTGTCTCTGTGTAGGTCTGCTTTTTTTATGTTGCAGGTAAGTGGGGTCTCTTTCAGATTCCCTGGGGCTTTCCGTGATATCATACGGGTTCGGAGCAGTGTGGTGGGCTTGCCCGTAGGTGGTTGCGTCGTGGGTCTCGGCTTCATGTCGTAGCCGCGGGGAGCCTGTGGGCCATATCGGATTGGTACCTTTGCGCGGCGTGTTCTGCAACCTCTGTGCTCCGTGCTGCATTGGGAGCCCTTATTCTCGGTCTGCTGATCTTGCAGTTTTCGGTTGCAGGATCATGGGCCCCAGGGTTTGCAGGTCTGCGGTCCGCCCTGTGGGTAAATGGGCTGTGCTTTAGGGGCAACTCTTGTTGGGCTCCCGGCCCAGAAGGGGGGCAGGTAACAGGCTCCACTCCACCTGTCCTCTGCGGCCCAGGGGGGGGTACGTAGCTTCTGTTGTTCAGCCAGGCGGTCCCAGAAGGCCTGGCATACTGCCTAAAAACGAGCCTCGAAGGCCTCTCCCCAGGTCTGGGCCGCCAGGTTCGTGCGGGTTAATCGAGATGTCTGCGGCGGCCATCTTGGGCAGGCCGCGTGGTACACCGGGCTCCCCTTCTCCTCCCAGGTTCACCGCTGTTTCTTGTTTAGCAGGTGCCGGGATATCCCTCGCCGGCAGGGGGGGGGGGGGGGGGGGGGGGGAGTTGTGGGGAGACTTCAGGCTTCGTAGACAGCTGCGGGATGGAGGATCAGCCGCGTCCCCCGCCCGTGCTGTGAGTGGGTCTCATGTGGGTCGTAAGTCTGCCCCGGCTGTAACCGCCAATTTCGGTCCGGTGCTGCTGGTAGTTTGGTGCTGCTGGGTCCTGTGGTGTTCAGGGTTTGTCTGCTATAGGGTATTTGCCCAAATCTCTAGTTTTTAAATCGATTTGTTGTCGATTTAGAGCCCATTTGCGCAGAGCACTCAGGATATGCGACCGGTCCGGTCGGCGGTTAAGCTCCGCCCCCTGGAGGTTTTTTTTTATACACCTTGTTCTAATTCTGTCTTTCAGGGAATACATTTTAATGTAGAACATATCTATAGAATTTGCGATTTCTCTAAAAATCAAAGAAAAAAGTTACCTGCGCTCTTTCCCAAATCCCTATGTATATTTAAACAAATTGAGGTTTTTAGTTACCTCCAATGGCCATGAGAGGGTATGCCCACCTGCCACGTCAAGGCAGACCTCTTAGGTGGGTCCTAACTCTAACCATTCACACCTCAACTCACCGACACACTCACACGTAAAACCATGCAACTTGTGCTGTACCATCAAATGTCTAAACGTGCTGTTGCAATGATATCTTTCAAACTGCATGTGCTTTACATGGTAATGCTATATCTTTTCGTGAGCTGAGAAAAATAAAGAATTAAAAAAAAAAAAAAACTCATTCACCTTGCTTCCTTGAGCTTCTGGCAAAGATATCTCTAATGAGATATCCGCCGAGGAGTAATGGGAGTTTGAGCGCAGGACTTGTTTTTTTGTATTTGATTTCTCTAAAAACATTTAAAATAAGGCTTGATAATTTTTTTTACAGAGAACAAGTACACGTAGCTAGTAAGCATGAATAAATTCTCACGCATGCTATCTTAAGTACGGTGATTTTTTTTGAAAATTTTAATTTTTATCCATTTATAAGACGGGACTGCTATTGTGGACACATGCTTTACTGTGATTGGCCAAATGATGGACTTACCTCGGGGCTACATGTTTCTGTTCTTCCTCCTCATCAGTGTCGCTGCTTATAGTGATCACACTCACAGCTGGACTAGGTGTGTCCGGAATAACAATTGTTTGCCGTTGTCGGTCACGAGATACAGCTCCAGAGCTTTCCCCCCAGCCACAAGTAATGGAGGGCCCACAAGCAGCAGAGTTTTGGGGTACTGAGCAGCGTGGCGGAGTGTTCTCCTTCACACGTTTGGAACGTTGAGGAGAAGTGAGACTTTGAGTGGAGGACACCTCGTAGGTTGAGGAATTCCTAAATGATAAGAAACAGAGGAAACATTTAAAAATGGAAAATAAATATTTGCAGACAAAACACACAAACAAATACAGTTAGGTACGGAAATATTGGAAGTCTTGAACGCGTGGACATTGACAAATGCTGGGGTTCCTCTTTGAGATGCTTTGCCAGGCCTTTATTGCAGCGGTCTTCGTTGTTGTTATTTGTTTGTGAGTCTTTCTACCTTAAAGGGACACTATAGTCACCAAAACAATTACAGCCTAATGTTGTTGTTCTGGTGTCTATACCATGTTCCTGCAGGCTTTTTGTTGTAAACACTGCCTTTCAGAGAAAGGAACACCTCTAGTGTCCACTCCTGAGATGGCCACTAGAGGTGCTTCCTGGTCAGTGCTGGCTCATGGAAATGCTGAACTTGTCTCGTAGCGATGCATTGATTAAATGCATCTCAATGAGGAGATGCTTATTGGCCAGGGCGAGATAATCAGAAGTGACGAAAGCATTGTGATTGTCAGATCATCACTTCTGATGATATCAGCCAAAGAGGCTCTTGAAGAGTGCTCTTCACTTGGCTGGATGTTGTGATGGGGTTTTTCTGTACCATATAAAGTATCCTACGATCATCCATCACTGTCCAGTTATTTTTGTGTTGCAAAGCTTACCAGTGCGTTCTTGGTTTTCCAGAATGTACTAAACTGTTCTAATGTTCCCTCTATCTCTCTGATGAATTGTTGTTGTTTTGGGTTTGTTTTTGTTTTTTTACAACCTAAGGGTGGCTGTTTCACTTGCATTGAGAGCTCCTTTGAATGTTGTGGGTTAGCAGAAACAGCTTCCATATGCGAATGCCCCACCTGGAATCAACTCCAGACCTTTTATCTGCTTAATTAATAAATAAAAAAAAGCTTTTGAGCCAATTGTCCTATTGCTTTTGGTCTGTTGAAAAAGCTGACTGACTGCACTTAAAGCCCATTATCGTTATTTAACTGTAACTTGAATTTATTTTGGTTAACAGTCAAAATAACAAAACTTATGTCAGTATGCAAATAATTACAGACCTAACCTAAGAATGAATGTGCTGCTAGTACCATAGGGAAAATATAAATACTATATAAAAAATACTCCTAGTGCACCATGCAATCGGCAGGCTACAACGTAGAAAGCTGGAAGACCGGGACTCTTAATATTAGGATATAATCACAGCAACTGATACCAGAGCTAAGGTATCCATATTTTAGCTAGAAGCCCAGCAATGTCCATCTTTTAAAGTCATGGCTTTCATGCAGACCTCATGGAGGAGTGGTGTTGCTTCTTTCGTGAAGAGGAGGAGCTGGTTGGTTGTTGCCTCATTACGTGAGCCACACCCACATTCAGGGGCTGTGCCGAGGGCAAGGTCATGTGACTCGCCAGGAGCGCTGGCTGCTGCATGATAGGATTGTAATGGGCACCATGTGCATGGGAATTCCTGGAAAAGATAAAAAATGAAATTATCTAATTGAAGAAACATTTTGTTTATATTAAATGTTAACGGTATCATAACATCTTAACACATGCACCATCTTTTACAGGAGTCTCTTTTGGATGTAGTCTTGACATCCACAATGAAGCACTTGCTAGAGCTGAAATCGGAGCCAGCAGGAGAAGAAGTAACACAGTATGCCACCATTCCACCATTTGTCTTGGATGTATGTACAGCACTCATGAAACAAAACATACATTTTAATCAAAATCTTATCTGTAAATATACATACCTCCAATCTGCCAACTGCTGGGAGCTTGCCATGCTTTCTGGAATAACGGTGGCATGCTGGACTGAGGTATGGGTAGCCACGCCAGCCAATTGTTGCCAAGCCGGGGGAAGCAAGATCTGCTGGGTTCCACTGGGCCACGCCTGCTATGGGGAAAACACAATAAATGCAGTAACAAATAATAAAACTCTTTGGGCAAAAAAGTGCAACATTCTCATCATTTCATTTTACCTAAAATTTTTAGTCTAAAATCTTGTAAAATGTTGCTACAAGCCTGTATGCCTAACACTGCACAGCAAAAATAAAGAATTAAAAAAAACGAAAAAAAAAATAACACTTGCCAAAATATTGTCAATTGCAGAATATAATTAACATTACAAAGGAACTGGGATTAAGCATGTGCTATTATTTAAGTGACTATGAAAGGACACAGGTGTTACTAAGTCCATGTTAATCTAGACCAGATGGCAAACATTCATCCACTTACACAACAAAGACAGTTCAGAAGTACCAATGGATTTAGAAAGACAGATTCTATGATCTGTGCATCACAACTCCAAGCAAACTGAACCAGATTTCTGAGAGCTGGAGTTTAATGAAATCCAATGATCAGCTGCTAAACACAGCACTATCCGGTTTCCCTGTACCTGAGTCAGGAGCCCTTGCTGAATCTGCAGAGCCTGCGCACCAGCTGCCTGGGTGACAAGCGGAACAGTGTTCTCCATGCGCACAGAGTACCCGCCATGTTTGGAAGGAGAGGTCTGCAGCCCTGCAAAGGCAAAGGAAATGATCAGGAAAATTTGCAGAAAAACCAGTAACCAACTAAAAATGTATTATTTTCTCTCTGACTGTCACCGGTGTAAAATATCTTAAGAATCAGTGGATCCCCCATGTAAATTTAGGTAAAGGGGACATCATGCCAACAGAAAACAAAAACAAATTAAAAGAAACTGGAAGCATGTGTGTTTAAAAATATATTATGTGTTAAGTGTTGCTACTAAAAATAATGGGTTTAATTGTTGGTGGGGCCTGGCTATAAAGGAGCTTGAAAAACTGGAAACGTAAAATTTGAAGACAGTAAAAAAAATATTTTAAAAAAAATTAACCATTCAAACTCTGCAAAACCAGATTAGCTGCAATATACTATTAAACGCAAACTTCAAATATTTAAGTCATTTGCATGAAATTATTGTAAAATTACAAAAAGTTTAATACACAAGTATGCAACGCAGTGTGAAAACCACTGAAAACAAAAATAGCACACCAGAACTCTGGCATACAAGCTTGGAGGTGTAGATACTGCAAATATATGTTTTATTACTAACTGGTGGACAGTTCTCAGAGAGTCCGATATTTCTTAACATATAGAAAGAAAAATGTGATATAAGGGGATAAATAAGAGCAGGTGGTCAATAAATACCACTTATTTGTGCCCAGTAACGTCTAAATATACTTTCATGTGGATTCTCAAAGGCAACAACACAGAGGAAATCGCATTGATGCAAACCGTATATATAAAGTTGGAATAAAGGACTAAGATAGAAGAAAGCATATTTTCCTGTGTGTTAGCCCCTCCCCTCACAGCAGAAAAGAGAGCAAGATGTGGTTTAAGAATGTTGATTTATCTGTCCTGAGCCCCATGACAACAGATAAATTGTGCTTTTCGCAAACTAAGTTCTTAGCATTTTTGAAATTATTATTTTAATAAAAGAACAAACTTCAGAATTTTACTATTTTTATCACAAAATGGAACCATCGTCAGATGACCAAACCAAGGGGTTTACAAGCCTTGTACTCCAGATATTGTGGACTACATCTCCCATAATGCTCTTACAGTCATAATTCCTGCAACACATCCAGGGGGGGGATGTAGTCCACAACATTAGAAAGCCGAAGCTTGCCTACCACTGATCTAACCCTTCACCTCTCACATCATACACTGCATCCTATACCAGTGGAGGACACATATATAACAGTAGAGCAACTATAAGGGCACAACTCGAGTTTTTATAACATAATTCATCAACATAAGCAGTGTACAGGTCTACCTTCATTGGTCTAAATTCATCTTTTGTTGGTAGTGTATAAATGTGATTGGACAGACCACACAAGGGTGGGACCCAATTTAAATAACTTCTGCAGAATCAGTATCACATCATTTTAAAGCTGGAATGGTGGTGCAACTCTTCTCTACTCTATCATAAGTTTTTACCTTGGAAGGCTGGCGGGCACACAATCAGAGCCTGTTGGAAGGGGTCCGGCCGGGCACATAGCTGTGCTGCCCCTGTTTGCAGAGGCATACTCCTTTGAGCAACGGCTGCCATGGATGCAGCGGAAGGCTGAAAAAGGTGCCGAATGGTTAGTCGTGTACACACAAAAAAAGTCTCAGAATATTCTTTATATTTCTTTATTTCAAGGCATAGACAACATGCAGACCTTGAAGTAATAAATTATCTAGCAACACGTCAGTATGTCATTAACTATAAAGTTGTTTCGATAGGAAGGTCATTTTAAATGTATCCTTTAACTTCAATAGAGTCAAATTCACAGGTTGCACTCTTGGGACGTGCTTCAATTATGTAGAGGAGACAAAAGCGCTATATTGTTTGTGATGCATTTAAAAATTACAAGTTGGAAGGAAAAAAAATCTAAACCTTCCTGATACTGGAAACATTTGTGATTCTTCATATTACTTCATTCACCGTTTGAAAAAACAGCGTTCAATGTCTATTAAAATATATAAGATAATGTACAAAAAAAAAATCTGGGGCAAAGTTCCTAACGTAAAGCAATCACCACAGAGACCAACAGTAAATACTGCTGACTGTACTGCATTTAGCACTTTGCTCCGGAACTAAAAAAAATATATAGTAATCTTAAATCTGCTAGACATGCCAGGTGGGAGGGCAAGAATTTTGTCTAAAAATGGAAATACTATAAATCAAGACATTCTGAAGCATTCAAATAATGTAAACTATTTAAAAAAAACAAAAAAAAACAACACCTTCCTATGTGCTTACCTGACTATGCACAGTGTTAAGCTGATTGCTAAAGGTCATGGTGAGGTTAGTGGATGTGCTGGGGGCCACATGTGTAATAAAAGGGGTTTTGCTGTGATTCACAGTGTCGTATATATTCACCCGTCGCTTGCAGATCTCCATGTTCTGGAAACAGGATTTTACACTGTGGAGGGGGAGAGAGAGAGAGAGAGAGAAGGATGGTGTGATGGAATGATATGAAGAAGAAAGGAAGGCAAGAAAAAAAAAATATTTCAAAAAATTAATTGGTTTGAGATGGAAGGATGGAAATCAAGTGGATAAGTAGAAGAGAGGAAAAAAAAGAAAAAACAAAAAGCTTGAACAAACAGAGAAGTGTATGAGGAAGAATTAGAAAATAAAGAATTACGGAAAAAAGCCTTCAGCTTAAGAACATAGGCGTAAATCATAATAACTGGTTCTGAGAAACTATGCTAAGGGCTTCTTCACAAATAATCTTTTAGATGCTGGTTAAAATCAACAAAGCCTCTTCCCTTCTCCTCCCCACCTAAACCCGGATTTCCTTTTCTATGTTCCCAGCCCCTTTCTTGCTTGGACGTTGGTCAACCACATCGCTCTTCTATATTAACCTTGCTTCTCTCCCCCAATTTTATTCACTTCTCTACTGTCCAACTTTTTCCAGTCCCCTTTTGTGTAAAAATTGATTACTTTTTCTTGTTGAGCGGGTAATGTTTAATTTAATTTTCACAATCTGCACAAAGTAGTGCCCCCTTCACTCTACATATCTGTAGAGGTCATTGCACTTTTCTAAATATTTTTTTTTCTTTTGACCTATACAATTGTGGGCCAGCCAGTAGACATGTTTTTTTGTGTGTGCCTTGTCTGTAACAGTGAATAACTGTTACTGTTCACTGTAACTATTCATTATTATGCTTTTTGAGAACCTGACCTTATCACTTGCCAAAACTCATAAATAAAGACATTTTTTTACAAAATGAAAAACACGACAGCCAACTTCACAGAAGAGCTAATAAGATAATAGCCAAGGAAATAGAATCAAAGTGACTAGTGAATAATCAAAGTTATTCACTAAACTGAGAATGCAAACAGATTTTAAAATTCAACTTTTAGCTTGGCCACTCTGGCCTTAAATTTGAAATTTACTTTGAATTCTGACTTTGGAGAATATGCCTGTTTGTGTGGTAAATTAAGCCAACTAAGACGGTTTTGATTTGTTAGTGTTGCATTAGATAAAGGGGTTTTTATGTGGTTGCCAAGGTCATAGCTCAAGGAAAGCAGGACAGTCACTTTTGCGGACCATGTCTCCATCTCCCTAAGAAAAAAAAACACCCAAAATATTTGGCAGCTGGTGGACTAACAGGAAAAATGGTATAGTTTCATTTTCTTAACATCTAGTGCTGGATGTTGGCTATAAGATTTAAAAGCACTGTAAATATTATATGAAGCTTGCAACTCTGTTCAATCCTCATACTCCACTTGTATACCAATAATCTTGTTATGACCACCCCTATACCTAGCATTAATTTTAAGTCCTGTTCCTAAGTGCCCCCTCCACTGAACCAGGAAGACGCCATACTGTGAACTATGCGGAAAGTCCAGAAGATGTTGCATGGTGACGAACGGATGGCCAAGAGCCTCAATGGGGGTTATCCTCTTGTCAGCATCAATAGTCAGCATCTTCTTCAGAAGATCGATGAACTCTCGTCTGTCTGCCTTCTCAACCAGCAAGTCACTGCCCTCCAGATCTGAAGTCATATTCACCTGAAAAGGAAGAAAACCCCAATAATTTAAGTGATGATAACGGGCTTTCTGTACCTCGTCTGCTTTCATAAAAACATACAAAAAGGGCACATTTTGCAACTGCCAAAATTACATCTTAATTCAGCTTTTTTTGTACTGCTTGCATAAAAAAATGACACAAGGATATGATTAAGAAGTAATGTAACGTTTGGTAAGTGTGTTATGCCCAGTCATACCTGTGCCATGTCATCTAAACAGTTGAAGATGTATTTCCTGGCTTCTTTTGATTTGATACCAGTCTCTGTTTCATGGTCATCAGGTGTCTAGATTAGAAGAAATAGTTGGCCATTAGATTTTGAAACAAGCAAATTCAATGTAGCACCCTCCTTTACTCCAATGAATTCCATGGTCCTTAAAAGATCAAACCAATTAAAAATACCTTGCCGATACAATTAGTTATCCCAAGAGCTTTTCCCGATCCTAAGCCTGGATTCCTATAAATGCATTTAAATACAAACGCAATCAGCCAAGGGTCCTAAGAATGTTCCTACTGAAGCATTTAATAGAACTCTATGAATGCGCATTGTTTTCTGGCTCCTCAGAGGAATAAGGAAAGAAAAAATTATTCTAACAAGCTCCAAAATACATCCAATTTCAAAATAGTGATTAAAGTTAAGTACATCACACAGTTTGGAAGTCAATATTATCCAAATCAATGAGGCTACAACCTCAGGTATAAAATGTGTCAAGAATCAAACATGTGACCCTGATATATGAACTGAGGTACTGCGGCTGAAGCATCAGTTTACAAACTTATACAGTATACTAATGTCTAGCGTGACATTGTATAAAGCATGTGGACCTAACTGATTTGGAGGTGGGAGTGGATGTAAAAGAGTGCCCCTAGTACTCTTTCACAGGAGTATGCATTGACCATCTATAAAGTTATCGAGCCTTGTTGCAAATCAATTACTTTTTATGTACAAGCGACATTGTGAAGGAATGCCTACTTCACACATTCGGCTAGACTTGCTGCATTAAGACAGAATGGACGAATAAAAACAATGCAACCAGGCAGACCGTCCTGTTGTTGATAGTTTGTAGATTTTTACATGTGCATATTTAAACAGACAAGTATTTATTTATAACAGGGGTGCCAAAAAGGTAGATCATGTAGAGCTTTTATAATGCCTTTAGAATGGCAAAGCATCATGAAAGCTGTAGTTTTAAAACATCTGGGGATCTACCTACTAGGAACCCCTGATTTATATTATATAATATTTTATTTTTAAATTGTAATGGTTAATTACCTTGCAGGTAGATAAAAAGCAGTTTGTGGATGTGAGGAATCATAGTCAAAGCTATTCACTTATCAAATATAAACTTCCAAATTACTGAAAGTTACTCTATGAGCATTATTTGTTGGCATATCAATAAAAATACATACAATTCGATAATGTGGATTTGTAGGTTTTTTTTTTAGCATAATGCACGGTTGCAATTCACGAGTCTGAAATGTATCCTCTAAATACACAGTTAGATATTTAAATTCACACCTTCAGTCTCCAAAGTGGATATGGAGAATCACCGTCCCTATTGAAGAAGCGAGTGGTCTTTGTACCAGAGCTGAGCAGGTATTCTGCCGGCAAACCCTGGGTCTGGGAGATATAGCGGATCTACAGGGAGAAAGCAAGAGTTTACAAAATGTCATGCCAGGACTGTTCAGAGACTATTCTAAAAGTTTAACACAATCAACATTCAGTACCGTGTCTAAAAAAAAAAAAAAAATGTCTGCAACTGGTCAATTGCTAACCTTATCAATGTTCATGACCCTGAAACTATCTAAATACAACTTGTAGGATTATTCACTAAACTCTGGATTTTAGTGAATTTAATCAGAAGTGAAAAAAAAAATGTTTCCTTTTAACAAAAGTAATCATGGTGCTTGATTTATAGTCTGCTATAAAAAAAAAAAAAAAAAAAAAAAATTTGACCCAGGAATCATTCCATGTTTTACAGGAATATTGTATTATTTTTCTTTTATTGGATGAACAGTATTTTTTTTTTTTTTTTTTTTTTTTAAGAAAAAGACCCTTTTGGGAATTGTTCTCTTTCCTTTCATAACGGATACGTTTTCAACCTGGTAAATAACATTAGTCCAATAAGAAGGGTACTACAGTATAATGAAACTAAGCTACTAAAATAAATGAAAAATATATAAAATCACTTAAATAAATAAAATATTAAAATTTTCTCCAATACTATATTTTAAGATTCTATTGAGACTGCTGTGCAGACCTGTTAACTGTGAGAAATGTGCCATTAATACAGTGTAACATTAGACATCTGTATCAATTACAGCTCTACTCACCTGATCATATTCCGAAGCCCCAGGGTACAAAGGCCACCCTAAAAACAGCTCAGCTATAACACATCCTAAAGACCACATGTCGATAGCCTCACAAAAGGGTAACCCCAATATAATTTCAGGAGCCCTGGAAAAAAGGGGAGAAAGAGGATTAAATCATGATAATTAATTACATGCAGATGCAACACTTTTATATATACTAATTTAATCATTCTGCAGGGGCCACAATATTATAACACAGGAGTTCCCAAAATCAACTTACATTGAGATTTTGACCCTGATGAGTTAATCTATTGCGTGTAATCAAACTTAAAATGCATTGCTAATTTAATTGCAGTAAATTTACCTCATGTAAAACTCATGAACAGAGTTCCCTATTTAAAGTTAATGGGAACAGAAGACCAAAAAATATTTCCACTGGTTCAACCTCTATATGTGGAAAGTAAGAGACATAATGGTAAAATGTAGAAAATAGGCAGAGAAAAAAAGAATGACGAAAATAAGAATTAAAGGGAAACACATTCTTATTAATAACCCCTTATGTACCATGACCCTGAGTGAGTATGGAATGTCTTGGAATATAGTTTTGCATTCTTTGCACAAGTAAGTAGAACATAACCATTTCAATATTAGATTTTTAAAGGCTGTTTTTTTATGGAAGGCAAGACAAAGATAGAGATAAAAGGAGAGATAAAAGGAAAGGAAAGAACATTTATATACAATAATGGAGCTATAGAAAAGTGTAATGTTACACAACATGACTGAAATATTTCCCCAATGTATATAGTATGATGGACATTTGAATTCATTTTATTTCTTATGATTTATTAGAAACATTTTAACATATAGATAATAAATCAAAGAAAGGGTTAAGCATAGTCTAAGAGGATCTCCCAAGGGACACTGCTCAGAAGAACAAAAATGTAGGATGTGAGCACGCCCAACCTTCTATCTGCACTGTTATTAAACAGAAGATGCTGTTCTGACCAGGATCAGTCTTATTACTATGCAAATCTCAGCTCTGCTCCATCTGGCTCCTAGGAGTTATTAATGGGAAGTGCTTCATTGTTCCCTCCCAAAACACTATGCACAAGTACCCCAGCCAAACCAACGAAAATACACATTGCCCCCTACGAATTCAGAAACTTACACCAACAGTCTACTATAACCACCACAAACATAGACCTTACTACGATACTAAACAAACAATTACATATACGGTACTTTAGCTCTGATCTGGTACATTGAGAACAAACAGAATACAGTCATATCATTAAACATTTATAAACAAACATACTCCCTAGCACTGCTACTATACAGCACAATAATTAAACACAGCTTTGCTATTAGACCCAGCACCAACATAGAGCACTACTATTACAGCCAGCACAAATATACATCATAGCTCCTTAACTTCTTAGTACACACAGAACAAACATGTCGCAGGACACCTCTGTTATTATCCCCAATACAAACATTAATTTTGATTTTAAAAAGTGGAGAAAAAAATATATATATATTTCACGTCCCAGTGGTTGCAAAAGTGAGACTCTGTTAGTGTACCTAACCTCTGTAACAGTTCTATTTAAAGCTCCTACATTTCTGTCGATACATCCTGCAAAACAAGCCTAGAATTTTTCTTTAGTGTACATATACACAGACGTGTACCATATGGGCTAACTCTAAACAAAGATGTACAGATTCTAAATAAATAGCTACTTAATCTAAACATGTATGTATTCACTTAGACTATTTACACACAAACACGAAAGACATGCAATACAGAAACGGGTAACAGTATATAACAATTTAACAGATTTTAGAATTTGTAGAGAGAGCGTACATCCTGCAGTCACGTGACAGGCCTAAAATCTTACTACCCACACTAATCAAAATACACAATCAAGGTTACATTAATTATGAAAATAGAACACAATAGCACACAAATTTACAGCTCAGAGGGAAAGAAAGTTTAGAGAGACATTAAAATCATCCAGACCACTTCATACAACCTCAAGCGTCAGAGAGGTGAGAAAAATGGGGGCTAGACAGAGGGACACTGTAGCATTAGGAACACAATACATCATTATACACGAGTTCCCAACTTTGTCAATACCCCTCTACTCTATACCAGTTTTATAAAGGCATCACATATAATATTATCTATCTGTCTAGTACTAAAAATATGAATTGTTTTGAAACATACATTTACTACTTTGCGTCAGAATGATGACTTTTTAAAAACAGCTTTGTAAAATGAATTGCAAAGGAACTGACAGATGTTTCAGAACTGGTTTACATAGCAACCAGCAACTACTTATGACCATCACTACTCTGTTTCTTGACTACAAAATTTCACAATTATCGGAAGGGATCTGGTAACCTAAACACACACACACTCTTATACCATGACAGACAGAGAAACACCCATACACCATGACAGACAGACACTCACACACACACATATCATGAGACACAGACACACATACCATGAAAGACAGACTTATACACTCACACACCATGATAGACACACAGAAATACCATGATAAACTCACACACATACCATGACAGACACACAATATGACAGAGAGACCCATATACTCACACTAAGACAGACAATGCCTGTGGGGTCCAGTAGGTGACCGTCTGGGGGATCGTGCAGGCCGGAGCCATGCTGGGTGCTCATATTGTTGCCGACGGCGAGGGAGCGGTGATGTCTCTGCTTTGCTCCCCGCACGATGCTTAGTAAGACCGAGGCGGGAATATGACTTCATATTCCAGCCCCGGTCTTACTAAGCGGCGCGCAAGGGAGCTCCCTTGCCGCCAGCCTACTATTAGCGCAGCCAGCCACCCGCCTCCACACGCACCCAATTGCCGCCCGCCTCCACAAGCACCCAATTGTCACCCGCCTCCATGAACACCCAACTTGCCGCCCGCCTCTAATTTCCCCTGCCAGCCTCCCGCCGCTGGGTTCACATATCCCAGGCGCCAAGACCAAATTCCTAAGCGCCATGGCGACCAGGTGCCTGGGATTTGTTGAGCCCTGGGTTAAACTCATTCACTGTGTTAACCTCTACCACTTCAGCTGTAAGTCTGGCCTTATCTTAAGTCTAGGATAGCCTTATGCCTATCCCAAGCATTCTTAAATTCCAGTAAATTAGAAAAAATAGATCTGAAGATACGGTTTTATTTAAGATGCATTAGAGTCCAAATGTTATTCACTATGAACTCTGGATTAGTTATGTAGCATGAGCAGGGGTGTATCCTGGTTTTGTGCTGCCCTAGGCAGGACAAAACTCAGGCACCCCCACCCAACCCTTCCCCCGCCACCCCCACCCAACCCTTCCCCCGCCTTCTAAATACACACACACTGACAGATACGCATCCATTAGCTAACTGTTAGCTAATGGATGCGTATCTGTCAGTGTGTGTGTGTGAGTGTATGAGTGTGTCTGTGTGTGAGTGTGTCTGTGTGTGAGTGTGTCTGTGTGTGAGTGTGTCTGTGTGTGAGTGTGTCTGTGTGTGAGTGTGTCTGTGTGTGAGTGTGTCTGTTAGTGAGTGTGTCTGTTAGTGAGTGTGTCTGTTAGTGAGTGTGTCTGTTAGTGTGTGTGTCTGTTAGTGTGTGTGTCTGTTAGTGTGTGTGTCTGTTAGTGTGTGTATGTCAGTGTGTGTGAGTGTCTGTTAGTGAGTGTGTGAGTGTGTCTGTTAGCTGCTAACAGACACACTCACACACTCACTAACAGACACACTCACACACACTGACATACACACACTAACAGACACACACACTCTAACAGACACACTCTCACACACACACTCTAACAGACAAACAGACACACACAGTCAGACACACTCACACACACTCTCACACTCACTGACACACACACACACACACACACACTAACAGACACACTCACACACACACACACTAACAGACACACTCACACACACTGACATACACACACTAACAGACACACACAGTCAGACACACACACACACTCTAACAGACACACTCTCACACACACACTCTAACAGACAAACAGACACACTCACACACACACACACACACACTAACAGACACACACAGTCAGACACACTCACACACACTCTCACACTCACTGACACACACACACACACACACACTAACAGACACACTCACACACACTAACAGACACACACAGTCAGACACACTCACACACACTAACAGACACACACACACACACACACTAACAGACACACTCACTCACATTAACTCATTTTTTTTTTTAAATTTACCCCCCCAGCCTCCTTACCTTTGGGAATGCTGGGGGGGTTCTCCCTCTCCCTGGGGTCTAGTGGGGCTGCCGGTCGGGCTGGTTGCTGGGCGGGCGGCTGGCGAGGGAGCACTTCCCCTGAGCTGTCTGCTCAGCTCCCTCGCGCGCCGCAGAGTGAGGCTGGGAGGCGGAGCCGGAATATGACGTCATATTCCGGCTCCCAGCCTCACTCTGCGGCGCGCGAGGGAGCTGAGCAGACAGCTCAGGGGAAGTGCTCCCTCGCCAGCCGCCCACCCGCCCGCCCGCCCAGGAACCAGCCCAGGATGTCTGTTAGCCGCAAGGCTAACAAGGCATTTGCCCTGGGCGTTTGGGGGCGGCTTTTTTTTGCCGCCCCCTGGAAAATGCCGCCCAAGGCAAATGCCTTGTTTGCCTCGCGGCAAATACGCCCCTGAGCATGAGGCTTTATATTCATGCAATATTTACATTTTTGGTAAACTATTTCCATTCAACCAAGTTAACTGAACTGTCTGAAGAGACTACATACAATAGAGGGATGCCAGAGCACTCCGGTCACCATAACCACTACAAAGCGCTACGGAATCTGTTGGCGCTATATAAATGGCAATAATAAATAAATAATAAATAAATAGTGGCAATCAGAGTGGATGAAAATAATAATTTCAAAAATAAATAATTTTTCGTTGTTTTTTATTTTTATTTAAAATTGTATTTTTTATAAAATGCTTTTGGAGGAAAAATATATCTAAAGATCCTTTTTTATTTATGATACATTAGAGTCCAAAGGTTATTCAGCGTGAAATATGGATTAGTTATGTAGCATGAGGCTGTATATTCATGCAATATTTACATTTTTGGTAAATGATTTCCATTCATCCAAGTTAATTCAACTGTCTGTATGTTTATTTTATACAATTTTTGCTGTCGAAAAGTGCATGTTATCTCTGCAAAGTTCAGAAATAGTTGTTCTCAAAATAAGAGTGATTAACCTATTAGACTGGAGATAGTTTGACACGCGTCAGAATAATAGTAGTTCATACTCTTTTTTTTTATGATATCCTTCAACAGGGTTGGAATTTCAGTGAAATTCAACAGAGTCTTAATGAACATTTCCAGTTCCTGGCCTGGTTACATCGATTCTGTGCAAAACTGGATTGCATGCACAACATACTGGTATTGCACAGCCAATGGTGATACACTCCTCCCTTGTCACCCTTCAGTTATCTTTGGCAAGAAAGAAACACCCCCCACCCCCCCAAAAAAAAAATAAAGAGGCAAATGTAAGCCTTTTTTTTCATGTTGGGGGTCACTACAACCAATTCCAGTGCATTATGAGAACACTGGCTTTTGGTTGGCGTAACCCTTTAAATCAGGATTTAAAATTTACTTTATTTAAATCGAACCCACCCTGGTGCATATTGTACTTGCCATGTTAATTTTATCGACTAACAATATTAGTCAAATTTTAATCGACAAACAGTTCAGATGACTAAAATACAAATAAAACTAAAATGGCTTCTTAGTCAAAAGACTAGGACTAAAACTAAAGTGAAATTTGCCGCCAAAAAGAAAACTGGGTACCTGGAGTGTTTCTTTAACTTGCAGAAGCATTTAAATGACATCAACAAACGTAGGTTTAGCTAAATAATAGAATTCTCTTGGTCAGATCAAGGCATTTAAACAAATATTTAGGGACCACGTGAGGCATTTCAGCGTTATTTTAGTTTTTTTCCCATAACTAATAAATGTTGTATTTTTCCTACAATTTTCAGGCATGCTACTTTTCAATTTTCATTGCGCTATTTTGTTAGTTTGTTTGTAAGTTTTTGCATACGGTATATATCATCACTATTTTTATTTCAGTTTCAACATAAGACTGTGTAGTATTATATTCATATGTATATTCCTAGTAATTAATAACACAAATAGCATTCCCAGGTTTCTCTCTACCCTTACTATTATTATTAATAAATTGCTAACCTGTTATAAATACCATAGTGATGTACCTCATAAAAGAAACCGCATACAAATGCTTGATGACAAAAAGGAGTCAAATGTCAATGCTTACATGCAAGATTAAACTAATATTTTATCAGTATACGGTTTCCTGTACTATAAATGCAATGTCCCACTCAATGTCATGACATTTAAGAAATGTTAAAAACAAAATAATAAAAAAGAAAGAAAGAAAGAAAAGAAAAAAAAAAGGACATAAACAAGATGTGGAACTAGAATGTCAATTCACAAATCAATTGCAACACTTTGATAAGCGTCTTAATTCTTTTAGGTCTGAGCAGTTTTGTTAAGCAGCATAACACTGTAAAATCATGCTTTAGTGACTGAGTGGGTCTGATAAGGCATCATGTTGCAATAATTATAGAATTAAGACTCTAATCTGAACCATTCATGCCACAAGGTACTGCAATACTCATGATAGAATAGATGTTGGGTAAAACCCTTGGAATGATGGGTTTCATTAAATGCATACCTTAATGGGGTAGTAACTAAATTTAATTAAATTTAAAGAATTATTCCTCCTTTACAATAGTACCAAACATTTGCCTGTTTCAGAGGGTTTAAAGGAACAATAAAGTGTTAGGAATACAAACCTGTATTCCTGTCCCTACGTTTATAGTACCCCCCACCGCTACAGGTTTTAAAAAGGCTCCCTCAGCGCTACTTATCTCTCCTCCACCTACAGCAACGAGAAAATATGTCCGCCTACACTAATATCCAATCATAGAGAAACATTAGGGACCCGATGCACAGGAGTGGCTAACGCATCAAATCTCCCCATAGGAAAGCATTGAATCTCTGCTTACCTATGTGGGCTGCCATCACATTATCAGCTTTACTCCGTACTCTACTGCAGCACCTCTAGTGCCTGTCAGTATGACCCTGCAATGTACACATTGCTGTTTCTGCAATACTGTAAGGTTTTACAATGCAGTGTTAAACCCACAGAACCACTGCAACCTGATCACTTCATTGAGATGAAATAGCCTGAGTCACTTTAATGGCCTTTTAAGGAAGATATACTCACATTCATAAAGGGGAATTCTACGCATCATAGGCACTATGCTCAGTGTAATATGGGTTAGTCTAGCATAGAGTTTCCCAATTGGGATTCCACGGAACATTAATTGGGGTTCCGTCAAAAGTTTAAAAAATAAAATGGCTGGGGGCGGCGATGGAGCAGTGAGCAGTGATCTCCCTGCTCAGCTCCCTCGCACGCACAGCAGAGATGCTGGAGCCGGAATATGACGTCACTCACTCCGGCATCACTAAGAGGGAGCTGAGCAGGGAGATCACTGGTCCCTCATGGCCCGCATGCCAGCCGCTCAGCAGCCCCACTGTACCCCAGGGACCCCTCGTCAGCTGCCCCACAGGAACACAGGAACTCCATGCCAGCACTCCTAAAAGGTAGGGGGCTGGGTGTATGAAAAATGTAAAAAAAAAAAATAGTGTGTCTGTTAGGGTGTTTGGGTGTCTGTCAAAGAGTATATGTGTGTTTGTCAGTGAGAGCATATGTGTGTCTGTCAAAGAGTATGTGTGTGTCTGAGTGTGTCAATCTGTGTGTCAAGGTTTGTGTATGTGTCAGTGTGTACCTTAAGTGTGTGTGTGTGTGTGTGTGTGTGTGTGTGTGCCAGTGTGTTTGTGAATCTGAGTGTGTCAGTGTGTGTATGTGCCAGTATGTATCTGTGGGTGCGTGTGTGTGTGTATATGTGAGTCAAGATGTGTGTGCCAGTGTGTATCTGAGTGTGTGTGCCAGTGTGTATCTGAGTGTGTGTGCCAGTGTGTGTGTGTATCTGTGTGCCAGTGTGTGCGTGTATCTGTGTGCCAGTGTGTGCGTGTATCTGTGTGCCAGTGTGTGCGTGTATCTGTGTGCCAGTGTGTGCGCGTATCTGTGTGCCAGTGTGTGCGCGTATCTGTGTGCCAGTGTGTGCGCGTATCTGTGTGCCAGTGTGTGCGCGTATCTGTGTGCCAGTGTGTGCGTATCTGTGTGCCAGTGTGTGCATCTGTGTGCCAGTGTGTGCATCTGTGTGCCAGTGTGTGCATCTGTGTGCCAGTGTGTGCATCTGTGTGCCAGTGTGTGCATCTGTGTGCCAGTGTGTAAGATACATATACACACTGACACAGAGATACACGCACTGGTGCATATAAACACGGATATACACACCTTGACACACACCGGCACATACAAACACAGATACACACACCTTGACACACATATACACACTGTGTGTCAAGGTGTGTGTATCTGTGTCAGTGTGTGTATCTTTGTGCCACTATCTGCCATTGTGTGTGTGTATCAGATTCATACACACTGGCACATACAAACACAGATACACACACCTTGATACACAGCTACATACATACACACACTGCGTGTCAAGGTGTGTGTGTATATGAGCCAGTGTGTATATCTGTGTGTCAGATATACACATACACACACTGGCACATACAAGCACAGATATACACACCTTGACATACAAAAAAAGGGCACAATTTTCCACGACATTGATAAACTATGTCAAAGGGATCCACAGGAAAAATTAATTGGGAACCCCTGGTCTAGCACTCTCAGCCTATCATTAGATGAGTAAATACAGAAGAACAACTAAAGAGAAAGTAAAATTTTGTTTAACACTCTCCAAATGCACAAAAGCCATGTGAAATAATACAATGGTCTATTTTCCCATCTTTGTGCATTTTTCAGCCCCTGAGCAGAGAAGCAGCCAAAATCAGATATATATTTCAGTGCAATGTACATGCAGAGTTTTAATAGCACAGTGCAGGATATTCAATGTCAATACTAATAAACAATATCAATACTAAGATGTCAAAAAAATGTTTCTAATAACTAAAGTATCATAAATGTACATGTACATTATTATGGTACATGGATTATAAAATCTCCAGAAAGCAAAGTAACAAATTACAAATTGTTCATTAAGAAATTGAATCAAGAGAATACACTCATTATGCGTGGGTAAGGGATAGTAAAAAATCTATAGAAATAAATTGAGGCAGGAAAAAAAAAAAATATATAGTGGCTTTTAAAAGGACACAGAATTGCCAATGTCTGTACTTTTCCACAAACATTACTGAAGATGATGTTCCAAATGTGCGTATTGTTTCTTTCAGATATGCATTTGTGAATGCTGTACAGTCTGTACTGCAGCGCACTGCTAACACATCACCCCCACTAGATCTGTGACACACTTACATCATCATCACCCATCTCCCTCCTCAGTTAGCCTTCATGTTATTTTTATAGCATTCTGACCGTCCGTGTTTCACAGTATAAACCAGTGATGGGTAACCTAGGTATTTCAAGTGTTTCTGAACAAGAATTCCCAGGATGGTCAGTCTGCCTAAATGTCAAAAATTTCAATTTACCAAAAATGTATGAGGAAAGGAAGAATGTGAAGAAAACCCAAGACATGCATTTTAGCAGCCGTGCTGCTCTGCAGACCAACTTTTAGAAAAAATAACATACACATAAGGATACAGCACACACAAAAAAATACAATTTGTAGGTCCTAACTAGATGTGAGCAAAAGAAAACATACATTTGTAGAGTCTCTATGGAAGTGGTTTAGAGGGACACTATAGGTACCCAAACCACTTCATCTCATTGAAGTGGTGCTGGGTGCAATATTCCTGTCCCCCTTAGTCCTGCAATGCAAAAAATTGCGTTATTTGAGAAAGAAAATAAAGGTTACGGTGTTTTGTTGTTGTTTATTTTTAACCCTTTCTGAGATGAGGGGGAGGAGGGGGCACAGAGGGCACTACAATGCTAGGAATACAACTTTGTATTCCTAACACTATAGAATCAATTTAAGCTGTGAAGTTTAGTAGTTAACAAATATCCTCTAAATTGTAAACTCCTTTGGGCCCTCTTCATCTACTGTTCCAATATGTCAACCATGTTTTGTTAGAATGAAATGTTTGTCTTGTTTACCTATTATACAGTGCTGTAGAATATGTTGGCCCTATATTAAAAATTGTAAATAACTAATTGTATTTATCTCCTATGTTCAAGGGAAAAGGTTATGCCTTATATGGCCAGTTTGCTCCCCCGTTGTGATCTCATTAAAGAGGTGGGTGTTACACTTCTGTAACACTCCACCTCTGGTCAGCATGTGCTCCTCCACAGGGCATTTGTTTGCCCTATTTTGGGACATTTTTCTAATCAATGCTAACACCCCCCATAACGCCGACATGCTGGCTTAGTTGTCAGCATGCCAGTGTCTATATGGAGTGACGGCGCTAATAATACGGACTTATCACAGTAACCACATCACATGCGCAGTGGTTGCTATGGGTTAAGAGCAGAGGGATGTCCTGTGGGACATCTCATCCGCTCTCCTTGGCTCAATTTCTCTGCATTGAATATATTTTTAAATAGGTAAACAGCAAGCACAATGTATAGATGGGATTTTAAACTACTTTGAAGGAGCTACCGTCAATAGGGACATGATAGGTTCCCTTTTAAGACTAGTGTTGGACTCGCCAATATTGGGGCCCTTTGAAAGTCGTGGTGGCCTTAAACACTATGAGCATATGGTGTTTTTAGTTTGAAATAGGTGATTTTAAAGTAGCTCTGTCGTGTTTGTGGTCTTTCTATATTCTGCAAAATACCCACTTAGTGTGTGGTTGCATCCCCCATATTCCTCATGGGGTCTTTCTCCATCTCCTTGTGCTGCATTTTCAAAAAGCCCTCATTACTGTAGTACTTTACGCATGTGCCAGAGTGAACTATGGTAGCTTCTGCAACTGCAAGGCTGTGAGATTTTCCACAGAACTGTGCAATGGAAAAGAAAATGCCTTTTAAAACAAATGTAGCAAGTAACTGCTGCTGGAAACTGAAAATGTTCTGCCTTTTATCAACGCTGTCCTATGGGACAGGTCAAATGTGAGAAAAAAAAAAAGTAGTCTTTACTCTGTCTTATATCTTGATTGTGTGGGAATTTAACTGAAACTCCAACACAATCAGTAGGAGTATTTAATATATATATACATATATATATATATACATATATATATATATATATATATATATATATATATTCAGAAATTACTTCTGTAGCCTTGTAAAAGATGTTTTTTAAACAGTAACGTTTGTGTGCGTGCTGGACCTTTAAAGTGTATTTTGCAAAAATAAGGTTCACAAGCATCTACAAATACAGACAGACAGACAGACAGACAGACACACACACACACCTAACTTGATGATTATCCAGTAGAAATCCAGTAGCTAACAGCTGGAATGCCAAATGTTATCACTGATCTAAATATATACACAGATATTTCTTCACATGGATGATACATTATGCAGGTCAGTGTTAAAATTTTGTAAGATTTATATTAAAAAAAACATCCACCAGTAGAATCAGAAAGTATTAACAATTTAGCAGTAAAATGATGACCAGGAAATCATACACAGCTGCTCACACCTCACACCCCGATCATGGCTAAAATATTTTTGAATTAGAATAAAAATACATTCTTAAATATGGTAATGATGCTTTAAAAAAAAAATAAACCCACATTTTTATTGTTTAGGACGTAGTTACAGCATACAAAAAGTGGGGTTTTAATTATTACCAACAATTAACATCCAACAGTCTTCTATTAATGAGTTTTCATGTGATTGCAGTGCACCATCATTGTCCTCCTCACTGAACAATATCTCAAAGGACTTAACCTACTGTGTGCCAGAAAGGATGAGAAGCAGAAGAGGAGGGATTGAGGGATACAGAGAAAGAAAGGGAGACACAAAGAGAGAAAATTAGAAAAACGAGAGAGAGAGAGAGAGAGAGAGAGAGAGAGAGAGAGAGAGAGAGAGAGAGATTGAGACAGAGAGATGCAAACAGAATGGAGGCAGAGAAAGAGGGAAGAGCTGTAGAGCAGGCAGAAGAGGAATGAGGGCCTAGGGTGAAAAGAGAAGAACGGATTGGGGAGCGAGGGATACAGAGAGATGGGCAGTTGGATACAGAGACACAGATGGAAGGAGGGAGACAAAGGCAGCAAGGGAGACATAGAGAGGTGAAAAATGCATTATTCTGCAAAGTGTGGCTTTGGCCCTCGCCAAAGATCAATGCTTCCCTCCCATTCTTTTCATCTACCTCTCCCTCTGCACCATTCCTTG
Organism: Pelobates fuscus; assembly: GCF_036172605.1. NCBI lineage: Eukaryota > Metazoa > Chordata > Amphibia > Anura > Pelobatidae > Pelobates > Pelobates fuscus. Next base: position 164,480,285 of record NC_086319.1, read on the forward strand.
CCCCCCTTCCGACAACCCACCCCCACCCAAATGCCCCTCTCCCGCTGTCAGACCAGCTTTCTTTCCTGCTGAAATACATGCTGTGTGTTCTTTAATTTAAAGTTCCTGAAAGCAATGCTTGCAAATCCCTGGGAACATTTAAATTTAACCTCTTACCTTACAGAAAGTTTTAAATCAGCAAAAACCGAAAGGTTTATTTTTTTTTAATATTATATATATACACACACACACACACACACAGTATATATGGTTCTCATTTTATCATTATTGTTATTATGTTGTTGCAAATGTCACTGAACAGCAGCAATCGACCAGCACATAAATCTCCCAACAAGCTGGATACCTGCTGATTCCCTAGAGACTGTGCGGCTGCAATGCAGGAATATAGAATGTAAAGCAATTCTGGAACTGAGGTCTGTGATATTTATTTGTTTCCTCACTAATCACATCTTCTCTGCCAAAACCTTTTCTTTTAAAAGCAATGAGCAATACATATGATATACCAAATGTGTAATGATAGTTAATTATAAGGTGTTCATTTATTCAAACATGACATAGAAAGCAGAAACAGCAGGTTTGTTAGAACAAAGCAAACAATGTCTTTATATCTGCAATGATTGTCTCTGCCTTATTTTATGTAATAACAGCTTTAGACTAAAGGGATCCCGTCACCGTATAAACTAAATAAAATAGCAAACAACTTAAAGGGACATTGCGTGTGTCTGGATACCATTTATGCATATTAAAACAGAAATGCCACTAAAATTTTCTTTACCTAAATATCAGTTCAATATAATTAGAATCTAAGCAAGACTATATAAATTATGCTGTAATTGACACTTACAGTATGATATATTTTCTACATGGAGTAGTCATCTTGGAATTACATAAAAAAAAAAAAAATTCAAGCCCCCAGAGACAGTTACTGACACAATCAAGAATGGATAAATGTGTGATACCAGCAATCAGTTCACATTTATTGAAAACATTCTTTGAATTCCCTGTCCTCAACGTTCCTAAGAAAAGCAAAGAGTTTACTAGGAATCATTTCAATTCTTATAAATGACTCAACTATTGAACTATTTGAAAATCATCATCACAAGCTACAGGCATTTTTTTTTTAATTTTTTTTTTTTAAAGGAACACTATAAGCACCCAGGTTACTTAAAGGGACACTGTAGGCACCCAGACCACTTCAGTTCATTGAGGTGGTCTCGGTGCAGTGTCATTTTTGCACTTAGTGGGTGCAGTGTCCCTTTTTAAACTTAGTTTACATTGCAGCTCTAAATCTGCCCTCAATGGCTGTCTACTAGACAGCCACTAGAGGGCATCCTGAATTGAAATGGACCTTTGGTCCGGTATCTGATGCTGGACGTCGTCACACCCTTCATGAAAACATCCAGCGTCAGATTTTTGCCCATAGGAAAGCATAATGCTTTCCTATGGGGAGGTCTAATGCGCGCACGGCATTTGCTGTGCATGCGCATTAGAGCCCGCTCGTCACAGGACATCAAAGGTGGCGGCGCTTCGAGCCAGCACCGAGGGACATCGTCGCTGGGATCAGGCAAGTAAATAAAGTGTTTTTAATTGTATTCCTGGCACTATAGTATCTCTTTAATCTCAATGAAGTGGACTATGTGCAGTGTCCCTATCCAACTTAGTCCTGCAATGCAAATAATTGCAGTTTTTCAGAAACTACAATAATTACATTGCAGGACTAAGACTGCCTCCAGTGGCTGTCTACCAGATAGCCACTAGAGGGGCTTTCTGCAGTTTAACAGAGTTTACCTTTGTGAAACAATGCTGGACGTCCTCCCATTTTGCATTCAATGCTTTCCTATGGGGTAGGCATAAGGTGCATGCAGCGCTCGTCGCGCATGTGCATTAGGTCCCCACTAGTGCAATCAGGCAAGTGTTTAAATTTGTTGTTTATTTTTTTAAAATCTGTAATCACGGGGGGAGGGGGATGGGAAACAGGACAATAACTTTAGGGCAGAAGGTCCTTTTTTGAGCACCGCACAGGTCTCCTTGTGGCTGTCTCCTCCTCCTTGGTTGAGATCATCAAACTTCACAAGCTCAGCCAATCCAATGCTTTCCCGTTTTTTGTTATTTTTTTACATTTTACTTCGAATAGCATATAGTCTGTAATGTCTGCATTTAAACAATGACAAGGGCTACAAAGCAGATGCTTAAAGTTAGTCAAATTTTTGGGCTCTGGCATACATGTGACAGACAACAAGCAATGACTTTTCCAATATTCACACTGCAGGAGGGCACTGCATGTAGCCAGAGGGTAGACCATCCAATGAAGACCTCTTTAGTCTCCTGATAATGCACACAAAGAAAGAGGAGTATTCTGATCACTCTGCAAGAGCAGGTCAAGCCGGACTGACCTGATGCTAAAATGCCCTGGGCTATGTACAGCATCAGTCAGAACCTGTATCTGCCTCACACTGAGCAGATGAGTAAATATTCGATTTGCGCCTAGGGGATTCTGCCACTGTATCTTCTGGTTCTAAACAGGCCAGGGATCAATAGAGTGCTGTGGATACAGCAGTATGAACTACAATCAGCACAAAAGACGATTTACATTAGTCAGCAGCTCACAAACATTTCTGGCTAGTTAGTTCGACAACAGCAAGAAGGCCAAAGAGTGGGCATCGTTAAAAAAAAAAACAAATTAAAAGGGACTTCAGGCACCATAATCACTACAAGTTATTGCATAATTGTGTTGCTAAGACGAGATGGGTGCAGTCCCAGTGTGGTCTGATAAAACCCAGAGGATTCCTTAGAACCAAAGCCTACTCCTCCACTTGGGAGATGATAATGAGGAAGTTAATTTTCTCATTGTTTATAAGGATTTATAGAGTGAGTGCAATGTGCAACAAGGGACTGTGAGAACTGGGGTATGGGACGATTCGGTCACAAATAATACATGTTGATGCTGTGCACATATGTGGAGAGATAAAGAGGAAGTGAAACTTCCTCAACATGATGTCTGCAATTTAGGATGTTGGATGTTCTGCTTTTTGTTAAAGCTGCCTGAAAAATATTTGGCAAAAAACCCAATGGAATACAGTGATGGCTACCTAACACCATAACCTCCACAATAAGCTGTAATAACACAATGTGCAGTGGTTATGGTACTTCCGCAGTCAACACATTTTTAATAATGCCTATCAAACAAACCTCCATGAAATATGTATTTTATCAACTTATCCAAAACTTTTCATTTCCACTTTACACCAGTTATGATAGTATAATGCTACTAAATTTAGAAAAAGAAACACAGATATGAGGAGCTGAACAATAAGAGGAATAAGAGACCAGATTCATATTGGAAAGTATGCAAGTGTGAAGGTTTCATAAAATAAAATATCCATTTTAAATGATGACTACTGTAAACTATAATAGAGCAAGCAAGCTTTGTATTCTAGTAGTGGCAAACATATTTTTGTACCAAGTTTTGATGGGATGGGAGAAAGAATGTTGTATTGAAGACAATACTAGAACGCAGGTGTGGCACACTTCTCCAGGACTGTGGGGTTAAGATTCATGGTAAAAGAAAGAAAATTAAAGGGGTTTTTTGGTGTTCTTTTCACCAATATATTTCATGTTAGAACTTTTCTTGACCCGGTCTCTAACCACAAGACAGGAGAATGAGAAGGTAGGGGAAAGGGGTTTTAAGAAGGAAGTGAAGTCTACAAGAATTCACTCAAGCAGCACAACTGCATTCTGCCATTAGCTAGATCAAATATTCGCCTAAGTATAACCCAAGAACTGTCAGCTTTCAAAACACACATTGTACACACATTTGTACCAGAATAGTAGGTCATCATCAGGCAATAAAGGGGTTTGTGATTCTCTATGACATCCTTAATACAAACATTCAATGCTCATTATTGACATCATACATTAAGATTTTGATATTAAGTGCTTATGGTCATAGATCAGGTAAGTAAAATAAATTAGGTCTATGCACTCAGGATTGCTGCAGAAAGGCAGGTTTTTGTTCCAATAAACCTGCCTTTCTGCAGCAATCCTGGGTGTCTGGACCTAATTTATTTTATCTACTAAACTGGGATTTGCCAACCCTGGCCCTGATAAGCACCTGATTCCTTAGTGTGAGTGTGGTATCCTCTCTTTGCGAATTACTATAGATCAGGTTCTGTGTGTGTACGCCTGCTAGTGAGTGACTTTGTGTGTGTGTGTGCGCGCATCTGCTAGTGAGTGAGCTTCTGTGTGTGTATCTGCTAGTGAGTGAGCTTGTGTGTGTGCATGCAAGTGAGTGAGCTTGTGTGTGTGTGTGTGTGTGTGCCTGCTAGTGAGTGAGTTTGTGTGTGTGCTAGTGAGGGAGCTTGTGTGTGTGTGTGTGTATGTGCTAGTTAGTGAGCTTATGTGTGTGTGTGCACACATCTGCTAGTGAGTGACCTTCTGTGTGTGTGCATGCATCTGCTAGTGAGTGAGCTTCTGTGTGTGTGCTTCTGCTAGTGAGTGAGCTTATGTGTGTGTGCGCTTCTGCTAGTGAGTGTGCTTCTATGTGTGTGTATCTGCTAGTGAGTAAGCTTGTGTGTGTGCCTGCAAGTAAGTGAGCTTGTGTGTGTGCCTGCAAGTAAGCAAGCTTGTGTGTGTGTGTGTGTGCCTGCTAGTGAGTGAGTTTGTGTGCGTGCTAGTGAGGGAGCTTATGTGTGTGTGTGTATGTGCTAGTTAGTGAGCTTATGTGTGTGTGTGTGTGTATGTGCTAGTTAGTGAGCTTATGTGTGTGTGTGTATGTGCTAGTTAGTGAGCTTATGTGTGTGTGTGGGTGCATCTGCTAGTGAGTGACCTTCTGTGTGTGTGGGTGCATCTGCTAGTGAGTGCGCTTCTGTGTGTGTGTGTGTGTGTATCTGCTAGTGAGTGCACTTCTGTGTGTGTGTGTATCTGCTAGTGCGTGAGCTTGTGTGTGTGCCTGCAAGTGAGTGAGCTTGTGTGTGTGTGTGGGTATGTGCTAGTTAGTGAGCTCATGTGTGTGTGTGCATCTGCTAGTGAGTGAGCTTGTGTGTGTGTGTGCATCTGCTAGTGAGTGAGCTTGTGTGTGTGTGTGCCTGCTAGTGAGGGAGCGTGTGTGTGTGTGTGTGTGTGCTAGTGAGGGAGCTTCTGTATATTTGTGCTAGTGTTGGAGCTTATGTGTGTGTGCATCTGCTAGTGATGGAGCTTCTGTGTGTGTGTGTGTGTGTGTGCGCATCTGCTAGTGATGGAGCTTCTGTGTGCATCTGCTAGTGAGGAAGCTTCTGTGTGTGTGTGTGTGTGTGTGTGCATCGGCTAGTGAGGGAGCTTCTGTGTGTGTGTGTGTGTGTGTGTGTGTGTGTGCGCGCATCTGCTAGTGAGAGAGCTTGCGTCAGTGAGCTTGTCTGTAGTGAGCGTATGTGTGTGACATTGAGCTTGTCTGTAGTAAGTATTTACTATTGTTTACAAGCACTTATAAAAACCTCTCCATGAATACCTGCACACAACAAATTAAGTGCAAATATTCATGACTATCATAGTGGCAATGGATCTGTAAGGTAAGCCCTCACATATTTTGCTAAACTCTCTCTCACGAATAAAGAATGCCATTGAAGGCACTTTCAGAGGTAGACAGGGTTATCATGGGCACTCTGACCAGTCTGTGGCTGCGCAGCACCATACACAGCAAACTGCAATGTACCGTGTGTTCTGACACCTTTATAGCATTGCAATAATTAAATGTTTCAGCAATTTGAGCTACAGCAGCTCCTTCTGTGTGATCCAACTAACTAGCCTTCGCTCCCCAAGTGCATTAATGAGATGCCAGTTCATCGGTTGTTATTTCTTGCACCACGTTTGGTAGGTAGTAACCACTACATACTGGGAATACCCCACAAAACTTGCCGTTTCAGAGTTGCTCTGACTCACTCATCTAGTCATGACTATTTGGCCCATGTCAGAGTCATTCAGAAATTTTCACTTACCAATTATTCCTGTTTCCAACTTATGAAATTTAAGAACCGACTGTTCACCTGGTGCTTCATATAAGCCCCACCCCTAGACAGGTACCATAGTAACAATATAATCAATGTTATTCACTACACCCAACAGTGGTTTTAATGGTGGCTGTGTGTGTGTGTGTGTGTGTGTGTGTGCGCGCACGCTGCAATGTACTACATGGAATCTGCTGATGCCACCTTCCCAACTTGGGAGTTACAGCCCCAAGTACTCCTATCACAAACGGGAGTACTATTGCCATCACTTTCCACATCCTACAAAAAAAATAAACACGTACACACACACTAACACCCCCACCCCCAGACACCTTAATATTTAGTTTCTCTCACCTGTAATATCTGGATTGCAGATACGTTGAACACACAGCTTTGGAGACATGACTGGCAGAACCAAAGTCGATGACCTTGACCCTGTATGGTTGCCTGGAAGGGTCAACAAGCATGATGTTCTCAGGCTTCAAATCGGCATGAATAAGTCCTAGGCCCTTTAATTTCATGAGTGCAGTGCCAACCTGCTGCAGGACCGGACGAATATACTTAAGGGGCAATGGGCTGAACTTGTTTTGCTTCAGGAAGTCATAGAGATTCTGCTCAAGCATTTCAAACACAAGGCAGGTGTGATTCTTGTGCTGGAAACATTCATAGGCTCTCACAAAATTAAAGTCGTCTGCACTTTCTGTACTCAGCCGAGCTAAAATGCTCACTTCGATTTGACCTTGTCTAGCATATGATGGGTGATTCTTTAGAATTTTTATGGCTACTATCTCGTTGGTTCCTCTTTTCCAGCATTTTACTACCTGACCAAAGGTGCCCCTGCCCAAGAACTCCAGCACTTCATAAGTATTAGTCATCGAGCACAAGACCTCATGTTGCACCAGCTGGTAATCTCCTTCACTGTTGGAGCCACTGTTCTTTGAAGTGGCCGTGGAAGTTGTGGCAGCTGTGGCACCACTTGCATTGTTCTGGGTCATGGGAGGATGCTCATCCACAATCTGCACACTGCTGTTGTTCTCCAACTCTTCACACTTCCTCTTCAAGCCACACTTCTGGTAGGTGTCCAGAAGGCTAACCGTACTTCGACGCATTAGGTTGGTTTGGGGGCCGCCAAGCGTTTGACCACCCACTACTGTTGAAGAAGCGCTGCTGGATGAGGTCACCACAATGTGGCCTGCACTGGTAGGGAATATGACCGTTTGCTCATACGGTGCTTGAAGGAGGGAGGCGTGGGTGAGCACTGGCTGGCCGGATGTGCAGCTGCTCTTGCCTGGATTATAGACCTTGCTATGGCAGCCGTAACCGGTCATATCCCAGGTAGGGCTTAATTCCAACTTCGGTTTCTTCGCACTACAGAAAGCACTCAACGGGAGGCCGTGAGAGGAGAAGATCTGCAGGTGAGAGGCCATACCTGAGAATAATAAAGCGGAAATAGGTTACATTTCCAACAGAACAAAAAAACAAAACAATCTCAACCACTACATATAACTATATGAATCAGTGAAGCATAACATTTTAATCCGATACCAAGGGTCTAAAACAGTGGTGGGGGATTTAACTTCTGGGTCAGTATGCAAAATAGGATGTTCATGCTGTTTTAGCTAGTAAGATTTCTTTGGGACAAGCCTATTGTTTTGATCACACACCAGGCATAACTTTACAGTAGTAATGTATTTATTGCAGCATCACTGAGGTCAGTAAGCTACTTTTACACTGATAATTCCACGTACATAATTTGTGACCCTGCTAAAAAGGGTCAAGATGCACTGGTCTACAATAAAAGCAATGGTGTCCTCGCAACCCCCTTCTTGTCCCTTAGTGTTCCTCTCCCCTTCCTCCCCTGTCCCTTAGTATTCCTCTCCCTCCCCTGTCCCTTAGTATTCCTCTACCCTACCTTCCTTGTCTCTTAGTGTTCCACTCCCTCCCTTGTCCCTTAATGTTCCTCTCCCACCCCTTTCCTGACTCTTAGTGCCCCCCATTCCCATTAATGTTCCTCCCCCCTTTAGTGTTCCTTGCCCTTCTCTTTTAGTGGTCCTCCCCTACCAGTATTTTTCCCCCCTTCCCTGTACCTTAATGCCCCCCTAGTGTTCTTTCCTCCCCCGACTCCCCTGTCCCATAGTGTTCTTTCCTTCCCCCCACTCCCCTTTCCCATAGTGTTCTTTCCTCCCCCCACTCCCCTGTCCCATAGTGTTCTTTCCTCCCCCCACTCCCCTGTCCCATAGTGTTCTTTCCCCCCCCACTCCCCTGTCCCATAGTGTTCTTCCCCCCCCCCCCACTCCCCTGTCCCATAGTGTTCTTCCCCCCCCCCCACTCCCCTGTCCCATAGTGTTCTTTCCCCCCCCCACTCCCCTGTCCCATAGTGTTCTTCCCCCCCCCCCCCCACTCCCCTGTCCGATAGTGTTCTTTCCCCCACTCCCCTGTCCCATAGTGTTCTACTTCACAAAATCTCACCTAGAAAAGTTAACTAGTTTTCCTGGCACTATAGCTTGTTTTCACAGTGCAAATGTCTTCTTGGGGCCAAAATCCCAGCTGTCCCTATTTTAAACCGAAATCACTATTTCTCTCTTTTCTCAGAGCTCCACATTGTTTGTGTGTCTGAGTGTGTAACTGAGCTTCAAAGCCATCATACTCACAGTAATGTGTCTTTAAACTATAACAAATGTGGTTAGAAATCACATAAGATACAGTGTTCTTCTTCCAATTTATTTATTTAGTATTAGTTGCATACATTTTTATTAGTAGGTCACCTCAAATGTCTTGTATTAGAACACTCCAGCCCCTGGCTACACCCTCATCATGCTTCTAAAATTAAAGTGTCCCTCTTTGTGCACTTGAAATGTTGGGAGATATGCAGCATTAAATATGCATGGTAATTTGTGGCAGTGCATGAAGTGCATCTCCAAGTTCCACAGCAACAGCATTCATAGTGATGTGTTGTCAATACTGATGGGCTCCACAGCAATAAAATGTAAAGGGACACTACTGGCATCAAAACAATGTTGGCATAAATGGACACTATAGTCACCAGAACAACGATAGCTTAACCCCTTCAGGAAGGAGTCAATAGTACACGTTCGGATCAAAACAAAACAAACAAAAACAGGAATTTGCGTTATATGTCTGTTCAACGGTAATTCACCTCTTTCATATTAAATGCACCCACACTTATTATATATAATTTTGTTCAGGAGAAACTGGGCTTTCATTTCATATAAAATATTTATATATGAAAAATAATTTATTATGAATAAAATTTAAAAAACTGTGAGAATTTTTTATTTTTTTTTTAAATTTGTAGTTCCGCCTCACATTTTAGCTGTAAATGTAAGAATACTGTTAGGTTTTACTGCAAGAAAATGCACATATTTGCACATCAGCGATGTCTCACGAGTACAACAGTACCCCCCATTAACAGGTTTTATGGTGTTTTGGAAAGTTACAGGGTCAAATATAGAACGTTCCATTTTCAAATTGAAATTTGCCAGATTAGTAATGTTACCTTTGAGACTGTGTGGTAGCCCAGGAATGAGAATTACCCCCATAATGGCATACCATTTGAAAAAGTAGACAACCCAAGGTATTGAACGTGGGGTATGTTTAGTCTTTTTAGTAGCCACTTAGTCACAAACACTGGCCAAATATTAGTTTTTTGCTTTTGGCCAGTGTTTGTGACTAAGTGCCAACAAAAAATGACTGGAAATACCCCATTTGCAATACCTTGGGTTGTCTACTTTTGCAAATGGTATGCCATCATGGGGGTAATTCTTATTCCTGGGCTACCATACGGTCTCAAAGGCAACATAACTAATCTGGCAAATTTCAATGTCAAAAAAAAGAAATGCAAGCCTTATATGTGACTCTCTAACTCTCCAAAACACCATAAACCTGTACATGGGGGGTACTGTTATTCTCGGGAGACTTCACTAAACACAAATATTAGTGTTTTAAAACAGTAAAACATATTACAACAATAATAAAGTCCATAAAAATATGCAAAAAACTTCACTTTTACTTAACATATCATCGTTGTAATACAATTTACCAGTTTGAAACACTAATAGTTGAGTTCAGCGAAGTCTCCCGAGTAAAACAGTACCCCCTATGTACAGGTTTTATGGTGTCTTGGAGAGTTACAGGGTCAAATATAGTGCTTGCGAATTAAATTCTCTGCACTTTCTCCCTGTGTTGTCAGGCATGTCAATCAAATTCTAATTAATCAAATGGCATAACTATGTTACAAAATGACTTAAATATACACGTCGAATTTTAATATATATGCATTTATAGGTATTTAAATTCTACATGTATACTAATGTAATCTTTTATGTAATTATATGTATTTATCTCTATATATATATATATATAGTTGCGGTTATTTGTATTTTATATATAGATCGATATATATAGAATGTCATTCTAAGTGTATTTTGTTACCAATATATATATATATATATATATATTAATAACAAAATACAGTTAGAATGAAATTACATATGAATATATAATTTATTTTAAATTTTGTTTCAATATTTTATTTAATTATTGTAATTATACATATATATATATATACATATATATATATATATATATATATATATATATATATATATATATATATATATAGATGCATTTAATTTAATTTATAATATGTCTAATATTTTTTTTTTTTTACTTTCCTACCAGAAGGGGGACTGTCTGATATTTCAGACAGCCCCCCTGCTGGCAGATCCACAGCCAGCTATAGGGGGCCATGTGATCGCTCTTTGAGAGCGATCACATGGCCCCCGGGGGCCTCATTTGCCGGGGGAGGGCTGCCTGGGCTGTCAGGCCGTCCTCCAGAAGAGCAAAACAAAAAGTATATATACAACACACGTGCTCCCCAATGGTAAAAAATATCAAATTAATTTACCAAATGTAGAAATGTAAGAAGAACCTTCTAATCTTCTTAATATTAGTATAAAAAATACAATCTACAAACAGAAGAGGATCGCGGCGGAGGTGAGTACGCCAGACCTCCAGGGGCTGCAAGCCGTTACGGCGTTCTATGCCGCCGCAACGGCTTTAAAGCCCTTTAAAGCCGCAACGGCATAGAACGACGTAACGGCGTTAAGGGGTTAATGTAGTTGTTCTGGTGGCTATTCATGCTCCTGCAGGCTTTTTGTTGTAAACACAATCAATGTATCTCTATGGGGGAACATTCAGCACCTCAATGTAGAGCGTGGAGATGCGAACGCAGCACTGACACAGGAATCACCTCTGGTGGCCATGTTCCTAGGCAGTAATATAAACACTGCCATTTCTATGAATAGGCAGTGTTAACATTAAAGATCCTGCAGGGACAGGCAGTAGATACCAGAACAACTACATTAATCTGTCTTGTTCCAACCCTGTTGCCAAGTGTCCCTTTAAGGTCTCTTAATAGTGTCCCTTTAAGGTCAAAAGCTTGTTTAGCTTTAGATTTTGTATAACCTTTTATTCATTCATAAAAGTATGCAGTGACAAAAATTAAAAAGTGAATTTAAATGTATAATTATAGGCCAAACCGATTTGTATAGTTTTTCAATTGTTGCTATTTTGGCCTACAATTTTAAATTCACATTGAAATTCTAGCAATTCTCCCTATAATTAATAACCTGGACCAAGTCCTAAAACCTTTATCACTCCCTGTTATACCAAAATAATACATCTACACTTATATGGGTGCATTAATCAATCTTGCTCACCTCAAGCATGCAAGAAGCACAGTAAATATTAATATAAACACACACCAATCAGAATTGCATTGTTTTTACATATAACCCCCCCCCCCCCCCCCCTCCCTCCCTTTCATAAGACAAACCATAACATTCTAGATTACTTCTTCCAGATTTGGCATATAGATAACATACATTAAATAGCCGTTAAATAGGTATTCTTTGAACATCTGTTAATTTAAAAAATGGTCATATTCAGCACACACAAATTTTAAATTGATCATCTGAATGTTAGTTTCAGGTAAAAATTCTCCTTGAAGACGGCAACAAGAAAAATATGCAGGACAAGCATTTAAGCACAGAGTTGGCCAGGAGGTAATTGCAGGTATTCATTACATAATAGCAATGTAAGCTAAACATTGATTATTTGAATCTGAAGTCATTAGAATGGATCTCACTGTGGACTTTTAAATACTACCCTTTTCCCCTCGACCCCAAGCAGTCTAAGCAAGACTACTAAACATTATTGGTAAACATCTGAGGAGCACTATAGTGAAGTTGTTGGCTCTTTAAAAAAAAATATATATATATATATTTATATATATATATTTTTTTTTTTTTAAATAAACTCAACTGAATGTTAAAATGCTATTATTTTTCCTGTCTCGTTGCCTATATGTGCACCCACACTTATCAATTATGTCAGCTAGATTACATTTCCAAATATTACACGTGCAATATTTGTCCGCAATATTTGTCCGTGTATACATTATCTCAATGAAATGGTCTTAGTGCAGTGCCCATGTCGTTTTAATACTGCAATGTAAAACATTGCCATTTAGTAGATACAGCAATGTTTTGTTTGCACAATACCTCTAATGGCTGTCTTCCTGACAGCCACTAGAACGTGCTTCCACAATAACAACCAAGTTTGACTTGGTTATGAGATGATCATCGTGGAACGTGCACAAATACTGATCATGTCAAAGTATTGTATCCGAGGCTTCCTATGAGAAGCATTAGATTGGACAAGCATGGTGCATGTGCTTATCGTCCTCAGTAAAAAGAGTTCTACAGTATCATTAAAACTGAATTTTACAGACAAAGTTGGTAAAATACCGTCGGAAAGTTTACAATCTTGTTGTTTTTGTTACTTTTTAGAGGCTAACCACAACTCGCCAAAATTCCTCTTACTGCCATCAGGTAGCGACTGGTGGTGACGGCAAAAATTTTATAGTAGGAGCTGGGAGTTACTGTCATCCGCCACAGAAAACTAGTTGCCAAATCTCAGGTAACAACTCCCATTAAATTTCTATAGAAGCTGCCAACATTTACTTAGCGACTGCTTTCTGTCTGGTTTGCAACTCTGACGCTACTCATCAGTGTCTGCCATTAACCCAAAAACCCAGCCTCTAGTTTTGCATCATATTGAAACAAAGGGCTAGTTTACAACCTTATTAGCAAGTGCTATTATGTGTAGATATTAACAACAGATGGACGTTTGTAGCAGCCACAAATTATAACCAGGTTGGCAAGTCTGTATAATATTTGTGGCCTATAACGAACAGCAGCTGATACTACAGATACCATTTACTTGTACATTAGCAGCTTGTTGGTAAAGCATAGAAATACGCACTTGAGCATGTGAACTTCACCCTTTATGGCCAGTAGTGACGGACAAGTGGTGGCTAGCTAGTTGAACTTGGCAACAGGTTCGGAACAAAACTTTTTGTTTTAATAGGATTCATAGGGATTCCACTGTTAACCTCTCTACTCTAGTCAAAAGTCTAGTCTGGTGTTACGTTTTTTTTGTATTAGCAGATAAAGAGTAGCGACAGGGTTGGAAACCAGTCTCTAAGTAATGGTTAGTATCTCCATTGAAAATACGTATACCTAGCCATGAAAGCACATAAACGCATAAGCCCACGCAAACCGCTCAGAACGGACAAGTTTGCCTCCATCACATGCTTGCATATACACAGCACAGTTTCCAGTCAGTGTCTGTGCACAGCTGTACAAATACCTGGACGGTTCAGTGGGGAAGCTAGACCAGCCAATTCTCGTCATGCTTCCATTTCATATTGCTCCATTGGAAACAACACAGATGTATACATTTGCACATTATCTAATTATCAAATGGTTATATTTATTAGAAAATGGGGTTTTCTTTTCTCATAAACATATTTTATACACATATACATACACACACATACACACACAGTCAAGAGACATACATACAACCCCTCTTCCTTCTCTGGCATCTACAAGGAATTCTATTTACGCTCTATCAACAACATTTTGATTTCCTGCCCAGAACCAAGAAACATTGGAAAGAGAAGTGAATCACAATTTTTCATGTTGTATCCATGAACAAAATGCATCTATGCAACCCCTAAACACCTTTTTAAGGCTTATGAACAATGAAATCTTTATCTAAATTTGCTATATTATAGGCATGGCCTAAGGTCTTATTTAACTACAGCTCCCATGTTGCTTTGTCAGATATCTGAATGGCAAAGCATCATGGAACTTGTAGTTCTACAGGATCAAAGCATCTGACTTTTGGCCAAGCTTAAAATCATGCTAATGAGTTTAGGTGAGACCTGTGGACTTCCAAGTAGATTTCTCTCTTTCAATCTTTTCTTTTTTAAAGTGCAGCGAGCAATAATCAGCAACAAGAAGGGAGGAACTTTCTGAATACTACTGCACTTGCACTCACAGTGTTAAAACAGCAATCGTCTGAATTTGCTTTTCGGCCTTAGAGGCATATTTGTTTACTAAACTAAAACATGCAGTGATATTCAGAATTTAATCTCAGCATTGTTGAACTTTGTCATCTGGTTCCTTCAGCACTTTGGATGTAAACGTACCACATAATTGTACTGTTTAGCTAATAAACCAATATCTCGCAGAATCAGTTAAAACACAGATATTTATCTCAACACGACCTTTAAAAAAAAATTATATATATATATATAAAAAATGAAATAAAGCTCCTGCACTCCAACTAAATAACAATTCAATACCTGTTTTTTATTGCTGTTCTTTTTTGGCATGAAATCTGTGAGTGAGACTGTCAATAATAAATAGGGTGGCTAAAGCATAATATAAAAACAGATCTGTGTCTCCCACTATCAGCCCCCACCCACCCCCTAGCTATGTTGCCATATCAGTTTGTAAGATCAGTGACAGAGTTCTGGCTTCACCAACCCTGTTTATTGCTGAGGAGAACAAGAGATATCTCCTCTGTAAGTCTATTCATGTCCCACAAAGCAACCTCTCAGAGAGACATTTATATCAGTGTACAGACCAGATGACAAAGACCTGGCTTCCTCAGTCTGAAGCTATTGTCCTTTCCAAAGCTGTAGTCAATGTAGCCCTGACATTGCCAGCAGTCTCCCAGCGAGAAAGAAATAGCAATAGCTAGTCGCCCAGTTACAAAAGCAAACTACCCTCTGTGTGCACAGAATAAAAGGATTATAAAAACATCCCTAACAAAAGGCAAAAGCACGGCCATTTCAGATTCATCCACAAACACATAGCTCCTATCAGCATACAGATATAGCCATTGAGCTTGTTGCTATTTTATTAAGTAGCAGCAGACAGATGTCCTGCACCAATATAGAAAAATAGTTACAAAGGGGGGGATTTATAAAAGTTTGGTGCAAATATGTAAACCGGGCAGTCAAAAATGGAAAGAAATAGCCTGCTTCTTCTACTTGTTTCCATGGTAATTGCATCATGTTTAGTACTTTGCACCATTTTTCAGACCACAGCACTTCCCTAAATCTCATCCATAGTGTTCTAACAATACATGGATACACTCTCAGATACTTTTATAATAGTATACACATAAATGCATCCCATATTATCCTGCACAAATTGTTCAGTAAATAGAATACTGGTAAACATACGGGTCCACCAGTATACATGAAAATAACAACACTCTTATACATGTAGATATCCTAGGACACAATGATAATGCTAAGGCCTTCACATAGCTGTATATTAAACATGCACACTCTCTATGATACCTATCCATCAAGTGGCCTGGTGATCAAATTACATGCATATAATTACAGGTATAAGGACAATCTGTTAGCTGGCAACAATTATGGGTAATCCAGTCCAACAACAGCTGGAGAGTAGACACTGGGATTGTATAACTCTAGATGGCTACACACGCAAAGAGTATCAATATATACTTACACAAAACACAGTGCATTTGAATCCTTCTCCACAGTCTAGTAAACACGCAGACACAGTATTTATTCTCTGTGTGGCCAATGATTTGATACAGTTACACTAGTCTAAACACACAGGCAGAAGAACACTTAGTCCGCAATATACACCGTCTACAGAACCAGAAAATATGTATTCATCTTCCAAAAGCATTCTAATGATATATACAGAAAGTGGTAAAGCCATGATTACATTCATATCTTTGAACAGACTAGAGATGAAAACGTACACACTGACTAAACTAGACAGACACATAGCAATCAGAAATACACGATGACACAGACATGCCAGCATCTTACACTCTGTCGCTTACTTTCAACCATTTAAATATAGGGGGTGTTTAACAAGTCTCTACGCGAATCCAAGGATTACAATTTTTAGCATCGGAGCGGTTACATGAGAAATACAAGTTCTATGGACTATTAACAGCTGGGCCACTGAGCTCAAGATTCACCCAGACGAACACTTGCCAATATGAATAATAATTGTGGAAATATTTCAGTGTACACAGAATTATTCTCATGAAGCTTTTAAAGCAGGGGTGCCCAAAAGGTAGATTCCTCAGATATTTTCAAACTAAAGCTTCCATGATGCTTTGTAATGCTTAGGGCATGTAAAGTATCATGGGAGTTGTAGTTTGAAAACATTTTGGGATATTCCTTTTGGGCACCACTGTATTAAAGGATCCAGTTATTCTTATTATAAACAGATATAAAGTACCATACAGGGAGCATTAGTATAACAAAGCTCCACAGAATAAAAATGCAGTAATGTGTGCATAAGGAAGACTCCAAACACAATACCTACAATTATTATAAAAACATTTGGGTGGATAATGAGGCAGGGACATTTCTTCATTAGGGCAGTGCATCTGAGGGGATGGTGCTTGAAGACCCTCTTTAAATCACAATATGTTCTTTTTCTAAATGGCCACTATTTTTAACCCTTAAGGACTGACAGAATACATAATAAGTAGACTAATTAAAAATCATATACCAAAATGTCCCTCATTTAACTGATGGTTTGCTGTATTGAGCTGCAAACGTAAAATATGCAAGATATTCCACACTGTACAATGAATATATTACGAAATATGGAATTATGGTAATTTTTTCTAATCCTGAATAAGTAGATGAGACGTATCTTTAGAAAACCTGCAAACCGACTGATCTCTCACAGTGCTCACTGCTACATGCTGTAGGTGACTCCACTGTATATAATATAGATAGACTAAATCCTAACTAGATCCCCTGGGTATATCTCATATCAAAAACAATGCAGTAAGAGATTGTAACCTTGCCCACCACTTCTACTGTCACAGTTATTTAGCTCAGGGGTACACCAATGGTTTCACCAAACCAGGCCTGAATGTAAAACGGCAAGTGTATTACAAAAAAAAAAAAAGGTCTGCTTATGCTTTCCATCCTTTTTAAGATGAATTAATAGTAATAAATGAAATGTAATGCAGCAGACTGATTTTGACAACATATTTTGAAGACAATGCCTGACTGTCTCTCTATCAAATAAAACTGAAAATCATTGTTTCCTTTTTTTACACACTGGTTTACTATAACATTAGTCCCCTGGATAGATAGATCATATGATTGTTCCTCACTGATTATGTATAAGGGGGCTGGTGATGTCACATTGATGTCATGCTGATTCATACTCTATGACTCACCAGGAAGGAAGATTTAGAACTGTTGGCAAACGTAGTAAAGCCACAATGACTATTGACTATAGAACAAAAATTACAAATATATGATATGAATACATACATATATATCTTTCTCCTGCCACTTCTCCCTTTTGTCTCCAATAATAAAGTTTTTTTCTTTTTTCTTGTCATGAGCTGCTTAATGTCAAAAATGTAATACTTCTAGCAATCAATTTTTGAGTTGAATAAGATGCACTTTACCATGGTCTATTTCCTAAAATGAACCCTCATTATCTAGATTTTAAAGGGACACTATAGTCACAAGAACAACAACAGCTTAGTGGAATTGGTTCTGGTGTGTATTGCATGTCCAGGCAGGCTTTTTAGTGTAAGCACTTCTTTTTCAGGAAAAGGGAGAATTGATATGCTCAGAGGCCACTTGAGGTGTTTCACTCAGATTGCCACTAGAGGTGCTTCCTTGGTCATTGTACACAACTGTAGAATATGATGGCACTTTATACAGAACAAATAAAATAATTATGGCTGTCAATACACAGTCATTTTTACAATGTTATATGGTAGCTACAGGAGTAAGGTCACATGGGATCCAAACTCAGCGTTCAAGGGGACCCTTTTAAAAAAATAAAAATAATAATTATAATTATTATTATATATAGGTATTATATATATATATATATATATATATATATATATGTCTTTATTCAATCATGACTAGGCAGATATAGAGAAAAGCATACAAACATCCAAAACACACGTATCAAGAGATGAGACGTTGTACAATTTTGACAAAAGGCATGAGAAAATTTGTGATAGGCTAAAGAACACCAAAGAAAATTTTATATATATATATATATATATATATATATATATATATATATATATATCTGAAACGAAAAAGGTCAAGGAGTCCCTTTAAGGTAGGAGTGAGCTACTGTGAGGTCTAAAAATATAAATAAATAAAATTTGCTACAAAATTCTGCTTTCAATAGGAGATATCAACGTTACTTTAATAATCTTTCTATTTCTCATTTTAAATATACTGGGCAGCAAGCATTGCTACTACATACATGCACATTTACCTGCCTGTGGAGTATGTTATTAAATCTGACTGGCGTATTGCTGAAAATAAGGTCATCCTCACTATAGGTGGGCGCTGAGGGGAGCTGTATGTCACTGGAGAATGAGTGATAAGATGTCGGTGTGTCAGCTTCAAGTATTAATAGAGAGCTTAGCTGGCATTTTGAATCAGCGTGCCAGCTGTCAACATACTTTAGATAAAGGGGAATGTTAAAGGAAATTCAGGACCAGTTAATCTGTCACCCAAAGGAAGTTTATTAGTTAATATAGCATGCAATGCTGAATAAATGTTGACGTATTTGCAGCAATGTACGAGCTTCTTTATACTAAACTTGTACCACAGTACCATTGAATTCATTATTGTCACAGTACCTAGACAAATCGTCACAACATTCAAGCATTACCACAAGTGCGCCGATATTGAATCCGTGTTTTCCAGTCTTTCCCATTCCTGATCGACGTTTGCATTCAGCACCATTTCAGCTAATTCTTGCCACAGTTGTTTGATTCTGGGGCAATGCCACTATAAGTAAATATAGGTACCTCTAGATGCACATTGCTTCCAAGACATACCCGACACATTTTAAATAAGCAAACTGTTGTGAGATACCATTGAAATGTATTTATGGTTGCAGATACCAACGGAAGATGTAGATTCCCAAATGTATGCTTCCTCTGGGGGCCCAGCTCCCTCTCCCAAGCCGACAGATATATTAGTGTGTGAGATGTATTTGCCAGTAATATTTGAGAGCATATGTCCGATATTTTGCCAAATCGTTTTGAATTGTTGGACTTGTTGCCGCATTCTCTAGGGATTGTGCAACTTGTCATATTTTGAGGGGAGTTTAAGAATATTTGAATTTGGATGTATCAAAAGAAATCTGATGTTATTTAAGGGACCTCCTTTGATAATTCATGAAAAAGTATCAGTTGGTCTTTTTAATAAAGAAAAATATCAGTATAAATCATTATTCTAAAATTACGTGAACAACAGTGGAGTCTTAGATGGGGAACTGTGTGTTACACAATAACAGTATGAGGGGTGAAGAAGACAATGTGAATTTTGTGAAGAGTCTTGTCCCATACATGTAGTGTTGTGCTTAACGCTATGGAAGTTGTTGAAAACAGGGTTTTAGTTTGTTTATTGACTCTCCTGACCTCTGTAATCCCGATCTGGCTAGATCTATTGTATTCCTGTATTTCTGGTATCCAGATATTGGCTAGTATTCACATTTATGTGTTTTTTTTTTGTATGTTAAACCTGGCCATTTTAAGATCCGGTAATACCTCCTTCGTGTCTTCCTATCTCTGACCTATACTTATAAGTTGGGTAGTGTAGTCATGACAATTATTCAGCCAAGCGAGACTGCCCAAGCTACATTAACTGACAACGATGCTTCTCGGAGAGTACTGAAGAATTAGCCACATTCAGCATCATCATCCTGTGTGTGATGACACGGAACATGAAGTCCTTCAAAATGGAAGAATCTCTAGTGGTTGTCTGTTTGACAGCCACAAGAGGTGTGTTTCAGCAAAATGTAATTTGTTTTGCAAAAAAAAAAAAAGGGACACCATCTATGCACCAAAATCATCACAATGGTTAGTGTCCCATTAATCAATTCTGGTCTGTATTAAAGTATACATATAAATGATCAAAATGGATGTGCCAAATGCAACAAGGGATATCCCTGCCGACAGGCCTCAGGACACAAGAATTTTCACCATAACCTCCATGAACTTGCTGTATTAGAGATTGAGCTCAAAAGATGTTCTTTATTGATTACTAGATCTGAAAATAATTTGATAATCGACCCTTGTGTCTATACCATTTTGTTTTTTCCCTTTTACATTTGATATCAATTGAAATGTTAAGCAACAAAAAAAATGGCAAATGTATACATAAAATTATGTAATAAGCTTACCATTCATAGTTGCATTACCCAAAGTGCAAAACACCTGTAATGTCATTATTAATCAAATTCAGGGCAAAAGCCGACATGTAGGTCTCTGGTGTGAATATTTAGAAAATACTAACAACTCAATTTAGTAGGCAGCGTAGTAAGCAGCTTAGACCTGCACTGCTGCTGAATTCTGTTACACTCAGAAGTCATATCAATACACATTTAAAGTCAGAGGCCAAGTGAGTGTCCTCTCTTTTAGTTCAACCCCATGGGCACAAAATGGAGAGTATTAAACAGGGTGCATGAGATGCCCAGTCTTTACACAAAGCCCTCAGTGGGCTTATTTTCGTTTTTTTTTTTATATGTTGAGTTCCAATTTTTTTCCTATTTTTAAGGTCTTTATTTTATACATGTTTGCTGAGAAATAAAGAAAGAAGATTTAAGATCATTTATCAATAATTCAAATAAGTACTATACCTTTTTTTAAAGAATTTTTTTCAGATTCCTTGCCTTTTCTCCTTAACTTATTAGTGTGAGGTGAGTAGTTTTCTTGTGTCACTATACCCCACTCCTTCGAAAATGTAAGTTCATTTGAGCAGGGCGCTCGACATCCTCTGTTCCTGGGCATTCAACCCGTCTTGTTGCAATTACATGTCTGTTAGTTCACCCATTGTACAGTGCCATGGAATTTATTGATGCTTTATATATAAATTATAATAAGGTAGGAGCACTCATGTTCAGGCTAGAACAAATGTATTAACTGGTATTGCCAGTTATACCAGTTAGTAAATAGCAATTTAGTATTTTAATAAATTGAGGGGGGGGGAGCTTTATTGAGCGCTACTAAATCAAACAGCAAATGGGAATCATCTTCAGGCATAAAAATAAGATTTAACACACTATCCAAACTACAATGAATTGGAAAGATACGCAAATAGAAAGCCAAATATTATCACAGAAGAAGAAATACCATTTTCGTCATGTACAGTAGGCGAGATTAAAAAAAAATGTTTGTTTGTTTTTTTTAATTGCAGTGTTAACATTGTTGTGCTAAAAGAACAGGGATACTGCTCTCAGCCCACATGATTAACATGAGTTGGGCTGGAGGACTTTAGTGTTCCTTTATGTATAGTTGTACAATACAGGATACCATTTGCTGCTATTGCAGTCTGCATCGTAGGGTTACCACCTGGCCGGTATTTTACCGGCACAGCCGATATTTGAGGCTCTGTGGCCGGTGCTGCAATACAATTGCCGGTATTTTTCTTTGAAGATAATATTCTGCAATATTAGTACCCGCCACCAGGGTGTGCAGTGCTCTCAGGTCGTACTAAGAAAACTGGTTGGTGCTAGAGCTGTGTGGAGAGGGCTGAGATGGGATGTCGCAGCATGTCCCTGCCCTCTCCACGGATAGAGTCTGCATGGGAGGAGCAGGAGCTGCAGGTCAAGGAGATGGAAGCATGGGAGTAGGAGCTGTGTCTTGAGAGCAGGTTCTTGTGTGCTTATATGCAGCAGTTTGTGTGTGTGTATTTACTCAGCAGATTGTGTGTGTGTGTGTGTGTGTACACACTCAGGTGTGTGTGTGTGTGTGTGTATGTGTGTACACATTAAACAGAGTGTGTGTGTGTGTGTTATAAATGGTATGTACACACATTGTTATAGAATTTATACACACACACACACAACATACAGACTTTGTAGACACACACTCAAAGTATACAGACAATGACACACGCTCAGACAACAGTATGATCAAACTGTTATACACATTTAGACAACAACACACTACTACACACACACTCATACAGACAGTCCATACACACACTGTCTCACATTTACAATGCTATACACACAGTCACACAAAATACAAACATTGTAAGTAGTTTATTAGTAACTTTGGGAACTTTCTACTTCCAAATGTTCTCATTCTTTTATGTATGTCGTGCCCTGTGATGTCACGCATATATAATTAATTATGCAAATTACAATGGCCGGTATTTTTTCCAAAAAATGTGGCAACCCTACCTGCATGGAAACACTGCCCAGCTGCTAAAATGCTGTCATACTGTAACCTGCAAAGGTTCTGAAGAGTTTGGGAGGAAAGAGCAGTTACTATTTACATATTCAGGGTTATTTACTACAGTGAGAATTCTCAGTGACTTCAAAGTGAATTTCAAATGTAAGGCTAGTGAAGCTGAACTGAAAATATAGCTGATTTTTTCTGTTTACCTACATACAGGTGGTCCTCACTTTATGGTCTGTTTTACGACCGCTTGTACTTACAACCAGCTCTCTAGCGTGGGGATTCAAGGGTTTCCCCACGTTAGAGAGCTGGTATATGTTCAGGGAATTTTCCCCGTACATTTTCCCCGTACACCCAGCCTCTAGAGGCTGTCTCATTGACAACCACTAGAGGGCTTGCGTGCTTCTCACTGTGAAAATCACAGTGAGAAGACGCCAGCGTCCATAGGAAAGCATCGATAATGCTTTCCTATGTGACTGGCTGAATGCGCGCGTGGCTCTTGCCGCGCATGCGCATCCAGCCGAAGAGGCGGAGGAGAGCTCCTCGCCCGGCACTGGAGAAAAAGGTAAGGAGGGGGTCCCTGAGGGTGCACTATAGTGCCAGGAAAACGAGTATGTTTTCCTGGCACTATAGTGGTCCTTTAAGTTTGAACAAACCACGAGACTTCTGGAACAATGTTCTTTGGACAGATGAGACCAAAGTGGAGGTTTGACCATAATGCACAGCTCCACTTTTGGTGAAAACCAAACACAGCTTACCAGCACAAACACCTCATAACTGTCAAGCACGGTGGTGGATGGGTGATGATTTGGACAGGTATTGCAGCCACAGGACATGGGAACCTTGCAGTCATTACATATAAAGAACTTGACCGTGAACTGTAAACAAAAGTATTCTAGAGTCAAATGTGAGTCCAACTGTCCGAAAGCTTGGCCGAAATTGGGTCATGCAACAGGACAATGATCCCAAGCACATCAGCAAATCTACAATAGAATGGCTGAAAAGAAAAGAATTAAGGTGTTGCAAGGTCCTAGTCAAAGTCCAGACCTCAACCAGATTGAAATGCTGTGGCGGGATCTGAAGAGAGCAGTCTGTAAACAAATGCTAGCAAACCTCCATGAACCGAAGCAACGTTGTAAAGAAAAGTGGTACAAAATTACTCCACAACAATGTAAGAGACTAATAGAGTCAAACAGAAAGCAATTACTTTAAATTATGCTGCTAAAGGTGGTTCTCAAGCTATTGAATCATAAGGTTGGGGGCGAAGCCAACTACTGAACCGAGCGGTCGCAACTCAAACTAGCTCCGTGGAAAACAAGCATTTATACGGGCAAAATCAACATCCATCACCCCTCAAACTCAACAGAAACAGGCTAACTGCCCCAGCAATCACGGCAGCAATGGGCAAAAAGAACAAAAAACTCAAATCGGACATGCCACGACCTGGCGCAAGCATAGGGGATCTATGGCGGAGAGCACATTGCGCCCTAGAGCCTCACATGGCGGAATATGCCGACTATGCGGACGACCTCACTAATTCTGACGGTCTCACCTCAGACCAAGAGGTAGCCATACCCGCTGCGCGACCGCAAGCTCAACCCAAGATGCACTCAGATGCTGCTCCGGTCACGAAGGCCGAAATGAAGGAGCTGTTTGCGGAGCTCCGACGGGGCATCCAGGCTGACATGGCGGATATGAGGAAGGACATCCAGGGCCTGTCGGATCGTATGGGTGCCGTGGAGAGGGACTCCATGAGCCACACACAACAACTTACCAAGCTGCAGCCTGAAGTGGTCTCCCTGCAACAACTACACCTGCAGGTGGAACAAAAAATGGCGGCAATAGAAGATGCACGGCGCGCCCAAAACCTTAAGATAAGGGGAATCACGGACTCCATTCCAGACACAGAGGTGCCCCACCTCGTACGACGCTTGGTAAGTACGATCCTCCCCGCGAAACAGGCCAAAGGAATACACATAGACTGCACATTTCGTTTACCCAAACCCACAACAGCCCCAGTGTCGGCATCCAGGGATGTAATAGTTAAGTTCCAAAAACGCCAAGACAAAATGGCGCTTATGGCAGCCACCAGGGGAAACACACCGTATGCATTCGAGGACATGTCCCTTACGTTCTATTCAGATCTGTCCCGGGGAACAATGGCAGGGCGCGCAGCATTCAGACCACTCACCACCCTGCTCCACGCTCACAGCATAAAATATCAGTGGCGCCCACCCCACAAACTACAGGTGCTTCATGGCGAAAGAACCTACCTAATAGCCGACCTACCGGAGGCAAGAAAGCACCTGGCGGCATGGGGCCTCCCACAGGACGCACTGCAGCAGCCCAACAAACCCGCCAACATCCATGCTTGGAACCCGGCCACCTCCGCAACATTTGTCCCAAGAAGATCCGCCCAAGCGGTGCCGTCACCGAGCCACACGTGAAACCACACGAAGATTTGCATCTCTCTCTCTCCCACTTGTCGCTGTTCCATGGACAATATGGACTGTTGAACACACTACCCATGGAATGGACTACCCTCCGTAATACATTGGGGGCACCGAGTGACGGACGACAGCTGAACGCATCCCGGATACCAGCCTGATTGAAGAGCAGGTTACCTGAAGCTCTTCTGTAAACTGGTTGATCACCCAGAGACACTTGGGCCCTTATAGATATGTGGTTTGTTATCTGTTATTACCTTAAGCATTGCCTAACCCATTCCCTTAGTGGCACCGATAGATGGGCATCCTGATAGCGCCAAGCACTGGCCCCGACAACCCGAGCATATCATACTGTTAACCAGCGAGGCATAGACGAGTCTGATAGTGGAATTGGTACCGTGATATAGCTTAGCATTGGTTAGCCAAAAAGTAAATTTGTTTTAACACTTGTGCCTACCTCGTATCCTGGGTACACAATTTATCCATACTCCCTCTTGCAAACTCATTACCGTTGCATGCTATGTCTACCTCACTACGAATCGCTACCCACGCTTGCCCAGAACAGCAGATAGTATTATGCTCGACTGTTTTCATGCCATCATACTACTCTAGGTGTAAGGGGGCATCGTAAAAACCATCACCGGGCAAGCCCACAGCTAATTACCCAGCACAAGGCTCACACGACACTACACCCTCCCTTGGCTTTCGACCTTAGGCTCAAATAGTTTGTTGGTTCATAATATCCTTCTTAAGGGTTTATATGCCAGGGTTGCCTTCCTCCAGATAGCGCGGACCGTCACCATAGGACAGGCGCACACTAAGGCAGGAAGTTTTGCACGTCTATCTCACATCGTGCTTCACAGATAAGACAAACACTATGGTAGGGATACGACACAATTAATGTTTTATCACTCGACACCCACACGATACATCATTTTTGAGACTGAGGGGGACCCTACTTCACTGCTAAACGTAATATAACGCTGAGACCTCTAACTCGACGACCTATCAATACCCTCACTAGGTCTCTCAGACACCCATACCGCACCACCTAAAACCACAATGACTTTGCCTTAAGCGTCCCTAGATTTGCTAAACCTGTACTTGATGCCATATGTTAGCTAAGTGTCAATTGCTACCTAAACGTTGTTTTAGCCTGTTCATTTTCATTTTCATTTTAAAAGCATTAATAGTATGAGCCTGCTCAACACTCAGTATGTTCTCGACTCGTATAAGCCTGTTTTATTATTAGCATTATTATTGTAATATTCGTTCTGGAGCTAACCTGATATCACATAGATTGCTATCGTTTAAACAAAACTGCTTAGCTTAACATGTTTTACAAAAAAGAAAACTTGTGCAAGTTTATCATGCCACTGTTTAACCTATATGTATCTTTATGTTAATGAACGCTGTTGTGGCGCATGACAATGCTCTGTAACCACCCGCACATCAAAAATAAAGAATTATAAAATTAATCATAAGGTTACTGAGTTTTTCACATGGCCTCCCCATTTTGGTTTTATTTTTCTAAAGAATTCATGATGGTGTAATATGTTATGTGCTGTAGTTCGTCTGAGATTGTATTTACTTTTCTTTAATTTTAAGACCTGCTAAGGAATAGATGATTGTTATTAGGGGCAAGGAGTGTGTGTGTGTGTCTGTGTTTCTAGAGACTCATTAAAAGAAATGCCTTTTCATAAAGGTACAATATATCATAAATACCAAGCGAGGGTAGGAAGCCTGCAGAAGTCTTATCTGTTCAGTGTATAAATAGAGTTTGGCAGTGCAATGTGTGCAGAAGGGCAGGTTTGCCCAGCTACTAAATAGCATGTCCATTGTGTATAATAAACATGCTGGTGACAAAATGGTGTATGGCACACAACCTGGTGAAGAAACTGTGGGATTTATTCACCAAACAGCAAATTGTGACTTGGGGAAATTAAAATATAATATTCAGACCAAACCCAACAGTCGCATCTTTGCTATTTTAGTCTGAATTTTGCCATTCACTTTCCATTCAATACAATTCTGTATTAGTTAATAAACCCCACTGTGTGAAAGTTAATGTACAGGAGCAGGAGACTTTTACTGTAACTGCCCCGTCCTGCTTTACAACATCACACAGCACATATCTTTCACAATTTCTTCTACAATGCTCACAATCAAACTGAACAGCAAAAAATGCAAAAGATTTCAAAATTCAGTAATTTTTCTACCAAATTATATGCGTTTTAAAGCCGTTGGGAAAAGTGGCATGTTGGACAAGAGAAACCAAACCTCTGATAATTATTATAGGGAATACTGGTGCCGAAAAAATAATGCGTAATGAGTAACTTACAATGTTTTCATTACTGCGTGGAATCATGGTTATAACTGGAATTTGCAGAGCTCAGGACATCTAGAGCTTGGTATTTTGAATGAATTTTTTTTTGTGATGTGAATCCAACATCAGTCCATAGCCAACATTTGGGACCAGAGAGAACAAAAAGTTCTATATTCTTCTCTTAACAAAATGAAAAGAAATATATACACATAAAAATTTTTTTTTTTTTTTTTTTTTTTTTTAATTATCTGCCCTTATTTTTTCCCCTCTACAATGCAGGACCTTCTGTACCAAGGAAATAGTTTTTAGACAAATTGAATTATGCTTACACATTTATAGCCCTGGAAAAAAAATATTCTACATTATGTAAAGGCATTGGAGAACCTTTAAAAGGGAACTTATACTTCTCTGGAATTTACACTATTAAATAAAATATCACCTATAACTTGTGTTAGCATTTTTTTTTATTTTTTTTTAATGGCACATTCCATTTTCTATGACATTTAGCAAATGAGATCATTATCCAGACTTGACAAGACAGATCAGGGAAAATATTGCAAATAAATAGGAGAAATTGAAACAATGTTTAATTTCTCCTTTTCTCTATATGCTTTTTCTGTGCTAATTGCCAGGTACAAAGGACAAAGGACAGTGGCTATAACAATGAATGACAGAAAGCCAAGATGGAGGCACCCATTTGCAGGATACAGATGTGTGAATTTTTACATTTAACGGTCTACTTCACACCTCACATATACATATTTGTTTAATATAGGAATAGGTAAACATTAAATATCCTAGGCAGTGAGAGTTTTCCTTTAAAATGTTACAAGGTGCCAAACTACAGTTTTCTTTGCTGAATAATATTTAGGTACTCCTTGCAAATAAATATTAAAGAGACCCTATAGTCACCAAAACAACTTTAGCTTAATGAAGCAGTGTTGGTGTATAGGTCATGCCTGCTTACACAGCTTTCCTAAACACTTCCTGTAAAGAGAGATCTAATATTTACACTTTCTTATTGCAAATTCTGTTTAATTCTTATCTTCTGCTCTGTTAATAGATTGCTAGACCTTGCAGGATCTTCCTGTATGTAATTAAAGGGATCCTATAGAGCCAGGAAAACAAAGTCGTTTTCAGGGCACTATAGGTTTTATAGGTCCCCCCTCCCTCACGTCACCCCTTCAACTCCTTACCTGAATCCGGCGCTGATGTCCCTCGGCGCTGGGTCAGGCTCCGCCCATGGGGGGCAGAGGGACCTATAAAACCTATAGTGCCCTGAAAACGACTTTGTTTTCCTGGCACTATAGGTTTTATAGGTCCCCCCTCCCTCACGTCACCCCTTCAACTCCTTACCTGAATCCGGCGCTGATGTCCCTCGGCGCTGGGTCAGGCTCCGCCCATGGGGGGCAGAGGGAGCCAATGCCCTCTCCAAATATGGCGTCCAGAGTCCTGTGGTACTGCGCTAGGTGAGTGTCTCCTCAGCCTCTCCCTAGCGCTGTACTGTGTGTGCTCTCTCATGGCGCTGAGCAGCTACTTGAAATATGCTGCTCGGCGCCGAGAGTCAGCCTGCCTGATACGCACCACTCGCTGATAAGAAGCGTTTGGCCAGCAGGGGAGCTCCATATGAGCACTGCCTGTGTAGCTCCCTCGCGGCGCCCTGCAGAGGTTCAGGGAGCCGGAATGTGACATCATTCTGGCCCAGGACGCGCAAGGGAGCTATACATGGAGTGCTCATATCGATCAGAGCTCCCTTTAGAGATGCACAGCAGCAGCCCACACTGGACACCAGGGGACTGTGGATCGACCCTATTGCTCCTAAAGGCAAGAAAAAAAAAGAAAAAAAAACAACGAACTAAAAAAGTAAACAATTTTTTTGCTGAGTGTGTGTGGGATTTTGCCTGTGGTTGTTTGTGTGGCTCAGTGTTTTTGAGTGTACCCTGTACCCAGTCCCCACACTAAAGCTTTAATCCCCAACAATACTGTTCATATTAGGGATTGACCGATATTGATTTTTTTTAGAGCCGATACAGATAATCTGTGAACTTTCAGGCCGATAGCCAATAACTATTTATATACAACTCTAGTGTTGACTGAACATGTTTATTATTTTTTTTTGCAAATCTTTTTTTTTTATTACGGTATATGCACAAAATATACATGCCAGTCAGAATGTTTTATGTTTTCAAGTGTATATATGTGTGTTTAGTGGATGCAGTGTGTGTGTATATATATTGAATGCAGAGTGTGTGTGTTTGTGCAGTGAGTGTTTGTGTATTTATGTAAAATGGGGGGGCATTTTTATTTTTTTAACTTTTTTTTTTTTTAATATTAAAAAGTTTTAAATTTTGTTTTAGTCCTCCCTCCTTACGTTTTACTTGGCCAGGGAGGGTGGATATAGCAATTCATGGGGAGCCCAGCACACTCTTGCTTAGCTTACCAGCAGCTCCCTCTAGCTCACCTGCCTAACTCTCACGGCCTGTGTGCTGAGCGGAGCGTTGCTGTGGTAACCTGTGGCAACGCTCTGACGGCCGCGGGACTCGCGAGAGTTAGACAGGGGAGCTGAAGGGAAGGTAAGTAAGAGTGTGCTGGGCTCCCCAGAACCCTGATGGCGGCTCTGGTCTGCATAATCGGCAATATCGGTATCTTTATTGGCAGATACCGATATTGCTGAAACACAGAATATCGCCAGATAATATCAGCCAGACAGATAATCGGTCGATCCCTAGTTTATATCCTCCCCAACCTAAAGCCTCCCAGAATACTGCACTTATTAAACTAAAGCCCCAATCCCCACAACACTACCCCTCCCCTCCCAATACTACTCTATCCTTCTCTAATGCCCCAAACCCACATAATACTTTCCCTACCCACCACGCCATGGCCCCTATGCCCCCACTAAAGTACCAATTCCCCCCAATACTGCCCTATCCCCCAGTAAAGTGCCTGTAGAAGCTGAGAAAGGACCCAGAGTAAGGCTACCTCGTACAATTTCAGTCTGGCATGTAATCATATTAAAAGTTGAATATCCCATTGTACTCATCTTTGGCACAGTTTACATGCAGTTTTGGTGCAGCTGGACAGACAGAAACCTGATGAAAAATGCATGTCCATTGACATACATACAAAGCTGCACCAAAACCGGATGTAAGACAGATGTAATTCTGATGTAAACTGTGCCAAAGCAGCATGTAAGATGCGTGAAAACTGCAGGTGGATAGGTGGAAATAGGTCCTTAGTTAGGTGAAGCACCACAGAACACCAGTGTGTTTTCAATTACTAGAATTGATGTTTTTTCTGTAAAAACTGTTTAGATCACTGAACTCTCTGTTGTTGTGTTCTTCTTTTAAAACAAAAGATGTTAATTAGTTCGAACAACTGTATGAGTTGTTTTCAGGTTGGTTTGCATTGCGGTTTTGGCACTTTGGCTCAAAAATGTTCGCCATCACTGGTCTAGACATTTCAAAACAAAATGAGGAATGGATGTGATAAAAAATGGTGGTTAAGTTATGAGCACACTGTACTTGTATGGCACTTGCTAACCTGCTAACTAGGGCTTTGCAGCCGCAGAGCACTGCTGATGCACTCTTGTGTGGATCGAAATTCACTGATGTGGGTATATTGGGTGGTGGTCTGGTTGCTTTTAATACACATTCACACATACACTCTCTCTCCCTCACGCTTCATCATGGCCTAAGGGATGGCTTGTCTGAGATATTACACATTTCAACAAAATGAACAAAGCACGTTCTAGACTATTCCAAAGAACATCTAATCTGAACTTTGAAAAGTACATTGATGAAAGGGCAAACTAGGCGGGAGTATCAGTTCATGTTCGTTGTTAAAAACAAACAAACAAAAAAAACAATTGTTTTATATCAAACATAAAACACTTCTTTACAAGTCATGGAGCAGACAGAAGATCAGAATGTACTGAAACAAGTTTTACACACATTGATAATCAGCAAAAGGAGCAGTTTGAGGAAAAACAAATTCCTCACGAGTCATAACGTTTAGCAACACATTTAAATAGTTATTTCATAAGTGAAATATTTCCACTGTCAGTCAGCTTAGACTGTTTAAAGGAAAATTATACATAATGTGCTAATTGTCCCTGTACAAAAAAAATCAATCACATTTACACATGAAAAGTAGTCACTCCTTAACACAATTTAAGGTATTAAACACGACAATGCTGTCTTGCATGGGGCTGGAGAAAAGTCCTATTGGCACTCCTTGTGAATCCCTAGTATATGTAATCAGAAAGTGACCTGCTGAGATGAAGCTCAGAAGTGCCCCAGGGTGTGTGCAACCGTAAATGTCTTACTTCAGAAAAAAACCAAAAAGTAACAACCCTGTGATTTCAAATAATTAAAAGAAAACATTGGAGGCATGCCGGGTGGACACCACCTATTTTATTGCATTACATAGATAACACACAAAATAAAATAAAAATAAAAATGCACACCAGATTGCATACCAATCAAGTAGGCCAGATC
The DNA here is from genome assembly GCF_036172605.1 of Pelobates fuscus. Classification (NCBI taxonomy): domain Eukaryota; kingdom Metazoa; phylum Chordata; class Amphibia; order Anura; family Pelobatidae; genus Pelobates; species Pelobates fuscus. Next base: position 164,512,167 of record NC_086319.1, read on the forward strand.
ATGCAAGATGCACTATTTCAGTGCCCTGAGTGAAGGCTCGCGCATCTAATAATGGGCTCATACTATGCTTGATGGAAACAGTTCCCTGGTATCCCCAAAAGCGGGACACCAGGGAACAAAGCTGGGGAAAAGGCAAAACAGGGCCTGAAAATTAGGACGTTATGCCGAAATCAGGAAGGCAGCCTGGTTCACCGTTTAGGAGGAGGAAAGGGAGCTCAAATGAACTTGAACATTTTTCTAAACCCTCAACAAGGAAATATATTTGGCAATCCAATGTCACTATCGTCTAGACCAGCGGTTCCCAAACAGTGTGCCGTGGTCATAGCACCGGAAACCTTGCCTACCTCTCCCCTGCCGGCTCTGCAGGACCGGAGGGGAGATCAGAGATCTCCCTCCACAGCCCGCTAGCAGTGTAATGCTGGCAGCCGGCAGGGATGGGAGAGAGGGAGGACCCGGGGGAGCTCAAACCTGCAGCTCCGCTAGGTTCTCCTCTCGCAAGCGCGAAACGTTGCCGCAGTTACCCCAGCAACGCTCCAAATCTCACAAGAGTGAACTCTAGCAGCTGTAGGAAATGTCCCCCCTCCCAGGAAAAGGTAGGGAGCATGTAGGCGGCCGCCCGCGGGAGCACTCTTACTGCAGCTCCTCTCTGCTTCCTCGCACTGTTTAATGATGCTGGGAGCCAGAATATGACGTCACTCTGGCTACGGCATCATTACAGAAAGCGAGCAGGGAGAAGAGAGAACCTGCAGTAAGAGTACTGCAGAAAGAGAGCAGCCCCACTGGACCCCAGGGAAAGACCCACTCAGCTCTCCTAAAGGTAGGGAGGCTGAGTGGGTTTCAATTATTAAAAAAATGTGAGTGTAAGCCTGTCTGTGTGTGTGTGCCTGCCTGTCAGAGTGAGAATGTGACTGAGTGAGTGTGAGACTGTCAGAGTGAGTGTGTGTGTGTGTGTGTGTGTGAGCCTGGCATAGTGAGTGTGTGTATATGCGAGCCTGTCATAGTGAGTGAGTGTGTGTGTGTTTGTGTATGCGAGCCTGTCATAGTGAGTGTGTGTTTGTGTATGCAAGCCTGTCATAGTGAGTGTGTGTGTTTGTGTATGCAAGCCCGTCATAGTGAGTGTGTGTGTTTGTGTATGCAAGCCCGTCATAGTCAATGAGTGTGTGTGTGTGTTTGTGTATGCGAGCCTGTCATAGTCAATGAGTGTGTGTGAGCCTGTCATAGTCAATGAGTGTGTGTGTGTGTGTGTGTATGTCTGTTATAGTGTGTGTGAGTGTGAGCCTGTCAGAGTGAGTGTGTAGGTGTGCACCTGTCAGAATGTGTGTGTACGTGCATTTAGGTACCTGCCCCCTCCGATCGCACGAGGAAGGTGTTTTTACTCACCTTTTTTTCCCATGCCGTGCCGATTTAGCCGCAGCTGGTACCACCTCAATGGATGAGATTATCAATCTTTATGATCTCAGCTAAGCCGATGGAAAACATTGGGAGGATTTTGTGCATGTGCAGCAAATGTGCCAATCTGCATCTCCTCATAGGGATGCATTAAATTAATGAATCTGTAGAAGGAACATTCAGAGCTTGGAGATCCTGAACGCCGGTGCTGCACATGATGCAGCAGTGACCCAGGGCTCTCTAGTGGCCGTATGAGTGACTGTCACTAGAGGTGTTACTAAGCAGCAATGAAAACACTGACTTTTTGCTGAAATGGCTGTGTTTACACTGAAAAGCCTTCCTGGTATAAAACCACCAGGACAACTACATCAACTGTGGTGGTTCTAGTGACTATAGTGTCACTTTAAGAATTGTATTTTTCTTGTTGAAAATGACTGGCTCCTCACTTCCAAACAAATTTGTCAAGCCCTGTATTAATCTACCCCCATATATTTATAATATATATATATATATATATACACACACACACACACACACCAAAATTCTGCAAAAACTATTTCATTACAATCAAGTGTCATAGGGTCTCCTATGCATTATAGCTGCATGGGGACTGATTGATATGAGAACATTGTTCGAACCAATGCGGAGGCCCACTTAAAATAGAAAAAGAGACAAACTTTGAGAGGTGTTCTAACCAAAACAAAGGAACATTTTTATTGTAGAATATTTTATTCTAAATAAAATCCATCCTTTACGATTTTAAATTTCCACAGCCAGTTAAATTTGAATATACTTTCTTCACAACTAAATCAAACTTGGCACTTATAGTGACACTCCAAACAACATAAAACACATGTCCAATAACTGGTTGAAGTTGTTATTGTAATAGGAGGCTATGGGGCTTTTAGCCATGTACAAATAAGCAGGAGAAATTCCCCTTCACCCGAAGCCTAACCCCTCAGTTGGAGAAATAATGTGTGCGCTCACGTCTTCATTAACTGTCCAATTCATTAGATCTCTGTGTCACAGGGTCCGAACTCCAGAAAAATAGAAGGCTCTAATATGCAGTACCCTGGTATGCTAATAATTGGACTCCCTTCTCATTTGTTTCCAGTCAACTAATACAAAGTTGCTCCAAAATCTGGAGAAACAAGTTATGTTACTTACATGGCTTAGATCCATTACATCAACATGTTGGGAACTGCTCCCTATAAATAGTGATACTGAAATGTCTTGACATTAAATACATTTCACATGATTTAGCAAAAGGTTAGCCACCACTCAACCCTACTTAGGTAGATGGTAGACTTAGGTTGAGTTAAGGAATTTTGACTTGTTTGTGAATCTATTTTAATGCATATGAATCAGTTGCAGATTTTATATTATTTATAAAGCGCCAGCAAATTCTGTAGCGCTGTACAATAGATATGGTGAACTTATCTAAACCCAGTGATCACCACTACTTTATCAACAAACCGTTTCAACCAGGATAAAGCAAGCCAGTAGACCAACAGTTACATTAATATGTAAGAAAGAACAGCAGTATTCCATTTTGTGGCTCAACATGGGTGGAGTCGGATTACACTTTAGGAATTAAAGACCAAAGAAAAAAAGAGGAAAAAAAAATCTTCCTTAAATTTGCAATTATTTTATCAATATGTGTATGGTACCACACAAAAAAAAATTCAAAAAGCGTTTTTGCTTCTACAAGTCCATCATTTAAATGGTACCTAACAATAAAGGTTTTTTTGTATTTTGTTTTTTTTTTAAAAATGGTGATTTGTCCAGTTTTATAAATCTCATAATCCTCTGCCGGAAGCCAAAGTTGAACACCAACAATCCATAAAGAGATCTTGCATTAGACTGTAAAAGACCAGCCCCCTTAATTCTCATCATGCACGCAGTCAAGCAAGTCAGACAGCTACTGTTGACAGGACTTACCAAAGATCCGGTACCCAAATCCTTACCCCATCCTTCCCCCCCAAGTCATCACCTGCTTTTTTTTTATGTTAAGTAAACTGTACAATAAAAAGAAGGCTACAGTAAATAATACATTTACATGCAAATATTTACAGAAAATGAGAATGTATTTACAGAGCTAATGCTATAATCTGATGTTGCATTATGCTTGTTTGTATCTCTATTGCTACCAGCATCTAGCTCAATATTCCAAAGAACTGGCACTCTATTGCCCAGGCCTTTGACTTTCCTCAAGGTCACATGTTGAAAATGCTGAACAAACAGTCCATATATGAAGAGATTTAAAATGCAGGGCATGCATTATTATGAAAACATCCTAACAAGGATTAATTCCTAATCTGAGATCACAAAGGCTTTTAGCATGAGAATGTCACAAAGGACAGAACTGTTTAAAACAAGTTCTATACTGTTTATTCCTTTAACTAAATGTGAATTAGAAGGGGCGAATAATGCACTGCATCACTTTGCTATTAAAATATTACCCCGTTACATGAAAACCAGGAACATGTGAGGTTATTCATGAAACCCATTAATTGAGTAGAACAAGTGAATTGGAAAATTTAGGCCATAGTAGCTTACTGGTAACTATCTTCAATGTAGTTATTTTTCCATATCTTTTAATTTTTTTTCCCTGAAATTTGAAGTTCCCCGGTCAATTCTCCATATTTTCCAGTTAAGTGAATAAAATTTCGAACAGCGCAGTCCTAAGATTCTCATAGAGATGAGGCAAATCAAAATTTGTATTATTGCAATATCATTTTAAAACGAAGATTGTGTATTGCTCCTTAAAATGTCACTGTACATTAGCTTGTGACAGTGTAATATCCATTTTAGCTCATATGATCATAAACTAAAAAGCTCTGGTTTCTACATCCAAGCTTCTTTAAAAGTAATATAAAAGGGGAGTGTGTTCCTAAATATCAAGCCTATCAGAATTAGAAAATCTACCAGCCCACAGTTCAAGTGTAATAAGCAAAAGCAATGTAATATGTAGAATTGGATGAAGCGTAATAAGCAAAAGTTGATCAGAATTCTATAAGAATCTAAGTAGGGTAACAGATTACCCTCCCCCAATGTATGCCAATTATAAACTGCTCTCCATTACTTGCAGTGGTCACTGTAGAAATCACTCAGATAGCAATTTAATATTCACAATGCACCCAATGACACACTTTTGTGCTTTTATTAACATCATTAGCATAAAATAGCATTTATGTAGACCTGTGCAAAATCACAATTAGGAATACATTATTGCTCCCCTATCTGCACTTCAATACAGGGCTCAGTGACACTGTGCATCATTAAAATGAATAGTTACTTATACAACATTTAGACTCATACATTTTTTAATATCCTAGGCAAAAATGTTTTAACTACAGATAGAAAATGAGTGCTGCCGGTAGAGGGTGCTGTAGTCGGAGAATCACTTAAGATTTCTCTCTGTAGCCACCCAGACAGAGGACGAGGGCCCTGAGAATTCTTGGTGCAATTTTAACAAAAAAAAAAAAAAAAAAAAAAGCTTTTGTCTATGGTTCCTGCAGTGGTAAACTTGCTGCAGTACAGACAGATCACAGTAACCCAAACTGAGCTGAAAATGGTAAGAGGGGGGAGGGGAAGGGGAGAAAGAGAGGTTAACTATCATAATACATTATGGCTTTTAAGAAAGAACGTTGCAATATAGAACAATCATGACTTGCAGGCAGTGAAATAATTAAAAGGTTTATCTTGACTTAATTTATTAAAATAAAAACACTTTGTTTATTTAACATCCTGACAATAAACAATATCCACATAGAATGCAGATGGAACTGCTTTATTGCCCTATAATAACACAATCCAATCAGTTAATGTGTAATCCTAATGGATCAGATGACCCTGGCCTTATTTATGGGAGGATTTTTTTATTTTTTTATTTTGTGGTGGATAGGAAATCTGTAACCTAGAGTTACATTCGATTCTACAAAATAAAAAAAAATAAAAAAATAAAAAAACAGTACTATGAAAAGATATGCAAATTGTCTGAAAATGTAGTTAACTGTTTGCAACCAGAGGGCCCTGATCTAGAGGTAGATTTGCACTGCAATGCTATCCAGCAGTTCATGAGTTAATCGGAGTTATGGGGTGGGGGGGGGGGGGGGAGAAATTATGTAGCGAATTGGATAATATTTCTTACTCATAGATAATAAACATACAATACCAAACTCTCCACCCCATCCTTCCTCCTTAAACCAAAGTAAAGTCAGCCACAGTTCAGATTAACCCTACCATTTCCATAAAGGAGAGAGCCAGAGGATCGTCAAAAAAGCGCTTGATTATTTTACTAAGATATATATCTATACACACATATATAATTAATGCCGATGTGATACATTTATAGGACTATATTAAAACGATAGCTCAGTATATATATATTTTTTTATTTCTAAATTACACGACAGGATAGAATTCTGGTAATAGAGTTCACGATTCCAGTTTGTCGAGCTCTTTAAGGATAATTCACCGACACTATATGGATAACATGAATGTATACACACCGTGTTACATTGTATACGTATAGATTATTTTCCATCTTCCATATACAAGAGATCCTGGTGACTGTAAATCAGCAAGCTGGACATGTGAGATTGCTAAGGTTAATGGGGGGTCTGGCAAATTGAGGATGGGGGTAGGGTATGAAATAGGAACCTTCCTCTTACCTCCACAGACAGGGGCCCCAGTTGCAATCAGTGTGTAGCTTCATGGCAGGACAGCAGACAGAGGAAGCTGGGAGAGATCCTTACTGCAGCCTTGTGATCACAAGTGCCTCAATGCTGCCATGTTGGGGAGACAGCCTGTGTTTTGGGGGAAACTCCAGATGCCTCCTAGGTTCAGGGAGAAGGGAAGGGATTAGCCCTGGATCCTGGGGTAGCCTATCAGCCGCCTGCATTGAGAAATCAGTCAGACACCATCCACTTCCAACAGGAGCCTCTGAGATGGTACATCCTGCCTGTGCACCCCTTAACAGAGAGAATCCAGTGCAGACAGAGGGTGGGTGCCAGGGCCTGCCCTGGGGTAATGCAAGAGATATTTTCTAGGGTGACCGAGAATCCTTGACAATCAAGCAGCAAGGAGGAAAAACCACCCGAAGGCAGCCTTACAGCCCCCTCTAAGACCTCCCTTGATCGTCCCCATGCAGAACCCCCCGGCAACCAGCCTTCCTGCAAGCTGCAAAAAGTTGAATTTAGGAAAAGAGAAAAGGCAGAGGGAGGGAGGAGGGGAGAGAGCTCTCTCTGTGTCTCTTTCTTTCTCCTGCTTTTGCAAAGCAATCAAACGCCCATCTCATGGATGACAAACAGGAGGGGGTAGTGCTCATGGCTGTCAGAGAAGGGAAAAAAAATAAAACTCCACAAAACCCCCCTCTGGTGGAGAGACTGTGTGGGGTTTCTGTTTAACCAACACATTTCAATCAGATAGGGGTCCCTAACCGCTTGAGTGCTGAATAGAATATTTATATATCGCATTCTGCTCTATTAATGCTGCAATGAGGAAGGCTGTACTGTTTGTTTGTTTTTTATCTTCGTGACTGCAAGTTCTCCAGACCATTATCATATGTCGTTTTTTCTCTACTCTATATTACAGTCATCATTATTTACTAAAGTGTGAACTAGTGGGAATGACAAGGGGTATATTCACTGAACTGGAAATTGTAGCAAATTGAAACCCAAATGGCAAAATGTAGGGCAAAATAACTAATGTGGAAAAATGATTTACGTTATAATCACTGCTTGCCTTTTTTAGCCAAAATATTGCCTTTTCAACTCTGTATTTTGGCAAATTTTATCCGAACCGCTAAAATAGCCTAGCTTTGACTACGCTAGTTTTGAGAATATTTCCAAATCTGCTATTTTACCAACAGTTTTGTCATTCGGATGTAATTTGCCACAATTCAGTGTTCAGTGTAAAACCCTGTTAGAGTTTAGTGAATAAATCCGTGCAAATTATTATTACCAGCAGATCATTCTCAGCCAATGAGCTAAGCCTTGCACTGTAAGTCAAAGAGACAGTGTTCGACTCTCTATCCTAGATGGTGGAGGCGGGGGGCAGTGCCCATTAGACCCATGGTAAGATGTGAAACTGATATCAAACGGTTTGACTCCATACAATCGGGGATGGGGGAGCCAAGGCATTCCATGCACAATAACCACCACACAGTTGCTCCCACATCCACTACAGCTCAGTGAGAGCCAGCAAATTTCTGCCTGAGCTAATCACTTTGGTGCAGAGCATAGCTCATTGGATGAGAATGATCTGCTGGTAGTAAGGGGTTTCCTTATTGAATCACATATATGCACATTAATTAAACTGAAAGGGTTACTTTAACCCTATGGTGTGGGGGGCCTTTTCTGTGTAAAATGCCCTACTGGGCACTATGGAAGAGGTTCCCCGGCTCCAATTGCAATAAAAATTAAATATTTTTTGACATACCTAAAATCCAGCACTGGATGAAACTCCAGGCGCTGACTTCCGTGCTCCCTCCTGACGTAACCAGGGCAGCAAGCGGTCCAATCATATGCTTCTTATAGAAAAGCCTGTGTTTGGACCAGTTGCCAGTTCAGAGGGTATGAGCACAGTTTGAGGATAGTTGTTCTTTAAGGGCATTTAATCACAGAGATTGCAAGCTCTCAGGGTAAAACAATGGCTATCCAGGGCAGCAAGCGGTCCAATCATATGCTTCTTATAGAAAAGCCTGTGTTTGGACCAGTTGCCAGTTCAGAGGGTATGAGCACAGTTTGAGGATAGTTGTTCTTTAAGGGCATTTAATCACAGAGATTGCAAGCTCTCAGGGTAAAACAATGGCTATCCAGGGCAGCAAGCTGTGAGGAAGCTTTTTAGTATCAGTATGTTAAATACAAGGAATTCTAATTAAGCTCCCTCATGAATGTATGCTTCATCAACCTGAGTGAACAAGAAATTCCTGTTAATTAAGTTTGGCACCTTCAGACTTCCTGAGTGTCTGAGCTAAAGGAACACTATAGTCACAAGAACAAGTACAGCTTAATGTAGTGGTTCTGGTGTCTACAGCCTGTCCCTGCAGACTTTTCACTGTAAACACTGCCTTTTTTTGTTGTTGCTGTATATACAGGGCCGCCACCAGAAATTTTGGGGCCCCTAACTCAGTTCATGGTCTGGGCCCCCAGGAGCCCACCTCCAAATACCGCACACAGGAATACATACACAGACACAAACACACACACTTATACAAAAGGACACAGATACATACTAACAGACACACATACTGAAACAGACATACACGCATACAGGCATACATACTGACACACACACACAGGCATACATAGTAAAAGACAGACACATACTAACATACATACAGACACACATGCATGAAGACATAAAGACACATACATACATACAGACACCGACATACATACATACATACATACATACACACATTCATACAGACACTGACATCCATACACACATACGTTCATAATGATATGCAAACATACATTCATACTGACATACAGACATACATACACAGACAGACATACATACATAGACATACATGCAGTCAGACAGACAGACATAGACATACATACATGCATGCATGCATCCAGAAAGACATACATACATAGACATACATACATGCAGACAGACAGGCATACACATACAGACAGACAGACAGACATACACAGACATACATGCATGCAGACAGACAGACATACATACAGACAGACAGACAGACATACATAGACAAACATGCATACAGACATACATACAGACAGACATACACAGGCAGACATACAGACATACAGAGACAGACAGACACATACATACACATACATACATACATACACAGACTTACAGACAGACACATACACAGACATACATACATGCATACAGACAGACAAATACATAGACAGACATACATACATATACATACACAGACATACATACACATACATGCATATATACATAGACATACATACATAGACATACACCGACAGACAAACATACAGACATACATACATAGACATACACAGACATACATACATAGACATACAGACAGATAGACCCATACATACATGCATACAGACATACAGACACAGACAGACACATACATACATACATACAGACATACATACACAGACTTACAGACAGACACATACATACATACATACAGACAGACATAAATACATAGACATACATACACAGACATACATACATAGACATACACAGACAGACATACAGACATACACAGACATACACAGACAGACATACATACAGACATACACAGACAGACACATACATGTATACAGACAGACAGACATACATACACAGACTAACAGACAGACACATACATACAAACATACATACATAGACATACACAGACATACATACATAGACAGACAGACAGACACATACATACATAGACATACACAGACAGACATACATACAGACATACACAGAAAGACACACACACATGGTGCTCATTTTCTAGCCACCCTCCTGTCTCTTACCTTTGCAGGAGGGTGGCTGGGGATGATGGGAGTCGGCGCGGCTCATTCTTCACTTGCGTGCGCGCTCCTCGCGCGCGGAGTGAGCTGGGAGGAAGTAACCACTTCCTCCCAGCAGCAATTGCGACTGCTATACCACGGCCACAGCGCTGACCAGGCCCCTGAAGGAGGGGGCCCATCGGGTGGCCCTAAGTGTGTGGGCCACACGATTCGCCCCACACGTGGGGCCCGTTACGGTTGTCACCCCCTGATGGCGGCCCTGTGTATATATAGTAAGACCTCTAGTGGCCGTCGCTCAGACGGCCACTACAGGTGCTTCCTATTTCCTGCTGGCGTTCAGTGTCTCTGTGCTCTGCATGAAGGCGCTAAATATTCCCCATAGAGGTACATTGATTCAGTGCATTTATATGAGGAGATGCTGCAAAATAGCCTTCCAATGCTTACCAGAGGCGGCTCTAGACTTTATGAGGCCTTAGGCGAAACGCAAACATGAGGCCCCACTAACAAAAAAAAGTGTCACATATACACATTGATGCACTGTCTACCTGTGTATGTGCCTGAGAGTGTGTCTGACAAAGAGTATCCTTGTGTGTGTGAATGTATGTCTCTGAACATGTTTGCGTTTTTGTCTGAGACCCTATGTGTATGGGGTTGCTGCTTGAAGTGTGTTGTGTGTATGGGGGGGGGGGGGAGGCGGGTGATGGTGTGGGGGTGATGGTGAGAGGGGGGTTGATGGTGAGAGGGAGCGGGGGGTGATGGTGAGAGGGGGGGGTGATGGTGAGGGGGGGGGTGATGGCGAGAGGGAGAGGGGGGGTGATGGCGAGAGGGAGTGATGGCGAGAGGGATGATGGCGAGAGGGAGAGGGGGGTGATGGCGAGAGGGAGTGATGGCGAGAGGGATGATGGCGAGAGGGAGAGGGGGGTGATGGCGAGAGGGAGAGGGGGGTGATGGCGAGAGGGAGAGGGGGGGTGATGGCGAGAGGGAGAGGGGGGGTGATGGTGAGGGGGGGTGATGGTGAGAGGGAGAGGGGGGGTGATGGTGAGAGGGAGAGGGGGGGTGATGGTGAGAGGGAGAGGGGGGTGATGGTGAGAGGGAGAGGAGGGGTGATGGTGAGAGGGAGGGGGGGTGATGGTGAGAGGGAGAGGGGGTTGATGGTGAGAGGGAGCGGGGGGTTGATGGAGGGAGGGTAATGGTAATGTGAGAGTGAGAGGGGGGTAATGTGAGAGTGAGAGGGGGGATAATGTGAGAGTGAGAGGGGAGATAATGTGAGAGTGAGGATAATGTGAGAGTGAGAGGGGAGATAATGTGAGAGTGAGAGGGGGGATAATGTGAGAGTGAGAGGGGGGTGATGCTGAGGGTGGTGGTGGGGGGTGATGCTGAGGGTGGTGGTGAGGGGTGATGCTGAGGGTGGTAGGGTGGTGATGCTGAGGGTGGTGGGGTGGTGATGCTGAGGGTGGTGGGGGTGGTGATGCTGAGGGTGGTGGGGGTGGTGAGGCTGAGGGTGGTGGGGGGTGAGGGTGGTGGGGGGTGGTGAGGCTGAGGGTGGTGGGGGGTGAGGCTGGTGGGGGGAGGTGATGCTGAGGGTGGTGGGGGTGATGCTGAGGGTGGTGGGGGGGGTGATGCTGAGGGTGGTGGGTGGTGAGGGGTGATGCTGAGGGTGGTGGGGTGATGGTGAGGGGGTGAGGGGGGTGAGGGTGGTGGGGGTGAGGCTGAGGGGGATGATGCTGACGGGGGGTGGGGGGCGAGGCTGAGGGGGGCTGAGGGTGAGACTGAGGGGGGCTGGGGGTGAGACTGAGGGTGGTGGTGAGGGTGGTGGGGGCTAGGGGAGGTGAGGCTGAGGGTGGTGGGGGGTGATGGTGAGGGTGGTGGGGGGGGTGAGGCTGAGGGTGGTGGGGGCTAGGGGTAGTGAGGCTGAGGGTGGTGGGGGGGTGATGGTGAGGGGGTGATGCTGAGGGTGGTGGGAGTGAGGCTGAGTGGGGTGATGCTGAGGGTGGTGGGGGTTAGGGGTGGTGGGGGGTGATGGTGAGGGTGGTGGTGAGGCTGGGGGTGGTGATGGTGAGGGTGGTGGGGGCTAGGGGTAGTGAGGCTGAGGGTGGTGGGGGGTGAGGCTGAGGGGGGCTGGGGGTGAGACTGAGGGGGTGATGCTGAGGGTGGTGGGGGTAGTGGTGAGGGGGGTGATGCTGAAGGTGGTGGGGGTGAGGCTGAGTGGGGTGATGCTGAGGGTGGTGGGGGGTGATGGTGAGGGGGGTGATGGTGAGGGTGGTGGGGGGTGAGGCTGAGGGTGGTGGTGGCTAGGGGTAGTGAGGCTGAGGGTGGTGGGGGGTGAGGCTGAGGGGGGCTGGGGGTGAGACTGAGGGGGGTGATGCTGAGGGTGGTGGGGGTAGTGGTGAGGGTGGTGGGGGCTAGGGGTGGTGGGGGGTGATGGTGAGGGTGGTGGGGGCTAGGGGGGGTGAGGCTGAGGGTGGTGGGGGTAGTGGTGTGGGTGGTGGGGGTGATGGTGAGGGTGGTGGGGGCTAGGGGTGGTGAGGCTGAGGGTGGTGTGGGGTGAGGCTGAGGGGGGCTGGGGGTGAGACTGAGAGGGGTGATGCTGAGGGTGGTGGGGGCTAGGGGTGGTGAGGCTGAGGGTGGTGGGGGTGATGGTGGTGAGGGGTGGTGAGGCTGAGGGTGGTGGTGGGGGGATGGTGAGGCTGGGGGTAAGGCTGAGTATGGTGATGGTGACTGGGGGGGTGAGGCTGAGTGTGTTGGGGGGTGATGGGGAGGGAGAGCCTACCTTGATTTCCCTGGTGGTCCAGTGGGCTCCCTGGTGGTCCGGTGGCCACTGCTCTCGGTCTGCAGCTCTGCAGAGCTGCAGACCGAGTAGTCTCGCGAGATTTCAGAGCGTTGCCGTGGTAACCCGCGGCAATGCTCTGATTGGCCAATTCTCGCGAGTCACATGGTCTGCAGCTCTGCACACTGCGGAGCTGCAGACCAGTGTCTGCGATGGTGGCCGGGCAGCCAGGAGGGGCCTCGCACCCGGCGGCATACCGGGCAAGCCGCCGGGCCCCCTCCTGGTGTCAGGTCCTCGGTCACTGACCGAGGACCTGACACACTCTGCCAACAGGCGGTTTAGGCGGCCGCGAGGCCCCCGCCAGCGCGAGGCCTTAGGCGGCCGCCTAAACCGCCTAATTAGAGAGCCGCCTCTGATGCTTACCTGTAGGAAAGCATTGAATTGGCTGAGATCATCAACATATAAGCAGGGCCAGTTGTGGCAAGACCAGCGCGGCATAGGAGAAAAGGTGAGTAAATTTACCTTTTCATTGCGATCGGAGCCGGGTCGTTTACCTAAACAGCCACACCAGCCCACACCAGTACTATGTGTCAGGAATACATGCTTGTATCCACAACACTTTAGTGTTCCTTTAACTTCCTGTATTTATAAGTAAGAATGATTTGGTGTAATTATCCCTGAAAAGGCAGCATTTACTCTGAAAAGCTCGCATTGACAGACTATGGACACCGGTTTTTAAAAAAACTGCAATAATTAGCTTGATGAGTTAATTACACCTTTAGTGGCTGTCTACCAGACAGCCAGTAGAGGGACTTCCTAACTGACGCTGGACATCCTCACGCTATGCATTGTAAAATGCTTTCCTATGGGGAAATCCTAACGCGGCCATTGCCAGGCATGTGCACTAGGTCTCCCCAGCCAGCTGACATTCGTGTGGGAGGCGGACCCGAGCCGGCACTGGTAAGTGCACCACATGGAGGGGAGGGGGGTCAAGGGATGGGGAAGCTATAGTGCTAGGAAAACAACTTTAGCTTAATGAAGCAGTTTTGGTGTATAGAACATGCCCCTGCAGCCTCACTGCTCAATCCTCTGCCATTTAGGAGTTAAATCCCCTTGTTTATGAACCCTAGTCACACCTCCCTGCATGTGACTTGCACTGCCTTCCATAAACACTTCCTGTAAAGAGAGCCCTATTTAGGCTTTCTTTATTGCAAGTTCTGTTTAATTAAGATTTTCTTATCCCCTTCTATGCTAATAGCTTGCTAGACCCTGAAAGAGCCTCCTGTATGTGATTAAAGTTCAATTTAGAGATTGAGATACAATTATTTAAGGTAAATTACATCTGTTTGAAAGTGAAACCAGTTTTTTTTTTATGCAGGCTCTGTCAATCATAGCCAGGGGAGGTGTGGCTAGGGCTGCATAAACAGAAACAAAGTGATTTAACTCCTAAATGACAGTGAATTGAGCAGTGAAATTGCAGGGGAATGATCTATACACTAAAACTGCTTTATTTAGCTAAAGTAATTTAGGTGACTATAGTGTTCCTTTAAAAGAGAAGGAATAGGTCTCCAACTTTAGGCACCTGCTCCATTGTACACAATATTTTGTTCTTTGGGTACTAAAGGCAAAGGGTAGCAAAGAAAAAAGTATCGGAGTAAATGGGAAATGTGGAACAGCAAAGAACAATTGAAAAGTAAGCAGAGGGACTGGGGTATCAACTAGTTCTATGGAATGGGAATTTAATTCAAGGGTACAGAAAAAGCTAATATCAATTTAGACTATTAGTATTGGAACATATATAAATTTAAATGAGGGCCAGAGAAAGGGAGATAATAATCTCAAGGGTCAGGTAAATAGGTAAAGAAGAATGCAAGTTATGGATTGAGGGTGGTTTTTGACAGACGTGTTTACAACAAATTATCATGGTGGTGTTGGCAAAACTTTGCCAACCAATGAGTCAGTTCTGCGCGGTCTCACACAGCAGAGTTTGCTAGAAGGCAGAGTACACCAATGCCAAATGTCACATATATGGGATGGAACACCTCATAGCACCTTAAATTTAATTTTCTTTACATTTACTGCTTCATTAATTTCACCTACTACATCAATAACAAGTAGAGGTCTTGGGGAGTGGACGTGTTAAGCCCTCTAAGAATGTGGGGACACAAGACTATCTGTAAGCATTCTTCTAGCTCTGCAGGTAGCAATGACACAGATTAACCATCCCTGTGATGTTGGTGTCAGGCGGGGTTGCTTAAATGAAAATGGGTATTGCATTTCTTCTTTTGGCTTGGGGTAGTCGAGTTAACTATTTAGGAGTTAGGGGATGTAAAAGAGAAGAGGGCATCTAAAAATGATGTGTCTAGAGGCATCTGACAATTAAAACTGTCCTTACATGTTTAGAGCACTTTAAAAGCTGCTATACCTATAGACGTACATATGGAAATATAAGCTCTACTTGACCATTCACATTAGTGCATACATATATGATTCATATTAAAGCACAACTGTAGCCAGGGGGGAGGCAGGAAAAAGTGAGTTCTACATACCTGAATCTGTCTCTCGTAGGCGCGACCATTTTCTCTGGCCCTCTTTAGCTCCTGATGTTTTAGCGCAAGGAGCCAACGTCACTGCTGATCTTTCGTGCATGTGCGAGAGGAAAGCATTGAGATCTATGGAGGAGGCCACAGGACAGGGCCGGCCTAAGACATTGTGCTGCCTAGATCCAAGTATGAAATGCTCCTTGTAGCGGAGAGCCGATCTTGCACAGCTATTCTCCACTAGAGATTCCAGTGAGGCTCAGGAACAAGGTGATGTTAAGTCCATAGGCAAGGTTTCCAGCAGGTAAAGTAATACAGCAGTATCCCCATCGCAATCCCAATAACTGGACGACACACAGTTTCAGGAGTAGACTGACAAGCTTTATTCCACAGTTCCTTATAAAGCCCTCTCCCATGCAAGGGAGGAGGTTCTAACACTTAAGACATTATCCAATCTCTAAGTAGTAACCTCCCACAGATCTCCTCCCCTCCTCTAGCATCATAATCCCCTTATTGTGTACACAGTTTTCCCCGAGTTTTGGATGTACCCTAAATACTTGGGGTACATCCACAAATCCAACATCCCCAGATAGCTCTATTCTGGGGGACCAACATACTTAAAAATTAGCCCATTCGGATGAATGGTTCGTGAGATATGGGGTTCCAAAGATTTGACCGACCGCATGGGTAAAGTATCCGAAAACAGTTCCATGCATTTTGGCCCTGCGGTCGGTCACAAACAAGGGAATGAAAACAGGCGAATTGCCTGTGTTATAGAGCCTGGAGAGGGTTTGAATGAATTCCCTTGTTTATGGGGCTCTTTCTACCGAACGGCGGGTCATTCGGTAGTTTCCATACGAATTTCTGGAAGTATGGAGGTCTCAGCGGTGTTTGCCTAGTCAAGTGTCCGATTTTAGTTCCAGACACTCGACGGCAAAACACCGCTGTTCGGTAGTTTAAGATGGCCGCCGCCACGTGTTTGTTTCCCGAATGGCGGCCACCCAGAGGACAAAGACCACACTGCACTGATTGCCAATTACCTGTTTGCAACATTGTTGCAAACGGTAATTGGAGGCACACTCATTCCTGGGTGGTCTGGTTGTTCGGTAGTTTCATTCCCTTGTTTTATTTGAATGATTCTACCGAACAACTAGAGGAATACAATTCTTTACATACATTTAACTGTCATTATACCCGGATACCATGCTTTCTATACATGTACATACACATTAAACCAGCCATATGACCAAATACACTTATTCTCATACATGTCGTGGGACAGCCCGGTACCAATCCGCTACACTGCTCCCCCTTGCCCACAAGCCGGCATACACAGTCTGATCCAACACGGATCGGCTTGGGGATGTCCGGGGGCTCACGGATCATTTCTCTAAGTCAGTTTGTCTTGACAACCCGTCAGCATTTCCATTCTGCTTACCCGGCCGGTACTGGATATTAAAGTCAAAAGGCTGTAGCGCCAAACTCCAGCGCAGCAGCCTGGCGTTGTCTCCAGCCACCCGGTTCAGCCAGACTAACGGGTTGTGATCCGTGAGCAAGGAAAAGGGCTGTCCATATAAATAGGGTTGTAGCTTCTTTAGGGCCCACACCACAGCCAGGCATTCCTTTTCGATGGCGGCGTAGCTTACTTCTCGAGGTAACAGTTTGCGACTGATGTAAGCCACTGGATGTTCCCCGCCATCGGCCCCGACTTGACTCAGTACTGCCCCCAATCCAAACATAGAAGCGTCTGTGTGAACAAGAAAACGTTTAGTTGGATTGGGAGCTGCCAAGACAGGGGCATTTATCAGTGCATTTTTCAATTGTTGGAATGCCTGCTCACACTCCGGGGTCCAGTTTACTTGGCGGGGAAGGTTCTTACGGGTCAGGTCAGTGAGGGGTTTGGCCAGGGCGCTATAATTGGGAACAAACTTCCGGTAATACCCTGCTGTCCCTAGAAACGCTAAAACCTGGGTCTTAGTCCTAGGGGTGGGCCACTGGGCTACAGCCTCTACTTTGGCGGGTTCGGGTTTTTGTTTACCGCACCCTACTCTATGTCCCAGGTATTGTACCTCAGCCATGCCGATACTACACTTGGCCGGCTTCAAGGTCAGACCTGCTTCCCTTATCCTATCTAGTACAGCTCCGATGTGAGCTAAGTGTTCCTGCCACGTATTGCTAAAAATAGCAATATCGTCCAGGTAGGCACATGTATAGTCCTGGAATCCATCTAGGAGTCGATCCACCATCCTTTGGAAGGTGGCTGGGGCGTTTTTCATCCCAAATGGCATGACCTTAAACTGGTACAAGCCAAATGGGGTGACAAAGGCCGACTTCGGGATGGCGTCTGGGGCCAGGGGGATTTGCCAATACCCTTTACACAAGTCAATAGTGGTGAGGTATTGGCCCCTGGCCATTCTGTCCAGTAACTCGTCTATCCGGGGCATCGGATAGGCGTCAGATACAGTCTTCTCGTTCAATCTCCTATAGTCCACGCAGAAGCGGGTCGTACCGTCTCGCATGGGTAGTTGCCCTGGGGTCTCGACCCGGTGAGTTGCCAGAGGCGTGTATCCAGGTACATTAGAGAACGTGTCGCGTTTCTCTTCCAATAGTTGCTGTACCTCGATCCGCTCCTGTGGGCTCAGCCGATCTCCCAGCGTAACCTCCCCTAAATCTCCGGACAGCTGCCCATCCCCCAGCAAATCGGGGAGGGGTAAGCTGTCAAACTCTTCCGTGTTAGGGGCACAGATGGCGGTTACCTCCTCAGTACGCTCGTGGTAGGGCTTCAGCATGTTCACATGGAGCATGCGTCGCCCCCCAGTCCCTGTGCAGGGGCCGATAATATAGGTGGTATCGCATCTTTGCTCCACCACCTTATATGGGCCCTGCCAGGCGGCCTGTAACTTATCATGTCGGACAGGTTTTAAAATTAGTACCTTCTGCCCGACCTGAAAGCTACGGTCCCTGGCTCCCCGATCATACCATGTACGCTGGCGGGTCTGGGCCTCCTGAAGGTTTTCCCGTACCGTCTTGGTCAACGCTTCTAGGCGGTCCCGAAAGGCCAACACATATGGTAGGATGGGAGTGCCATCTGTGCTCCGGTCTCCCTCCCAATGCTCTCTAATAAGATCCAATGGGCCTCGGACCCTCCTTCCAAACAATAATTCAAACGGGGAGAACCCTGTGGATTCCTGCGGCACCTCCCGGTATGCAAATAGGAGGTGCGGCAGGAATCGTTCCCAGTCCTTGTGGGTCTCTGCGAAGGTTCGGAGCATCTGCTTCAAGGTACCATTGAATCGTTCGCAGAGCCCGTTCGTCTGGGGGTGGTAAGGGGCGCTGATAATAGGCTTAATGCCACAGATCCTCTAGAGGTGTTGGGTGAATTCTGCGGTAAACTGGGTACCCTGATCCGAAATAATCTCCCTGGGTAATCCCATCCGGGAGAATATCCGCATGAGGGCATCCGCGACCGTCTCAGCGTGGATGTTGGTCAGAGCCACTGCTTCTGGATACCTGGTGGCATAATCTACGACCGTTAAAATATACCGTTTTCCTGACGGGCTAACTTTATTGAGGGGGCCTATCAGATCCACCGCTATTCGGCTAAAAGGTTCCTCTATTATGGGTAAGGGGTGAAGTTTAGCCTTCCTGCGATCCCCCCTTTTTCCCACTCTCTGGCAGGTATCGCAAGTCGTGCAATATCTGCGTACTTCCTGGCTAATCCCTGGCCAGAAGAAACTCTGGGTTAGTCTGTACCTGGTGCGACTAACCCCTAGATGTCCGGATAGCGGAATATCATGCGCTATCCGGAGTAATTCAGCCCGGTACCGCTGTGGTACCACTAATTGTCTCCTCGCTATCGGGTCTAACCCCGTAATCTGTTTGGTTGTTTCCCTGTATAAAAGTTGTTTATCCCAGATAAACTTCTCTCCCTCCGCCCCGGGGGAACCTGTGCCAACCTTGTCCCTATACACCTGAAGCGTGGGGTCTGTTGCGACTTCAGCTACAAATTCATTAGGTGGAGCCCAGGGGACACATTCTAGAGGGGGGGTAGGGTTGCTTACCTGGACCTCCGGCAGTGTGTTGTGGTCCTGGGTGCGGGCCTGTTGTCGGGTGACTACAGGGTTGACCTCTCCTGTGGTGGGTGACTGGGGCTCAAAAGCAGAAGTGAGCCTCCCCAGATCGTTCCCCAATAAAACCTCCGCCGGTAAATGTGGCATCAACCCCACCTCCACTTCCCCTGCCCCCGCTCCCCAATGTAAATGTACCCTTGCTGTAGGTAGCCGGTACACTGCTCCCCCAGCTACCCGGACGGCAACAGTTTTGTTCAGTTTTGCCTGATCTGAAATCAGGTGGCTCTGTACCAAAGTGATGGTGGCTCCCGAATCTCGTAATCCCCGGACTGCTGTACCATTCAGATATACCGTCTGTCGATGGTGCCGTAGATTATCCACATTGGCCTGGACCGGATCTGCCTTGTGCAGTACCTCCCATTGTTCCACAGTAGTAATGGGGACTGCGGAACCATATGGGGTGGTGACTAGGTCCTGGTAGTGGTGGGCTGCGGCCGCCCTGGGTGGAGGTGGGCCTGGACGAATCCAGGTGGAACGGTCCCGTAGCTGTGGGCATTCCCTTTTATAATGTCCCCACTTCTGGCAGTGATGACAGGGGCCAGCGGTGGGTTGTCGGAACCGGGGCTGTGCAGCGGGTGGTGGAGGTGGTGGTAGCGGTCTCGGTGGAGCTGGGGTGTAGTTGTTTCCCCCGAATGTTTTAAAGGTTGCTTTTGGAGCTGCAGGTTTTTGTGACCTGCGTGCATCCAGGTAGTCATCCGCTTTCCTAGCCGCCTCGGTAAGGGAAGTAGGGTTTCTGTCCCTTACCCATTCCTGGACCTCATTGGTTACTCTCTCATAGAACTGCTCCATCAGCAACATTTGTATTACATCCTCCATAGAACGTGCCTTGCTAGCTTGCACCCACCCGAGCGCTGCCCCCTGTAATCGGCATGCCCACTCTGCGTGCGAGTCCTTCTCTGTTTTCTTTAGATCCCGGAACCTCCGCCGGTATGCCTCGGGTGTTATAGCATACCTGGCGAGTATAATTTCTTTCACTTTACTGTAATTCCTTATTTCGTCATTAGGTACAGTCCGATATGCCTCTGCTGCCCTCCCGGTTAACCTTCCGGCCAAAATAGGTACCCAGTCCTCTGCGTTAATTTTATGCAGTGCACACAGTCTTTCAAAGTCTTGCAGGAAAGCGTCTATATCTTCCTCTGCCTCCACATATGTTTTAAAAGCCTGGTATGGTATTTTAGGCTTACCTTCCTGTGGCACATTAATTGCAGAGCTTTGTTCTGGTGCCTGTGTCCTTAGGATGAATTCTTGTACCTCGGCCATTGTCCTGGTAACAATTTCTGTTGGGGGGTTTTCCCCATAAAAGGATAGCCTGAACTGAACCTGCCTCTGGAATTCCGATCCTTGTGGTGTTCCTCCCGGCTCCCTCTGTGCCGGAACTGAATCGCCCTCCATTCTGTACTCTGCCATGAGTTCTGTAACAAGTACTGCTTTCTTCTTATTGCTGGCTTGTATACCCCTTGCCTCTAGGAGGTCCTTTAGCGTGGAGCGTTTTAGCGCAGAAAAATCAATCTCCATCCGTACTCCATTTACGCTTGTTCCTCTGTGAGTTTGGATCCCAGCGCTGCCAACCAATGTAGCGGAGAGCCGATCTTGCACAGCTATTCTCCACTAGAGATTCCAGTGAGGCTCAGGAACAAGGTGATGTTAAGTCCATAGGCAAGGTTTCCAGCAGGTAAAGTAATACAGCAGTATCCCCATCGCAATCCCAATAACTGGACGACACACAGTTTCAGGAGTAGACTGACAAGCTTTATTCCACAGTTCCTTATAAAGCCCTCTCCCATGCAAGGGAGGAGGTTCTAACACTTAAGACATTATCCAATCTCTAAGTAGTAACCTCCCACAGATCTCCTCCCCTCCTCTAGCATCATAATCCCCTTATTGTGTACACAGTTTTCCCCGAGTTTTGGATGTACCCTAAATACTTGGTACATCCACAAATCCAACATCCCCAGATAGCTCTATTCTGGGGGACCAACATACTTAAAAATTAGCCCATTCGGATGAATGGTTCGTGAGATATGGGGTTCCAAAGATTTGACCGACCGCATGGGTAAAGTATCCGAAAACAGTTCCATGCATTTTGGCCCTGCGGTCGGTCACAAACAAGGGAATGAAAACAGGCGAATTGCCTGTGTTATAGAGCCTGGAGAGGGTTTGAATGAATTCCCTTGTTTATGGGGCTCTTTCTACCGAACGGCGGGTCATTCGGTAGTTTCCATACGAATTTCTGGAAGTATGGAGGTCTCAGCGGTGTTTGCCTAGTCAAGTGTCCGATTTTAGTTCCAGACACTCGACGGCAAAACACCGCTGTTCGGTAGTTTAAGATGGCCGCCGCCACGTGTTTGTTTCCCGAATGGCGGCCACCCAGAGGACAAAGACCACACTGCACTGATTGCCAATTACCTGTTTGCAACATTGTTGCAAACGGTAATTGGAGGCACACTCATTCCTGGGTGGTCTGGTTGTTCGGTAGTTTCATTCCCTTGTTTTATTTGAATGATTCTACCGAACAACTAGAGGAATACAATTCTTTACATACATTTAACTGTCATTATACCCGGATACCATGCTTTCTATACATGTACATACACATTAAACCAGCCATATGACCAAATACACTTATTCTCATACATGTCGTGGGACAGCCCGGTACCAATCCGCTACACTCCTCCCCCGCTCCTACCCCCACCCCCCCCCCCCCAAAAAAAAAAACATATATGCTTCTACAATGGTAGTGTCTCTATGTGGGTGTACTGGGGATGAAGTGTGTCTGTGTATATGCTGGGGATGTAGCTTGTGTCTGTGTGTGCACTACAGCCAATACACTTACCTATACACTGTGTCTGTGTATATGCATGTGTGTCAGTGTTTGTATCTGTATGTGTCAGTGTTTGTATCTGTATGTGTCAGTGATTGTATCTGTTTGTCTATGTATCTGCATGTGTGGCAGTGTTTGTGTGTCTGTATATCTGCATGTGTATCAGTGTGTCTGGGCAACTGTATGTGTTTCAGCATATGTATCAAAAACTGCCACACATACATATGTACAGACACACTGATATTCCTGCAGATACACACACTGCCACACATGCAGATACACGGACATACAGATACACACCCTAAACACACAGATACACATTACACACATACATTATACACAAACTACACACATACAGACACACACACTACACATACACAGATACACACACACACACACACACACTACACTTAGAAACAGGTAGATACACATATTACACACAGATACATACACAGACACACTCAATACATACAAACACACACATTACACACATGCAAACAGATACACATACAAACACACACACATATACACACATACAAACAAACACACAGATACCCACATTACATACAGATACACACACTACACATATACAGATACACACACTACATACAAACACATACACACATTACACACATACAAACACACAGATACACACACTACACACAAATACACACATACAAACAGATACACACACACATTCACTGACAGTCATTCACACACTCAAATACAGATATTCACTTATAATTGTAATTTTCCCAACTAGCCTCCCTACCTGTAGAGCTGGAGTGGATCAGTCCCTGGGATCCAGTTGGGTTGCGGTGGGCTGGCACCTGTAAGTGCATTAGAGGTGGCGAGGGGGCAAGGAGCTGTAAACATTCTGCTCAGCTCCGTCGCAGGCCATCTACCCGGCATCAGTAGATGGTGCGTGAGGGAGCAGAGGGATCACAGCTCCCTCGCTGCCTCGCCTCCTCTAATACACTTACAGCTGCCTGCCTCACAACCCCACTGGACCCCAGGAACGTAGAGAGCACCAGCTGCATATATAGATATGTTTATATATATATATATATATATATATATATATACAGATAGCTGGACCGGGCCCCTAACGGGAGACACAGAGGCAGCAGAATGCCGCCCCTGTTAAAGTGCCGCCTGGAGCCATGGCTCCACCAGGGCCTATGGAAAGGCTGCCCCTGCCGCAGGATCCTACATAGATAAAGCTAATTCCCTGCAGCCGTCACTGGTGATGGCTGAGGGTGTTGACACATCTAGACAGCAATAGCTTCGCCCAGTGTCTAGAAGTGTCAGGCATAGGAAATATTCAGAGACAAAGTAGTTCCTAGTTTCCTAATTTGTCTCAGAATTTCTGTTGACCGGGTTGTAATTTCAGTTAAATTACAACACAGTCAATATTGGTATTTCATAAAGATTCTGTCTTTATGAAATACTAATTTTTTGGTGGGTGATAGTGCCACTTTAAAAGATTATAACATATATGGTTAACAAATTTAAACCTATTTAGTTTAGAAAAACGTCGCCTGAGAGGGGATATGATAACATTATACAAATATATTCAAGGCCAATACAAACCATTGTGTGGAAATCTATTCACAAACCGGACTTTACATAGGACACGAGGTCATGCGTTTAGACTAGAAGAAAGAAGATTTCGTCTAAGGCAAAGGAAAGGTTTTTTTTACTGTAAGAACAATCAGGATGTGGAATTCTCTGCCTGAAGAAGTGGTTTTATCAGAGTCCATACAGATGTTCAAACAGCTACTAGATGCATACTTGCAAAAACCGAATATTCAAGGATATAATCTTTCAATGTAGGGTAATAACTGCTTGATCCAAGGATACATCTGACTGCCATTCTGGGGTCAAGAAGGATTTTCCTAGCTTGTTGCAAAATTGGAAGTGCTTCAAACTGTTTTTTTTTTTTTTTTTTGCCTTCTTTTGGATCAACAGCAAAAAACATATGTGAGGAAGGCTCAACTTGATGGACGCAAGTCTCTTTTCAGCTATGTAACTATGTAACTATGGTAAGGAGGTTTGGCAGGTTTTGAGCCTAGTTACAATGTCTGTGGAGAGTAATTTTAGAAATGTGTTGCTCTTCAACAATGATACATCTGAGGTCTATCCCTTCCCTAATCCTCTCTAGAAAAAAACAAAACATTGCTGACCTCTTGCACAAATGACATATTTTATATTACATGGTTTTTATTACATTGATTTTGAATAATAATACGTTTAGAGATAAAGTTCCTAGAGTACTACCTGGACATATTTGTCCCCGGTGTATCCAGGACTGGATGGGGTCAAAGAACCAGATTACAACTGCTATTTGGAGCCATTGTCTTTTTTCTTTTTTTTTTGCAGCCCCTCTCCTTGTCGTTATAAACTGAGAAATACGCTTGAGAGATAGAATTGCATGTGTCTCCGCAGCGCCTCTCCTGGCATATAATTTCAGGATTGGGACAGAATTAAAGGGACAATATAAACACCAAAATAACGTTTCTTAATGAAGTAGTTTTGGTGTATAAATCATGCCACTGCAGTCTAAGTGTTCGATTCTCTGCTATTTAAGAGTTAAGGTTTATGCAGTCCTACTCACACTTTCCCTGCATGTGAGTTATGCAGCATTTCTACTTAAAACACCGCTCATATAGAGTAATCTACACCTGTGTGTGCCAAGGCCAAGTTACACCCCTGGCACAAGTGACTTTGGCAGCCCCGGGTTCCAGGCTGGCTAATGTCAGTTCTGTGTATAAAATATTTTCGTTGTCAGCACGCACTGCATTTTTCTCCCCGCCACCTTCCCTCCCTGAGTGAGTACTCCCACCTCTCTAACCCCTCAATATTGTTTTTTTTGTTTGTTTGTTTTAAATTCAATTTCCCACCCTCTCTCCCTCCAGATCTCACTCCCCCTCCCCTTGATGGCTCAGATTGTGTGCACGCACTCTGAGCCGGCAAAATCAATTTTAATGATCCCAGCCAATCCAATGCTTTCATATAAAAAAGTATTTGGAGACTTCTGTGCATGTGTGGCAAAAAGCCATGCTTGTGCCAATCGAATGGTCTCTATGAGAGCTTCTGATAGAAGTAGCCGAGTTTAACTCGATGGGAGCACCTCTAGTGGCTATCAGTGTAACAGCTACTAGAGGCATGTTAATTTTGTAATGTAAACATTGCCATTGCGTTACAGAATGGCAATGCTTTCAGTTGCAGGGTTAAAATGTCAGGAACATGGCACCCAGATCACTTAGGTGAGATGATGTCTGGTTGTTCATAGTATCCCTATAATTCCTAAATGGCAGAGAATTGAGCAGTGAGACAATACTCGAGCATGGTTTATAAACCAAAACTGCTTTATTAGGCTAAAGGTGTTTTGTTGCTTAGACTGTGCCTTTAATTTAGGTATCTATAGACTGATCAGGCACAACAATAAAACCACTGACAGGTGAAGTGAATAACATATTTACCTGTCAATGTAGTAGGGGATATATTAGACAGCAAGTGGATAGTCAGTTCTTGAAATTTTTGTGCTAAAAGCAGGAAATATGTACAAGCAAAAAGATCTGAGTGACTTTGACAAGGGCAAAATTGTAATGGTTAGACGACTGGCTCAGAGCATATCCAAAACGGAGAGTCTTGTGGAGTGTTCCCGGTATTCAGTGGTTAGCATCCACCAAAAGTGCTGCAAAGAAAAAACAAAACAACAAACAGACATCAGGGTCATGGGTGCCAACAACTCAGTGATGCACATGGGAAGGGATGGCTATCCTGTCTGATCCGATCACACTGAAGGGGCTATATAGCAACAGATTGGTCAGAGTCCCCATAATGACCCCTGAAAAGTCCCTTCAATGAGCGTCAGAACTGGACCATGGAAGAAGGTTGCCTGTCTGATGAATCACGTTTTATTTTATAACTGGGTCGGGTGAGAGTGCATAGTTTACCTGAGGAAGAGATGGCATCTGGATACACTATGGGAAGAAGGAAGGTCGGCAGAGGCCTTGTTCTAGGCAAACCTTCTGTTGTTCTGGCATTCAAGTGGATGTTACTTTGACACGTACCACCTACCTAGGGAATGTGGCAGAACACACAACCATTCATGACAATGATGTTACCTGATGGCCGTGGTCTCTTTCAGCAGAATAATGCACCCTACCATACTGCAAAAATTGTTCAGGAATAGTTTGAGGAGCATGACAAAGATTTGAAGGTGTTGCCTTGGTCTCCAATTTCCCCAGATCTAAATTCAATTGAGCATCTATTGGATGTGCTTGAACAACAAATCCAATCCATGGAGGCCTCATCAAGCAACATGCAGGACATAAAGGATCTGCTGCTAATGTCTTAGTGCCAGATACCCAGGCTCGGTGCAAGCATTTTTGCCGCCCTGGGAAAAAACAAATTTCCCGTACCATTTGCTCCACACAATCATGCAGACTAACACACACGCTGAATCAAGTAGACACACACTGATCCATGCAAACTGACACACACACACTAACCCATGTAGACTGATGCACACTGCCCCATATACACACACTGACCCATGCAGACACACACATACAGACACACTGATCCATGCAGACACACACATATAGAGACACACTGACCCATGCAGATACACTGACCCATGCAAACACACACTGACTCATGCAAACTGACACACACGCCCATGTAGACTGACACACACTAACCCATATGCACCATGCAGACACACAGTGGCCCATGCAGACACAGGCACTGACCCATGCAGACACAGACACTGACCCGTACAGACGGACACTGACCCATACACACACACAATGACCCATACAGCCACAATGACCCATAGAGACACGCAATGACCCATGCAGACACATACTGACCCATACAGACACACCCAATGATACATACAGACATGCAATGACCCTTGCAGACACGCAGTGACCCATGCAAACACACACTGACCCATACAGACTGACATAAACAAACATACTGACTGAAGCAGACTACCACACATTATCTGATACACATCTTACCTTCATTGATGTGCCTTGCCTGCGGCTGGTGGCCCATCACGTCCTTTCTCAGCATATTTCCTGTAATGCTCCCGCCCACTTGTCCCCATGTACAGGGGAAGGGCGGGAGCAAGGAATTAAAGCGCCCTTGCGCTGCGGCCACCGCAGTGGATGTCTGGGAGGGGGGGCCTGGCTCTGAGGGCTGATGTGTATGCCGCCGGACCGGTATTCTACCGGGCGCTAGTGAGCAACAATGTAAGTGCTTTTGAGCGCACAGTAACATGGCCGGCGACATGCTCAAAATAATCTAACTTGAGTGAGGGGCGGCCGCAGCATAAACTATTATAAAGCAAGGGCCGGCACCCCCCCCCTTAAGCAGTGCCCCACGCGGACGCCCAATTTGCCTATAGAAAGCGCCAGCCCTGCATATACCACAGGACATGTTCAGAGGTTTTGTGGAGTCCATGCCTTGATCCATCACAGGTGTTTTGGCAGCAAAGGGGGGCCTACACTTTATTAGGCAGATGGCTTTAATGTCATGGCTGATCAGTGTATAGTTGCTGTTGTTTTTGGAGTTTTTTCCCATATATTTCAGACAGGCCATGAAATGCATGATTAGTGTAGCTTACTGTTCTTCCAAAAGATACCCATGTGACAATAACTGGGGAGGTATGCAAGCAACCCTATCCATATTAATCAGTTGTATTGCCTCTTCCTCTCATCTCATATCCCTCCCTTTTATGAATGACACATACTCTTCTGTTTCTCTGCTGCATTGATATGCAAATTTCAACTTGTTAGATATGCAGGATATGGTATCCTATGCGCTGGATCATTTCTACTCCCACCCAACATACCAACCTGAGCGATATATTGCAAAGGTACATTTGTGGTGTAACCGCCATGATTGATATTAGCAGGGCTAAGCTGAAAGTATGCCAGCCGTAACCCCCCATAGCCCTCTAGTAGTTCTGCCCCTGCAACATACAATAGACCAAAAAGAAAATACTAGGTGTGTTTTTACAAGGACTTTTTACCAGAGTGCCTGTTCAAAAACTGGACAACTGCCAACCCTATACATGTCCCCCATGCTGCCCTTATTATAGGTGTCCATCACTGCACAGTGTCAGTCACACAGTAAATCACTGAGGAGAGTGATGAAGCCCATCATGCAGGAAAGAGTTTAAAATAATTATCTACCTGTTGAAATAACAAGCAGATATATTTAATAAAGAATAAAGCATGTATTATAAGGAAAATAACTCAATAATTTGAGATTGACGAGGTACGTTTCTGGAAAGCAGCTGCTTATTGTGGTTGATGTCATTGGAAAGCAGCTGCTTATTGCGGTTGATGTCATTAATGCAGTCCCATTTCCTTTAGTGATACCCCAGATTGGTCTCGATACAGAGAGAACACTGTTTCTGTCATTCAGGGTCCTCTCCTAGCATGGTACTGGTAAATTAATATCTGGTTGCAGGGGTCGCAGTTGCGACCGGGCCCGTCACTCTAGAGGACTCCTGCAACCGGGTGCCTGCCGCACTGTGTTGCGGCCCTGGCCTGCGCGGCAATCTGTTAGGGCCACCTGATAGAGATGAATTTCCAGGGGGAATTTCACAGCTGGGAGGAAGTGACTGCCCGTCACTCCTCCCAGCTATCTGCGAGAGCCCGTGTGGAAGGAAGGAGAGGAGGGAGTCAGAGTAGGAACAGAGACACACACACACATACATGCAGACACATACACACATACATACTCTGACTCCCACCAGCCTGAGCCACCACTGGACCCCAAACTTTATCCAAAACTAGGTACCGTATAAGTCGTTCTGCTGATTTGTGCTACAATGTAATTACATGACCCACCATTGTGACTTGCTGAAAGAACTAAACTGGCCGTCGCTGGAATCCAGACGCACCCTTCATTTTTCCAGCCTTGTGTTTAAGAGCTTATCTGGGAAGCTCCCACCCCACCTGAGCAGAATGCTCTCCCCGACTGTTCCCATCTCCTATAACCTCCGATCTAGTACCAGGACTTTATTTAGTCTACCTCAATACAAAAAGAAAGTGGCTCAATCCTACTTTTTCTACAGAGCACCACAATTCTGGAACGACCTCCCGCACACTTTCAAATCTTCCCCCGGCCTAAAATACTTTAAGAGATCCCTCTCTACATATCTCAAAACAGAATGCACTTCTCATGGTTGATTATATGTTTCTTACTTGTTCTATGTTAAGTTTTGTATATACTGTATATTTAAATTGTTTTTGTGTTTTATTGTACCCTATTGTATCAATGCAATGTTTTGTGGACCCAGGACATACTTGAAAATGAGATAAATCTCAATGTATCCTCCTTGGTAAAATATTTTATAAATAAATAAATAAAAACTGTGTGTTCTGGACGTTGCTCTGAGATTAGGGGACATACAATGCACAGTCACACTGCACTATGTTTATTCTTCATTCATAACCCACCGATTCACATTCACAACAGGTCATGATATAAGTATATTTATATAGATTTTTACATATATCACTGCAAACACACTCAACTGAAATGAGCAGTGCACATTAGCTTGCATTGTGGGTGGTGCAGCTTCCATCAAAGCCAAATACAACAATTAAACCTAGGTAATCCAAATAAAATATTTGCAGGATGTTTTAACACCTAGATGCCCCTCCCCTCCCCCATTGTGTGCTTTTTAGAACTGATTTTAAATGTAGAGCACCTGTTTAATCCTCTGCCTGCAGTCTGTTTCCATAATAACAGATTGCATGGGGGAGGGAGCAGGGTCGTACATAGAGAACAGAACACTGTATGTCCTCAATGTAAAATGTCAGTGATGCAGCGTCCCCTTGTTTAACCCCTCTGCTGCCATTCATTAAAATAGGTAACTCAGAGAAGGAAGATATGGTGGCATTTCTACTTTCTGGTAGGCACTTTGGTGCAATGGATACAATGCTAAAATTCTAGTAGAGTTAGTAACATACGGTAACTCTAATAGCAAACTGTATTCTGACCAAACCCTTATGCAGTAAAGCAAATGCTACATTTTGGTACATACAGAAGATACATTTTTTGAATGACCTTGCCCTGCACTCCTTATAGATCTAAGGAAATAACTGCTGTCATGTATAGGTGGTACAGAGGTAGAAGGTTAGTAGTAGGGGATATATTACGGCATCAGGCATACTCCAGTGAAACCAACAGGAAATGTACAGAATCAGTAAAAAAAGCATGTTTTTGTGAAAATAGGGCCAGGGGCATTATTGTGGCTGCATATACCCAGTGTGTAGGTAGAAAGAAGGTCTAACCTTTGTAGGATACAGATGTACAGAGTACCACGCTATGGCATCATATCACTAATACAATGGAGCAGTAAGTGACGACGTGCAAGAACAACAGAAAGCTTAGTCTGTGATCTTTACTCTACTGCTGTGTACTAAACCAAAAGACCTCTGCTGTCCCCATCCTAAATGTCAACAACAGGGAGGGTAGGGGTTATTGCTACAGCAGAGGGTTGCCCGAAATAACTGTTTGCAAAAGGTATTCATTCTTTTACCACTGTACCATCTAGTTTGGTATCTTGCTCGAAGGGGATTTGTTTACTGAACAGTAAACTATGGGCGGTTGAGAAGAAATTTGCAAAAGTCTCCAACGTACTATATTCTCAAAATCCTTATTTAGGCCTGAAGGTTGCACATTCTGTTTTCAGCATAGATCAGTTTACTATTTGTTGAGGAATATTGTATATTTTTGTGCATGGCTGTGCAGTCGTTTAAGTCTTGATTTAACTTCGGACATATTTGTTTATAATGAAATGTTAATAAATATTTGGTTGAAGTGATGCACGTGTGAGCCCCAGCTCTACATGGTTACTACAATACACTTATGGTAATTGATTTTAAAATAGTACAGGATAAAAACAGATAAAGAGGAACAAACCAAAGTCAGAAATATAAACAAGCCACAGAAGTCAAATGGCATAATGGATAACAAGAATCTAGGCAAGAATCAAGATTACATAAAGGAATCTGGGAAAGGGAATGATGACAGCTATGGCAACCTATGCAAAGTGAATGTCTGCACATTTTATACACATATGGAAATCGTGTAATACAGATACAAAAATATTATTTTTCATGGAAAATACATGATAAATATACAGACAAAATAAATTTCTCTGAAGCACATATATTTAAATTTTAAAAAATAGAGATCACATCTCACGTGCATGTCACATCCTATGACAAAAATACACTACCAAAGTCCTTGAATGACACTGCAACAAACACAGCCCCACTCCTACATAGTATGTTAAATGCAATAGTTTCTAAGGTTATTTGTTTTCTGTTATTGTACTTCTTTAACTATAAAAAAACTAAACTCTGGCGGTTTGCGACCAAGTCGATCACCACCACAACAAGAAGAAAAGCCTTAACAAAATAACTCTCGACTTTCCTTTTCTTTCTGTAATACATAATCGACATATGTACTATAATATGGCTTTTGCACAAGCCTAATAATGTTACTTTACCATGCGATCGGCCATTGCAAAAATAAATTTATTTTTTTTTAAATAGAGAAAATAGAACCACACAATAATACTAATATAAAGAACAGGATTTCAGGATAGTGTTTATATCTTCCTATTTATTACATCATTATGTCGATTGCTACCCACCCAGAGCCTCAGATAGACCCATGCACTGATATTTCTTGAAGATACTTGCCAATTAGCATTATTTTTCTCTGCAGAATCATGCTTGGCCTCAGTTCTCTCTGCAGAATCATATTTTGACCTCCTTTCTCCATGCAGAAACACGTTTGGCCTACTTGCCCCATAAGATTAACATAGTTTCTTGCACAAACATAGATATACACAAACACAGTTAAACAAACACTCAGGAATCCACACTCATACATACACTAAGTACATACATGTACACTATATATGGCTAACCGTATGTTGGCACCTGACTGTCACACCTATATGAGCAGGTTGAAAGTCCCATTCCAAAAACTTGGCCCGTTTTGCAGCTATGATAGCCAACACTCTACTAGGAAGGCTTGATGTTGCATGAGAAGGTTGGCATTTTAATTCAACCAAAAGGAATTCAATGGCTTTGTGGTCAGGGCCTTGTGCAGTTTCCACTGATCCAGAGTCCATAGGCTTGAGCATGTTGTTTGTGTACAGTTGCTAGGTCATGGAAACCCATTTCATGAAGCTCCTGACCCACAGTTCTTCTACTTATGTTGTTTCCAGAATTTTCACACACTGATTTGTGGGATCCTACCACAGTGCCACATTTAAAGTAATTGAGCCCTGCCACTGTTTGTCTATGGAGATTTCATGGATGTGTGCTGGATTCCATGCACCTTTCAGCAATGGATTTGGCTGAAACACCTGAACTCAATAATTGCTAGGGGTGTCTAAAACATTCACTAATTAAATATCCACCCTCTCCTCCCTTTTAGCTTGTCTTTGCCAAAATATGAGGATAGAAACAGAGGAGCTTCAGACTTCCATCTCTGGTATTTAGAGGTGGGGTAGAAGAGTTGCGCAGCAGGCAGCACAGCTTTACCCCTCCTTGGTATGTCATATTAAATAGGCAGCAGGCAACACATCCTGGCACTTTTGCCAGAATGTAGAAATTTGCAGCAGGGGTTAAATATGTGAAAGCACCAAATCAGTATAATGGCCCCACTAGTGTTATTAGTTTTGGAAAGTTTGTGAGCGTGCTATATAAGAGCACCCCTCAGTTTCCCTGTAGAGCCACCACTGTTCCTGCTGTCACCTGGAGACGTACTTCAGAATCCTAAAAATCAACAAAACTTCCTAAAATATTGGTGCAGAGAAACATCAGATAAGGTTCTCCATCAACTGTGTTTTATTATGCATACAAAAATATATCATAGTGAAGTATGTCACAATTAAAACAGTAAAACAACATACAATTTGGACTAGCAAACACATTTATGCATAGAATATATGCTACAAGAACATGTGGGCATCGTCCCCCAGGCTAAAACAGAAGCCAAGAGTTCGGTCTGTGATCCAGTTCCTTTTGGCTTCCAATATTGGGGCATTGTTACAGCTGGTTAACCAATAGCTATCCTCAGATCTGACCAGTTTCATCCTTGTAGCACTTTGTTGGTATAGAAAGTGTCTATATTCATCATATCTGCCTAGTTCCCTCCTGCAGAAACATATTCTGTCTCCTTTCCTGCCGTGACCTTTCAAATTTCCCCTGCAGATATTTTTGCTGTCTCCATTCCCTTTGTGTAGTCTTTTACTACCTCCTTCCTCCTACATAGATTGTGTTCTGCGTGCATGCTATCTTTGGCAAGTATAAGGCCAGGACAAGAGGGGGCACACAAATGTTTCTGTAATTCTGTGATAGGTTTCAGTACTGCAGGGCACCTCTTCCCAGAATGGTTGCTCTTCAGATGTCAGTAGTGCTAAAGGACCCTCAGAAAATATGAGGCAGCAAGCAACCTACCCAAGTAAATAGTAAGAAAGCTAGTTGGGTCAGGTATACAAGAAAGGCAGATTACAGAACCTTATAGTGGAAATAGGAAGTAGAAGAACTAACCACACTACATGGGCCAGATAAACTATAAGGACATAAGGACTAAAGGTCAAAAATAACAAAAGGATAATCTAAAGCCAAAGTCAGCAATAGCCAAAACTGGTACACAGGATACTGTCAGAAACGAGTCAGGGTCAAGGAACAAAGCTGGGTGTGGTAATGGTAAGAATGGGAAAAATTTAGCTTGTGTCAGGACTAGCCAGGTCGGTAAATGGTACGATTAACAGAACAACCCAGAGACAAAACGTGCAGGAATGTGCTTAGGGGCAATGAAACCACAAAACGGTACTGATCTAATGATTTTAAGCATTGATATCAGCCTAGGCCCTTGCATCACATTTGCATCAAAATTATACATGTGCACTGCGTTTATAGAGACACCTAGATAAATTAATAAGAGGCATGAAGGTCGGTGCTTGCGTCCATTAGGTTCGGTTCAGAATGATGAGACTGCGGCCTAGTAGTGATGTTGCTGTGTCGAACGTACTGTTATTGATGTTGGACAGACATCAATTTTGTATCTTGTCACTTGCGACCTTGGCTGGATTGACACTGGTGCATCATTTTCTCCGGATAGCCTTACACTGGAGAAGCTTTCTTGAGAGCAACTGTGCATGTCACAAAAAATATGAAAGATTTGAAATGTGTCTTGTTTCAGCAGATCTTCAGTCTTTTTAAGAAGATAATTCTTGGGCCTCTAGTTGAGAGTCCATTTGGGCAGCAGAGCCAGATGCCCATAAGTGGAGGCATGCTATTGGTCTTTGTATTCAGGTCATCATTGGCTCACATCACCACAGGTTACAGTACCCACAGGAGAGAACAGTACAAAGCAATCTTGGAAATAGCAGACAGACAGCCTAGCAGCAACCTCTGACCCTGACAAATATAAGTATATAATATTATTATTAATACTATATATATATATATATATAATGTTATTATATTTCTAGGTAAGCCCATAAAAGAAAGAGAAATGACATTTCTGACAGACAGCACTGTGCTGCTTGTGACTGTGGCAAACCTAGCCACTTCTGGACTATACATGTATTAAAGGTTGTCTGTATGTTATGCCGTAGGCTGTATGTCTTGTACTGTGTATTCTGGGACTATGGTAATTCGCCTGCTGGCAGCCGTAAGCTACTAGCATGCAAATACTTAGTTTCACGAACAGCGGCTAACCGGGCTGTTCGTGAAACGAATGCGGGCTCCCCTGATAGACCACACATTCAGGGACGTGTGGCGCTTGTTAACCGCTTGCAACAATGTTGCAATCGGTAATTAGAGGCTCTCCTAGGTGGCCGTCGTTCGACTACCGACCACGTGGCGGTCGACCATCTTGGATCCTTTGTTTCTGCAGCGGTGTTTGGTCGTCGAGCGCCTGGAACTAAAAACGGCTACTCGACGACACGAACACCGCTGTACTTCCATACCGTTCGGGAGCCCGGTTTTCGGTAATTTAGTTCAATCGGCTGATTGAGGGGAACTTCCATGTAAAATGTAATTGATGCAGCGTTTGGTCATTTCAGCTGGGATCTGAGCGGTATTCTCACAAAAGAGGCGCTCAGACCCCAGCTATCTACCGAACGTTCGGTCATGTCAATGTACCGAATAAAGCGCGCAATGTGTATTTTTAGTAAATTGTCGGTTTTGCTGCACGAGGGGATAATCCACTTAACCGTCCATTTTAGTGGGAGTATCCCTCTCGTGCAGCAATGCCTGCTGGGAGAAATACAATGCCTGTTGGGAGAAATCCCCTGAAATATCTGTAGGGAAACACCTTGCATGGGGAACTGTATAAATATGGAAGCCTGTGAATAAAGCCAGTTAGTTGACTCCCATACTGTGTTTTGTCCGGTTATTGGGAGGATTTGGGACGATGCTTTACTTTTCAGCGCTGACTGTGGATTTACCTGTAATACCAGCGGAGATCGTGGATTAGAATACTGCCCTCCGCTACAGTTACTAATAGTTTTAATAACTCCTACTGCACATGCACACTGTAAATTATGTTGCCCAGTGTCCACCATCTTCTTTAAATGGTTACTCTAACCACCATGCCCATTTCTGTAGAGATTTTGACACTTTAGCGCCAGAGGTAAGTTAGCTTAGGTAGGCCGGAGCTCTAAATTGGTCTGTCTAAGATCAATCCTGTGCAAAAATTACAACTGTTGGGAGCGTGTACAGGAAGTACTGGAGCCCACGGAGCAGCGCAGACGGGGAGTGGGCCTTGACAGGGCCTGAGAGTGGGCAGGTAAGAGAGGTAGGGTTGGGCTTAGGGTAATGCAACGTGGGGGTGGTTTAGGGCTAGTTTAAAAAGCAGCCATCTCAGAGAGGGGCTATTTTAACAGAGCTTCACTCACCAGTTCTTTGTCCCTCCCACCCTCCCTTATGATTTGTGAAGGGTTCCCGTTTGGTCACAGTGGCGGGAACAGGGCGTGGTAAAGTCGGATGTTGGCTGGAATTGGAAGTGGATAGGCCAAGGCCTAGGCTGGAGTAGGCCAGATGGATAAGAGTGTTGGTAGGTTCAAGCTCTTCGGTGGCTACGAACCTAGGGGGTAGGGGTGTCTGGGTACACCCCTACAGTTAACGGTATGGTTAAAGGGCCTCTTTGGTAGGCCGTGTGTTACAAGTAAAATGTTATTGGAATGTTATTTATTGTTCAAGTGTAGGGTCATTGTCAAGGGTATTGTACGGGGGGATAGTAACGGAATGTCAGAAATGACAATGACCCTAAATATGTTAATTTGTTTAAGAATTAATAAAGCTGTGGACGTTATACTCCAACAGGATAACTGGTGTCCGAGTCTTATTTAAGGTAATGTTAAATTAGCACCTGCCGAATAACGACGGTGCCTATGTCAAGCAAAACCCTGAGTTGTAGTGGAGGTGGGGAGAAGCCCACGGCACAGCCCAGGAAAGATGTCAAAGTGTTCTAAAACAAAAGGACAAAGAAACCAATAAAGTTACAAAGAACCTCTAAGGAATCTGTGTTACTTGTTGATGCAACAATATAATTTTGCCTTTCATCCTGCTAAAGATTCTGTCTGTAAGCCTTTTCTTTTCCCCCCACAGATTTACTGTGCTTACCCCTCTCCCAGTTCTGAGCCTTTTTAAAATAATGTAAGTAACTAATAGACCTCAGCACATTTACACAACAATGCCATTAAGGTGAAAAAGAGCACGCCTTTTATTTAACACAACTTATTAACATAAACCTTTTATTTTACATTAGGCATACACAGGAATTTGCAGCCCAGCCCTTACAAGCAGCTAGTCAGGAGATTATTTTTTAATCTCATTTGCCTCTTTCTTTTCTCAGCCAAAATAACTTTATTTTCTGAAAATACTGTATGCAACAAAGTCGTACTTCATTTAATATTTGAATTACTTATTATTATAATATTTAATTTTATAAAATAGGTAGATCCTGCCTTCATTACAAACTGTAATTTAGATTTTTTTTAGGGGGGGGGGAGAAAGAGAGAGAGAGAGAGAGAGAGAGTGGCAGTGGCGTACACACGATCCATGGGGCCCTGGTGCGAAAACTGATCCGTGCTCCCCCACCGGTGGTTATAACGCGCGGGCCAGCCCGCAACACATGGCGGCGGGCACCTAGTCGGCTGGGCCCCCTGGAGTGACGGGCCCATTCGCAGCTCTGACCCCTGTATGTACGCCACTGTACACACACACACACACACACACACACATACACATACATACATACAAACACACAGAGACACATATATACAGACACACACATACATACAAACACACACACACAGAGACACATATACAGACACACACACACACACACATATATACAGACACATACATACATACAAACACATACACACACAGACAGAAAAACATTCATACAGACGCACAAACATTCATATAAACAAACACACACATATATAACATATTTTAGTCACCCTCCTGTTTCCTACCTTTTAGCTGCAGGAGGATGATTTCCCTGGGGTCCAGTGGTGGCTCTGCCTGATAGAAGTCAGAGTGCCCACTCTGACTCCCTCCTCTTTTCCTCCCGCGCGGCTCTTTCTGATAGCTGGGAGGCGTGACCGGGGCAGTAATTTCCTCCCATCGTCTGATGTCATCTCAGGGGGCCCGGTCACGCTGCTAAAGCGCCGCAGCACAGACCGGGCCCCCTGGAAATACATAGCCATCGGATGTCCCTAACAGCATGGGCCACCCGATGGGCCCCTTCACATGCGGCCCTGCGGTTTTACTGTGCGGGCCGGGGCCACAACACATGGCAGCAGGCACCCAGTTGCAGAGGTCCGCTGGGCGGCCGGGCCCCCTGGAGTGACGGATCCGGTTGCAGCTGCGACCCCTGTATGTACACCACTGTGTGTGTGTGTCCACAGCAATAGTACTCCCAGTAATGTGTCTTTGAAATACAGGCAGTCCTCGTTTTGCGACCTACCTGTTTTAACCCGGCTCGCACTTACGACCAGTTCTCTCATGGGTTGGTGAGTGCGAGCCTTCGTGGGAATTAGAGGGATTCCCTGCTTTGCTGCGTTCTTCTATGTTCGGGGATATTTCCCTGAGCATAGAAGAATGCAACAGAGCAGGGAATCACTTAAATCTATGTTCAGGGAAATTTGCCCGAACATAGATTAGAGGGATTCCCTGCTCTGGTGCGTTCGTCTATGTTCGGGGAACATATCTCGTAGAAATGAAACCCGGTCGGTAAGTGAGGAGTGTCTGTACAAGAAATGTGCATCAGTCTGTGTAAGTAAGATACATTGTTCTTGTTCTAAATCTAATTTATAAAAGAAATAAGACCATAAATAATATTTGGTAATAATAAAACATACTGTGTGTCATGTGATTTTTGACTTGACTGGTATGAATGCCTCTGGTAGCTGTGTCCTGTTTTATGTGACTGTGTCCTGCTTTATGTGACTGTCCCTGGAAAAGGGCCTTCTTCTGGTTTCTCTGTCTTTGGTCTGCGCATGACATTGTTTAGTTACACTGTTGGGCCACTCACACGTTTCTGCTTCATAGGAGGTGTCTTTATACCAGGATACTTCTCCTTGAATTAGTAAGTGGGAGATATCTGGGCCATTGATCCACTAATTTTACCAGGTATATGTGTATGTACAAAAAATACTTTTGTGCATTACTTGCATATCTCAAGTTCGATAAATAATGTATCTGCAAATATCACAGAATTCCCAGTTTGTGTTTCAGATTTCATCCGGCATGCACCCTTAGCAATGGACGCTGTTTTAAACAAATCCTTTTTTTTTTTTTTTAACCAAAGCATGGGTCCTGTTTCAAAAGAACCAGTAACAAGAAACAAGCCGTGGACTGTACAGGTTCATCCTTCTGGGTCTCTTCAGCATGGCGCCGTGTCTGGTGTGGAAAATTAGTTTTCTCTGAGAGTATTTAGCTCGGAGCTAAATAATTTGTGGTTACAACAAACACAATAAAACTCCTTTACTGTTCTCAATTTGGACACCAAGCTTGTGCACAAAATGAGAAATCATGTTTCCATAACTGTCATAGCATTCCCAGCTAGATATGCAGATGAGCACAGACAGGCATCATGTTTTTAGATTTCACCTTGCATTTCTACAAGTACCCTGGGAGATAGATACTGTTTTAAATCCAGCTTTTTTTTTTAAGGAACACTATAGAGTTAGGAACACAAACATGTATTCCTGACCCTCTAGTGATAAAAACACAATTTAGCCCCCCTGGCTCCTACTTGCGCCCCTTAAATATAGTAAAACCTCACCTTATTGCAGGTGCCACGTGGGACCACCGGTGCTGGCTCTGCCCCCGATTATCAGCATGATGCTTTTACCCCATAGGAAAGCATTGGATTGGCTAAGATCGTCAATTCTGATTATCTTAGCCAGAGGGGTGGGTCGGGGGCAGAGCCAAATGCCACCTTGGCCTCTACTTGCTTGCCTTAAATATAGTAAAAACTCACCTTATTGTCAGTGCCACGCTGGTCCACCGGCGCTGGCTCCACTCCTGATCATCAGCATTGATGGTCTTACCCATAGGAAAGCATTGCATTGGCTGAGATTGTCAATTCTGATTATCTCAGCCAATGAGGCAGGTCAGGGGACAATCAACAATCATCGAGCAACCCTGGCCAATCAACATCTACTCATAGAGATGCATTTATGTGTGCAGCATTGAACCAGGAAGCACCTCAAGTGGCTGTCTGGGGAGTGGCCACTCGAGGTGTTCCTAGGCTGATTTTTTTCTGAAAAGGCAGTGTTTACAGCAAAAAGCCTACAGGGCCAGGCTATAGACACCAAAACAACTACAATAAGCTGTAGTTGTTCTGTTGACTATTGTGTCCATTTAACTAAAGTATGGATTATGACCCAAAAGGACTATATCCAACATTTACAATATGTGTTTAAATATTTTTGTGGTGGAATCTCGGTAAAAATAAATTTAGTAGGCCGAGATTACCACGTGGCATGTGTACGTGCATATGCTGACGTATCGATCAGTTGGTTGCACGAGGCAAGATACGATCAGTAGTGTACGGAGCATGTGCAAGAATACAGGATGTAGTATTCCCCCTCCTCCATTGTGCTGGACAAGCCATGCGGTCAAACAGGAAGTTAATTCTCATTTGTGTTGATTGGTTAAGAGAATGTGCGGGTGGAGCTTAATATGGGAGGAGTTATGTGCCTATATAAGGAGCCTGCACTATTGTCCGGGACTCAGAACTTGCTGTATTTTGGTGACGCTAGTCCCTCTGAGTCCCGATCGGTGATCCAATAAAGAATCTCTTCCTTCCTGAAGAAACCTGTGTCCATCTCTCTGTGCTTGGCTTCCGTCAGTTTCTCCGGTATCATTTGGTGCATTGGCCGGGAAGCTCATCGTTCAACGGTAGCTGAGAGGCAGAGGCGTGAGACGGTCTATCTTTGCCCACGTTCTCTACGGCTGCACCCCTGAACTTCTGCGTGGACCTCCCTTCGTCTCGGCGCCACTGGTCTGTTGTCCAGGAGATCATCGGCCTCTACGTGAGAAGTGCTGGGGTGTCCCCGTCGATGAGTGTGAACTCAGGTTCAGGAACGAGGAGGTAAGACAACTGCTGTTTTAGACGGCAGGACCCACTAGGGGTATACCGATTGTGCGGTAGGCCCAAAGGGGTTTGAATCTGTGTATCTGCCCCCTCTGTCGGAGGGAAGGAGCGAAGGCGCACCGCTCGATCGAACGCTCTTTAGTCAGACCGTTTGATTTTGTTAGTCAGGCGGGGTCCTGGTGTAAATAGCCCTAGCCGGACACCGGTGTCTTGTCTAGACTAGCGTTCTAGGGTGTATATTACGTTCGCTAGGTCGGAGGGACCGGGAGACTAAGCGGCGCCTGTGTAAATTCGGTTCGCTAGCTCTCAACCTATCTGGGCTAAGTGGGAAGGCGTGTAAATTTGGAACCCACTAGACTTTTGATAGTGCGACTAAGAGGCGCCTGTGTAAATTCGGTTCTCTAGCTCGCTATATGTGGTGATTGGGCAGTGTGGCTAACCAAAACGGGTGTATATAGTTTTAGGTAGTCCATTCAAGGTACTGGCCAATAGTTTAGTTGGGAATTGTAAATGTGTTAAAGATTGTTTAGTAAAGTGTATATCTTGTTAGATAGCGTGAGCTCAGCCGTCTAGCGAGAGTGTTAATAGTGTGTTGCTGTATTATAGTGCACGGTACCATAACCCTGTATATTTACTGACACTGTATATAAGTACTAATCATTGTCGTCCATTGCATGTTTAACACCATAACCACTAATAATTGTATTGTGACCTTAACTTGTGCTTTGACCTATGCTAACCGTACTGTAACCGCTATTTGTAAAAGACGATGTTACTGGGGTGTGTTATAGACGGGTAATTCGTATATAGAGAATTATAGCGTGGGTGACTGTATAGTTACGCCAAAGGGCATAATATTGATTATTTAGTGACTGGTGTAACAGCTGTGTGTGTACGGGAATTCCCTGAGTGTTTATTGTGTTATTGTGTACGTTTCACTTGATAACCGTACCACGTGGTGCTGTTGCCAGAGGAAACGGGTGTGACTGTTGAATAGTACGCGTGTATAGTATTCGTTGTCGACGACGTTCCATTGTTAAGTATGGGTGCGTCGCAGTCAACGATTCCGGATCCCTTAGGTTGTATGGTGAAGAATTTTAAAAAGGGATTCAAAACTTGTGATTTTGGGGTTAAAATGTCTCCTGTACGTTTGGTCACTTTGTGTACTAGGGAGTGGCCTACTTTGGTTGCGGCATGGCCGCCACGTGGCAGTCTGGATCCAACTCTGGTACAGCGCGTACACGTGGCTGTATCGGGTAGGCCTGAACTTTACGGCCAGTTTCCTTATATTGATTGTTGGAGACAGGCCGTAAATGACTCGCCAAAATGGCTCCAGACATGCCACGAGGAGCAGTGTCGCCTCATGGTAGCTAGGACTTGTTTGTCCACTAGGACTGGTGTTAGGCCCATTTTGGACACGCCCCCTGAGTCCGAGATCCCTTTGCCGCCCCCTTACTTTCCGTTAAGAGGAAGTGACGCAAATGCAGGAAGTCCTGCAACCCTCCCCTCATTACCCTCATCCACTTCCGCTTCGTCCTCCAGTACAGGATCCACCCCCCCTCGTACTAAATCTCCCCTTCCGGAATCAGAACCAACCCCCATTAAAAACGAATATCCTGATTTGGCGCCACTTCAGACTTCCGGTCAAGCTTCATCTAGCTCGGCTCGAAGTGTTTTATTTACAACCTTTTCCCA
Source organism: Pelobates fuscus (assembly GCF_036172605.1). Classification (NCBI taxonomy): domain Eukaryota; kingdom Metazoa; phylum Chordata; class Amphibia; order Anura; family Pelobatidae; genus Pelobates; species Pelobates fuscus. Next base: position 164,554,688 of record NC_086319.1, read on the forward strand.
AAACCAAGCTCCTACATCCCCATACCCTATTTCTCCCCGACTGGAACCTATGACTGACGCCCCTCCACGTAGCCCCATACAGACCCGACAGTTGACCGGTGCCCAACAATTAAAACACTATCAGATGCCTCTTCGTCTGAATCCTGGGCCAGCCTATATCGATGCCGCAGGCCAAATGGCACATGCTGACCCAGTCTTTGTATATGTCCCATTCACGACAACCGATCTCTTAAATTGGAAGACCCACAATTCCTCGTATACTGAGAAACCACAAGCTATGACTGATCTGTTCACCTCAATAGTACAGACACATAACCCGACATGGGCTGATTGCCAGCAGTTATTAATGACTTTATTCAACAATGAGGAAAGGACAAGAATTAATCAAGCGGCCATTAAAGCACTAGAGGATAAAGCCCGTACTTTAAACCAAGCCAATCCATCAGCATGGGCCGCAACACATTATCCCAACACCGATCCCGATTGGAATGTAAATGGCGCTGATATGGTTCAACTCAGAGCCTATAGAGACGCTATAATTGCTGGCATGAAAGCCGGAGGAAAGAAAGCTATTAACATGTCGAAGACAGTTGAGGTGATTCAGAAAAGCGATGAAGCGCCCAGTGTCTTTTATGACCGATTATTGGAGGCATACCGCTTGTATACCCCCTTTAATCCGGAAGACGCAGATAATTCCCGAATGGTGAACTCTGCCTTTGTCAGCCAAGCTTACGGAGATATTAAGCGCAAGCTACAAAAGTTAGAAGGGTTTGCAGGTATGTCAATCACCCAACTAATGGAGGTAGCGAATAAGGTTTATATGAATAGGGAAACAGAAAGTAAGAAAGAGGAAGAGCGCAAGATGCGTAAAAAGGCTGATATGCAAGCGGTAGCGATCGCAGGCGTAGATAGACGGGGCCCAGATAGAGGCGATAGTAGATGGAATAGGGAGCCTTTGAGTAGGAATCAATGCGCGTATTGCAAGGAAGAAGGGCATTGGAGGAACGAATGTCCGCAAAGAGAGCAGTACGAGAGAGACCTACTCAGGGCAGGCTACGGAAACTTTAGAGGCAGAGCGAGAGGTAGAGGAGGCCCCGGAGGGAGTAATGGTAATAGAGGGAATAATGGGAACAGAGGAAGTGTTAGGGAAGACAGGTATATTCCAGCAGCGCAAAGGTCCCGCGATAGAGAAGGTAGGGACTTTGTAGGATTGGCTGACACGGTCATGGAGGACTATTGATACCGACCGGGCTCCATCCCCCTTGGTCGAGCGGAGCCTATGGTCGATGTATCAATAGGGGGAAAAAGGAGTGCGTTCATGATCGACACTGGTGCTGAACATTCAGTGGTGACTAATCTAGTTGCTCCTCCATCTGGAAGGACTATTACTGTGATAGGAGCAACTGGAAGAAGTGCTGAAAAAACGGTTCTTAAAAGTCGACTCTGTACATTGGGAGGCCACGTAGTAAAACATCAATTCCTTTATATGCCTGAATGTCCAGTCCAATTGCTGGGACGTGATATGCTATCTAAGTTACAAGCGCAGATTACGTTCCTACCAAATGGAACAACATCTTTAAAGTTTAATGGACCTTCAGGTATCATGACATTATCCGTACCAAAGGAAGAAGAGTGGCGACTTTATACAGCGTTGACTAGCCAAAACCCTAGGAGTGATGAGACATTATTTAACATACCAGGAGTTTGGGCAGAGAACAACCCACCAGGACTGGCCCGCAATATTCCACCTATAAAAATTGAACTAAAACTTGGGGTTTAAACAGTGAGCCTAAGACAATACCACATCCCGCAGAAGGCTAAGAAGAACATCCAATCCTATCTGGATAAGTTCATACGGTATGGTATCCTAAAATTCTGTACTTCCCCCTGGAACACCCCATTGCTGCCTGTTCAAAAGCCCGGTACAGATGAGTATCGACCTGTGCAGGACTTGAGAGCAGTCAATGATGCGGTTGTTAGTATACATCCAGTTGTACCCAATCCATATAACCTGCTTGCTTTAATTCCGGGCGGGGCTACCTACTTTACAGTCTTAGACCTCAAAGATGCCTTCTTTTGCCTCCGAATTGCCGCAGAAAGTCAATGTATTTTCGCTTTCCAATGGGAGAATGCTGTAACGGGCTCAAAACGCCAAATGACTTGGACAAGACTGCCCCAAGGGTTTAAAAATTCACCTACCCTATTTGGTTCAGCCTTAAGTCAAGATCTACTGGATTTCGAGTCCATCCCAGGAGAGTGTGTATTGTTACAATATGTAGATGACTTGTTGATAGCAGCAGTTACAAAAGAAATCTGTCAGCAAGCAACGCACGATCTACTACACATTCTCTGGAAGGCAGGATACAAGGTGTCTAGAAAGAAGGCTCAGTTGTGTTTGCCAACTGTCAAATATCTGGGATTCCATATCTCTGAAGGTCAAAGAATTATGGGGCCAGAGAGAAAAGAAGCTGTGTGCCAAATACCAATACCCAAGAATAGAAGACAAGTGCGAGAATTCTTGGGGGCAGCAGGCTTCTGTAGGATATGGATTCCCAGCTACGCGATACTGGCAAAACCTCTGTACGCAGCTATCAAAGGTACAGAGCACGACCCCTTCTTATGGACCCAAGAACAGCAAACGGCATTTGAAGATGTGAAGAAGGCTTTGATGAGTGCCCCAGCATTAGGTCTACCTGATCACACACGACCATTCTACCTGTATGTACATGAGCAAAGAAGAATGGCTGTGGGAGTATTGGCACAGTACTTGGGATCATGGCAAAGACCTGTTGCCTACATGTCTAAGCAATTGGATGCAGTGGCCAGCGGACTTCCACCTTGTCTAAGAGCCGTAGCTGCAGCCGCCCTGCTAGTAGCTGAAGCCGATAAACTCACTCTGGGTCAAGAACTTTATGTACGAGTCCCACATGCAGTACAGACGTTGTTGGATTACAAAGGAAATCATTGGTTTAGTAACAGCCGTATGACCAAGTATCAAGCAATGTTGTGTGAAAACCCAAGAGTGCATTTAGAGACTGTAAACACCTTAAATCCAGCTACCCTTTTGCCACAACCTTCTGAAAGTCAACATGATTGTTTGGAAGTAATGGATGAAGTATTCTCAAGTAGACCAGATCTTCGTGATTTTCCCATCCAGAACCCCGATGTTCAATATTATACCGACGGCAGTAGTTATGTGAAAGAAGGGATCCGCTATGCAGGATATGCAGTAACAACAATAGACAAGGTGATAGAAGCTCGGCCACTGGCGAAAGGAACATCAGCACAAAAGGCAGAATTGATAGCACTGACACGAGCGTTACAATTGGCTGAAGGTTTAAGAGTGAACATCTACACGGACTCCAAATATGCGTTTTTAACCACTCATGCCCACGGAGCTTTGTATAAAGAAAGAGGACTACTGAATTCAGAAGGCAAAGAAATCAAATACGCAGCTGAAATCCTACAACTATTGGAAGCAGTGTGGGAGCCGAAAGAAGTCGGTATCATACATTGTCGAGCGCATCTGAGAGGAGATGGTGATGTAACCAAGGGAAATCGGATGGCAGATAGTGCAGCCAAGCGTGCTGCTGAATCAGGAAGACAGGAGTATGTGGGGCATATAGCTGCTCTTATACCAACTCCACTGTCCCAATGGACTCCAGTTTATACAGCTCAAGAAGAGGAGTGGTTAAAGACTGAACCAGGAAAGTATTTGGAGAACAAGTGGTATCAGCTAGAAGATGGAAGAATAGTCATACCAGCATCACTAGCGGTAGAAATTGTCCAAAATTATCATAACGGGACACATTCTGGGAGAGACAGTACTGAAGAATCTCTCAGAAAACATTTCTACATACCAAGATTGTCCAACTTGACTCAGGCCATTGTACGAAGATGTGTAACGTGTGCTAAAAATAATGCAAGACAAGGACCAGTAAAGCCACCAGGAGTCCAGTTTATGGGGGGACTCCCCATGTCCGATTTACAAATTGACTTTACAGTGATGCCTAAATCGGGTGGACATCGTTACCTGCTGGTAATTGTGTGCACCTATTCAGGCTGGGTAGAAGCATGTCCTACTCGTACAGAGAAAGCAGGAGAAGTTGTGAGATTCCTGCTACGAGAAATAATACCCCGATATGGACTACCCTGTTCTATAGGATCGGACAATGGTCCAGCTTTTGTTCATCAGTGCCTACAACAACTGACTCATATGCTTGGTATAAAGTGGAGGCTTCATACAGCATATAGACCCCAGAGTTCTGGTAAGGTAGAGAGAATGAATAGAACTATTAAGAATCAGTTGGCTAAAATGTGTCAGGAAACCCAACTTAAGTGGAACGTTCTCTTACCCATAGCTTTATTGCGAATCCGCAGTACCCCTACCAGAAGGATGGGCCTCTCTCCTTTTGAAATTATGTATGGGCGACCACCTCCCGTACTTGGTAACTTAAGGGGGGACTTGAGTCAGTTGGGAGAAGGAATTACCCGGCAGCAGGTTGTAGAGTTGGGTAAGACTATGGAGGAGGTACAGAAATGGGTACAAGATAGATTACCTGTGAATATTTATCCCCCTGTTCATAGTTATCATCCAGGAGACCAAGTGTGGATTAAAGAGTGGAATAATGTACCGTTAGGGCCCAAGTGGAGAGGTCCTTATGTTGTTCTTTTGTCTACCCCTACAGCGATAAAAGTAGCCGAAGTGACTCCGTGGATACATCACTCCAGGGTTAAACCAGCAGCAGTCGATTCTTGGCAAGTTACAGCAGATCCAGAGAATCCCTGCAAGATCCGGTTAAAACGCACTACTCAGTCGGAGTAACGAGGAACTATTGTGGATTACAAATTTTATTATTTTTGGGATTTGGTGCGTGAGTGAGAAGGCCATAATAAAGCCTGTCCGCCCACCGACGTATAGTATATAAGCCAGGGAAAGTCTCGAAGGGACTCCTGTGAAGACGAGCAGAACTCCATTCCCTGCAGCCCTTACATCCTGGAAGCTGAGGTGCCTTCGCACGGACGAAGACTGAGGATGACGGCGAAAGATGTGTTAATGATAGTGTTTATTTATGTGTGTTTTTATATTCAGGAAGGTAGAGGTACCGACACTCCTAGCTGTGAGGTATGCATTAAGACTACGAGAACAGGTAACCATATTTCCCAAACCCTAATTTGGCATTCACAATACGAGTGTAAAGGAGATGTATCGAGATGTAGATACTTAAATATAGATTATAGTGTGTGCCATTTAGGAGTAGGAGAACCTAAGTGCTTCAGTCCGGAGTATCAACCCCGTACAATTTGGTTGACTCTCAGGAATGGAGATCCTCAGGGGACCCTAATTAATAAGACGGTGTTAGAATCCGTACATTCTTCGGGTGTTCTGCTATTTGATGCGTGTAAGGCGATATCAAGTGGTAGAAAGCCGTGGAATGTATGTGGGGATCTTAGATGGGAGAGGACGTATGGGTCTAATGATAAATATATTTGTCCCAGCAGTAAAAATAAATATGTGAGTCCTAGATGCCCAAATAAAGACTATAACTTTTGCCCATATTGGTCTTGTGTGGGGTGGGCGACTTGGGGACAGACAGTAGACAAAGACATGATAGTGACTAAGTTGCCTACCAGCCCATATTGTAGGTCTATGGAATGCAATCCCATTCATATACTTATAAATAACCCCGATAAGTTCTTAGACAAATATGGTAATTTATTTGGGTTTCAGATATACGGGACGGGTTTAGATCCTGGGACAGTATTGTTTATAGGGATAGAGACTGATACGGTATCCTCCCAAACTCATCAAGTATACCATTCCTTTTATGAAGAGATGAGTATAGATAATAAGATCCCCCATAATGCTAAAAACCTGTTCATTGATTTAGCCGAAAGTATTGCCGGTAGTCTTAATGTTACCAACTGCTATGTGTGTGGAGGTACTAACATGGGAGACCAATGGCCTTGGGAAGCAAAGGAGGTAATGTCCGGTTCTGAGGCAGTTGACCAATTAATATCTACACAAGCCGATTATCATATGAGTGTTAGAGGTAAATCTGAGTGGAGATTAAAGACCTCCATCATAGGTTATGTTTGCATAGCAAGGAAAGGAATAATGTATAATACTTCTGTAGGAGAATTAACTTGTCTAGGGCAAAAAGCTTATGATGATGATACAAAGAATACAACCTGGTGGTCGGCTTCAAATGTCTCAGAACCATCTAACCCGTTTGCTAGATACGCCAATTTAAAGGATGTGTGGTTTGATTTATCCATCACATCTACCTGGAGAGCCCCAGCAAATTTGTACTGGATCTGTGGTAAGAAAGCCTATTCGGAGTTGCCACAGGACTGGGAAGGGGCATGTGTGTTGGGTATGCTCAAACCATCCTTCTTCTTGTTACCGATTGAAACAGGTGAGACTTTAGGTTTTAAAGTGTATGATGTGAATCATAGGAAGAAAAGGGGACCCATAGAGATAGGCGCCTGGGAAGATGATGAATGGCCTCCCCAGCGTATCATAGATTATTATGGGCCAGCCACGTGGGCAGAAGATGGTACCTTTGGTTATAGAACCCCTATTTATATGCTCAACCGTATTATAAGATTACAGGCGGTGGTTGAGATTATTACTAACGAAACATCACAAGCGCTCAATCTTCTAGCGAAGCATAATACCAGGATGAGGACAGCAGTCTACCAAAATAGATTAGCCTTGGATTACCTTTTGGCAGTAGAGGGAGGTGTATGTGGGAAGTTTAACCTGAGCAATTGCTGTCTTCAAATAGATGACGAAGGGCAAGCAATAGCTGAGCTTACTAGCCATATGGTTAAACTAGCGCATGTGCCTACTCAGGTATGGAAAGGGTATAATCCAAGTAGTTGGTTTGGTAGCTGGTATGAGTGGTTTGGAGGGCTTAAGGCAGTGGTAGGTGGAGTCCTACTGATTTTAATGTTGTGTCTACTCCTGCCGTGTCTTATACCCTTAGTAGTTAGGTCTGTGCAAAGCCTGATAGAAAATATAGCAGAGAGGAAGGCTGCTGCACAGATAATGGCGGTTTATAAGTATAAGGCTCTAGATCAGGGAGAACCAATGCAGGAAGATGAGTGTTGAAGATTCACATCATAAGATAAGTCTGGTCTGGTTCAAGGTAACTTGCGGTGTATGCAAACCAAGGTTAAGTGATGCCTCAAGTAATTGTGAAATATCAAGAGGCATCAAAGGGGGGAATGTGGTGGAATCTCGGTAAAAATAAATTTAGTAGGCCGAGATTACCACGTGGCATGTGTACGTGCATATGCTGACGTATCGATCAGTTGGTTGCACGAGGCAAGATACGATCAGTAGTGTACGGAGCATGTGCAAGAATACAGGATGTAGTATTCCCCCTCCTCCATTGTGCTGGACAAGCCATGCGGTCAAACAGGAAGTTAATTCTCATTTGTGTTGATTGGTTAAGAGAATGTGCGGGTGGAGCTTAATATGGGAGGAGTTATGTGCCTATATAAGGAGCCTGCACTATTGTCCGGGACTCAGAACTTGCTGTATTTTGGTGACGCTAGTCCCTCTGAGTCCCGATCGGTGATCCAATAAAGAATCTCTTCCTTCCTGAAGAAACCTGTGTCCATCTCTCTGTGCTTGGCTTCCGTCAGTTTCTCCGGTATCATTTTATTATGTTATTTTACAATTGAAATATCAATCAAGTTAAAGATTATGCCTCACAAATACACCTACCCATGCGGACGCCCATGCACCTACCATGTTCTTTGGTAATATTTGTCCTGATTTGGAGCTGAAGCCATCTATAGATACTCCTTCTGTGTCTCGCTTCTCTAAGATATTGAGGAAATTCAAGTATTTGCCCCATACACGTGCACAGTGAAGAGTATTACACAGGAGACAGCCCTGTGCATGCACCATGAACTAACAATCCACATTGATGCCATAGGCCTGTACGTCTTAGCTGCCTTCAGCAGATGTGCTTGAAGTTAATCTCTATGTTGTGTAAAAATATATGTGAATGTTAAAATAATATGTATTTGTTAAAGTAATATATGTACATGTTAAAATAATGACTATGCCAGAAAAAGGCTCTCCCTAAAATTTCTAGGTAGGAAGGTATTTATAATCTATACATTTTAAAGCCACTCTAAAATAATCCATCTAAATTATAGCGTGGCATTTTTGTGAATGTTTGGGTAAGAGGTCATAAATAGGTCAGCTTTGCAGACATGAAGGGGATTTAGTATTTACACTGCAGAGCAGACCTTTTTCAAACATGAATGGGCATTTTTATCAAATTAAAAAACCAAGCTGGAAAAATCAGCATGTGTCCAACTTTTTTTTTGCATAACTTTTACAAATTCCGTTTTCACTCCACCACTTAGTGCATATCTTAACGTACAATGATTACCTAAAATGTAAATTAATCAGAAGTGAATAAAAAATTAAAGGTTTAAAAGGTTTAAAAATAAGGTGCTCCTATCACCAATGTGAGTCACTTATCACATAAAATAATACAAAATACAAACAAAAGTGGGTGGTGAGAGCACTCTAATGAATATTACCCTTTTCCAGTAACATATAGTTGTCTTGTTAACCTAAAAACAAGCACAGAAGTACATAGGGTAATAACGTAATAATTCAATAAATCCAATTAGTTATTGGAAAAACTCACATGGTCCCAATAACTAATTGGATTTATTGAATTATTACGTTATTACCCTATGTACTTCTGTGCTTGTTTTTAGGTTAACAAGACAACTATATGTTACTGGAAAAGGGTAATATTCATAAGAGTGCTCTCACCACCCACTTTTGTTTGTATTTTAAAATGTAAATTAGACTTTTTGTTTTTAGAATTTTTCAAGAACTTTGTGGATTTAATATTTTTTTTATAAACATTGCTTAAATACTTAAAATACTTAAAAAACTTACCCAATTAATTAAAAAATATAAGGTCTGTCCAGAAAGTATTCAGCCATGTAATATGAAAAATTACATACATACATACTGACACAGGAGGGTGGCTGGGGCTGATAGGAGTCGGCTGGCTCTCCTCTCCACTCTGCCTCTTCCCTCCTGCGCAGAGTAAGCTGGGAGGAAGTGACCGGTAGTCACTTCCTCCCAGCAGTACTTGCGATGCAGATGCCGTTTTTAAAGGGGTCCGGTCACGCTATGACACGGTCGCAGCACTGACTGGGCCCCTGAAGATATAGGGTCCATCAGGTGGCCCTAAGTGCCTTGGCATGGTCCCTAAGCTGATGGGCCCCATCAGCGTGCGAGGCAGCAGCTACACATGGGACCTGGGCGGCCGGGCCCCCAGGGCCACCTGGCCCATGACAACCATCATATTTGGCACACCTGATGGTAGCCCTGCATTCACTACACACACACACCGCAACCACTATAAAGAACACTGCCTCCATTACACATACACTGCATCCACTGTGGATGAAGTGTCCACCACACAGACACACTGCCTCCACAACTCTACACACAGACACTGCATTCACTATACAAAAACACACTCTGCATCCACTATACATATGCACACACTGCATTAACTACACACACTGCATCCCATACACAGGCACTGCTTTTACTACATGCACTGCATAACATAATGCATGTGCTAGTGGTTTTGTTAACATCTATAAATGTGCTACCTTTGAATACACTATAGATTTGCTGTCAACAAGCAAACAAAAAGAAAACACAAAAAATAGGATTCTGGGAAGCAAACAACTTTGTATACACTTAGGCTCTGAGATCGTTTGCTCAGGTCTGGCAGCATTTAAAGCTCTATGCTTGACGTCAGCATGTAGAGAGTCCATAGGCTCTCAGAGAGGATTACAGGTTCTTGTAGAATAGAGAGTCCAAGCCTCCCCTATCTTAAACGTGATAAACCACATAATAGCCTATTGTTGAGGGAGGGGGGACATTTAACTGATTATCCTTCAGGACAGCATTAAAAGTGTTTAAACCAGGGTTAGATCACTACACGCTTCCAGCTTGTTGTGCTAAAACTACACTCTGTGCTATTGTACAAAAATGATTAGAGACAACGTCAGTTAATCCTGATATAAACCATTGTGATTTCTTATTTCTATCTTAACTATTTAGCTAGAAGGCATTCAGTAAATTAAATGCATTACATTATTGACTAGCGGTGTGCCTATTGACCTTATTATATAGACATTAATTAGAAACATTCCTGTATGAGAAAGGAAGGCTAGTGTAGTTCAGTAATAAATTGTTTTGGGTTTGTTTGTTTTTTCTTAAAGATTTTATGTTTTCAATTTGTAGGAATTTAGTTTTAATTATTATTTTTTTTTTAACTTCAATTTTACATTCTGAGAAAAGTCAGTGTTTACAATGCATTTCTATGAGGATATGCTGATTTGCACATTGTGTAGTTATTGCCGCTCATGTGCACTAGCCCCCCAATGCCTTTCTATGGATTGGCTGAGCGCATCTATAATGGTGATTTTAGCCAAGTAGGAGTGGCAGACGCAGCAAGACCTGCGCACTGGGGGAATAAAGGTAAATATATCTATAGTTAATCTGTGTTTTAGTTACTAACCCCTAAATGGTAGTGAATTAAAACATTAATGGCAAAGCTGAGACTAAAATAGTCAAGCTTTGAATTTGTCCAGATCAGCTATTGCTGCATACATTTTGCCATTAAAATTATTTTTTTCAAAATATTAATCAAAAAATATATCCAGTGTTTATTAATGCCAACCTAATAATGAAACATGTTGCCAAATATTGCTAAAAATCCCTATGTACGCTGTTATGGCAATGTGGGCACTTGTGTTAATTTTGCACAATAAAATAAAGAATATGATATATATATATATATCAGACATAACAATATATGTATATATAAACAAATATGTTAAAAAGAGAGTCAGAACAACAAATGATCTGAAAAGCTTATCCAAAAATATTAAATCAAGGCCATAATGAGCAGAGGAGAACAAAATGACTTCACCCAGATATTCAGGTCAGACCAGCTCACCAGTTAGTGTCCTTGGACAAGATACCTAATGGTACCTAACGATAGCTCATTTGATCAAGGCCTTCCTCACCTCTTTCTCTAATTGTAAAGCACTGCAGAATATACTGGCGCTATATAAAAGCTACACAGTTGGCAGGATCTCAGATACAAGATCGCGGGACAATATAACAACACTGTTACGAGCTTCAACAAACAGCACTAAACAGAACCCATGGTCTCTGACAACTCCACCATGAGGTGAACTATATTCCACATCAGTTAGGTTTTCATGAATGGAGGTGATATCATGTTCGGCATCAATAGAGGTTTACTTGTAGAGGTTTCTTGAAGTAGACTACAAATTTATGTGTTGTGAATTTTTTATGTTTGTACAATTTTTGCATTGTCAGGGTAATCTTCTGGACATTTAAACTCATTAGGCAATGGACAGCCATACTTTACACAAGTCTTTATTTTGAAAGGAGCACTATAGGGTCAGGAACACAAACCCAAAAAACCCCATAGGGTTAAAACCACCATCTAGCCTCCTTGGTCCCCTCGTGCCTCCCTAAATAAATATAGTAAATCTTACTTGCATTCAAGTCTGCAGCTGCATGCTTTGTGCCTGTTTCCTTTAGAGCTGTTGACATCAGCAGAAGTGGTAGCCTGATCCAATCACAATGCTTCCCCATAGGATTGGCTGAGACTGACAAGGAGGCAGATCAGGGGCAGAGCCAGCACAATTCAAAACACAGCCCTGGCCAATCAGCATCTCCTCATAGAGATGAATTGAATCAATGAATCTCTATCAGGAAAGTTCAGTGTCTGCATGCCGAGGGAGGAGATACTGAATTTTTGGATGCATTTTAGGCAGCCATGACCCAGGAAGGATCTCTAACAGCTATCTGAGGAGTGGCCAGTGAAGTTATCACTTCACTAGGCTGTAATGTAAGCACTGCATTTATTTCTGAAAAGACAGTGTTTACAGCAAAAAGCCTGAAGGTAATGATTCTACTCACCAGAACAAATTCAATAAGCTGTAGCTGTTCTGGTGTCCCTTTAAGTTATGTTTATTACTAGAAAAAAAATATTTTTGTTTCATTTTTGAAGTTCATATTATGTGTTTAGTTGGCAGTTAATACAGATTTGCTATGCTTTAGTAGGCTTGATAAATTGAAATGACCTTTTTGTAGGTTGACGTTTCAAGGCTATGCACACCCTAATAATATGTGCTGCATATGCCAATTGCTTAGTTTATTGTGAAACTGATAGAAGCGAACATTAATAGACATAACTAAGTCCATTGTACTGACTTTCATCCTAAAAGAAGGCCCCTGACTGATGGCTATAGGCAAAAACTCATGCTGAAGGGCTTTCATCACGTACTGGTGCTATAAATGAACGCTTCCAGTCTGGGATATAAAATAACATAAAAATAACCCTTGCCTTTGCAAATACAGTATATTTCTGCAATGCCATCAGTCAGTCTGAAAAACTATTACAATGTTTGCCTTCTCAAAGATAGACTCTATTGTGGATAAGTAAGCAACTACAGGCTCATCAGGAAAATGCATGAGCTGTACCACCACACAAACATTGTGGGGAGCTGCAAACAATACCTGGATGTGGGTAGAGTATGTGCACTCACTGCAGTAGTAATTTTTTTCATGAAGCCCATGGAACAGTGAAACAGGGGAGTGGGCCTTGACAAGGCCAGGAAGTGGGCAGGTGAAACAATTATGGGATGGGTTTAGGGCAGGGCTAAGAAGGGGAGGAGATAGGTAGTTTAAATAAGCGGCCATCTTAAGAGAGGGGCCAGTTAATCTGAATTTCACTGACCTGTTACTTGTGGCTGGTCAGCGGGGTTCTTTTTTTTTTTCTCCCTCTGCAGGTAATGGCGTCGCTGGAGGAGATTCTGGACGGAGTCCGGGCGGCGGTTCGTGACAGGGGACTGGCGTGGCTCCATGAACAGCTCGGTGCAGCTTCCACCCATGCGGAGGGACCGGAGAGGAGGTCGGCGCGGAGGACCAGGCCGCCACAGAGGTTGAGCCCGGGGGAGGCCCCTGCGGCCCGGCGGCGGAGGAAGGAGTGCGGCAGGTGCCGTTGGGCGGACCTGCCGGGCAGGCGACGGCGGTCGCAAAGCGGAGGCCACTAATCCGCACATTTACACACACACTGCATACACTAATACAACACACACACACTGCATACACTTACACAACACACTGCATACACTAACACGACACACACACACTGCATACACTAACACAACACACACACACTGCATACACTAACACAACACACAGACACTGCGAGAAAGAGACAATGCCATGTCAAGGATTGTTTTTAGTTCAGCTAAGTATTTCTGAGTGGGGTCACCCTTCAATACTTCATATGCATTGCTATCCCCAATTAGTCTCTATACCATTGAGACATAATCTGATTTATTTAAAATTACCGTGTTGCCCCCTTTATCGGAAGGTTTAAATATCACCTCATCCATTTCTTTAAGTTTTTTAAGGGAGGTGTTTTCCTGAGGGGAGATGTTACTATTAGGCTGAGTTGGGAGGTCTTTATGGTTGATTTTATCAATTTCGTTGCATGTCAACTCCACAAATAGATCTATATACTTAAAGTCAACTAGATGTGGAGTGAACAGGCTTTTCTTTTTCAAATGTGTAAATGGGGGTTGTATTTTTATAGACTCATCATTGCAGAAGTAGCACCATGATTATCACTTAATTTTATTTACTTCTTTTGTTTCCTATGCCTGTCTAGTTAGATTTACAGGGAGAGAGGCTTTTTAATTCAAATCATCAGTCAGCTTTTGTCTGATTCTCTATTATTATATATCATTTTCCATCTCTCTCTGTATCTGAGCTATCTCAATTTTTGAGCCTTTGTTATACTAACAATTGACATCTCCGAGGAGGTATAAATGATTGGATTTAGCCATTTGATACTCATACCTATATAGCGAACTATAATAAAGCTGATTACTAGGGTTGAGCTATGATGCTATATGTTGAAATTATATCCCTATCTATACCCCCTTTGGTTGGCATGGAATTTTAGTACCACTTGTATATACTTTTTTTTTTTTTTTTTGACTAGGGGTCTCTAATAGCATTTATAATTTTGCAAGCCAGGTTTTTGGATTAGACTCTATCGCCATAGATATTTCCAGGTTATGCAGCTAGTCTCAAGCAAATATTGAGACTGTCTGCATATTTCACTGTTTGTTGTCTTCTGTCTACCTGGGGTTAAGCCCCCTTTGAGATATCTGGAGTCTCATATCGGTACATAAGTCCCTGTGTGGCACCTGTCACTACCCCTCTTGTCAACTTTGGGGTAGCCTGCACAGGTGGATACACAGAGACATAGAACTGTGTGTTCTTTGCTTTTTTTGATATACACAAGCACACTACAAGCACACCACAAGCTCACTGACAAACACACAAGCACACTACAAGCTCGCTGATACACAAGCACACTACAAGCTCACTGATAAACAAGCACACCACAAGCTCACTGATGCACACTACAAGCTCACTGATATACACAAGCACACTACAAGCTCACTGATACACACAAGCACACCACAAGCTCACTGATACACACACAAACTCACTGATACACACACAAGCACACTACAAGCTCACTGACAAACACAAGCACACCACAAGCTCACTGATGCACACTACAAGCTCACTGATATACACAAGCACACTACAAGCTCACTGATACACACTACAAGCTCACTGATATACACAAGCACACCACAAGCTCACTGATGCACACTACAAGCTCACTGATATGCACAAGCACACTACAAGCTCACTGATACACACTACAAGCTAATTGATATACACAAGCACACCACAAGCTCACTGATGCACACTACAAGCTCACTGATATACACAAGAACACTACATGCTCAGTGATATACACAAGCACACCACAAGCTCACTGATGCACACTAAAAGCTCACTGATATACACAAGCTCACTGATACACACACAAGCACACTACAAGCACACTGATGCACACTACAAGCTCACTGATATACACAAGCACACTACAAGCTCACTGATGCACACTACAAGCTCACTGATATAAACAAGCACACTACAAGCTCACTCATATACACAAGCACACCACAAGCTCACTGATGCACACTACAAGCTCATTGATACACACACACAATCACACCACAAGCTCACGTATACACACTACAAGCTCACTGATACACACAAGCACACTACAAGCTCACTGATGCACACTACAAGCTCACTGATACACACACAAGCACACCACAAGCTCACTAATGCACACTACAAGCTCACTGATATACACAGGCACACTACAAGCTCACTGATGCACACTACAAGATCACTGATATACACAAGCACACTACAAGCTCACTGATATACACAAGCACACTACAAGCTCACTGATATACACAAGCACACCACAAGCTCCCTGATGCACACTACAAGCTCACTGATATACACAAGCACACTACAAGCTCACTGATATACACAAGCACACCACAAGCTCACTGATGCACACTACAAGCTCACTGATATACACAAGCACACTACAAGATCACTGATGTACACTACAAGCTCACTGATACACACACAAGCACACCACAAGCTCACTGATACACACTACAAGCTCACTGATATACACAAGCACACTACAAGCTCACTGATATACACAAGCACACCACAAGCTCACTGATGCACACTACACACTCACTCATACACACACAAGCACACCACAAGCTCACTGATGCACACTACAAGCTCACTGATATACACAAGCACACTACAAGCTCACTGATATACACAAGCACACTACAAGCTCACTGATACACACAAGCACACCACAAGCTAACTGATGCACACTACAAGCTCACTCATACACACACAAGCACACCACAAGCTCACTGATGCACACTACAAGCTCACCGATATACACAAGCACACTACAAGCTCACTGAAATACACAAGCACACCACAAGCTCACTGATGCACACTACAAGCTCACTGATACACACACAAGCACACCACAAGCTCACTGACAAACACACAAGCTCACTGATACACACACAATGACACTACAAGCTCACTGAGAAACACAAGCTTACTACAAGCCAGCTGATACACACACAAGCACACTACAGGCTCACTGATACACACATAAGCACACTAAAAGCTCACTGATATACACAATCACACTACAAGCTCACTGATATACACAAGCACACCACAAGCTCACTGATGCACACTACAAGCTCACTGATATACACAAGCACACCACAAGCTCACTGATGCACACTACAAGCTCACTGATATAAACAAGCACACTACAAGCTCACTCATATACACAAGCACACCACAAGCTCACTGATGCACACTACAAGCTCATTGATACACACACACAATCACACCACAAGCTCACGTATACACACTACAAGCTCACTGATACACACAAGCACACTGCAAGCTCACTGATGCACACTACAAGCTCACTGATACACACACAAGCACACCACAAGCTCACTAATGCACACTACAAGCTCACTGATATACACAGGCACACTACAAGCTCACTGATGCACACTACAAGATCACTGATATACACAAGCACACTACAAGCTCACTGATATACACAAGCACACTACAAGCTCACTGATATACACAAGCACACCACAAGCTCCCTGATGCACACTACAAGCTCACTGATATACACAAGCACACTACAAGCTCACTGATATACACAAGCACACCACAAGCTCACTGATGCACACTACAAGCTCACTGATATACACAAGCACACTACAAGATCACTGATGTACACTACAAGCTCACTGATACACACACAAGCACACCACAAGCTCACTGATACACACTACAAGCTCACTGATATACACAAGCACACTACAAGCTCACTGATATACACAAGCACACCACAAGCTCACTGATGCACACTACACACTCACTCATACACACACAAGCACACCACAAGCTCACTGATGCACACTACAAGCTCACTGATATACACAAGCACACTACAAGCTCACTGATATACACAAGCACACTACAAGCTCACTGATACACACAAGCACACCACAAGCTAACTGATGCACACTACAAGCTCACTCATACACACACAAGCACACCACAAGCTCACTGATGCACACTACAAGCTCACCGATATACACAAGCACACTACAAGCTCACTGAAATACACAAGCACACCACAAGCTCACTGATGCACACTACAAGCTCACTGATACACACACAAGCACACCACAAGCTCACTGACAAACACACAAGCTCACTGATACACACACAATGACACTACAAGCTCACTGAGAAACACAAGCTTACTACAAGCCAGCTGATACACACACAAGCACACTACAGGCTCACTGATACACACATAAGCACACTAAAAGCTCACTGATATACACAATCACACTACAAGCTCACTGATATACACAAGCACACCACAAGCTCACTGATGCACACTACAAGCTCACTGATATACACAAGCACACCACAAGCTCACTGATGCACACTACAAGCTCACTGATATACACAAGCACACTACAAGCTCACTGATGCACACTACAAGCTCACTAATATACACAAGCACACTACAAGCTCACTGATACACACACGCACACCACAAGCTAGCTGATACACACACACACACACTCTCTCACTCTTTCAGTAGTAATCATACAATTACCTGTCACTGGCAGTGTGGATCCTGTTCAGGTGATTCTTGTACTTCCTCTTCCTGTGTGAAAGTTCACCAGGCTGAGGCTGGTGGGCGGAGCTCCAGTGCGGGGGCTGAGTCCTACCAGACAGGCCGTGCAGAGGAGCTGGCAATGTGGGAGAGACTCTCACTCCTCCATGCTGCAGCTGGCTGCCACCTCTGTATGTGTAGCAGCCACCTCTGTATGTGTAGCAGCCACCAATGTGCCCCAGCCCTAACACAAAAACTCACAGGAGGGAAAAATAAATGTGTCAAATGCTGCACTGCCGGCCCCAAGTGCACCGGCCCACCGGGAAATTCCCCGGTATCCCGGTGGGCAAGTCCGGCCCTGCACACAGCATCCACTACACAAACATCCTGTATTCACAGTACACACACTACATCCACCACAAATTGAAACACTCTGCATTCACTATACACAGACACTGCGTCTAATACACATACTACATCCACTACAAACACTGCATCCACTAAACACATTTCATCTAGTACACACTGGATCCGCTACACAAACACACACTCTGCATTCACTGCACAAACAGTATCTAATACACACAAACACGACATGTATAGTACACTTGACAGGCGGACAGTCGGATTTGCCGGCATATACGCTAACCTTACCCAAACCCCCATTAAAACACGGACACAGGTTATACTGTTGGAAATAATTAGTCCAATGCTTTATTAAATTATTAACCCCTTCAGGACCGCTGACGGTTCAGGACCGTCAGCGGTAAAACGTGCGTTTGGACCGCTGACGGTCCTGAACCGTCATAACGGTTTTGGGCTACTTACCTGATCGCCGTCGGTCCCACGGCGGCGATCAGCTCTCCTCCCGGTCCAGGGGGACTGCCTGTCTGCCCGGGCAGTCCCCCCTCGGCAGATCAGGACCCCACGGCCATGTGATCACTCGATCACATGACCGCAATAGGGGTCTTTGTATCTGCCTGCAGGGGGACTGTCTGTGCTGACAGGCAGTCTCCCTGCAAGTGTAAAATCATAAAATAAAGTTAAAAAAAAAACAATCAGTGTAAAAAAAATTATAATATGTGTATATATATGATATATATACATGTATTATATCTATATATATAATATATGTATATGTATCATATATATAATGTCACACTAAGTGTATTTTTATATTTATATATACGTATATTAATATAAAAATACACTTATATTTAAATTACACACGAATATATACAATATATATAATAACTATATATATGGTATATAGAAGGCGTATGCCTGAAGTTGTGGGAGGGATTTTAAGGCTATTTAAACCCAGCAAACCCCTTACTCACCTGTCTTCGACGATTTCGGAAATTCCCGCCTTCATTTCCGCTTCACAGGACCTCTGACGTCAATCTGCCGCGACGCTCGTACACAGCCCGCCGGTTTCGTGAGTATTTTCATACACATCGGTAGCCATTCGCCGGTTCATCAAAAACGTAAGTCCATTCGAATATCTTCGTTGCATACATACTATCCGTACACAGGATCATCCGTCGGTAAAAATACTCTGTACTGCCAGTTCGTCACACTCGCTATTTGGGTATGTTTGTTTGTTTATATGCCTCAAACACACGCATAACAACTCGAAATCGCATTTCCATGTATGTCTAACAGCTGTTCGGCGATATTGTTGATCGGTTCTTGTGTCAAGACAAATGTACTTTTCGGACATCTACCAGCCGCACAGATAGTACAGAGAGCCGGAATAAATCACGTTCATTGGGTTTGAATGACTGTCCAGGCCAGTACTGGTCTCGAGTGGGCGATAGATCTCAAGGGTTCCTACCAAGGCATTACAGTGACGGGAACAAGCCTATAGTGTTGGAATGGAGTGAGTGGCGCCATGCAAAAGCCACATTCATAGTTGTTCAAAGGGCTGTATTGAGGTTAGACATATCTCGCTGAGAGTGAGTAGTGATTAGACTGAGAAACGTTAAGATCATGTACATAGGTTTCACTATTGCAGGGTACACGCTTGTTCAGATTCACAGTGTTAGATTACGCATGGGGCGCACAAACTTTGTTCAATATTAAACTGGTCTCACAAGAATAATCTACATGCAGAAGGAGTAGAGTGGTACAGACTTCGCATAACACTTTGTAGGAGTTCTGTACTGCGCATCTGGTGGCTGTGAGATGATTAGGTTTAAGAACTCACCCTGAAAGGAGAGCGCTGTCTTTACATCCTTTTAACCCGTTCTTGTAATTTTTATGGTGTGTATATGCCTTGTACCAGCTATAATTCCTGCAAAATTATATGTAGGCTCTGCGGGCAAGACACCATTCTAACACGCCTATGTTAATAGACAGACAGACGTATTAAATGCAAAGCACATAAGAGCATTTTACGGGCTATCCTGTGTAACAGAATGGATAGCGGGTTCTGCAAATTAATGTGACTTTCTAGCAAACGTGTCATTTAATACAGAGCAGAGAGTTGTATTCGTGCTCTAGGCATGAAGGGGTTACAGTGCCCCCTTTGCTTTCTGTGTTCCAGTCTTAGCGGACATGTCCGCGCAAATGGCATGGATCTACGCACCTGTTGGATTGCAATCTCTCCAGCCTTAGAATACTATTAGTCTCATTCTGTGCTACCTACTAAGCACAGTCTCAGGGCCGCAAACACGCTGCATACGGATAGTCTTTGTATACAGTCTTATCTACATTACACTGTCTGTATACTGAGTAGGAAGGTGTTCCCCCTCTTCTCCCCACACACCCCTCTCCCATTGTCTGCCCATTGTCTGTACACGGTTGCACATTCATGGTAATAACATAGAGGGTTTCAGTACGCGGAGTGAATGCTCCCCTCGGCTGCGTTAGATCCTTTCATACATTAACACTATCCCCACAGAGGGCTTGTTTAACATACTGGTGGCGTTGCGGGAAGCAATACAGGCATCCGATTAGGAGTACTGATCATATGTAGATATGAGAGGACGCCGCTCTGACTTTCTTTGACCTGCTCATCATTGTGGGGGTCTTTGAATCAATGTATTTACACTACAAACGGAGCGTTGTCCGAACCAGTCCTAATTCATCTTCAGTCAGTGCAGCCTTATACGTTAAATGGAAACCCGGCGTACTCCTACGCAGACAAGCACATAGGTTACTGAACAAGTGCATCTACGTTCCCACTGCAGTTCTGGTGAGCGAGCCTCGGCGAAGGCAAGTACGTGTTTTTCACAGTACTATGAACAAGATCTGCATATAATTAAAAAAAAAAAAAAAAAAAAAAAAATGTGTTTATTCGTATTACATTTCAAGTCAAGGCCACGATTTGGGCGCCTTCGAGCCCCGAGGGCTCTACGTACAATCATACACGCATTCTAGTTTATACGTCCCGACCGACTGGACCCCGGTTTCGGTCAAGCCGTACGATCCTAACTCATTACCACCCACTTTTCGTTCAATGGTATGTCCTCTCACACTAACTGACCTTCCATCTTAGTTAGCAACTGCTGGCTGTTAGGTTCCTAGGTGTCCACTAGTTATTATTCCCCCTGGCTTCTTTGCCATAGGTTAGTGGTCCCGCGAGGCCAACACCCATCCTCGTACTTGGAGGTACTACGCCCCTCGGGCCAAATCATAGTTAGTCGCCTCGCATTGTGGCATAGAGAGGGCCTCACCTGTCACTCCCATTCTATCTTATGTTTAGCTGTCACCGAGAGGCCGACACCCCGCCACTACGTTTCAGTGGCCACGTTATCCCCTCGCGCCAACGCATAGATAGAGCCTCTCACGCCGCTTGGCATCTAGCAGGGCCTCACCTGTCACCAACCTAGAGTAATCGTTTCGCCGCATTGCGGCACTAGCTAGTCAGCCAGCACACACTCACTCACACTCTCGCTCGCACTCCTAGTAAGCTGGGGGGGACGGCACACTGCAGACCCGTCTCGCATGGTCACTATGTTTTAGATCCTATGACCAAATCAGGTACTCCTAGCACTTTGTTTCCCGCTTTGGTTTCGGTTGTGAGTTACATACTCTTGCAGTTATGCAAACAGTATGTCAGGACTATCATACTAGGCTAATCCTGTGCTTTCAATACGTTATCTCTTACGGGCTGAGGGTTTGCTAGATACTTAGACATTGCAGTTCAGGGATACCAATTATATATTACCCCAACCTGTCACTCGCTGGTGATCCTTAAATACCACATACACTACGGGCCCAGGCCAAGCTAGTAGAAACCAAGACCAGCGGTTCCTCCAATCAACTTATTTCAGGCATTTCTTACATATATTCAGTTAATTACGTACGTTGGGTCTCACGTTGCCCTTCACGTTACACGTTGTACAGGTTAGGCCTTGTATTGGACCATCGTCGGGTCCTCCAGACGCTGACGTACATACAGTGACTGCTTCCTGACTCATGTATCACAGATATACTATTTATTACTTTGCAACCTATTGGGGGCTTTTAGTGCATTGAGTTCTGAATTACCATTTATCGACTCATTCTATCACTTAATTATCACATCGACGTCACTTATACAAGCAATGCAGGATAAACATTAGCAATCTAGTTAGGCCGGGTAAACAGAATTCCCGCTTGTTTCATATCGAACATCGAGACACCACTCTGCCTCCATTTCGTCCAAGCGAATTCCATTCAAACCCGCTTGACATTCACAGGGTCCTCCATGCGCATTCAATTCATTTATCACGCATTTGACGTCGTACACATTTCACGTTATTTAAGTTTACGAAGTCCATCAGGAGTTACTTTCGGTCATGCTAGATGTTTTCGGTTTAGGTTGTAACACCTTAAGCACCCTATAATACTAGCATTTACGATCCCAAGCCTACCATGTAACTGCTATAGGGTACTTGCTATACAACCACATATCGTCTTTGAATTTAAACTACAATCAAAGCTCCTTTTCAGGTTCCTCTCTTGTGCAAGCATTTCCCTACGGTGAGTCACGGATTTGCATTCTATTCTTCGGTTCGCATCACAACAGTTAGTTCCATCAGGTGCCTGTTACAGTCCTTTTTCGCTGTGGTTCAATGCAGGTAATCACACGTGTACGTCAGGTTAACGCTTGTCCACAAGAGGTTAACACCCTGCTGCGCGTAGTTAGTACAAGTCCACTTGGCCCAAATCATAGGTAGGGCCTCTCTCAAACACAGGGCTGACGGCACGGCCTCGACTCTTATAGGATAGTCCTTATCTTCACCTATGGGTACCCATTAGTTAGCATCTCTACTACACGTGAGTTTCCATGGGCATCTGAGTTTTGCATATTTTAAACATGTTACGTTTCCTTCCTCCTCACAGCATGCTACAAGAACTAGCTCCAGGTAACGAATTATCTTTAATAAACACAAACCCTGTCGTCTCAAGTCCCCTGCAGCATCCCCCGCCTTTGCCACTTCTGAAGTCCTGACATCAGACCTTTGCTTAAATGTAATGGTTAGGATAAAAGAACACGCAGTCCAGAATTCCTCTGCTGGTCAAAAAGGTATCGGTCATGCCCGGAGTTAGTGTCTACGCAGGTAAGATTTATCTACTAATACTAAGCAAACGTACTCTACGGCTTACGATACGTGTAAGTATTGTATGTGGTTCAAGATAAT
Source organism: Pelobates fuscus (assembly GCF_036172605.1). NCBI lineage: Eukaryota > Metazoa > Chordata > Amphibia > Anura > Pelobatidae > Pelobates > Pelobates fuscus. The sequence continues at coordinate 164,578,095 of NC_086319.1, forward strand.
ATGTGCATTCCGATTATAATGGTTGCTTGTACAATTTTTGGCACATCTCTCAAACAGTTCATGCTATACATTCGCTCCTCGTTTATTAGTCTTGGCCTCAATCCAAATTCCTTCTCGGGACATTCATTCCGTATGAGGGCCGCCACAGCAGCCTCTAGTTGTCAAGTTCCAACTCATCTTGTAGAGAAGATGGGACGCTGGAAGTCCTCGGCATACAACCGGTACATTCCAAGTCCAGAGAAGAAATCAGGCTCGCTTTCTATAATATGTCTAAATGATGTTGTTATGTTTAATAAATGTTACATACTTTTTGGCCCTCTTTTTGCAGGCCTAACCTCGCGTCGGTTTCGGCACACCTCAACCGACTCTTATATATTATAAACTACACACACTTTAATGTGCGCCCCTTCCATAATCCCGTACACAAATAGAAGGCGTATGCCTGAAGTTGTGGGAGGGATTTTAAGGCTATTTAAACCCAGCAAACCCCTTACTCACCTGTCTTCGACGATTTCGGAAATTCCCTCCCACCACACCCTCTTTATATATCATCATATCTGGGTGGGCCCTCTTTTTGCAGGCCTAACCTCGCGTCGGTTTCGGCACACCTCAACCGACTCTTATATATTATAAACTACACACACTTTAATGTGCGCCCCTTCCATAATCCCGTACACAAATATATATTATTATAAAATACAAATAATATGTTAATAAAAATAAATAACAAAAAATAAAAATAATTTTTAATAATTAAAAAAAAATTATATATATATATTCAATTTTATTCTAACAGTATTTTGATATTGATATATATATATTTATATCAAAATACACTTAGAATGTAATGATATATATATCTATGTATAAATAAATAAATAAAAATAATACGAAATATACATATGTCCACATACAAAATTACATTATTAATTTCATAAATATACACGTAGACGTCAAATATATAAATATGTATATATATTAAAATTCTACGTGCATATTTATGTAATATTTTTACCTAATTAAGTAATTTTAATGATTGCAATTTGAGGGACCTGCCTGCCAACCCAGGCCAAAAGTCCAGATAATTTAATTTGCTAGCACTGTGCTTAACCCTGTAACTTTCTATGACACCCTAAATCCTGTACATGGGGGTACTGTTTTACTCGGGAGACTTCGCTGAACACAAATATTAGTGTTTCAAAACAGTAAAACATATCACAGCGATGATATTGTCAGTGAAAGTGAAGTTTTTTGCATTTTTCACACACAAACAGCTCTTTCACTGAGGATATTATTGCTGTGATATATTTTACTGTTCTGATACACTAATATTTGTGTTCAGCGAAGTCTCCTGAGTATAACAGTACCCCACATGTAGAGGTTTTATAGTGTTTGTGAAAGTTACAGGGTCAAATATAAGGCTTGATTTTTTTTATTGAAATTTGTCAGATTGGTTAGGTTGCCTTTGACAGCGTATGGTAGCCAAGGAATGAGAATTAGCCCCATGATGGCATACCATTTACAAAAGAAGACAACCCAAGGTATTGCAAATGGGGTATGTTCAGCCTTTTTTAGTAGCCACTTAGTCACAAACACCGGCCAAAGTTAGCGGTTTTTGCATTTTTAACACACAAACAAATATAAATGCTAACTTTGGCCAGTGTTTGTGACTAGGTGGCTACTAAAAAAGACTGGACATACCCCATTGTAAATACCCTGGGTTGTCTACTTTAAAAAATATGTACATGTTAGGTGTGTTTCGGGGATTTATGACAGATAACGGTGTAACAATGTCACTATTGATACATTTAAAATATATATATATTGAAACAGCAATTTCCTACTTGTATTTATAGGCCTATAACTTGCAAAAAAAAGCAATAAAGCATGTAAACACTGGGTGTTTTTAAACTCGGGACAAAATTTTGAATCTATTTAGCAGTTTTTTTCATTAGCTTTTGTAGATAAGTAAAAGATTTTTCAAGTAAAAGTCCAAAAACATGTTTTTTTTTTTATTTTTCACCATATTTCATTATTTTTTTTAAATACAATATATGACATAATATAAATACTGGTATGTAAAGAAAGCCCTTCTTGTCTTGAAAAAAACAATATATAACTTGTATGGGAACCGTAAATGAGAGAGCGGAAAATTACAGCTAAACACAAACACCACAAAAGTGTTAAAACTGCTCTGGTCCTTAACGTACAAACATCGCAAAAACAGGCCGGTCCTGAAGGGGTTAATAAAATAATTAAGGAATAACAGATGGGGTCATTGCCAACAAATTTTATTAAAGTTAACATCCCCCCATATACATAACATACACCTAGCAATGACCCCACAATAATAACAATAGATAACAATCTAAATAACATGTTAATACAGAAACTGGGGAGCTTGCTAGCGGGACAAGACGGACGCCATATCTGTCGGTTCCCGACATCTTCTACCTTCATCGGCGCACATCGCATAAATCCGAAGCCGCACGAATACGGACACCTCACCATCCTACCCAGGGGAAAAAGCTCCACCGTTTGATGCCGTTCCGGTATCCCACAGGGCGACCCACGCCGAAACGCAAGGCCGCGGCCTACCTCCAGCCGCCACGCTTCTCCCTGGAGACATTCCTGGGCGGCCCATTGGGATACGGAACAACCGGGAATACCCGAAACTCACCTCCTCCACCTTGTGAATACACCATGGGCCGACGATCCCAGAAACCTGAAGGTAGGGACATCGGAGCTATGCTCCAAAAACCACAACAAGGCAAAGCAGGCCAGACAGGGGAAAACCCAGAGACAGCCTTATCCCAGCAAGCACGGGAGACCCAGGGAACAGAGCCCAGTCAGACACCTGAGAATATGACACAGCCCTCCCAGGTGCTCACAGGGGGTCCGACTCCAGCCACAAAGGACGACCGCAAGGCCTTATTAAAGGACCTACACAGCATGATAGCAGCTGACAGGGCCCTGGCACAAAGGGAGATACAATCAGTCGCCACCAGAGTTCAGGCCACAGAAGGCACTATACTTGAGGTACAAGCAGCGGTCACTACGCTTGGAGACACGGTCCACCAGCTCCAAAGCACTCAGCATACCATGCTCATGCAACTGACAGCACTGGAAGACCGCCACCGCCGCACCCACGTTAAAGTCCGTGGAGTGCCCGCAGAGATAGGCGTGGAGGAATTGCCCCATTACATCCGGAGGCTATTGGCAACCATATTGCCACCCGGGACCGCCAAGAAGATAACCCTAGATGGGGTCTACCGAATTGCCAGGAGCCCACAGAGCACCAATATGACACCACGGGACGTCATTGTGAAATGCATGTCGTACGCAGACCGAAACCGCATTCTGTCAACCCTGCGGGGACAAGCTCCGGTACAATTCGAGAATTCCCACCTCTCATTTTACCAAGATTTATCTAAGGCTACACTGCAGTGGCGCAAGACCATGTCTCCCCTTACAACTCAACTACGAACTGCCGGAATTCCCTATAGGTGGGGACCCCTGGGCACCCTGCAAGTCACTAGGAACGGGACGAGCCACACCATACGATCCCAAGAAGAAATCCCTGCAATCCTGACAACCATGGGCCTCACACCGCAGACACCAGCTCAACCAGTCGCAACTGGCACGACAACTTGGGACCCGGCGACGGTTCGACCATTCACACCAAGAGCAGGCACCTCGGACTCCCACGTGACCTGAACTGTACCAGCTGACAGAGGCTATCACGTTCACTAATACTGTTTTCCACACCAAGTTCATCAAATGCAAAACCATTTTCTTTTCCTTTCCATTAAGTTTTTGTTATAGTTTCTTCTATCTTTAAACACCACGCACAGACGCCCATAGTCAAGGCGGCACATTAATGGGCAAACTCAACAATAGGCAGCTCCCCTGGGAGACGGCACACCAGCTCTTACATAGCAATAACAGCAAACCAGAGCGACAGTTCGCCATTAACCCACTCATCCCCCCCCCCCCGCAACCCCCTTGGTTAGGGGTACACACTGCCTGAACATAACACATGTAACTAGCACACAAATTAGGCCCCGGCACAAGCTTAGACACCCTTGACAGATGGGCACGACGCCCACACTAACCGGGGTCATAAAGAAACCGGTTTGACCGACACGAACCCTCCTGAAGCAATCGGGTCACACAGGCCCCCCAACCTCCTGCTACACTAAGCACATTACTTCAAATCACATGTCAAATCCTACAACCCTCATATGCCTGCCCACAAACACGCACCACTGACATGTAACTGTTTATCATGTTTGTTTTATAAAAAAGAAAAGTGCGCTGTTCGCAAAATCCAAGCACTTGTGATCTAATGCTTTACATTTCTTTCTGTATACCTTTGCTTGGCCAAATTGCATCACTGTAATCATATGCACTGCAAAAATAAAGAATTTAAAAAAAAAAAAATACAGAAACTGGCCGTCCAATATGACCACATTTCCACCAGGTTAAATTGTAGGAGTGTACCGAGACACCGCTACCCACCATATCGATTGTAGGGGTGTACCAAGACACCGCTACCCACCATATCCATTGTAGGGGTGTACCAAGACACCACCACACCCCCAGGTTCGGAGCCACCGACGGGCTCGAACCTACCAACCACGTGCAACATTGCCCAATCCAGACTAAACCTCAGGATGCCCACTTTCTCCTCCATCTACCCTCCGATTTAACCAGGCCATTCCCCGCCACAGCTCAGGACTTGACACCGAAAGCTCCTGAGCAACCCCCACCAAGGCTGGTGAATGCCTTCCTGAAGGCCAAATTTAAACAGATCACACCTTACATCAGAAAATGTACCCCATTCCCCCTGGAGTACCCAGGGAGCTTGCCTCCCAATTCGTTGTGTCTCACTGTTACACCGCCCCCACATCTGATAAATACTGCCATCAATTTTTTAGAAATTCCTCCTCGACACCGAGGAACCATCTCGGACCGCACCACCACCACATCTGTGGCCAGCTCCCATAGCCGGTCCACCTCCCTTTGCCTCCACCTGATCAATTCCTTTTCCGGGACCATGCCGATTTCCTTCCCGCCCTCGCAGATTACCAGAATGTCCTAGACAGTACCCCTTGTTACCTTCTGGAAAATGTTCTCCCCTAATGCCTTGCCACCAAAATCCCCGAAAACCAAAACCACTCCAGCAATTCCAAAGGAAAGCCCAGTTGTGCTTGACCCGAACCGCGGCTCCCTTCTGCGCCCCTTAGATGTAAGAGTTGCCCACCAACCATGTCAACAAACCTGAAACGAAAGTAATTAGCGACAAGGCATAGCCCCCAAACACAAACCCATACGTCCATAGCCATTAAACCAAATAGACCGGCAGTAAACAGGACTTAAACCGTACTGACTCCCACCTGTCTAAACATTTCCCCAGGTCCTCACTTAAAACCAGACGGGACGCCTCTGTCGCCGCCATTATCCGGGAAGAATGGGCCCCAAAGTGCCCGGGATCCAAACCCAACATTGTCAAACCCCTCCGAACAAACCCCTGCGGGAATTGAAACGTGACAGCACCGATCCGTCCCCTTTTACCAGTAAGCCACCTGGGATGTCCGGGCGAAGCTCCAAGTAGCATGATGGATGCGCTTGACGCCGGGCGTACCCCTGACCCCAGCATGGAATATAGCTTTACCAAACCTCCTTTACAGACACATCCGTTCTTGTACAACCCTACCGAATCGTTACCTTAACCGACTGAAGTTCGACAACCGAGTGTAGAACCCCCCAACACCCGCCCAAAAGGCACTCACCAGCTCCCCAATCCAAATTGCCCCAAGCCCCCGAGAAGGCCACCGCAAACAAACACCAGGCGTTGCGTTACTCAAGGAAACCAGTCGCCCGGCACCGGCATATTTCATACCTCTCCATAAGACCCGCGATGGCTGACGGACGTGACAACGTTCCGTCACTTCCTCCCAATTGGTCAGTTTGAATCCTAATGCCAATGCCGCCATGCTCCTGTCCATTGCCGATGGAGCTAACGCTGAACGAACAAGCGGCTTAGGAACCACAGCAAGGTTCCTCCTTTGACTGGGACCCCTCCAGTGAAACCAACCGCCTCGTCCCACATATCCCAAACCTTCACATAGGCAGTCCCCGTCCCCGGTGCCATAGGATTCCGTATCGATTCTCCAAGCATGGCGTCTCGAGCTGCCACATTTCCTCCAGACCGCCCTGTACCTCCTCCCGTGCCCTCTGGGGCCACCATTCGCAGCTTGTCCCCTTGTGCGCGAGCCAAGTAACCAGCCCCTACCTTCCACCAACCAGGCACGTGGCGTGCCTGAACCCGATATTAAACGAACTACACAGTGATGCAAATCGCCGCCATCGGCGTACCTCCTGAACCGAGGACCCTGCTGGATGGTAAACCGCATGAACCCCGCCGTATTGTCCGTGAATTACGACTTTTTGTCCCTTAATCCTTTACCTTTTAGAGCCACGGCCACTCCCAATGGAAATAATTCAAAAGATGCCAACTTCGAATAAGAGTACTTACCTTTCATGCCTCCTGCCACCGTTGCGCGCACCACCTGCCTTCCAGGTATGCCCCGGAATCTATGTTCCCAGAGGCATCCGTGAACAACTCGATACCACCCGCAAAGGCTCCACAAGTAGCCTTCGCCATGAAACGGCTACAGACCCATTCCTCGCGACTAACCCGACATGCGAACTTGAAACTGCCTAATGAACAACTGTGATTTCTCAGCGTGACCTTTTTGGACCTGCGAACCTTCACCCTGAACTCCCGAAGTGCAGTCAACTTCTCCCCAGGCAATCGACACTCTCCTACCACCGAAACGATTTCCAGCCCAAGCAAAGACGTACGGTAGGATTCCCGCGACCGTAAGGTATGTCCACAACGGCCCGGCCCAGCCCCCAATTGGGCTTCCTCGCATGACCACTCGTGAACCAATCCCAGATGTTCCCCCACGGACTTGATATTCCCCGACCACTTTTCCTGGTCCCTCGACTTTGAATGGAATAGCGAAAACCCCCCCAACAATCCCAGCCATAAAACTAGCGACTTCACTGGAGGCTTACTGCCTTAGCCACGGCAGCAACGCACTGATCATCCCCGGCGAGCAACCCTCCTGCCTTAGGTTTTCCTTTCTTGACGCGTCAGTTGACACCGTGACTCCCACCGCCTTCGGAACACCCGTATCCAAGCCTACCCGATGGTCCCCAGTTGCATTGACCTTTCTTCTACCCGGCCAGCACCGCACCTCCTGGGGGCACGCCGGCAGCCCCCGGAAAGAGCGCATTTCCTTCACCATCATTAGGAACCGGGAACCTTACCCCGATTACGCCTACTAGGATACAAAAGCCCCAAGCCAATTCCCAAAGTCTTCAGTATCTTCCGATACTTCCGCCTTTTCCCTCATCTTCTTTTCCGGCCTCCTTCCTATCATCCCCTTTTAAATCAAGGAACTCCTCGAACGGAAGACAGGAAATTTTTTTTTACAAATCCCCTTAATCAAATCTTATCCTCCACCTTCAAATCTTATCCTCGGACACGCGCCCATTTTGTTGCGCCGCATCTGGAATATTGCCACACATCTAACTGTTCTCCTGCCCCGTTGGATGTCCCCGGTACCGGTACACCGTATTCCCCTTCCCTTACCCGGCACGATGTTACCACCGCCCTAACTCCTTCCTCCCGGCCGCACTCCGGTGACCCCACCCAGGGCCGGTGCAAGGATTTTTGCCGCCCTAGGCAAAAGTAAAGTTTGCCGCCCCCCCCCCCATATGACATCACAATGCCCCATGTTAACTAACGCAAATGCTGCAGTGCCGCCGTGTTTACATTAAAAGGCCTGCAGGGACAGGCTATAGACACCAAAACCACTACATTAAGCTGCAGTGGTTCTGGGGACTAAAGTGTCCCTTTAATGTGAGGTAAATTAGAGATTAGTGCCACGAATAATATACTAGATTGCCTACTTACAACCAGATGAGGATGGTGATGGGCTCTAGCTGCAGTCTGGCTCCACTCGTCTGGTGTAGAACAGGCTCTCTGGAGGCTGTTTGTGTTCTGGGAGAAACAGCTCCATTTTTTTAAAGGCCCTTTACACAGCTCATGGTCTGGGCCCCAGGGTCCACCTTCATGTTCCACCAAATAGTTTGTTCACAGGAGTATGCTGTCTATCAGCATCGGTGTCTCCTGCGTTCAATAAAATTCCCTAATTATACTCTACTTCTACAAATGATGGCAGACAAATTATCATAACTGAGTTGTACAACAAAGATAAAAACTATATTTATAAAATATATACAGAGTGGGAGAGATTGCATAAAGAAGTTAACTATTTGTTCATTACCTCCCTGTGCTCCTTATATGTACCAGGTGCCCTGACACCCCCAAATTTTCAACCTAGCGTCGGTGCAACTGTTTTCTTTTATGTCTGTCCAGCATTGCATTGTTATACTATGACAAAATTAAAATAAAGAATATATTAAAAAAGGGAGGTGTAAGACCCACAGTGGGGACAAATATGGGATAAGATACACTAAAGGGGTAAGACATTTAAAGGAGGGGATAAGAAACACAAAAGGGGGGTTAACAGGCACACAGTTGAAGATACTTTTTGTTTAGGGGGCGCCAAAATGCATCTTCGCCTGTGTACCCAAAAGTCCTTGCACGGGCCCTGCATAAATGCTGTCAATGAATTAGTGCAGGTCAGTATTAGCCATGCTTTAGTTTAGTCAATAGAGACATCCAGCTTCTCTTCTTTTTTTATTTTTTTTCTATTCTTTATTTAGCTTGAGTAGTGAACATGCAGTACACATTTACAATGAGTAACACAATAGCGTAGTAACAATGGTAACAACTTGGGTACTTAAAACATTTAGAGGTCACTTGTATTACATGTTAGGTAGACCTAGGTTCAGGGTAATCGGTGCTCTGTTATACTATGGTATCTAGATTCATCCTAGATAGGTTCTGTATGCGTGTAACCAGTGGAAAGTGAGTTCGGTCTGGCTTCATGGTGCCTGTCTATGGTGTGACCTTCGGGTGTTCCATTCGCCTACTGCAGAGGGTGTATATGGAATCAATTGTGTCCACTCCTCAAGTATTTGTACCAGACTGGGTGTATCCCTTTGAAAGAGTAGAAGTAGATGAAGAAGATAGGTGGATAGATGTGAAAGAGTAGAAGTAGATGAAGAAAATAGGTCGTATAGGGAGAGTAAGAGAGAAAAGGAAGGCTTAGGATCAACCTGTTGCGGCGCCCGCCAAGATAGTGTAGACGCAGGTTGTGCCTAGGCGACCCCCCCCTAACCTGAGGCCCGTGTGCCGCAACAGTGGTTAGGTCAGGGAGACTCATATAGGAAGGTTTCCCATGGTTCCCAGACCTTGTTAAAGGTTTTGAGTGTACCCCTGACCAAGGCGGTCTTTTTGTCCATGAGGTGTGTGTCTTAATATGCCCTTTAATATATCCATATATATGGATGGAACCTCCTGTCTTAGCCAAGTTTGAGCTATTGACCTTCTGGCCGCTAAGGCTATTTTATGGATTAGTTTTTGCTCTGGTCTAGTCCATCCGTCTAATGGTCTAAACAATAAGAGTACCCATGGGTCGGGCGACCTTTTGCCAGAGCGTCCGCGCTTGGGGGCAGTACCACCACATGTGTTTGTAGGTGCCTCTCCTCTGTGTCCGCATTGTCTCCAACACTGGTCAGTGGGGGTTTTGTGCATATGGTAGAGTTTGACCAGGGTGGTGTACCACAGGAGCATTGTTTTATATGATTGCTCTTGCATTGTGACACACATTAAGGTCCGTCTGTTTGCCTCCCAGATGTCCTGCCAGTCAGTACCCTCTAGGGTTTCACCCAGCTCTGCTTCCCATTGGTTTGTGTATTTGAGCCCCCCCCCGTCAGTAGTGTTGGTGCATAAGTATGAGTAAAGCCTGGTGATGAGGCCTTTGTGGTATGTTTCCGCATCGCAGATCTTTTCAAAGAATGTTAGCTGTGTTTGGGCTGCTTTCTTGATGTGTGGTTTTTGGGCAAAGTTTCTGACCTGCAGATACTGAAAGAAGTCGGAGGATTGTAAGTTTGTTCTAGTTTTGAGTTCGTTGTATGTGATGATGGTGTGGTGTCTCTCGTATATAGTTGGTCATATCTTTGGAGTCCAGCGTCCTCCAGCCCCTTAAATTCCCTAGGTCTCATCCCAGGTGGGAATGCTCTGTTACGCCATATAGGCATCATTGGAGATTGTGGTGTTGTGGGGTTGTATTTCTGGGTGCATTTGTCCCAGACCCAGAGGGAGGACATCACCGCTGGGCAGTTGGTTCTCATGATTGCTCTTTGGTCCCTGGGGAGCCAAATGTGGAATTGTGGGAGGTCAGCTCCCATTCATGCAGCCTCTAAGTCTGCCCAACGATGGTCATCGGGTGGTGAGTGCCATAGTGTGATTTGCGCCAATTGTGACATGAGAAAAGAGTGGTGTAAGTTGAGGCGTCTGAGTCCTCCTGCCAGTTTAGGGCGATATAGACTGTTGCATGCCACTCTATGTCTTTTCCCTTGCCATACAAAGTTGTCTATTGCTTTTTGAAGCGGGTCTAGGTATTTGATGTAGTCCTGTGCTAGGTGGACCTGGTATGTGTCCTGTATCAGCACCGTGTCCACTGCGGAGAGAGCTATTGAGAGCGCACTAGATTTCTCCATATTAATTTTATAGCCGGAGAGTGTGCCATATTCTGTTAGGATGATCAATAGGGCTTGCATGGAGTCCCCTGGTCGTGTCAGTGTGAGGAGAATGTCATCTGCGTACCCTGAGACCCTGAATTGTTGGCCCGCGATGTCCACCCTGTGAATTTCAGGATGATCTCTGATGGTTTGGAGTACTTTTCAACATCAATTTGAAAAGTAAGGGGTGAGAGGGGGCATCTCTGTCGTCTTCCGTTGGTCAAGGGGAAGGGTCTGGTGTCCACGTAAGCTGACCCCATACCCTTTGAGCTGCTGTGTTCGTGTACAGGGCTTTAACTGCCGCAACATACGGGTCTGGGAAGCCTAAGTGTTCTACGAGAGTGAACATGAAGGGCCACAGGACTCTGTCAAACGCCTTCTCGGCGTCCAAGGACAGTGCCAGAGAAGGTGTTCAAGATGTCGTTAGCTTCAAGATGAGGTCTTTATTCCGGCGTGTATTCTCAAAGAGCTGTTGACCAGGGACGAAACCCACCTGATCCGCGTGGATCAAGCGTCTCAGGTATGGGTTGAGCCGCTCCGCCAGGATCTTGGCGAATAATTTTGCGTCGTGATTAATCAGTGAAATGGGCTGTAATGAACTGTGTTCCCCAAAGAGCACTCTCCCTGGTGCAACCCACATGGAGACATTCACCAGGGAGAGGCGCAAGCCCTAGCCGACACTCTGCAACTAGCAGGCGGCCTCACAACCGCAGAGTCCGTGCTGACCAATGGGAGAAGCACTACCATTCACTCCCTTTCTCATGATTGGGCAGCAAAACACCTCCCCTCCCTGAATGCTGATTGGCTGCTACGTGTTTGTGCCCTTTCTCCCGATTGGCTGGCAAAACACCTCCCCTCCGTAAAAACTGATTGGCCGCTACGTGTTTATGCCCTTTCTCCGAATTGTCCGCTGCTTTCACCGGCCTAAACCAAGTGTTCTTGTGGAACTGTTTTTGGGTATGTACAGAGCCTCAAGCCCAGACTTTATACAATGATTTCTCAGGCTCTGTACATCAGATCACTTCGTGCAGGGAGCAGAACTCTGAGCAGTAGCTATCCAGGGATGTAGGGCATGTGGAGATGCATTACGGTGTTCTATGTATTTTGTGTGGTTTTTGTGTGTCTGCTTCCTGTGCCTGGGAGATACCATTATCCCCCAGACACAGCGATGCCGGGGTGGGTTTATGTTTTACCCAGGGGCGTATTAGCCGCGAGGCAAACAAGGCATTTGCCTTGGGCGGCATTTTCCAGGGGGCGGCAAAAAAAGCCGCCCCCCAAATGCCCAAGGCAAATGTCTTGTAAAGCCTTGCGGCTAACAAGACATGCTGGGCTGCTGCTGGGCGGTCGGGCGGCACTGCTGGGCGGGCTGCGAGGGAGCACTCCCCCTGAGCTGTCTGCTCAGCTCCCTCGCACGCCGCAGAGTGAGGCTGGGAGCCGGAATATGATGTCATATTCCGGCTCCGCCTCCCAGCCTCACTGTGCGGCGCGCGAGGGAGCTGAGCAGACAGCTCAGGGGGAGTGCTCCCTCGCCGCCCGCCCAGCAGGGCCGCCCGACCACACAGCAGCCACTGGACCACCAGGGAGAAAGATGACCCCCCCACCCAGCATTCCCAAAGGTAAGGAGGCTGGGGGGGCTAAAGTGAAAAAAAAAAGAAAAGTGTTAATGTGTGTGTGAGTGTCTGTTAGTGAGTGTGAGTGTGTGAGTGTCTGTTAGTGAGTGTGAGTGTGTGTGTGTCTGTTAGTGAGAGAGTGTGAGTGTGTGTGTGTGTGTCTGTTAGTGAGTGTGAGTGTGTGTGTGTCTGTTAGTGAGTGTGTGTCTTAGTGAGTGTGTGTGTCTGTTAGTGAGTGTGTGTCTTAGTGAGTGTGTGTGTGTGTCTTAGTGAGTGTGTGTGTGTGTGTCTGTTAGTGAGTGTGTGTGTGTGTGTGTCTGTTAGTGAGTGTGTGTGTGTGTGTCTGTTAGGGTGTCTGTTAGTGTGTTTCTGTTAGTGTGTTTGCCTGTGAGTGTGTGTGTGTGTCTGACTGTGTGCGTCTTTTAGTGTGTGTCTGACTGTGTGTGTCTGTTAGTGTGTGTGTATGTTAGTGAGTGTGTGTTTCTGCTAGTTTGTGTCTGCTAGTGAGTGAGTGTGTGTCTGTTAGTGTGTGTCTGTTAGTGTGTGTGTTTGTCTGTTACTGAGTGTGAGTTTCTGTTAGCTAGTGTATGCGTATCTGTCAGTGAATGTGAGTGTGTGTATTTAGAATGCGGGGCGGGGTAAAGGTTGATAGGCACGCGGGGGGGGGGGGGGGCGCCTGAGTTTTGTGCTGCCTAGGGCAGCACAAAACCAGGATACACCACTGGTTTTACCTTACTGTGGATGAAGACCCCCTGTGGTCTGTGCATAAATACTGTGTATTTGGCCTTCAATAAACACATCATGTTGCACCCTTCATCAAGTCTAGGTTGATGTTTGAGTAACCAAGAGCTCTAATCACTGCTTCGCTTGGGAAATGGGAGAATCACAACAAAGATACTCAGTCGGAGTATAGGGGATTCGTTACACTTGTGGCAGCGGTGGGATGTTCTCCCTACCACCCCGACATCCCTAGCAGAACCAGCAGTGAATGGACCCGCAATACCACCTCTTGAAACGGAGTACCTTGAAAGAGCTGCTGAAAGTACGAGGACGTGTGGCTAGCAATAAATCAAAAGCCACCCTAGTTGCGGAACTAATGAAGAGAAACAGGTCCAGCACCGCTCCGAGCGGGGATGCTGAAGAAACCAACTTCCAGAGATGGCAATGCAGGTGCAGCCATAACTGGTTACAAGGGTGCCAAGCAGTAACGTTGGAGAATGCCGCCAAACTGATCCTCTTAGAACTACAGGGCATTCTGTGCCTCTGCCCCACAACCTGACACAACCCCACCCTGCTACCTCAACCCCAACCCTATAACCCCCGGCCCTCCGCACCGCGCCCCACAGCTGCTGCAGTAGAGCGACGTAGCACCCCCTCTGTGCCATGGGTGTAAACAGCCCGGGCATTACAGGAACAACTGACCCCACCCAGCGAAGCCGGTCTGAGTGGAACCGACCCCCATCTAACTGGCCGCGGCCCACTGTGTAGAGGGAGACCTGGTACAAGCTGCGGAGGACAACCGTGACCAGCATAAGCAGGTTGTCAAAATCAATGGCAAGGAGGCTCAGGGGTTAAGAGACAAGGGGGCCACCCTGACCCTAGTACAGCTGCACCGGGTTAGCCCCATGACAAAGACTGCTGGACTGTGGGTGCTAGAATCGCCGGCGGAGCCATCCACCGCATCCCACCGCCTGGATGCACCTCAATTGGGGCAATGACGCTAAATACATGGAGGTCGGCATCAAGCAAGACTTGCCGGCAGAGGTGCTCTTGGGAAACGATTTGGGGCACCACACCTCTAAGTTCACTCTGGCACCACCAGAGACGGCATGCCCTGTGACCACCCGACAACAAGCCCGTAACGCTGTACTTAAGCAATCTGAGGACTCGCAGGTAAGGCAAAATGACCACATTCCCCAGGGTTAGGACACACCCCAGGAATTCGAGAAAGAACTTAGGGTAGACCCTACGTTAGCCAGGTACCACAGGCTAGCAGTGACTGGGGCTGAGGGGTTAAGGAAGGAATGGTTTGAGTGGGCAGGAGACCTACTATACCGGGTGACAGCAGGGACTGGGAGGGGGCCACCAAGGTTTCCAAACGGTAACGCAGCAAATGTGGCAGAGCTGTAGGGTGCAACCTTTTTTAGTTCACCCTAGCATTCCCAAACTAATGGGTTATGTGAGCATTTTTTTTTAATTCTTTATTTTTGTAGTGCTTTGCAAAGTTCACATATAAACACAGACAGTGCAAAGGTTTCACAAAAAGTATTCGCTGATAGAGTACATGACATGTCTGAGTAAATGCACTTTTTTGTTTTTTTATAATATCAAGGTTATCATGCTTAGGCCTACATAGGGTTGGGTGAATGATGTTAGGTAGCTAATCACAGGTCAAACATGCTGAGAGAGGAGTATTAAGACTTATGCAGGCTTAAGTAATGCAAGAGGAAATAAGTTGCTTAGAATTCAAAGATAAAATCATACAGCATGGTATAAGCTTGTACATGTAAGCTAAACTCAGATATGAACTGGACAGTAGGTAAGTATCGGAGCCTTGCTGCCAACAGTGACAATGTCCCTCGAGATGTGTAATGTGGGGACAGGACTACATGTCCATTGAATTAATCCTTGTTAGCCTATGCCCATTGGATATACATAACTGTCCAGCATAGATGTGCCTTGCCAGGGGGCGACATGTTTGCTTGATGAGGAGATGTCTGCCACTGATAGCGTGAGGGACGGCTCAGAGGTGGCTATGGTGGTCTCGTGATGCGGTTAGAGCAGACCCTGGTATAATTCCACGGCAGCGGTGTGCCCAACTTACAAGTGGCAGCTCTGCTGTGTTTTCCGGCTGTGGTATATGCTGCCTGTAATCCTGCGGACGGAGCTGCTTGAAGGTAGGCAGCGTTGGTAGCGTCGCCGCCATTTTGGCGCCCTGGCGTGGAATGCACTGTGTCCTGCAGGCTCGATGGGCCAACGTTGGGGGGTAATTCCCTCCAGTGTGGACCGGGATAACCCCCCCAGTCCATGGGGGGGGGGGGAGCAGGAACCGCGGGACGCATCACTGGGCTGCTTCACGGCTGCCAGGTTCCGAAACAGGACGGCGGCCGTCCGCCCCGTTCTACACCCACATGGGCTGCAGGCCCCGAAGCCTCACATCACCCTCTGGGGCTGCTAGACTCCCGATCTCGGGGACCACAGTGGCACCGGCAACTACCTGGACACGGGAGGTATTGTCTTGGCTCCGGGGCAGGCTGTAGAGTTGGTATTATCCTCGAAATAGGCCAAATCCCACAGGAGCCCCTCCAGCCTGCGACCGGTCAGCATGGCGGTCGGGCCCGCCCCCCGTTATGTGAGCATTTTAATGGCACTCTGAAACAGATGCTTAAAACGTTCATGGCCACCCACAAGGATTGGGAACGGTTTCTGACCCATTTGCCGTTCACCTATAGGGAAGTACCTCAAGAGTCTACAGGCAGGGCTGGGCTGGGAATAAAAAGCAGCCCTGGAAAAAAATTCTATACCAGACCCAAAATGCATCGCACCAGCATAGTGTGCAAGTTTTCGTGGGGTAGGGTCCGTTTTGTGTAGTTTGAGAAGCAACTCGAGTTTCGAGGTTAGTAATTTGGTTTTCTGTTTCTAGTGGGTAGCTGTTTTGATAAGAAACTCGACACCTCAACTCGACACCTGCCGACACCTCAGGGGTTGTATTGGTTTGGAAGTAAGTGGTTATTTCTTTGTGTAGTTGTTGTAGTATGGTGGGGTCCTTGAGGAGAGAGGCGTTCAGCCTCCATGTCCACGGGGATGAGGCACTTATGTTGCCGAGGGTGATGGTTATGTTGGCATGGTCTGACCAAGTGATGGACTCGATATCTATCTGCAAGACTTTGTGCATTCCAAGATTGTTTGTGAGGAAATAATCAATCCTTGAGTATGTATTGTGGGGGGCTGTGTGGTACGTGTAGTCTGCGGTACTAGGATGTTGTGCCCTCCATGCGTCGATAAGACCGGTGGTCCTAATGAAGTGATGGACAAGTTTGTCCTGTGCACCCATGCCATGAGAACGCGTCATCCCAAGTCTAGTGCTCCTGTTCGCAGCAGGACAAGGCACTGTGTTGAAGTCTCCCCCCTAGTAAAACAGTGCCATGAGGCTAGGAGTCAAGTATTGAGGACAGGTTGTCCCAGAAAGTCTGAGTCGGGGCGTTAGGGGCGTAGATGTTAAGCAAGTGTAGTGTTTGGGAGAACATTCGTCCTGACAGGACAATGTAGCGTCCCTCCGGGTCTGTGACAGCGCTTGTAAAAGCATATGGACATCATTTGTGTATCAGGATCGATACTCCGTTTTGTTTCCGGTGTTTCCTAGTCTCATGTCTTGAGGTATAGATGTGATCGTTGAGGGAGAATTGGGCTGTCCTTGGTATGTGTGTCTGTACAAAGGCTATGTCCGAGTTAAGTCATTTAAGTTCCAGGTAAAAGAGGCGTCTATTGGTTTGGCTGTTCAGTCCTTTCACATTGTGAGGAAGTTTTAAGGCTCATGGTCATTGTGTATGTAGATCGATAGTGTGGGTTTGTGTAGGGTTCCCCCTTGTATTCGTCACCCTCTCACCTTCTCCAGAGTGGGCAAGTCCTTCCTTATAGGCATAAGGGCACCTAGGTGCCCCCACGCCCCCAGTCGATCCAAGAATAGGGGTAGTAAGGGTAGAATACAGATAGGAAAGATCTAAGAAAAGAAAGGTTGTATGTATTGTGGTCAGTCTGGGTTTACCAGTCGCCGAACTAAGGTGGGGTGCATGTTCTGCCGCCTCTCTGAGACAAATGTCCATTGTGAGGTCATGGAACATGGACCTATTTAACCGGTTGTGTCCCCACATAGCGCAGCAAGCATAGTATAGTACTTTCACGATTATTACATATTGTTGAAAAGTAGTAGATAAGTATGAATATAGATTCATAACCGGTATTTCAAACATAGTAACCTTGTGTAGTGAAGGACCCTAGAGGCTTTTCACTTCAACCGTTAGTTTTGCTTAGAGTTCTGTCACTGTGGATTTCCGTGGGTGTTGTGATCTCCCCCCCTTTGCCTCTGACTGGCCCTGTACTGTCGGGCTCTGTTTATGGGGATGTCAAATTGGTAGTCGCGAGTATTTGGGAGTCGGGAGGCGTCTGTCAGCACCCGGGTTTCTCGGGTCAGGGAGGTGGGCTCTGTGGGCGTGAGTTGGTCAAGTGCACCCCATGTCCCGTCCCCCTCCCCAAAACACAGTGAGACTGCCCCTCCAGTCCCCAGTGCCCATGTTGTCAGAGTACCTGGTGTGGGTTGTAGAGTGGTCCGGGCCTCGCGGGAAGGCAGTTCTGGGAGTGAAAGTCCTATGCTAGCCTCTTCATGCCCGATGTCGCTCCCTGACTGAATACCAGTCCCTTGGTAGGCTTGTGGCTGATTTCTGTGGTAGCTGGGTGCCAGTCGGGATGGATATCTTCAGGGATTGCAGGAACCTGGCGGGGTCCACAACGGACTGTAGAACATGTGGTTTCCCGTTCTGGAAGGCAATTAGTTTGAAAGGGTGGCCCCAAGCATAGCGGAGGTTGTTGTTTCTCAGCAGGTCGGTGATTGGCCTCCACTCCCTGCGTTTATTTAAGGTGATGGGAGAGAAGTCCTGGTATACATGGCCATTATATTTGATGGGGCCTTCTCTGCCTCTCTGGATGATCGCTTTTGTTTGGAAGTGGAAGAAGCGCATGATGACATTGCATGGTTGCGACTCCTCCGCTCTCCTTACCCGAAGTGCCCGGTGGACTCTATCTACGTGCCACCAATCCTCGGGGAAGTCAGGTAATAGTGGGCACAGGATTGAGAGGATGGTGTCTAGGAGAGGGCCCTCTCCAGGAGTCTGCGGATGCGGAGATTATTGCGGCGGGACCAGTTTGCCAGGTCTTCCAGGTCCGCCTCTGCAGTCTCTAGCCTGGTGGTTAGGTGGGAGACATGTTCCGCCACCTGGTTGTGGGCTACTGTGGAAGTCTCCATGCGTTGTTAGAATAAGCTACGGTAAGTGTACACTTTGAAAAAGACCGATCCAGGTTAAAAAGTGTTAGTGTTTTTGGACTTTTATTTATCTTTTTTTAGCTTATTCTATTGTTTCCTGTGAGTTTTATCCAGTAAAGTTTATTTTATCTTTACTACGTTGGATATCTTTGTGCGGTACCAGGAAGGATACTCTACACAAGTGAAGCTCACAGCCTGAATAAGCTAATTATTCAACTGCCATCATAGCCAGAACCTGCTTGTTGTGGCTCTGGAGAGTGTGAGTGACCCATTACCTCTTTATGAGATCTATATTTGCTGATATGCAGTATTATGCTATAATTGTTTTTATATTGCTTTTTCAGAAAGATCAGGAGGCTCTACACTCATAATATTAAGTATTTATTTCTCTTGCACCCCCCTATTATTCATTACCTCTATCTATTTATCTCGTGTCATTTGAGTGATTTTAGACACTGGGGATTGTTGCACTCGTATCTGCACGCTAAGCGCCAATCCACCTCTATTTTATCCTTTTTAGGATTAAATACTATATACCTGTTAATTTTAAGGGACATTATCTCCAAAAGCCAAATGTGTTTCGTTTGAGGTTTCTAAGCAGTTTTCACATAAAAGGCATAAATCTCGTTTGAGTCCTGTCAGTCCCTCACCGTCCTCCTCAAGAGCGTTTGCTCATTCATCATCTCTAATCCGGTCCTGTTCCAGACAGGGATCACCTGAGATTGATTGGGAGTCTGAGGAGGGGGTTCGCTCTGCAGCTTCGACTGAACAAGGGAAGTTGAGCAACATTCAGATGGCCAGGGAGAGCTTTTTAGGTAAAGTGCTCCCTTCAAAATTATTCCATTCCAGATGGGCCATGGAGCAAGAGTCAGAAGTCAGGGATTTTGCCAAACTAGCTTTCAGATCCCCGCTAGTTAAAAAGGATGATCTCCTCCTTAGAAACCATATTGGTATCCCTGACATTCAGGCACTAATGGCTCCTGAAATTGATCCAGCACTGTTATCCATTACAAGAAGCAGTGTTTGTGGGGATCCTATGGATCAGATTTTTCACAATATACAGTTCAATATTACAGATGCTGTTGGCCCCTTTCTGCTTATGTTAGATAAGTCAGAGAGGGAGAGATCCTCTCATAACCCTTCTCTACCAACGTTATTGGCTCCTAAGATGGCACTTTTGAAAGCTTCCAGCAAAGCTGTGCTTATTATTATTCAATCCTTTAATTATATTTACAACATTCGCAGAACACACTGGCTGCACGTGGCAGGGATGTCTGAATAGGCCCCTAAATACCCTATGAGTTTTCTATTTTAGAAGACTCCTTTCTGTTTGGCCCTTTTTTTATACAAGAGGTGAAAGGAAGATATAAGGCTAGGAGATCTTTCTCTGATTTAAAGAAGAGCTTTCCAAGTTACAAGAAGCCCTTTTGGACCGAGGGTCGTTCCTACAGGGCTGCAGGTTTGTCCCGGTAAGTTTCTCAGCAAGCACACATCCGTCATCATGGGGGAAAGTCAGTACCCTCAGGCAGTAGTAGAGAAGCCTATGCCAGAGGTGGCTCACCAGGAAAACAAAGACCCATTCAGTCAAGTAAGTGTTTTACCTCACATCATTCAAAACTGGTCAGATATAACCTCAGATAAATGGGTGCTTCAGATTTTCAGAAGGGGTTTACAACTCCCCCTCATTCAGTTTCCTTTCCAGAGGCAAGCAGATATGTCAATTTCAGGTTGGACCAGTCCCCTGTTCCCCATTCCAAAATCAGACGACACATGGAGACCAGTACTGAATGTCAAGGCTCTGAATGCTTTCCTAAAGAGGAAAAGATTCTGGATGGAAGGTTTAACAGACCTCCCAGGCCTAGTGCAGAAAAAATATTTCTGCATAAAATTAGACCTCAAAGATGCTTTCCATTCAGTTCCTATTGCTATGAAGCACAGGTGCTTTCTCAGATTCCGCTGGAAGGAACAGATATATCACTGGACTGTAATGGTGTTTGGCCTATCCAATGCATCTTACACATTTTCCAGGATAATGAAAGCTATTATGTTGCACGTCAGACAAAGAGGTTTCCTATGCCTTTATTATTTAGACAACATTCTGTTGTTGAATGTAGATGCTGTTGCTCAGCAGAGAGATTACCTATATATATATTCTATTTGTGGGTTTCTCCAGGTTGGACATTGGGGCAAGTCTGGTCCTCTACAAACGTTATATTGACGATATTTTTATTATATGGAAAGGTAGTTCCCAATCTCTGTTGGATTTTATTGATTCTCTTAATGATAATTTATGGAACATTAAATTGACACATGCTATTAGTCCCTCCAATATTAATTTTTTAGATCTCGAGTTTTTTATAGAAGATTGTTTAATTAAGAGTCGTAGTATTTTACATCTGTGGATGTTAACAGTTTCATTGATTTTAGTAGTTGCCATTTTAAACCATGGCTATCAAATATACAGAAAGGGCAATTTTTAAGGCTAAAAAGAAACTGCACAGAGGAACAAGACTTTTTATAAGGAAGCTAAAATTTTAGAAAAACTATTTTTAGAGAAGGGGTATGACAAAAGATTTTTAGAAAAGCCTACAAACAAGTGAAGGAGGAAAATAGGTTAAAAATATTGGAGTATAAGGATAAAAAAAACAAAGAAGCACAAGAAACTATCCCTTTAATTTTCAATTTTAATTCTAATAATCACAATCTACGTAGAATTATTAACAAAAACTGGCATGTTTTAAATATAGACGATGAAATACGCCCATTTATAGGGGATAAACCCAGACTTATTTTTAGGGGAGCTAGGAATTTTAAACAAATTTTAACTAATAGCTTCCTATATAAGGAAAAGAAAGAATGTCCAAAAAAAATTTAAATGAGCAAAAAGCATTCTTTTATTGTGGAAACTGCAGAGGATGTAAGACAAGAAGTAGGAATAATAGGAGAATTTTTAAATGTATTTCTTTTAATACTGGAAAAGAGTATGAGATCAAGCACTTTATTACATGTAACACTGTGGAAGTTGTTTATGTGCTAACATGTCCCTGTAGATTACAATATGTAGGGAAAACATCACGCCCATTAAAAACACGAATCAGGGAGCATATATATAACGTCCAGAGGAAATTCCTTAATCATTGTGTGTCCAAACATTTCACGGAACACTATAATGGAGATCACAGCTGCTTGGACTTTTTTGCAATTGATCATATTAAAATCCATTGGAGGGGTGGAGATAAGGATCATCTCCTTAGTAAGACCGAAATGAGATGGATTTTTAATTTGGATACACTCACATGGAGGGGACTCAATGCACAGTTTGAGATTAATAGTTATATCTAGTATTAAGGAATTTTTTATTGAATTTATTAATTCTTACTAATTTATTAAGCGATTTTTAGGTAGTTTATTTGTTTTTATCTCATGCATATACTTGCACATTTTTTGTGCAAATATTGATTTTCATTATATTTTTATTATATCTTATGCATACATGTGTTAATGATATATATATATTCCTCTAAGAAATTATTAGGAATGATGAACTTTGTAAGATGTTTTTTTATTCTGCATTTTTTTTATCTCATTTATTTCTCTTTTTACTTTGTCTTTAAATAGAACATAATGATTCTACTCCTTTTTCCCACTAATTTTTCATGTGTCTCTTTAGGAAGAAAATGATTCTATTTTAATGTATTAAAACACTTATGTAGTTGTATTATTGTTTCAATGTTGAATGTGAAAGCATATATGCCGTACGTTATATCAGAGGACTTTTTTGCAATACTAAAGACTACTAGGGGGGCGGGGCCGGACCGCCATGCTGCCCGGTCGCATGCAGGAGAGGCTCTGGAGAAATCTGGCCTCTTAGGCTAAAATTAGCTACTTAGGCACTTAAGAAGACATCCACACGGCGGTGGAGGGGGTGTCAGACCCTGAGATCGGGAGTTTCGGCTTTGGAGATTGCGGCCTACTCGGGAGGGGAGCGGGGTGGACGCCCGCCGCCCTGCACCCAATCCCGGATACCACACGCCGGCTTATTGACAGGCCTGCCGGACCCGTTCCCCCCCCACTGGGCCGGGGGGGGGTCATCCCGGTCCCCACTGCAGATAGCTCGGGCTGTGAGAAGACAGAAAACCCACCTGGGCCTACCACGCAAGATGGCGAGAGCCCTTATGAGAGGGAGTTACACCCCTGCCCAAACAGCAGACCTCGCGGCGATTCCAGCGTTGATTCTACTGAACACCCCAGACGGGAAGGGAGTATGTGGAGCTGCGCGAGTAATGGGACCCTCGGCTCACAACAGGGAAGCTGTGAGAGACCATGCCGCAATACGGCTCTGTCAAACGGACTCACCAAACTCCTGACCAACCAGCGAACCCGGTTGAAAATTAAACCTAAAACGGGGAGCTCTACTGCCATCCAGATGGGTAACCAATACGCCTGTTAATGCCTGCGGCCCCCTAATAATTCTGTGCTCTGGCCTTTTTGCCACTCCATCATGGACTGTGAACTTTTGGCGATGTTATGCAAATATGGAAACAAGCACAGACCGCCATACTCACAGGCTCAGCAAGAGACAGCAGCCTACAGGATAACACAGCCCACTTAAGACCTAATGTCCTCTGACTCACACTGGAGCCACTCTGCTTACTTTAACTATCTCTCTCTGCTCGGTCTTTCACAGAGGTCTGCTCAACTCCAGTGGTATTAACTTAACTCAGCATGTTACAATTTAATGTTATCTAATAATCTTAAAAGACCCTAGCATTATTTCTGCACCTAAATGCATGTGTTCAGTTCTTATACAAATTATAATTATTAAGCAAGCTACTACCATGCTATGAGAAAATAGGTCTCACGTGTTACCTGCATGTTTTACTCAAATCAACTCGCTTCTGTACTGTACGCATGTCTCGCTAAACCTGACGACCAAGCTATTCGCACCTGAGACATGTAGGTCTACTTAAATCTGTTCCTATACAACAAAAATGTGCATATTTTCCATGCCATTGTTTAACCTATATGTTTACACTTTTGTATAAATGTATGTTGTTGTGGCGTTTGAATCTGCCTTGTACTCACTTGCACAACAAAAAGAAAATAATTAAAAAAAAAAGACTACTCGGCATAAGCGAGGAGATCCCCCCAACGTCATTCTGACGAATGCGGACGTAAAGGAGGTAACTATGGACGATTGGATGCCCGACTGTTGGCTGCGTCTAAATTGAAGGGGAGGGGCCTAATACCAAACTGGTAAAAGGCGTGAAAAGACTACTATTTAAACCAAGAACGAACTGAATGGATTTATACTTTGTAAAAAGCTTCGGCTGAAACGCATCAGTGTGTGGAGAGTGAGATTGCTGATTTCTATTTTTGCTGCTGTTTTTACTCTGAAATAATAAACCTTTTTAACAAAGATCCTGCATCCTGGGTATTTTAAAAGAAAGGACCAGAAATCAGTTGGCATTTGACTTCAGCTACCACTACATCATATCCATTCAACGTTCTTAGTCTGAGCCAGCTTTTATTTTAAGTGGCTCAGAAATATGTGAGTTTGCACATTTATTCAGTAATTTATTAATTATCTGTATGTTATTAACCTATGTTTTTTTCCTAATTTTGTTTCTACAGGATTCTAATTGATCATAGGTGTAACCAATTTGTTATTTTATCTTGTGTGTGCTCTCACCATTTTTACTGTTCTATTCACTTATTTATGTGTGGTGGAGTGACCCACATAGGTGATTGTAGCACTCAGTTTCTTATTGTCTTAACCTAATATACACACTATTTTCACTAATAATAAAACAGGCAATACCATAGTCTTATTTTAAATAAATTAATAATAAAAAGTTATGACAGTTCTTAATTTCATATAGATATAAATCGCCCAAAGACTTGCATTACAATATCATAATGAATATTCCATTTTGGCATTTGCTACATGATTGAAGATTGTTTTTAATAATCTGAGCTAGCATGCATTTTGCATATATGATAGCTGTAACGTACATTTGAGAGAACATTGACATTGACTGATTTTCCCTGAAGCCAATGCTCAGTAAACAGACTCATGATTCCAGAAAACTTTTGTGTTGTAAGTACTGGGAGTTGGTAAACCAACAGTGTAAATTCCCACAATTAAAAAATGATTACTGATCTGTAGTTTCCAGAGAAAGTTGTCAAATTCTCGAAAAATACCTGGAAAAGGATTTTCATTTTATTTTGCATTAGGATGATATATATAATGTCTGAGCAGGATTTCATAGGGATGTCACCAAGCGCGGCTCAACATAAATATAATAAAATTGCTGGAAATCTTATGCTGGAGCATGAGTAAAGGCCAATGCCATTATTATTATTATTTTATTATTTATTTAGCTCCAGCAAATTCCGTAGCGCTGTACAGTGGGGTAAAATTAAGGATCCTATTCCAAAAAATAAATTGTAACAATTACAGAGTTATATGGAGCTGCCAAAGCTGTACATTCCATGCTAGCATTAAAATATTTGCCCTTTTAATGATAGCTTTAGGAAGCATTTGACCCTTGATGAGTCAATATTTATTATATGATTAATATATTAATTATATATTGTATAATCAGTAATATGCTAATTTTCAAGGCTGAGGTTGACCAGACTTTTATGAATCATGGAGAGTGCATTAAAAATATATATATAAAAACAAACAAACAAAAAGAAAACTAATATCATAAATATGAATTAAGTTTTCTGAGGCCTCACATGTGTCCTACTGCAGTATTATAACGTCCAACTGCCCCACGACTATAGTTTAGTTCCCTGGAACATCACATCTCGGGACAC
This sequence comes from Pelobates fuscus, assembly GCF_036172605.1. Taxonomy (NCBI): domain Eukaryota; kingdom Metazoa; phylum Chordata; class Amphibia; order Anura; family Pelobatidae; genus Pelobates; species Pelobates fuscus. The sequence goes on from NC_086319.1 coordinate 164,603,298, forward strand.
CATTAAATTGTCCCCTATTCAGTAACCTCAGTGCTCTGATCATAGGGTGCCTTGGATAGGGCCTTACTTAAAGGGTGTCACTTATAGAAGGCTGACAGGTCACCTTTTTGGTGGAGCAGGCCTGTTGATTTCCTGAATGGGGCTGCTTACTGTCAACATTCCTAGCCCACCTGCCTGTCCATCTTGCAGCCATATCTCCCATTTTTGGAAGTATGTACTATGGTATCTCTCATGGAAAGCTACATGAGACCTGCTTGTACACAAGGTACATGCCAGGGATGCATATACAATACAAGAACTGCAAAGAGGATGCTATCACATAGTGGAGTATGGAATTATAACTGCTGCAAGATTTATGATTGGCTACACTTCTAAGGAACAAAATTAAGGGAGACAAGAAGCAATTGGTAGTATGGAGTAGAAATAATTATGCTGGCTGTAGTGTCTATTTTACAGACAGAATGTCACACAGGGGAGGTACAAACAGGGCCAGATTAAGAGCCCAGTGGGCCTGGTTCTGACAATTATGATGGGCCTAATTACAAAATCTTATTGACTAAAAACACTAAAACAGTCCTACCTCCTAAGCGTCTTCTATCTGATGGAGATGGTGCTGTAGGTAAACTCATAGAATGCAGCCATGAAAAAAACACATACCCTATGTTTATCTCACGCTTTCACCTTTCAAGTAAATCCATACCCTCTAACAGCCGTGTCCAGTAAAGCAGGAAGTCTATGGATGGGGTAAATGGGTGGGCCACTGACACATATCACATAACCAGAACTGCCGAAAGGGATGAACATACACAAAAAGAGGGCATTTCTGTGTCCCCATGTCTCCCAGTCCCTTTGTGTTTGTGTCCCCATGTGTCCCAGTGTCCCCATGTCACTAGGACACTGGGGGGGCACTGTGAAACATGGGGACACTGGGAGACTAGGAATTCAGAGAGACTAGGGACACTGAGACACTACGGACACTGAGAGACACCAGGGACACTAGGACACTGGGGGACATTGAGAGACATTGGGACACTGGGAGACACAGGGCACACTGTGATACATAGGGGACACTGGAGACTTGATAAAGACCTGGGTACAGGTCAAAACGTCCAATAAACCTGCTTAAATCTATCACAGTGAGTGCCTGGGATTTTTTCTTTTATACTAGGGGACATTGAGACACTAGGAGACTAGGGGACTTTGGGAGACTAGGAAACACTGACACACTAGGGACACTGGCACACTACGGACACTGAGACACCAGGGACACTAGGAGACATGGGGATACTGAGATATTAGGGACACTGGCTGGGAGACATGGGAATACTGGGAGTGCCCCATGTCTCCCAGGTCTCAAAGTCTCCCAGTGTCTCCATGTCTCCCTGTGTCCCCCAGTGTCCCCATGTCTCTCATTGTCCCCTAGTGTATCAGTGTCCCCATGTCGCCCAGTGTCCCCTAGTGTTTGTTTCCCCATGTCTCCCAGTATCCCTTAGAGTCTGTGTCCCCATGTGTCCTGATGTCACAAGGACACTAGGGTACACTTAGAAACATTGGGACACTGTGAGACATGGGGACACTGAGACACTGGGAGAGACATGGGGACACAGATACATGGGGACACTGAGAGACACCAGGGACACTGAGAGACACCAGGGACATTGGGAGACATGGGGACACTGAGACACTAGCTGAGACACTAGACTTTTTATTCCTGCCTCTCTCCACACAAACAGCACCCCTACTGGCTGGCGCTGGTATTGCAGAATAATCTCTGTTTATACTCTGTTTATTACTGCAATACCAGCACCGGCTAGGCAACCTCAAATACCTGAGAAATACTTCTGAGAAATACCTGGCAACCTAAGAGTAGTGTTTTTTTTTTTAATCAATGGGCCTATTCCATGGGCCTTGGCCTGTGCCTGGAGCTGCAGCTCCATCAGCCCCTATGTTAATCTGGCCTTGCCCCTGTCCCATAGTGGTCTTCCCCCCCCCCCCTCCCCTGTCCCATAGTGTTTTCCCCCCATCCCAAGTGCAGTATTCTTGACTTTCATATGATCATTACTATCTTTCATTGTGATATATAATCATCCAGGCCCGGACTGGCCATCGGGCACACCGGGCAAATGCCCGGTGGGCCGCGGTGGCCATGGGCCGAGGCCGGCAGGGGAAGGTCCCAGGATCTCCCCTGCCGGTCTATGCGGGGCCGGCACTATCTGAGTGCCGGCCCCGCTGTTTTCAATGAAGGGCCGGTGAGGAGATCAATGATCTCCCTCACCGGCCCACTTGGAAAGACATGCGGCTGGGGAGGGAGGGAGAGGACCCGGCGGAGCTCTATCTTGCAGCTCCGCCGGGTTCCTCTCGCGAGATCCGGCGCGTTGCCATGGCAACGACCGGATCTCGCGAGAGTGAACTCTAGCCTCGCAGGCTAAAGTTCACTCACCCACTGGACCGCCAGGGAAGATACCAGCGTGCCGGTCCCCTCTCCCACTCACCAGCGTGCCGGTCCCCCCCCCCACCTCCCAGGCTACAGGTAAGAAGGGAGGGGGGCATAATGCTAAATTTTATTTCCCCCCCCCAACACTCAATCCCTTCTAACATTCACACACAGCACTTTCACTCCCATCACACACAGCACTCTCACTCCCATCACTCTCACTCCCATCACACACAGCACTCTCACTCCCATCACACTCAGCACTCTCACTCCCATCACACTCAGCACTCTCACTCCCATCACACACAGCACTCTCACTCCCATCACACACAGCACTCTCACTCCCATCACTCTCACTCCCATCACACACAGCACTCTCACTCCCATCACACACAGCACTCTCACTCCCATCACTCTCACTCCCATCACTCTCACTCCCATCACACACAGCACTCTCACTCCCATCACTCTCACTCCCATCACACACAGCACTCTCACTCCCATCATTCTCACTCCCATCACACACAGCACTCTCAAACTCATCACATCACTTTCACACACAGCACTCTCACACACATCACACTCGGCACTCACACACATCATCCACAGCACTATCACACTCAGCACTCTCACACACAGCACTCTCACACACATCACACTCAGGACTCACACACACATCACACTCAGCACTATCACAAAACACATCATACACAGCACTTTCACACACATCACACTCAGCACTCACCGCACATCATCCACAGCACTATCACACTCAGCACTCTCACACACATCACACTCAGGACTCACACACACATCACACTCAGCACTATCACAAAACACATCATACACAGCACTCTCACACACATCACACTCAGCACTCACGCACATCATCCACAGCACTATCACACTCAGCACTCTCACACACAGCACTCTCACACACATCACACACAGCACTCTCACACATCATCCACAGCACTATCACACTCGGCACTCTCACACGCATTACCCTCAGCACTCACACACATCATCCACAGCACTATCACACTCAGGACTCACACACATCACACTCAGCACTATCACAAAACACATCATACACAGCACTCTCACACAGCACCCTCACACTGCACCCTCACACACATCATACACAGCATCCATTATACACACATACTGCACCCCTCACATACACACAGAACCTCCCCAACACACTGCACCACACACATACACAATACTTCCAAACATATATATATATATATGCACACGCACACGCACACTACATTCCTGACATACACACTCTGGATCCCCTATACACACACTAGATTCCTTGTAAGCAAACACATACTACACCCCTAAACACACACTCTCTACAAACACTACATCACATATACACACACACACACACACACACACTATAGCCTGTATGCACACACTTGCTACATCCCCTATACACACATTCTCTACAGCCCCTAGCCACATATGCATTACATTACACCACAAACACAACACGACTAAAACCGACCTTATTACACAATACCACACCACAATCAGCTCACTCTATACACACACACACACAATCCCACAAGCAGGCTCCAAACACAGCACAATACTCTTTCCTGGCATTTTTGTCTCCTGGTATCCATTTATAGAGACACCAGAGACAAGTTGCAAGGAAACACAGTGCAAGCATGTTATTAAATTTGCTTGCACTGTGCAGAACAAATACAGGGCTTTTTTCTCATGCTAGAGATCTTTAGCAGAGCTCTGCGCATGGTCTGCCCTGGCCTGCACTTTGAGAAGGGGGCGTGTTTGTCGTTAGTGACGACAAAACACACCCTCTCTGCCCCGCCCCTTCTTAGTGGGCCGCTCTGATAAAAAAATGCCCGGGCCGAATTTTTATCCCAGTCCGGCCCTGTAATCATCTGAACCATTAATCCAAGCATGTCTGTTGAACTATGCACTAGAAAAAAAAAATATGAAAGATTTTTTTCTTTTTAAATTTTGGCCAGTTTGAACCGTTTTTGGCTGAAATTTCGGTGCATCTCTACTGTCAGCCAATTATAAGTTATTGTACTTGTAACCAATACCAATCATAACACCTATGAGGACCTGTATGTCGTACTGTATACTCCTTGCTTATCTCCCTTGTTAATAAAAATATATCATTAAAAAAAAGAAGAGGCGCACAACATTTCACTATCTGAGTACAGAGAACCTTATTTTGTTGAATCTTATAGCTGTTTTTCTGATGCCCTTAATGCTAGCCTCACTTAGTATACAAATATATATTGCACATGTTTTGTTGTCTATGCATTTATTTATTTTTATTAAAACTTTAAGAGCCCACAAGTAATTTTAACTTTGTTTATGCCATTATCAACATATGGGATTGTGACATGGTTATGATGTCATCATTTGAACAATTGTTTCTCACCAGTGCATGAGGGAACACTCACTCAATACTGAATTGGCTGCATTGCTGTTTAGTGCGCTAGAGTTGTCCTTAGAGTTTTATTACTAATTTTATCAAAAATCCACACACAGTGTTTCATACACATTGTAAAATTGTGGTACTGTGAACAAACAGTTGGAAACAAATATGACAGACGAGGCGACAGTCCTTGACATTGAGGAAACAATATCTGAGACCAAAGATTCCAGTACAGAAAGTAAAACTGGATGGTTTCAAAATCTGATATTATGGATACGTTTATTTTGGACAAAACTATGTGATTTCGGAAGGTGTCTACGACTGCGGGATTGCAATTGGTGCTCGTTCGCCTGTTTTGAGAAACTGAACATTACAGGGTTTTTCACAGGCAAAGGAAGAGCCGAAAATCTCACCTGTGAGCAAGACATCATCAACTTCCTCAACAATAACCGCCGCAAAGTAACCGGAGACAAGAGCAAGCCCACGGAAATTGAGGTACATAGCTTTATTAGGAAGTATTAGGCTTGAGTAGACCCTTACTGTACTTGTAATATATATTATACATTTCATATATCAGCTATAAAAGTTAAATATTTTTACAAAAAAATGGAACAACATAATAACAATAAAATTTAGATTTAAATGTAATTGTTTACATGTTAAAAATAGGAAAAGACATATAAACATGAATATATAGAAAGACATGATTAAGGATATTATAGAGATGGTTTAGAGGACTGACAGCTAATTATGACACCCCAGATGTTTCCGAACTACATTCCTATGGCTGGCTGAGCATCATGGGGAATATCGTTGAGAAACAGTGGTTCCAATCTTAGCCATCCTTGGTTTAGAGTAATAACAATAATACAACATCCAAGTCATATACCAATTAATTGATTACAGCTGTACAAGGACTAAGCAGAATCACGGGCACTTAAGATCCATTCTTCAAATGAAAATTTAGCCCAGTGGCCCATTCTACCATTGCATTGTAGTTTATAACAGAAATGTAGCAAATAAATAAATAGACTCATCCCAAAGTGAAAGGTGGGTTTATTACACCTAGGAAGGCAGAGCCGCTGTAAAAAGCATTTATTCAGAACAATTGCATGCACCTTCATTAATATGATGTGCTTATTCCAAACATTAACAACCCATTTAGCATAGGCACCTAATTTGGGATTTAGGAACCACTGTTCTACTATACAGTTCTATATATGTAAGTCCTTGGGAAGTGGTGATCACAGGCAGATTATCTGCAGGATACCTACATAGGGCCTGACAGGTCATGGGAGATCAGGAGTTCAAAAAAATAAATTCACTAGGCATAGGGAAATAAGTGTATTAGGGCATATGGGAGAGAGGCTGGGAGTGAAAAGAGACTGGGAAGAGAGAATAGGCCTATAGCAGTGGAGCTGCATGGGGATATCCGGCTATGGCAATGGAGTAGGGTAGATGGGACTGGGGTGTGGATTGGGACAATAGGAGTAAGGCTGTGGAGGGGAGAATAACACTGTTGCTGGGTATAGTGGAATGTGTCAATGGCAGTAGGTATAAATATTCTACTAACAAACTGAACATTATAACCATTAGCAATATTTACAAAGCTCCAACATATTCCATAGTGAGGTACAGTGACCAAGTCAAAAAGAATGATTTATTTTCACCTTCTTGTGAAAAAATGGCATTCTGTAACTCCACACATTGATCCGCCAATTCATTACACAGAGACTGGCTGGATGAGCACGAAAACATATTTCTGTTTGTAGACATTTTTATATATTGTGCGTTTTGTTGACTGTGAGTGTGTTTGTTTTTTCTCTTTCTTTAGAACCTGCCACAGTCAGTGAAATTAAAAACCAAGAAAATTGGCCTAATCAACTTGGGAAACACATGTTTTATGAACAGTGTATTGCAAGCATTATTCATGGCAGCAGAGTAAGTTATGCTTTATTTCACACCAGGGCTGGACTGGGAAAATAATTCCGCCCAGGTATTTAAACGCAGAGCAGCCCAGTTGAAGGGGGCAGGGACAGAACGTGGGTGTTTCATGTAATCAATGATGACATGCATGCCACCTCAAAGTGAGTATGCTGGTCTGCTGTCACTCCAGGGAAGAACACTCGCATGGGACCAATGTCCTGTGTTTATTTAACAAAGCACAGCTCTGCAATCTCTGGTGTCCCTATAATATGGATAACAAAGGACAAAAGTGGGGCACGGCCAGTAAAGGGTGTTGTGCATGTGTAGGGGGGCTCTCTGTGGCACTGTATGTGGTTGGAGGCCGATTGTGGGATTGCGTGTGCATAGAGGTGACGGTTTGTGGTGCAGTGTGTATGTGTGTGTGTGTAAAGGAGTCTGTGGTGTACGAATACGATGTGTGGCTAGGCACTGTAGTGTGTATATGTTTCCACTGGATGTAAAGTGTGTGCATCAAGGGGCTGTAGAGATTGTGTGTGTGTCTGTCTGTCTGTCTGACTAGCAGTTGTTGAGAGAGTGAGAAAGCATGTGAGTATATTTGTAGTACTTCTAGAGCATATGTGTATCGGGACTGTTGTGTGCATGTGGGTGTATCTAGGGGCTGTAGCGTGTTACAGGAGCAGTAATGTGCCTTTTTATGTATAGGGACTGTAGTTTGTGTGAACAGGGTAGTTTCAGTATAGTGTTTATCCATGGACTGTAGTGTGTGAGTCCAGGTAATATAGAGAGTGTCTAGATGGTGTGTGTGAGTCCAGGGGCTGTCGTGTGCGTATGCGTGTATCTAATGTTTATGTATGTGGACTGTAGTGTGTGTATATTAATATAAGCTGTAGTGTGTGTATGGGGCTACAGTGAGTTAGCATTGGGGCTGCTGTGTGCATTTATTTTGTATCTCGTATAAGTTGGAATGTCCAAGAATAAGATGTAAAACACATGTTTTTATTTTAGTTTTAGGAGGTACGTGTTATCTCTGAATCTGAGTGGGTGCCAATCACTGATGGAGAAATTGAAAGATCTTTTCAAGAAGCTATCTGATACAAACAAGGTATGTTTTTAAAGGTACATTTCAAGCACCATAACCACTATAGTACTCTGGCCTCACCCCCCAGCTCCCCAATTTGTAAGTAGCCAAACCATTGTAGACCAGGTTGACTTCTTACCTAGGATCTGCAAGGCGCCGCTCTGCACCCACACGACTTCTGACATACAGCTTTCCACTATATGAGTTAAGCCTGGTGATACAGGGTTTAGCTCAGAAGGGCAAATGGAAGATACTGTCTAGGAGTTTCTGACTCTCCAGGTTAAGTAGCAGACACATGGCATATGTGGACCCCTGGTAAAAAGTGATGCCTTGGTAAAATGCATTGACTACTAAAAAAAGGGGGTGGGGGAAGGGGGGAAACCAGGGACAGGGCCTCTTCTGGCACCAGAAACCACTACAGCACACTGTAGTGGTTATGGTGCCTAGAGCATTTCCTTATTTATAGAAATTCTGAAAGTTCCAATTTGCTTAACATTAAAAAAAATGAAAGGCGGAAAGGCGGGTCTGTGGCACAGGATACCCTCGAGATCAAGACTCTAGGAGATCGGCTACTGAGCACAAAGGGGCCATGAGGGGTAGCTTACATGGGCTGCCTTACATTGATAATGGACACAGCAAGTATATTCCTATGATGCCCAATTCAGGAATAGGCTGACAGTCCCTCCTGTACATAATCCATAGCCCTCACCTTGGGCCTTGAGCTAGGGCTCATTTATTCACCATCCAGTTGTCCAATGTACCATTCACATTTATTTAGTCTATTTGCTTGGTTTTAATCTTATCCCCCAGCCTAACAGCATCCTGGAGAATCTGGTCTATGTATTTCAACACCCAGTGGTAATGTTAAATTGTTTGAGATGCAGGTGTGTGTTTTCTATGTTTTTTCCTCTTATCTCTAACATCTCTGCTCCATACACCGTCTAGTTTAACTTTAATCCTAAAAATGTGCCATGACACTGTTTCACACTGTTATTGCTTAGTTTGCTAATGCTGTTGTGGCTTCATAAGCTCATGTATTAACTTTTGCACATCAAAAATAAAGAATATATATATAAAAAAAAAACAACTATACACTTTTATTATTTAAAATACAGCACAAAACTTGTTTAAAACCTATTTTTACACAAATCCTAAGCAATACGTATGAATGGGCATGCCCACCTATCAGTTGCAAAAATCTGAAGTCTATAATACAGTGTGTGTCACTGAGTCACTTCATTTAAGTTGAATAAAAGATTTTTTAAAAATAATAATAATAAAGGTAGCCTAGCCTTAAACTGGGGATACAACAACAATGTCTTATGTCAATATCACTGTGCCTTTCTCTTGACAGTACAACATTTTAAATTAATGTATTTTCCCATTTCTAACCAGCGAATAGCTTATGCACCTTGTGAATTTTTTATGGCTTCAAGACCACCTGGGTCCAGTCCTAATTCCCAGGAAGACTCTGCCGAGTATCTCAGATTCCTTCTAAACAGGTACATATACTTGGTCTATACTTAGTCTTTTTAACTAGTAATTGTTGACTATAGTGTTGTTGTCGTCATTCATACCTTAAACATTGGGAAGAATAGCAAAATACACAATATTAAACGGTATTATTGACAATAATAAACACTCTGTGTGCATAAGACAAATGTTGAAGCTTTTACATTTCCATTGTTCTTGCCTTATATTTGTTTGTGCATTAGATTACAAGAAGAGGAGAAATCAACACAGAATTCAACACCTCGGAGCACAAAACTGGGAATGGAAGAAAAAACTGTGATAGAAAGCATGTTTGGGGGAAAGCTGAAAACAAACACTTGGTGTAAGACCTGCAAAAGCACCTCCCAGAAGAGAGAAGATTTCACTGATCTACCTCTGGCTTTCTCTTCATTTGTCAAATCAGCACCGGTAATAGCATGCTCTACCGAGGAAAAACATTACGATTCTGTTACAATCAATATGACCCCAGCTGCAGAATCACCCACTGAGGAAAACATGAGCCATGGGCCTAGCAACATCTCATGTAAAAAAACTGGAGAAGAAAAGACACAGGAAACACCTACGGTAAAAGACCTGCTAACTAGTTTCCTGGCACCAGAGGTTCTCGATGGAGATAAGAAGTATCAGTGTCAAACATGTGCTTCCCTCCAGACAGCAGAAATGACTAAGATGATCGTGGAAGAGCCTCAATATCTCATTTTAACTTTACTGCGATTTGCCTATGATACAATCTGCAATGTGAAGCGTAAGATATTGGATCCCGTGTCCATTCCCCTCGTACTGGATTTGCCTGTAGAGAGATCAACATCTCGGGCTGCATCAGCAGATCAGACACTGGAGAATGAGAATAGAAGACCTGAGGTAGAAGACCTGTCACATAACCAACAACAAGTGCCCTATGTTTTAAATTCTGTTGTGGTCCATTCTGGGTTATCATCTGACAGTGGTCACTATTATTCTTATGCGCGGGACATGACTGATAATTCAGGGTGTTCACATTCCGAAAAACACTCTTCGGCCCTCGGCTCTGTGAATGGAAATGAAGAATGGTTTCTGTTTGATGACAGCAGTGTTTCCAGGAAAACAACACACTTCATATTAAACAGACAGCCTTCACTGGCCACACCATATATACTGATTTATAAAAAATCCAACTGTGGGGAGACACAAAGTGTTTAGCCTGGCCAAGCAAGAGGAGTCTAAGTCACCGAGGATATTCCACTTCAGAAGGAGCCCAGAAATATAATTAGAAGACATAATAAAGAATATGTAGACATGTAAAAGCAACTTTCATGTATTTTAATAAATAATATATGCTTAATTAAAATGTGTTAAAATACTGTTCAAAGTCCTACACCTTTATGGGCCTCCATTTATCCCCTTACCTACCGCCCATTTCATATTATATAACGTAACTATATGGAAATATTACCATTCATTCATATTATTTAATCTCATAATGTCATTTTAATCATCTCCCTATCTCAAAGATAATTGTTTAACCTTTCAAACTATAATAAAAAGTAAAAGGGAGTTGAAAAGGAGCCTAACTGTAATGCCAAGAGTCCAAACAGCTAGTAAACACAACAGATTTTCTAGGGGTTAAACCATTTCATTATAATAGTTTTAATGGTGATATTGAGGCCGGATATATCCACTAACCAAGAAACAACTAGACAAGAATTGGTTCAAACTATAGTAGTATAGCAGTAGTAGTGATATAACCATGCAGAACAGTAGGGCTCAAAATGACAAATTACCAATAAGCATTGTCTAATAGCGAATGGAAATTCAATCCAAGCTGATGTGAAACTGATCCTCACTGCTTGGGAGGACCCAAGGTGCAAGGTGACAACATGGATGATGTATGTGATTGACAGTTGTAAATTAAATCACTGCTGGCATACCTGAGTAAAGGAATAGTAGTTGAATAATAAATATCCAATAAAATATTAACAATAAATTCCTGTTAAAAAAAAAAAAACATTGGGAAAGAAGCTACAGATTTTTGGGAAGACGATAGCTACTATTGACATTTGAAATGAAAAGTAATGACACTGAGAAGATAGAGAGCTAGGGATTAAACATAAAAAGCTGTAAATCTAAAACAACATGCTGTTCATTAACATACTGAGATGATAAAAAAAACTTTTAAAGGGGTATGGAAATTCTTTAAAATATCTAGTTGTTCACGGGACTAAAATGGTAACCCAATCCACTTGTAGGTCATGACAAGCTACTTATCCAGCATACACATTTTTTTAATAAGAAATACTGTGGCCCCTACCTAACATCTCTCTCTCTCTCCCTCTATCCTCCCTCAATTGTGAGCAAGACTTTCTCATCCAGCATGGTATCAGATGTCACATTTCAAAATCTTGTGAAAAGCTACCCAGAAGATTGGAGTTATTGTCCTAAAGAGGGAGCTAACTCCACATTAATGTTCACGGTTTTGGAATTGGATATCTATGAAGTTTATATAGGTGTGATGGTCTTTTAGCCATACAGTGTAGCAATAGTGCTGTCAGGGTTTTTACCTGTTTCTTTAAGGAGGCACTGACATACGTAACGTTACGTTATTTTTTTTTTTTTTTTATTATATCTTTATTGAAAATTTTTTTCATTATTATTTGACATAGACAACGAATATGCTGAAACTAATACACATCAACAAATATGCACAAGTATCAAACAAATACATAATTTTTTCGTAATTTATGATACATAGTACATAATCAAACACAATGATCACATATTCACTTATAGACCAGCATAGCAGCATACTAACATAGATTAACCACGACAACAAAATAAAAAAAAACAATAGACAAAAAAAAAACCCTTAGAGCATCTTATCAAACAAAAACCCTTTTCCTGGGCTATTGGTTATTGGCTTCTGTTTTAATTTTTTCCCATCTTTCTCTATCTATGCAGATATCTGATATAGATTAAATTTAAAAAAAAAAAAAAAAAATTCTGTCCATAGGAGAACTATCCAAATAATAGACTATATTTGTCTAACCATTCGCAATACCATTTATTTTTCCTAGAAGTAAAAGTCGCATTGTTGATCATCTCATATTCCATTGATAATTGGAACCTAACTTGATCTATCAATAGTCGTTTATTAAACGGCTTAGATACTTTCCAGTGTCTTGCGATAATGATTTTAACCGCAACTAAAGAGTGAATGGCAAAACAGAAATCTCTTTGCGAATCGAAAGACAAATTCAAATGTAAGATAGCCGAAGCAGCATTCTCCGGAATTCTATTTGTGGTCATAGATGCAAAAATATTAAAAGCCCAGGACCAGAGAGACTTAACCGCTGGGCATGTCCACCAAATATGTATGTAAGTACCTAAATGGCTACCACATCTCCAACAGGTTGGATCAGAAGAGTGAAACATTTTAACTAGTCTAGCAGGAGTGTAATACCATCTATAGAGAACTTTGAAGTGGCATTCCGACAGGTTCAAACAATGGATATATTTGTTCACCCAGCTCAAAGAGGAGTTCCAGTCGTCTAGAGAAATTTGCAGTTCTAAATCTTGTTCCCACTTCTTAATCAAACTATAGGGGGACTCTTTAAGAACTTCCAGCATTGATAGAGCAACAGACATGCTCTTTTTAATGGATTGAGACTTAAATATAACTTCCAACTTTTTCGCATAGATAGAAGTCGATTTGAGCACATTTTTATGAATATAATTTTTTATCCGCGGATAAGTAAAAATTTCCCTGCATGGAATGTGAAAAATATCAATAATGCTCTGAAATGGCAAAATATTATCTCCTTGCATAATTTGTGAAAACTTTATTCTATCAACGTTAGCCCAGAAAGATCTTTTATAAGGATTTGCAGTATATCTATTGTACATGACTTGGGTATCATATTGCCTAGGGCTAATTTTTTCTTAATTACTAACCACTCTTCTAAAATTTGAAATAGTATCGTTGAGTTCTTAAACAAATTCATTAGAGAGTTCTTTGTGACTATCCACATCGAGTGTTGCAGTCTGTCTGTTTGGACCATTTCAGATTCAATAGTATACCATGGTTCTAAGACCTGCTCAGGGTCCTGAAGGAGGTAGATATGTCTAATAATATTAGCATGATAACTGTAGGTAATACTTGGAAAATTTAAACCTCCGTTAGACAGTTTTTTAGTTAAAATCTTTTGAGCAATTCTAGGTTTTTTATTATTCCAGATAAAATTATTGAAACTGGATTGAATCATAGCCAACCAAGGCCCAGGGACTTTGAGTGGAATCATAGAGAATAAGTATAGCCATTTAGGCAATATATACGCATTAATAATATTTATTTTGCCTTGCCAGGAAGTTTCTAAATTTTTCCATCTTTTAAGTTTGAGATTCATATTTCTCATAAAGAACAGTATATTCCTCTCCATTATAGCAGTCACTTTGGCAGTTATATATAGTCCTAGATAATTTAATTCCGAGTCTGTCCATATGAATTTATAGGAGTGGGCTAAAATATTAACCAGATCGTTGTTCATATTCACATACATTACTGTGGATTTGGTTATATTTAGCTTAAAATTCGAGATTGTAGAATATTTATTGATTTCGATCATTAGAAATTTTAAAGAAGACTCTGGGGATGTAAGAGTGAGTAACGCATCATCCGCATATAATGATATTTTGACGTCCATCAAGTTCGTATGGACACCTTGGATCAAAGGATTATTCCTAATATTAATTGCTAAAGGCTCAATAGACAAGATATACAGCAGGGGGGAAAGAGGACATCCTTGTCGTGTACCGTTTTTAAGTGCAAACCACCCTGCTGTAATATTTGGTCCCACCGTTCTCGCAGTGGGAGAAGAATACAGAGCCATAATGGCGTCATGTATCCAGCCAGTGAACCCAAACGCAATAAGAAGTTCGCTGAGATAACCCCACCCGACCCTGTCAAATGCTTTTTCGGCATCTAATGACAGGGCCAGGAAGGAAATCCGGTGTCTGTTGGCCCAGTCTAGAGTGTCAATTATTCTTCTAGTATTATTTGATGCTTGCCTACCCGGGACAAACCCTATCTGATCTGGATGGATCAATGTTGCAATAATAGTCTTAATTCTGTCAGCAATTATGGCCGCATAGATCTTCATATCCACATTAATCAAAGCTATAGGTCTGTAATTACTAGGATTATTGCTAATTTTATCAGGTTTCAATATCGGAATAATATTAGCCTGTAGTAATTCAGTTGGAGAAAATTTGTTTAGAGCTATTTGATTAAACATGTCTGTTAAAGGATTGATTAATAAGGACTGCATCTGTTTATAATATAAATTCGTAAAACCGTCAGGTTTTATTAATAGGAAGTCTATTTATTTGGAATTTAACTTCATCAGGCGAAATAATCCTATTTAAAGTTAGTAGATCATGAGCTGTAACTTTTGGGATCTGAGTGTCCGCTAAATAGTTTTGGATATCATTTAAATTAGGGGACATTTTAAGGTTATATAGATCTTCATAAAATTGATTGAATCTCTCCCCTATTGCGGCGGGTGTTGAATAGACCTTCTGGCCATCTATCAGTTGTTCCACTCGATTTTTTGCGTGATAGTTTTGTAGTCTTTTTGACAAATTTTTATTAGCTCTATTACCAGTATAATAGTTTTTTAATCTTAATTTGTGAATATTTAATTTAATTTTTTCTTCCACTTTTAGATTAATTTGTTTTTGTACAACATTTATTTTAGTTTTCATTTCTGCAGATGGATTTTGTTTATTTAACTTAGACAAGTTATAGAACTCAATATACAGATCAGATAGGGTCTTACCCTTCATAGACCTCATTATATGGGCTAATTTAATTAAATAGCCTCGCATAACTGATTTGTGTGTACACCAGTTATTTGCCGGCGATGTATCAGAGGAACTATTTTCTAACCAAAAAAAATTTAATAATTGGGTTAATTCTTCCTTATTCTTCGGATCATTGATAAGAGCATAATTCAGTCTCCAAGTAGTACGCACCCTAGAAAATCTATTACCAAAGTCTATTAGAATGAGGCTATGATCAGACCATAGACTCTCTTTAATTTCAATTGAATTACATAAGGGTATCGAGTTTGCATCTAATAAACATAGATCAATACGTGAGTATGAACCATGCACACACGATTGGTGGGAGTAGTCTTTTTCCAGTGGATGTAATAGTCTCCATATATCATGTAAATTATATTGTTTACAGATGTTATTAAATTTTTTAGACTGTTTGACCGTTCTTTTATCAATTGAAGTAGAAGGAGTATATGTCTTATCCATTTTAGGGTTCGCCACACAATTAAAATCTCCAGCTATAATTAGATATCCCTTAGATACTTTATCAACTCTATCCATTATAGATAGAAACTTTGTCATAGGGTCGACATTCGGTAAATAAACATTTACTAAAGTATAGGACAATTTATCCATTACACATACAATAATTATATATCTAGCTTCTGGGTCCAATTCGATATATTCAATTTGCAAATCTATATTACTATTGAAAACAACTGCAACTCCTCTTTTTTTCTTGTCTCTTAAGGAAGCATGGACTATATTAATAAATTTGTCCCCACCCCATCTTTGCTTAAAGCGGCACTGTCATGCCGAATTCCGTTTTTTTTTTAACCCCCCTCCCGCCTCAACTACATCCAATCGACCCCCTAGTCACCCCCAAATGCCCCTATGCCCCCCACATTACCTATTTTTTATTCTTTATTTTCTGCCCGATCTTTTTTCAGGGCGCCGCCATCTTTGTGTGGGTAGATGAAGTCCCTGTGGGAAACGTCATCTACCCACACTAGATAGCCCTGAGATTCCCGCACATGCCCAGTGAAACACCTGGACATGCGAACGGGAATTTCACCTATTCATTCATTCATCAGACAGACGAATGAATGAATAGAAAAAAATCAGACGAACAAACTAACACTGTGTATCAGTGTTAGTTTGTTCGTTCAGTTTATTACAAGGAGGGAGCTACCGGCGTGCAGCTCCCTCCTTGTAATATGTAACTATAGAAGCGGCAGGGAGCAGAGCTCCCCACCACTTCATAAGCCCCCCAGGTCCCCCCCTCACTCTATGGGGGTCAATATGACCCCCATAATAGCACAAGGGAGATTAAAATCTCCCCAATGCCCCTACTCGCTATATCGCGAGTAGGGGCATGTCCACTAAACAGTGAGCAGCCTGTGGCTGCTCACTGTAAAAAAAAAAAAAAAAAAGGGTAATAAGGGGGGGACGGGGGGCCTACTGTCCTCCCCCGCCGGCCCCCACCCCTGGACGGCGGGTGGGGGCCATAATGGGAATGAGGGGGGACCTACTGTCCTCCCCTCAGGCCCCCACCCCTGGGCGGCGGGTGGGGGCCATAATAGTAATAAGGGGGGGGGACCTACTGTCCTCCACCCCCCGGCCCCCACCCCTGGGCGGCGGGTGGGGGCCATAATAGTAATAGGGGGGGGGACCTACTGTCCTCCACCCCCCGGCCCCCACCCCTGGGCGGCGGGTGGGGGCCATAATAGTAATAAGGGGGGGGGACCTACTGTCCTCCCCCCCGGCCCCCACCCCTGGGCGGCGGGTGGGGGCCCTAATGGAAAAAAGGGGGGGGGGACCTACTGTCCTCCCCCCCGGCCCCCACCCCTGGGCGGCGGGTGGGGGCCATAATAGTAATAAGGGGGGGGGGACCTACTGTCCTCCAGCCCCCGGCCCCCACCCCTGGGCGGCGGGTGGGGGCCCTAATGGAAAAAAGGGGGGGGGACCTACTGTCCTCCCCCCGGCCCCCACCCCTGGGCGGCGGGTGGGGGCCATAATAGTAATAAGGGGGGGGGGGGATCTACTGTCCTTCCCCCCCCCCGGCCCCCACCCCTGGGCGGCGGGTGGGGGCCATAACGATAATGGGGGGGGACCTACTGTCCTCCCCCCGCCCCCACCCCTGGGCGGCGGGTGGGGGCACTAAGTAAATTCCCCCCCCCCCCCATCAAGGTGACTAGGGGTGCCCAAGCCCCTAGTCACCCACCCCCCACCCAAATAAAAAATGCCCCTACCTACCCCCCCTCACCCTAAAAAATAGTGAGGGGGGAATAAAATTGCTAACCTGTAAAGTAAAATTAAACTTACCATTCGATGTCTTCTTTTTTCTAAAATCTTCATTTTTCAGCCCCAAAAAAGGCCAAATAAAAAACCATCATAGCCGTCGAACTAAAAATAAAATAAAAAACCCGAGCGCAAAAAAAAAAACCCGACGAAAAAGAAAAAACCCGAGCGCACAAAAAAATAATCCATCTTCACCCATGGAGGGCTCCGCGCAGACTGAGCTCCGCAGGGCGGGGCAAGGCTTATAAAGCCTTGCCCCGCCCTGCAATTAGCCTAAGAACACTCTGATTGGTGGGTTTAAGCCAATCAGAGTGCTCTTTGTCATTTTACAAGCGTGGGAAAGTTCTTTGGAATTTTCCCACGCTTGTAAAATGTCACAGAGCACTGTGATTGGATGGCTTGAAATCCATCCAATCACAGTGCTCTGTGTCATTTTACAAGCGTGGGAAAGTTCTTTGGAATTTTCCCACGCTTGTAAAATGACACAGAGCACTGTGATTGGATGGATTTCAAGCCATCCAATCACAGTGCTCTGTGTCATTTTACAAGCGTGGGAAAGTTCTTTGGAATTTTCCCACGCTTGTAAAATGACACAGAGCACTGTGATTGGATGGCTTGAAATCCATCCAATCACAGTGCTCTGTGTCATTTTACAAGCGTGGGAAAGTTCTTTGGAACTTTCCCACGCTTGTAAAATGACACAGAGCACTGTGATTGGATGGCTTGAAATCCATCCAATCACAGTGCTCTGTGTCATTTTACAAGCGTGGGAAAATTCCAAAGAACTTTCCCACGCTTGTAAAATGACACAGAGCACTGTGATTGGATGGATTTCAAGCCATCCAATCACAGTGCTCTGTGTCATTTTACAAGCGTGGGAAAATTCCAAAGAACTTTCCCACGCTTGTAAAATGACAAAGAGCACTCTGATTGGCTTAAACCCACCAATCAGAGTGTTCTTAGGCTAATTGCAGGGCGGGGCAAGGCTTTATAAGCCTTGCCCCGCCCTGCGGAGCTCAGTCTGCGCGGAGCCCTCCATGGGTGAAGATGGATTATTTTTTTGTGCGCTCGGGTTTTTTCTTTTTCGTCGGGTTTTTTTTTTTGCGCTCGGGTTTTTTATTTTATTTTTAGTTTGACGGCTATGATGGTTTTTTATTTGGCCTTTTTTGGGGCTGAAAAATGAAGATTTTAGAAAAAAGAAGACGTCGAATGGTAAGTTTAATTTTACTTTACAGGTTAGCAATTTTATTCCCCCTAACTATTTTTTAGGGTGAGGGGGGGTAGGTAGGGGCATTTTTTATTTGGGTGGGGGGTGGGTGACTAGGGGCTTGGGCACCCCTAGTCACCTTGATGGGGGGGGGGGGGGGATTTACTTAGTGCCCCCACCCGCCGCCCAGGGGTGGGGGCGGGGGGAGGACAGTAGGTCCCCCCCCCATTATCGTTATGGCCCCCACCCGCCGCCCAGGGGTGGGGGCCGGGGGGAGGACAGTAGGTCCCCCCCCCCTTTTTTCCATTAGGGCCCCCACCCGCCGCCCAGGGGTGGGGGCCAGGGGCTGGAGGACAGTAGGTCCCCCCCCCTTATTACTATTATGGCCCCCACCCGCCGCCCAGGGGTGGGGGCCGGGGGGGGGAGGACAGTAGGTCCCCCCCCCCTATTACTATTATGGCCCCCACCCGCCGCCCAGGGGTGGGGGCCGGGGGGTGGAGGACAGTAGGTCCCCCCCCCCTTATTACTATTATGGCCCCCACCCGCCGCCCAGGGGTGGGGGCCGGGGGGGAGGACAGTAGGTCCCCCCCCCCCCTTTATTACTATTATGGCCCCCACCCGCCGGCCAGGGGTGGGGGCCGGGGGGGGAGGACAGTAGGTCCCCCCCCACTACTATTATGGCCCCCACCCGCCGCCCAGGGGTGGGGGCCGGGGGGGAGGACAGTAGGTCCCCCCCCTCATTATCTTTATGGCCCCCACCCACCGCTCAGGGGTGGGGGCCGGGGGGGGGGGACAATAGGTCTCCCTCCCTTATTTTACTTTACGGCCCCCACCCGTCATTTAGGGGTGGGGGCAATATTTTTTTTATTTTTTTTCTACAGTGAGCAGCCACAGGCTGCTCACTGCTTACTAGACATGCCCCTACTCGCGGTATAGCGAGTAGGGGCATATTATTTACTAATACCAAGTCAGTTTTACTTGGTGTTAGTAAATTTGGCTGAAAGACCAATTTAGGTCTTTCAGCCTTTTAGTAGATAGCTCCCTGATACCGTGGGAATTAGGGAGTTATCTACTAAGCGGCTGCAAGATGCAGCCGCGGCAATGAATAGGATCGGAGTTTCATTCATTAGAATGAAATTCCGATCCGAACAAAGTACCGAATTGCATCCTAATACCAATGGAGAAACTCTTCTCATTCTGTTAGGATGCAATTCGGCAGTTTTGCCGGCGTTCTGTCTAAGTGACAGGACTTTCGGCAATACTGACAGGAAGTATTGTGGGAACTGGGAGGAAAGCTAGGGATCATGGGAAAATTGCTCTGACCAGCGGAAATGAAGCACACTTTGCTCCTCCGCTGGTCAGAGCTGGTCAAGCGGAGGAATCCCATAAGACAAAGAGTCCCTACTTTGTCTTATGGTTTTAAAGAAAACTAAAGAAGACAGGAAGAAAAGAATAACAGATCCTGAGAGAGGGGGAGAAGAGGAAGAGATTGAGGAAAGGTAAGTTCGGCATGACAGTGCCACTTTAAGACCCTGCAGCCAATGTGTTTCCTGTAAGAATGCCACTTGAATGTTGTGTTCCCCAAGAGTATCATATAATCTGCTCCTTTTTTTATTGGTATTTAACCCTTGGACATTTAAAGATAAAAATTTTAGCATCTCTGTTTATCAATGAGTTATTCGAATATACTTATATTTAAACCCCCAGTATCCATAGACAGGAATTTTAATATCTTTTGTTGTCCTGAATTTATCAAAAAATTCATATGCTCTAAGAAGAGAAAAAACAGACACATATAAAAAAAACAACACAACAAAAAACCAGACTACACCAAACACAAACAAGTTAAAATTGGATCGAAACGGATCCAACATCTTCATCCAGCCGAAAGCTAGAGAAAAAGAGGGAAAAAAAATGTTTACAAAAAAATTAACCGTAGATCTCTGGTAGTGATAGAGATCAACGGAAACAGTGTAGTATCACTACACCAAGAGGGGCACGCCAGCCAATAGGCCCAGAGAACAGCCCTGCCGAAGTCAACTATATCTGATAGGTAGATGAGGAGAAAAAAAAACCTTTCAAACAGAACTTGTATCATAATATATACAATTGCGTGTCCCCAGAATTTAAACCGTGACCAATTTCTTAAATTATTCTATTATTGAAGCTAGTGAAGCTATTATTCTATTATTGAGGCTATTATATAGCATATTTACTATTCGTGGTGAGCAAAAAGTGTTAATTAACCTCGTGGAAGTATACAAACATATCATATTTCGTAATAGATATGTCACTATATTATATTGTGTTATGTCATTTTGTCAATGTGTCCCTATGTTATATTATATTATGTCATTTTATCACTGTGAAACTAAATATACCCGTGCCTATCCTTTTACAGTAGTGTTAAACTACAGAATAAGTAGTTACTTATATAATCTGACAATAAACAAGTTACTATTACAAAAAATGTCAATTTGTGTAAGTATAAAAAAACCATCTTAATATTAATTTGACCAAATATACAACTAGTTTTCGCTTTCCTTCCCCCTTCTTTCTTCAATATCTTATTCCTCTTCCACCCTGTCAATTATTTTTCTTTATGCACCTTTACTTTTTCTATTTCCTCTTTACCTTTTAACCTTACTCCCATCTTAAAATCAAACATTAAGTTAAATTCAACTGTGGTACACCAATTATTTACTAACACACATGAATTTGTCAAGTTATCAATAATCCCCTCAATATTCAAAACCTATAATAACGCTTGTTGTTATACAGTGATCATTTCATTAGGGTCTTCTAGGGGTAGAAATGTCTTTGCGACTTGACACATATAAGATTTTCAAATTTTTTACCCATCTACCCTATGGGAGGAGGTTATTGATAATTCTTAACAATCATTGCACCCAAAAGCCGTAGACAGTTCGCTTGCCCAAAGGGCACCGTGAGAAAGAGAGAGATAAAAAAAAAAAAAAAAAAAAAAAATTATATATATATTCTGGTTTCCAACCCTAACCTTAGCCCTTGGATCTTCTATTTACAAAGTCAATTTGTTCCTTTTCAGCCAATCTATTAATTTAGTATTGGACTCAAATAGCTCTCTTTTCCCTTCGTATGACAGACTTATTTTGAGAGGGTAGAGCCACCTATATTTTATTTCATGTCGTCTAAGAACTTGGGTAGCTGCGCTAAACGTTTTCCTTTTTGTTCTCGTCTCGAACGATAGGTCCTGAAATACTTTTACATTTTGGAAACAACCCGAGGTTAACTGATTCTCTCTTGCGGCTTTCCAAATTTTTTCTTTAAAGTCATATGTGTTAAAACATACAATGATATCTCGCGGAGCATCGTTCTGAATGGATTGAGGTTTAAATAGTCGATGGCACCTTTCTATAAACTGATTGTGTGAATTGTTCTCCACACCCAGAGCTGAAAAATATTCCATCAAGGTTTGTCTTAAGTCTTCCGTTCTTCCCTTTTCTGCGATATTCCTAAAGCGCAAATTTTTGCGTCTGGATCGGTCTTCAAGATCATTCAATTTGAGCTCCAGATCTGCGATCTTATGATGAGCCTTTTGGCAGTCTTCTGCTAGATTTTTTACAGTAAATTCCAAATCTTTAATTTGATCTTCAAATTTATCTATTTTTGCCGCGAGTACATTTATTTCTTGTTTTATTTCTGATTTTATTTCTGCGGCAGTTGCAGCGAGTTCCATTTTTATCTGTTGCAAATTGTCCTTTAGGGTAGAGCATAGAAAGGTAATTGTTAAGGGCTCCTTATTGGCCTCTGAATCAAGGCTTTCCAAGCTGACATCAGTGTCATTCATCTTCTGTTTGAGATTTGTGTGTTGAGGAGAGAAATACGTTGACAAAGATTTGTCCTGAGATGTATCTTTTTTCTCTTTCCTCATAGAGGATTTTGATTCTTGTGACTTTTTAGCAGCCATAGTATGGAATCACCTGAATTGCAGTCACTCCCGTGATAGGTAGGCTGACTTTAATAAAAAAATATGTAAGCTGACTTTGACAAAGTATATCCCCCACTTGATGTAGATAACCGGACTAAATGTATGATAAATGAGTATTAATTCACAGAAGGGAAGGGAAGGAAAAAAATAAATAAAAATATATAAATAACTTTTAGTTTAATTTCGTTCTCCAGAAGGGCACATATACTGCTCTATACTTGTATCCAGCAGGAATTAAAGCAAATTGTACACTGTAACCAGATTATGTCCCCTATCTTAGGAAGCATTAAGAGAGAGTTGTGGTGGTTTTTTTTTTCCCTCTAGTTATTCTAACTGCAGCGTTGTATGTCAGCGTTTTATGTCAACCGACGACTTTGTTAACTTTGTACAAAAAATATTTCGGGCCGTTTTGCCATTCAAGAGTAAAATAAACTGCAACCTCAAATTATAACAGCACAGCTCCTACAGCACAGCGGCTGATTTGTATTTCTGCAGCTACAGGTTGAATTAGATTGAAACAGCAGATTGAAACAGCACAGCGGCTGACATATATTACCACACTGAAGCGTCGCTGGAAATCCGACTGTCACGTATCAATTTTCAGCGTGGCTGTTCATAAGGAGCTGGGACACGAGAGTCCTGGAATCCAGCGTGGCTAAAAAACTGGCAGCCCCACTACTAATTCAGGGCTGCAGAAGGTCGAACTGCCACCGGTAAATTTCAAATAGCTGCAGTTCTAGGTGCCCCCTTTCAGTTTGATGGCATACGATATGGGAGAGAAAGAAAAAACATAATGCTTCTCGAGGTCGACTACCGCCGGGCGCGTCATTACATGGCGGGCCGCCCCTCCTCTTCCGTCATCACGCCGTCGGCTTCAGCACGCCTCAGCACGTCCGCACGTCATGACGTGCGTTACGTTATTTAAAAGTTCAACGTTAGTGCCTCTGTGCACAATTAATGTGTTTATACTTCAGTGCGGTACAATCTTTTTCCCTATTTTGAGACCAAAAGACTCTCCAGCGCTCCCCTGAATACCTTCCTCCTATTAATCAATTCCTTATTACTGAACCCGGACTGCCTAATAACTGCTCTCTCAGATCTCCATTTTTTTTTCTTATTGAAATCTTGTTGCTGAACCACGACTGCCCAATAACTGCTCTCCCCGATCTCCCTTATTGTTACTGATAGAAATCTCATTGCCGACCCTGGACTGCCAACCAACACGTCTCCCGGATTACCCATATAGATAGTTTGATTACTTATTTGGAATATTTCTTCTCTTTCTTTTGAATTACAAATCAAGTCCTCATTTATTTTCGTATATGTTAGATTACCTATGGTGCTTTCCTTATCCTGTGAAGTAGAGAAAACGTCTTAAAGGGGTAAGTAGTATTTATTTGAATATTGCTTGACAATTAAAAAGATTGTTTCATAATAGACTAATTGTGCCTTTTGTCAAACTGTTTTAATGGAGACTGCCACTTTAACACATGCTTTTCAGACATTGCAATCGAGAGTTGAATTACTCACTCAATCTGTACAAGAATTCCATATAAAATGAAATGATTTACAAGTCCAAGTCGATAACATACAAATGCATTCCACATCCTATCAAACTGAACCTACTGTTTATCACATAACAAAATTAAATGGGGATAGATCTACCTACAGACAGGGCCAGATTAAGAACCCAGTGGGCCTGGTGCTGACAATTATGATGGGCCTTATTACAGAATCTTATCGACCAAAAACACTACAACAGTCATACCTACCAATCGTCATATATCTGGCGGAAGTGGTGCTGAAGGGAAACTCATAGGATGCAGCTATGAGAAAAAAACACTCTATGCTAATCTCTCTCTAATTTATGCTTTAATCTTTCAAGTAAATCCATACCCCTAACAGTAGTGTCCAGTGAAGCAGGCAGTCAATGGGTGGGGTAAAAGGGTGGGCCACTGACACAAATTATGTAATCAGAACTGCTGAAAAAGGCGAACATGCCTTAAAAAGGGGGCAAGTCTGCCTAAAGAATTGGAAGGCCAACCTGGCATGAATGCATGTCAGGCTGCCTGCCCATCACCCAAGCTGGCCAACTAAGGGCATACTATGCAGACAGCACCCTGAGTGTGGCATAAATGCGTCTAAATGCTCCACATTTTATAAGGACTGTCCCCAGCACTCACTGGTCCATTCCTCTCCTAACCTCCTTACGAGCAGGCAGAAGCCCCTGGTATACAATCTGGGACAGAGAAAAGCTGTATGAAGTGAGTGTAGAAGAACGGGAATATGCCACATTGTTAGAGAGACTGAAGCAGCAAGATCATTTGCATTGTGCACAAAGTCAGCTTTACCTAAACTAATTTCATTGTCAGTCAGTTCACACAAGTTTTGTTCCCATACATCCCTCTAAAGTTTCCATACTTAAGCAAGAGTATGTGAAGGATAGTAAGGTTTTGCCACCTTTCTTGTAAAAAAATACCGGCCTTACTAATTTGCATTATTAATTATGTATGCCTGTAAATCACCAAAAAACGACTTACATTTATTCTGCTGAATAAAAGATGCATTGTTCCCATTGTCTCCCTGTCTCCCAGTGTCTTAGTGTCCCCTAGTCTCCCAGTATCCTCTAGTGTCTGTGTCCCCTATGTATCACAGTGTTTCAGTGCCCCATGTGTCCCCTCATGTCCCCATGTCTCAGTGTCTTCTATGTATCACAGTGTCCCTATGTATCACAATGTCTCAGTGCCCCATGTGTCTCAGTGCCCCATGTCTTCCAGTGTCCCCTCGTGTCCCCATGTTGCCCAGTATCACTTGGACACTAGAGGACACTTAAGTACCATGGGAACACTGTGAGACATTGGGACACTACACTTTTCCTATACACAGTGCAATGGCTTCCTTTTTAAAATGAGAAAGCATATACACAGCTAAAGTATGATTTGAAAACACACATTACTTTTCAACTCCTATAAGAAATGGGTAGTCTGCAACACACTGTTATCCATTTGCACCGAAACCACAGTGAATGATATGGCCTTGGGATGTTTTGTCATGGCGCCCATAGAATTTGTTTGAGCTTACCCAGTTAATTTATCACCAGCTGAGATAAGATATATTCCGTTCTGACATTCAGAAAGTCAGTAACTGGAAGTGGATTGAGGATTCCATTGACTGAATATAAAAAAATCTGCTCAATGATCTCTGCAGTCCGTTTGGTGACGATTACACATGATGGATTTCGAAAAGAAAAGTTTGGAACTCACAAATCTCACCAGAAAGTGGGCCACACTCGCATGTCGAGAGCACATGGACAATGATTACCCTCTTGTGATTCATCATGTTAATGTAATGCTGTTCTACACTTACAGCAATGATTTATAGTTAACATGATATCAGCAAGGGAGAAAAGATACACACGATACAACCCTTTTTTTTTGTGGACTGAGAGATTCAGGTCCCTTAAAAACAAATTTGATAAATATTCTTGGCATTTGATTGCATCATTGTATCTATCACAGTAGAAACATGGTAAAAATAGAGCGGGATTGTGTATAAGCAGCTCCTCTGCCTTACCCATTTGATATTATAGATGTTATTTCAGATGTGGAGACATCATTAAAATAACGTGTATATGTACCCATAATTATTTTCTTAACACTTGCCTCTGTTCAACTGCTGACCTCTTGCCATCCCTCGTTTGAGCATAATGGGAATTACAGTCTAATCGGTAGGAGTGAGAAAAGGTCAGCAAAATCAAATTATTCTGGATGATGGAAGGTTCTATAAAACATGAATCTACTTAGATGACAACATGCAAATGTTTTAAATGTGTAGCAGTAGCATGACTTTAAGGTCTAAAAAGTAATGAGGAGCCACCCAGAATCCTTAGTGAACTCAGCAGAAACCAAAAGACACCAAGGTCTTATCTAACCCTTTGTGCAATGGGTCCTATAAAAAAAAAAAAAAAAATCAGATAGACAAAGAGACTTTTTTTTTTTTTTTAAATGGTCCTATTCCATGGGCCTGGGCCTGGAGCTGCAGCTCCATCAGCCCCTATGTTAATCCGGCCCTGGGTACAAACGCAGAACACTATGCCCCTTAAATTAGCTTTGATTATGCCCAGATCTACCTGTAATTCTTAAGCCTTTTCCTGTTGCAAATGATTATAGAAGTAATAGCTTTTCATCATTTTTTTTTTAGCTTTATGTACCATACAGTGCCATGCTTTAGCAAATTTTCAAAAACACATGTTGACTAAGTTACTTATCCTGGTAGCTGTAACACAACACAAGTTGTCCTGAGCACAGAAAATTAAAAAAAACTAAACAAAAAAAGACCATGATACTGCATTCCTCCCTGCAGATGTGCACGTGTCCTTAAATTGACCCAAATAGGATAAGCTATTTTGCATTTACCTATTCACAAACAAGGTTTCCCTTGGACCACAACAACTCAAATACATTACCACAGTTAACAAAACAGCCACAACAATGCCTTTTAGCTGTCTTTACTTTGCAGTGTTCCCATAGCATTTACAGTCAACAGCACTGAAATGTACTTAGTCTTGCAAGAATGTTGCCTGAGGCTGCATTAAGACCATCCCCTTCCTTCCCCAGCTTATTAACAAGCTTGCAGATTCTATCTCAACACGGTAAACACATTCTCCTGTCTTTTGTTTTCTCTAAGCCTTATCTAGTTGCAAATGGAAAAAAAAATATTGTTTTATTTGATTTATTTATATTTCTAAATTAGTATTGTTTAACATACTTTCAAATAACATATACAATGTAATGTAAATGATATATTTGATAGGCATACGTTTCCTCTTGTTAATTATGAAATGAATTCCAGTTTTGGCCTACCAGAAAATGACATTTAATTATTTGATAGTGATTTGTATTTATGGTTTAGACCTTTTTCAGTTTGTGGTGTTGATGTTTTGTTTTTTGTTGTTGTCAATGTTTGTTTTTATTGAGACATAAATTGGACAGGTATAACAGCAGTATAATCGGGACATTTTCAATACAGGCATTACTGTAATATCACATGAGCAAGAACCTATGTCGACAAGGAAGCATTTCTAGTTAAATAACACTTGAAAATAACGTAAAATCAGCCGTTTGTACACGGCCACTAAAAGATTTTTAGTAAAATGAAACGACGTCAGGAGCTATTCTATGCGATTAGAGAAAAAGAAAATAAAAGGAGTTTTTGAACAGAGCTTTGGAAGATTTCTAGGTGTAAATACCACTGGCTAACTAGAGTAGTAGACAATTGTAGCAGTAAAACGTTTAAAAAAGTTTAAA
Source organism: Pelobates fuscus (assembly GCF_036172605.1). Lineage (NCBI taxonomy): Eukaryota > Metazoa > Chordata > Amphibia > Anura > Pelobatidae > Pelobates > Pelobates fuscus. The sequence goes on from NC_086319.1 coordinate 164,631,268, forward strand.
CAGAAAACAGATTATAACAACTTGGTCTCAGAAACCACTAGACTGCAGGTGAGGCCTGAGGATTACTCAGCCGATGCCAAGAGATGGTAAATCCCAGCTGCTGCCGTAGTCAGCCACTCTAAGAAGGCTTCTACGCCTGATTGATGCCGCCAGACAATCTGGGGATATTTACCCCATGGAGGTAATCGGAGTTTGTTGGTACAGTCCTTTGGTTGTACATGCTTGGTGGCGTGATGTGAATGCCTCAGAGTCAGGCAGGCAATACTGGGGATGTCCGCTTTTGTTTCTCCATATGTGAGGCGAATTGCGACAGACAAAGAAGTCAGAGTGGTATGGGATAATCATCTGCCATGATGGCTTTTTGCGCCATCGTCTCTGGAGTGTCCCTTTGGGGAATGGCTGAGAACGCTTGAAGAAGCGATGTCAATTAACAGGAAGGCTTTGTGAGGCAGCAATTTGGCCAGCAGGAGTAATGGTAAGTCTCTGATTATGAAGTTTTGCCCAGAATTGCTGACAAATGCAATCAAAAGCCAGAAGGAATATGGTCACAGGAGTAAACGCTCACCGGAAGACAACTATGTCTTTAGGATTCAGCAGGTTGTCCATTTTATTTGCTGGGTCTCAACCCACAAATCCACTAGTTGGCCTAATGGCACTTATTTACCAGTGGGGAGAGGGATATCCTCCACCGGTCCAAAGGAGGGGGGGAGAGAACAGGGTAGCTAGCTCCAAGTCCAGGCCAAGAATCGGCCACCTCCCTGTCCGCGATTGTAAATGCAGGCCGCAGGGTAGTGCACACAGGCTGTGTCTGCCAGTTGCAAACATAAGAGTCTCAGATTAACATCAGAGTCCTTCCCAAGGATATAAGTTAGAATTCTGCTAAAAAGGGAGCAGCAAAGTCCAATTTGTTCCTCTGCGTCTTGTTGTATATACATGTCTGTTAGTCCATCTATTGTATAGCGCGATTGAATTTGTTGGCGTTTTAAAAATAATATCTCTCTGTCTGTCTATCTAGCCGTCTAATCTCACTATGTTTCCTGAATAAAAAAAAACCTGCATTCATCAGGTGATGTATATATATCCGTTTGGTAGATGAAATTGCATAGACAGTGGGCAATCTTAGCTGAATAAGGATATGATCTGGGTTAAGTGTATGCAGAGGAATTGGGCATAAAAAAAAAAAAACCCATACAAAGAGATATTTTTGTTCTCATTGGTTAGAAAGCAAGTATGTTCACAAGAATCTTAGCACGGCCCCCATTTTATTACTTGATTTTTTAAAATTGATAAAATGAAACATCCCATAAACATATTCAATTATTTAGTTCTGAAACTGAGAGATTCTTCACATAAAGTGTGGTTTATTAGATTTAACCAAGTAACATTTTTATTCACCAAGTGCGAAAAATAAGGAATGTAGAGTGAATTCAAACAGAATTAAATAAAGCGTGAATTGTGCACATTTAATTTAATTAAAACATTTTTTTACATTTATCGGCCATAATAACCAAACTGTCAATGTTTTTTTTTCCAATTCAAGTATTGTTAATTACACTTTTCACTGAACTTGAAAATTCATTTTGAATTCCTGAAACTCCTTTATTTAATAACCCTCTTTGGTTAATGACCTTGTCTGGTTTTTAAACCCATTCCTGCACAACAGACAAGTTTTATAAGACAAAATTTTTCTATTTTGCTGCTACCACTTCCCACCTTTTTCTAGTCCATCTACTATTATATGGGAAATTTGTTTTAATAACCTGAGGTTTTAAAATTAAATTAAAATTAAATTTCTTATCAACCAAAACACATGAAATGTTTTTTTTTTTTGTTCACTATTGTTCCATTGTTAATGCTATTCACTTTTTTTTGTATTAAACATGCACAGCTTGTAGGACTGGCGGTACATATTGGACTCCTATATCTGAGATAAATAATTATTACAGAGTTTAAATGCTGCTTGAAATCAGTGCACAAGCTTAAAGTGGGATGTGAACCTCCAACTATAAATACACAATGCTGAATTACTTCAGTGCGCCATCTACTGGTACAAAATGGAATTCTTGTTTTTTGTTCTATAAAATATATCAACATGTTTTTACAGGTTAAATAGTAGATAAGCAGCTCTCTTTAATCTGATAAATTACCCTTCTGACCTTCCCAGTTGTTGTTTACTTACCAAAGAAAATTAATTGTAAAAGAATTTAGGGACACTGAATAAGCTATATCTGTATTTATTAAAACTATTATTAAAAGATAAGAGACATGCAATACTAGTATGCCACTTTCAGTGGTACATCGATAAAATTCATAAGTCAACAAGTTGTTCTCTTCACCTTTTTGTTTGCTTTTTCTTTCTTTCTCTCTTTTATGAGTGTGATAAATCCTAAATCACCAATTAAGTTTACATTCAAAAAAATTATAAATACAAAAGAATATACAACAAATAAAAACAATATTAATAAACAAATCTCTATAGTGAGTTAATAGAACAATAAGGGTAGATAAAAGTAAAATAAATAAATAAACTAAAATAAAATAAAATAGTAAGGGAGTGAATGGAAAAAAAATATGAAGATGAATAAGAAAATATAGTTTGCAAATACTAAAATTATGGAGTATTACATATAGTGTAAAGGAGATTATGGGGTCTTGGCGATAACAAAAGAGGATATAGTAAAAAAAAAAGTATTAAAGGATTTGCTGGTTATGTTTCAGAGCGGATAAGAATTATATTCATTGTTTAGTTAGGTTCATGGATAACCAGGATATGGACCGAGAGGCACAGAAAATATGTCAAGGTTGCCATATCCTATTGTGTGATTCTCAAGATTCATGACGCTTGGAGGCCATGTCTTCCATCTTGTGGCAGCGTGTATTTAAAAAAAAAAAAAAAAAAAAACTTTGAGAATGTGACAGAGTGTGATTTCTTTTTTTTTTGTAATTCTTTATTGAAGTAAAGACATCAATGAGGTACAACTGATGGTGTTACAAATACAATTATAGACTTAAATTTACCATGAGCAAACAGACATTGTATCTGAACCTTGAATGTGTGAATAACCACTGTTACAACTTAATTTTCCACTTGTGCGATTGTTTTTTTTTTTTTTTTTTTTTCGTTTCACCCCGTGTTCTCTCATTTTTTCATACATGAAGAAAAATTTGTGGGTGATTGTATCACAATGAATGGCATAGTCAAAAGTTTAAAGGTAAGGGTGTGGCACATGGTTGGCAATGAATATTAAACTGATCGTACCTGCTAGTGCAATTAAGAATAATTCCATTATTCAAGTGTAGGACATGGCATAGGGGGGTCCACTAGGTGTTCTATAGTTAATAATTGAGGTAGACCAGGTATCCGTGACAATTAGCCAGGCATTACTCACTAGGGTCGAGCTGTAGTAATTGAGTTCATGAGACCGGCCTTATCCTGGGTCTCGCATATCTCAGCAAAACCGCCCCCCAGGGGAGCAGCAGTTATCATTACCCCTAACCTATCGGAAGGAAGCAGGGGTATCCCTTCTGTCTAAAGTCAGTAACCGGATTCGGTCCGCATGCTTGTGCCCTCACCAGAAGCGTTTCTGTCTTGGGTCCGTCAGTGCTCGAATGTGGTGGGTCATGGGTTGTGGATGCAATCAGTCGTATTGTGAGATATAAATTCGTCGAAGTATCGTTCCACTGTGCCCTAGTCCCCCTAGCCTGAGGTCCTGTGTGAAATAATGGGGTATAGAGTGTGTTAATTAGGTGAACATTACCTTCCCATCTACTGCTTAATTGTGTTATGAGTAATATGAAGGTCGTGGTGGAGAAGACCATGTCATTTTCGCCATGGTGCAGGTAGTTCGAGAGTATAAGCTGTAGTGCATGCGCTTGGGTTATTAGGTGGGGGAGGGGGGGGGGGGAGGGGGGGGGGATGGGGGGGGGGGGAAGGGTGAGAGGGGTGTAGGGGCCGTGGCCGGACATGGTAGTACTGTAAGTCACTGTATGTAGTGTGGCGGTCAGTGTGCATCTTAAGTTTTTAGAGATGAGGTGTTGGAGGTGATTAGTAGTGGCCCAAGGCCTCGTGTGCTGTGAGTTAGGAATTGGTAGTGTATAACGTCGTGCAGGTGTTCCACCACCGTCCCTTCTGCTCCTGTCCTCCCCAAGGCTGGCACCTCGCAGGTGAGTCATGCGAAGTAGTGGTTGGAAGAAGGGTAAAACGAGAAGGCAGGATAGGGGGGGAGGGGGTAGGGTTGGTCACGGTCCATTATGTGGGACCCATCTCCGTAGACATTCCCTCCGTTGCCCCGGCATTACCAGTGTCTCGGCGGCATCGCGATATATATTGGAACCACGGGAACCACATCTCTGCGTGTTTAGTACCACGGTCCATCAGGGAGGCATGTGCCGCTTCAGCTGCCTGTATGTCCTCAACTCGTTGTATCCAGTCCTCCTTAGTGGGTATCCTGGATGTTTTCTAGTGAACCGGTATGGAAGCTTTAGCTGCGTTCAGGAGGTGCCTGAGTATCGACTTCCTATATACCGGGATTGGCTGCGTCGAGATATGGAGTAGCGCTAGTCCTGCATTCCAGTCTGTGATGTCTCCCAGGATAGATGTTATCTCATCTTTTATCATTACCCAATATGTGGTGATGTCTCTGCACGACCACCAAATGTGGGCCATAGTGCCCCTGTCCGAATTGCATCGCCAGCAAGTAGGAGAGATGGATGGGAAGATCTGGTGTAGTCTTGTCGGTGTTCTGTACCATGATGAGATCAACTTATAATTTACCTCTTGGTAATGCGAGCTCATAGAGCTCTTCTGTTGCCAGATGAGTGCCTTATCCCATTGAGAGGTTGAGAAGGTCATTCCCAGTTGTTCTTCCCAATGTCGTTGGAATGTTCCGGTGGCGGGTATGTCGGCTGTTATGAGATTCTGGTAAAGTACAGAGATTGCATGGTCCAGGGGTTCGCCTCCGTAGCAAAGATTCTCGAACCAAGATAGATTCCGGTGTAGGCGATCTTTGTGAGGCATGGTGTTATAGTAGTGTGTCAGTTGTATATATCTCAAGACGGCGATGGGGGTCTTAGGTTCACCTTCCAGCAGAGAGTCCAGAGTGCGGAGTTTCCCAGCCCCTAGTACTCTGTATATCGGGATATATGTCCCATTGGTTGTGATAGGCCATGCGCTGGGTGGGAGCCCACCACCCACCGATTTGTTATACGTCAAGGGGGTCATCGGGCTAGGAGCGGGAGAGATGTGAGTTTGGCCTCTCATGGTCCTCCATCCCTGGATCGTCTGCAGGACTGTCCCTTCTTCTCGGAGTTGTGAGACAGTGTGCCCGTCGCCTCCCCAGATCTTAGCCTCAATCGTAGGGCCTATAAGGCCTCTGTCCAGCTCCACCCATTGTTTCCAAGTAGCTGTCACGTGCCAGTCCAGGATACGTTGTAGTACTGTGGCTTGGTAGTACTTCTTGAAGTCCGGCAGTGCTAGGCCTCCTCGCTGTCTGGGTCGGGTAAGTATATCATACCGCAGCCTGGATCTTTCGCCTCGCCACACGTATCTGATAACTGCCGATTTCAGGGGGGAGAAGAAGGTTGTTGGTAGAGCAACTGGGATGGTCTGCATTAGGTAGAGGAGTCTCGGGAGTATGTTCATTTTCAGAACTGCAATACGACCATGCCAGGAGATGTGTGGATGTGACCATTTGGTGAGGTCAGCGACTATCTTTTGTGACATGGGCTGAAAGTTGAACCTGTATATGTCCGACGGGTCTGTGGGTATCCAGATGCCGAGGTACTTCATTTTGTCATGACACCATCGGAACGTGAAGTGTGGTTTCAGCGAGTTGTAGTCTGAGGAGGGTAATGTGAGATTCAAGGCTTCGCATTTCGCAAGATTGAGCTTGAACCCTGATAGTTTCCCGTATTTTTCAATTTCAGAGAGGAGACAAGGTAGGGTGGTTCTGGGGTTGCGTATGAAGAAAAGCAGATCGTCCGCGTACGCCGCTACCTTATGACATTTCTCCTTCCATTCGTATCCCTGGATGTCGGGGTTCAAGCGAATCGACTGAAGTAGCGGTTCCAGCGTTATTGCGAACAGCAGGGGTGATAACGGGCATCCCTGACGGGTGCCGTTATTGATTGCGAAGTCGGTTGTCGTGGCTCCGTTAACTCTGATCGTGGCCCTGGGTTTGCTATACAGTGCTGCTATCCAGGTGAGTAACCGTTGCCCGCATCCCATCTGTTGAAGCGTTGCTATCATATAGTTCCAATTAACGCGATCAAACGCTTTTTCAGCGTCCGTCGATAACAGCATTAAGGGGTTTTTTGTCCGCCTGACGTGGTGCTGAATGGAGAAGAGTCGGAGAGTGCTATCTCTAGCCTCCCTGCCCGGGATGAAACCGGTTTGGTCAACGTGTATCAATTCCGGAAGGAGTTGTTTCAATCTAGTAGCCAGAACCTTGGTAAATAGTTTAGCGTCCACATTGAGCAGGGAGATCGGGCGGTAACTGGCGCAGGCCAGCGGGTCTTTCCCTGGTTTTAATAGTACCGTGATGGTGGCCGCCAGAGATTCCAGTCCGAAGTTTCCCCCTTCCCCAACCTCGTTAATTGCCTTGGTCAGCCAGGGAATCAGGGTATTGGAGAACTTTTTGTAATACCCGACCGAAAAGCCATCCGGTCCCGGGGCCTTGCCGGATTTGGAGGATTTAAGAGCTGCCGTGAGTTCTTCAGTGCTAATCGGGGAGTCCAGTATCAGGGCCTCGTCCCGGGTAATTGTGTTCGCGATGGTGCCACGTAGGTATTCCTGGATCCGCGTAGATTGTCGTGTCGGAGACTCTCTGTCTACTGGTGAAGGCAGGTTGTACAGGCTTTGGTAGTATATCCTAAACTCCTCCGCGATTTTTTGTGGAATGGGCGACACTTCTCCTGTCGCGAGCCGTATTTTGTGTATCTGTCTGTGATGCGAGGGGCCCTTGAGAATTCTCGCCAGGTATTTGCCCCCTTTATTCGCGTGGGCGTAGTAGAAGCTTTTTGAGCGCCGCACCGTCCTGAGGTGTCTTTTCAGAATGAGGTCTCTAAGGTTCCTTCTTTTTTCCATCAATTCGCCATATACTGCGTTAAGATGTGTTCTTTTATGCTGGCGTTCTAGGTGCGCTATAGATTGGTAGAGGTCGGTCATTTCCCGCATTGCTTCTCGTCTCTTGATCGTGGCAGTGCGTATGAGTACTCCTCGGATGACACTTTTATGGGCCTCCCAGATAGTGATGGGGGACATCCCGGGAGTGTCATTGTCCCTGAAAAATTGTTCCAGCTCTTGAGTGATTTGTGTTCTGGTTCCCGGGTCCGATAGGAGAGTTTCGTTAAGTCGCCATGTCCACCTAGACGGTCGGAATAGAGGGGATTCTAATTCCATTATAACTGAGCTATGGTCTGACCATGCAGCTGGCTCAATGTCGGCCCTACTTAACCTAGATAAGCCTTCCTGTGTAATAAAGAGGAAATCAATGCGGGAGTATCGGTCGTGTAAGGCTGAGTAATACGTATAGTCCTTAGCCGTGGGATTTAGGGTTCTCGAACAGTCGACTAGCCTCATAGAGCCCAGAGATTCTCGGATGCTTTTGATGTGGCGTTGTGACAGGCAGCTATGCCCTGATGAGGAGTCTAGTGTCGGATCCAAAGGAGCGTTAAAATCGCCTCCCACCAGAAGGATCCCGTCCGTAAAATCTTCCAGTTTGTGTAAGACATTACGTAAAAAGGGAGCCTGTTTCTTATTGGGGGCGTATATCGTTGCCAACGTGTAAATTTTGTCGGTTATAACGCCCTTTAAGAAGAGGTATCGCCCTTGTGGGTCAGTTTCTCGTTCTAGTTCCCTGAACGACAGCTCGGCCGCCACGATAATAGCCACTCCTGCCCTGTGGGCCGATGGGTGGTTGCAGAAGTAGGTGTCAGGGTAATGCCTATTGTGCAGTCTGGGCGTTGAGCCTTCCCTGAAGTGGGTTTCCTGGAGCATGGCAATCGAAACCTGTTGTTTCTTCAGTGCTCTGAGTAAATGCGACCTGCGTTCCGGGGCATTTAAGCCTCTGCAGTTTTGTGTGAGTACCCTCAGGGGTGTGCAGCGGTATGCCATGGCCAAATCGCGATCTATGCGGTGTGAGCGTCAATCCGGACCAGGGCCCACTATACAGATCCGTGACAGGAAATGGAAGAAGGGGAAGGGAGATAGGGGAGAGATGGGTTAGCCTGCGAGGCACCGGGGGGGGGGGGGGGGTTCGGGTGCTTTCTGGGTCTAGGTGAATTAACGGAAATTAGGTCCCTACCCTGGGGGCGGGGGGGGGGGGGGGTGAGGTGGGGGGGGGGGGGGAGGGACAAGTGCTGCAACCAGCGCCGATAAGCACCGGACCGGGGACCTGCCCAGCGGCCGGGAAAGCCGACGGCCTGGCTGTGAAGCCTGAGCACTAGTAAAGGTGTGGGTAGCGTGATGAAGGGTCCGCACCAGGAGTAGTGTCAGAGGAGATAACAGAGGGTGTTAGATATGTATGGAATTTGAGATCACCCGTCTCCTCCCTCCTATCTATTTTGAGTGTTGGGCTTACTTATGCGTCGCGTGCAAATGGTCACATGTGTCAAACGTGTACATACATTATATGCAATATTATATTAACTTTCAACAACACAGTTTTGTTTCATAACCAGACATGTCAACTCTTTACGTAAAATATGAAATACAGGACAGGAAACATGAAGTACTAAGTATCAAACATGGAATAGTATAGATGAAAAGACTACCCCTGTGGCCTGGATCAGGTCCCCATATACCATGCGTTACCCACTGAATTCCTGCGTCACTTCTCCCCGTGTCCCTGCGCCCCTCCGATCCATGTCAGCCTCGCAGTGCATATACGGCCCTCGCTCCCTAGGTATGAGGCCGTCTTCCCCCCCTGAGAGTGTGGTTACGTGTAGACCTCGAGATCAGGGTCATTGTCTCCCCCACCCACCCGACAGTGAGAGTGCCTGTGAGTAGTCGTATACATCGAGGTCATGAAGTGGGCAGAGTGTACATGGGGTTTCCCTGTAGGTACGAGTGGACATCAGTCCCCGGGGAGGCTCATAGAGGTCTGAGGTGTATATGTCTCGCCGTGTACCATTAAAGCTCAGTTACAACTAGCTACCGTTCATTGCAGCGTGTGGTATGTATGGCAAGGGCGGAATTCCGAAAACCCCGTTCCTAATACCCAACAGCAAAGTAACGGTGACAGAATCGGGTAGCATGTAAATGGGAAACATTGCGTACACACATGTCAATCAATATATGGTCTATATAGTTAACTGTGAGATTGCATATTCACGTGTTCTGCTGCAATGCATTCTGAGCTGACGTCCAGAGCCTTTCAACGGCAGGCAACTCGGAGACTGGCCCCAAAGCCCCAGAGTCCCCAACCCGAAATCCCCCACCCCAAAGATAATTCCAGAGCCCTGGTAGTAGCGGAGTCAGGTGGCGGGGGGGGTAATGCCGGGGGGGGGGGGGGGGGGGGGGCGGCACCGAATCAGACATAGTGCCATGAGTCTACAGTCCCAGAGGGGTCCCCGCATATAAAAAAAATAACCCCAATGTACCTGAAGATGTCAGCCGTGAGTGTTCCGTCTCTTTTGTCAGGGTATGGAGCTCAGGCAACAATCATCCCAAGGCAGGGCAACGAAGTACCTTCAGGGCAAGCTGGAACTGCAACGGTGACAATGATCGAGGAGCAGGCCGGGGCAAACGAGGATATCCAGGATGATCCATGGTAGCCATCATCGGGTAGAGTACTTATTCCTCAGGGGAAGTTGGGTTTCTGCGCCGCCTGGCAAACTCACTTGGCGGAGATCTTGCTTCTCTGCGCCTGCTCCCTCTTTGAGGTCTCGGAGGGAGGTTTGGAGGGCCCAATATCCAATTCGGTACTGGCAGCTGGGGAAGGCCGAGCTCTTCCAGGAATCCCGGTACGTCTTCTGGCCCCCTGAGGGACACCCAGTGGTTACCTTGTCGTGCCATGAGGGCGAACGGGAATCCCCATTTATATGTGATGTGGCGGTCTCTGAGGGCATTAGTGACCGGGCGGAGTGCGCGGCGTGCCTCCAGGGTGAACGGGGACAAATCATTAAATAGCGACACCTGCGTCCCCCTGTAGGGCCATGACTGTCGGTCCCGTGCCTTTTGCATGATGGCATCTTTCGTTGGGAAGGAATGTAGGCAGCAAAGAATGTCTCTCGGGCCGTCCTCCACAGTACGCGGTCGTAGTGTTCTATGGGCTCGTTCGAATTCGATCACTTGCGGTGTGGGTGTCTGGAGTATAGAGTGGAATAACTCCGTTAGTACCTCCACCACGTTCTCAGAGCTCTCCGATTCAGGCACGCCACGGACTCGGATATTACGCCTTCTGCCCCTGTTATCTACATCCTCCAGGTGCCTCCTCATGGACAGGAGCATCCCTCCCTGGCGTGCCACCGCCGTGTCCGTAGTTTGGAGGCGCGTTGTGAAGGCCGCAGCAGACTCCTCCATGGCGGTAATGCGGCCTGTATGCGCGGTCACCTCTGCGCGGAGCCCCGCCAGTTCTGCTCGGACCGCCTCTTGGATGGATGTGGTAAGGGTTTGCAGGTCGGTTTTAGTGACCATTGCGGCTGTTAGGCTCTGCAGCTTCTCCTCGATCCTCTCGAAGGGAGCAGTGCCAGGGTCCGCCGTGGACGGCGACGCCATTTTGGGGCTGCTCGACTCCCCGCTCGCGGTAGGATGCGGGTGCAGAAAACTGTCCAGGGGTCTTTGAATTTGTTTCCTTGGAGTCTGGGGGTTGTCTGGTCGCTTCGTGCGACCCATTTAGCCTTAGTAAGCGCTTTGTAAGAGCTGTTATGAGGGATAGTGGAGCGGAGCTCTTCTCTCACGCGTCCATCTTGGTCGGCACCCAAACCACGCCCCTTACAGAGTGTGATTTCCAGTGTTTTCCAATACAATATTCTGGCAACTGACGCAGAACTTGTGACACAGGCCTAATGTAGAACGATATCTATATGTTCTATAGGTAATGTAATAACTTTATGTAATATAAAATAAGGTTATTTTTTTGCTGTTAATTTTGAAATATACTCTTAATCTTTTTGTTTTCAGACATATAAAAAAAAAACACTTTGTTATTTATTTATCCAAACTCAAAGTGACAAATTAAAAATGTTCCACCGTGGATGGCATGAATGATACAAATGGTTAATGTAACATATGTATTTGAGCAGTGATTTTATTAAAGACACGGAGGCTCATATTATGCATAACTCTTTCTTTATTTCCTCAGCAGCAAAGATAGAGGAATATAAATATTATCGAAATTGAAAGCAAAAAACTGTACAGGCATAACAGGCAGCCAATCACATAACAGAGGAAGTAGCTATATAAGTCCTGTGTCTCCCACAATCCTCCTCTTTCTTTGCTGCTTCCTCAGACAGCTAAGTATCCTGTTTAGCTCTCTTACTCATTGCAATTTATCATAGTGTTTGTGCTTGTGATTATTGTTATTTTACTGAATTTTGCCTTTATCATTATTATTATTATTTATTATTGATTGTTATTTGTTTTTGTTCTTATCATAATTTGTTCGTTTTCACACCTTAGTGTGCCTTGGGGACCCCGGGGTTTTTCCCCTTTGCCGGGAGCTTGGTTCCCTACCCTCCCCTGCTGTTCCCTGCGTCTTCTGCGGGTACCTGCAGTGGTTCTTTTGCCGCGGCCGTTCTTTTCTTCGCGGCCGCGGCTCCGTGCACTCCCCTACCCGCTCACGGACTCCCGCGCGGGCTGAGGGCACGCGTCCCTTCCCCCACGGGTGCACGACCGCGAGCACTTCCCTCGCGTGCGGCGGCCATCTTGGACGGTCCTCCACGAGGTCTGCATCCTGGCTGCCGTGTGGTCGGTCGCCTCGATCTCTCCTGGGCACACTAACGGTCTGATTGCTAATATTTGTTCTTCTGTGCTGTGGGTTACTCGACCCTTCAATTCTCTCCTGCCCCACTTCACTAGTTTCAATTTCTGGTCTTTACAATTGATTGCCATTATGCAGGATAGGGATGATGGGCCTACTAGTCCCTCTGGGGAATTTAACTTGGAGAATACTGGGAGTGCTATGGCCTCTCAGGAATTTCAAGCCTTGCTTGAGGCCACTATGGCTTCTTCATTGCAGAAGGCTATTGCCTCAGCCATGGGGGCTGTCTCCTCCTCCTTTACCCACTCCCTCCATTCTATGGTTTTGCCTGCAATGGCCTCCCCAGCCCCCCAGGGTGGGGGGTCACCTTCACCTGCCCAGACTGTGCCTGGGGCCCGTAAGGCTAGGGCCAAGTCTAAAAATGTCGGCTCCCACTCCTCGATGCAGGCTATGCCTGCCATGACTGACACGCTAGAGGCGGTCACAGATGGCGCGCACCCCACACGCAAAAGAGCCCCTGGCCGGGCTAAAAAGGCTAGGTTGTGGAAACGGGCTAGAGCCCTTGATGATGGGTCGGATACCGACCGGAGTGTGGAGGAAGAATCCGACGCTATGGAGTATGACTCCTTTGATGATGAGGTATCTGGCGAGGATTTGCCCCTTACGGGCGTGAACCCCTCGGGGTCCTCTGCCAAGGCCCGGGGTCAGATATTGGGCCCCTCTGGGGACAACAAAGCAATCCTTGACCCGCAGGGTAACCCCCTGTTCGATCCAGACGACCTGCGTCACTCCAGGTCCGCTGAATGGGTTCCCCCGGACCATATTGCCCAGTATGTGGCTAAGCGCATCCGCACGCCCCGTTCGAGAGAAGGCCGCAATAAACTGCGCGCCGAATGCCCACGCCCTACCCTCCCAGGCGCTGCCTGTAAGACCCCAGACATTGACCCGCAGATTGCCCAGTTCTTAAATAAGTTGGGCTGGAAACCCAAGAAGGGCCTTGACCATTCCCTGAAGGGGTGCCAGGACAAGATCCTGGATACGCTAGGACCCCTCTCGAAGCTATACGAGCTTCTCGATTCTGCCAGGACTGGCGACTCGGTCTTGGATATTGATGTGGCCGTAGGTTGGGTCCAACGGGCCATCTGCTTACTGGGGAACGCCAATACGGCGATGTCTACAGAGAGGCGTAAAGCTATTCCCTTAAAGATCGACCCTAAGCTGGTCACCATGAATGTGGCGGAGCCTGAGCCGACCGATGAGGGTTTGCTGTTCGGCACCTCCTTTGTTAAGGACATGGGGTCGTATGTCAAGACCTTCACTGCTATTGACAAGGTACAGGCGAACATGAAGCGCGTGTTCGCGCCTAAGGTTTTCGGAGGGGCCGGGCGTAGCAGGAACCGTCCACCCGGCCGTGGTTTTCGAGGCGCACTCCGCGCAACCAGAGGTTCCTTTTTTCCCTCCCGGGGATTTCAGGATCAGAGAACCCCTCCCTTCTTCCCAGCCAGAGGTCGGGCTTGGGGCTCCAGATACCCCCGCGGTGGTACCCCCAGCAGACGTCCTTACGGTGAGTACCCTTTCTTTCCCTCCCGTTCAAGTGGCGGGGAGGCTGGCTTTATTTTACCGAGAGTGGGAAAATATCACCTCGGATGCTTGGGTTCTGCAGTGTGTAAAGGGGTATCGCCTAGAGTTTGTTTCCATGCCTGTCCAGTTTTGTTCCCCCAGAGAACTGTCTCTTCCACCGGAGCAGGACGAGATGATTTCCACGGAAGTCGTGGAAATGCTGTCCAAGGGCGCTATAGAGGAATTGCCGTTCGCCGCCGTAGGCTTTACGAGCAATCTGTTCCTGGTGCCCAAGAAAGGGGGCGGAGTTCGCCCTGTGATAAATCTTCGTCCCCTCAACGCCTTCCTACGTTACCAACACTTCCAGATGGAAGGTATACACTGCCTCAGAGACCTTCTACGCCAGTCGGACTGGCTAGCCAAACTGGACCTGAAGGACGCCTACTTCACGGTACCCATTGTTTTGGAGTTCAGAGACTACCTCCATTTCACATGGCACGGGCGTCGTTGGCGCTTCACTTGCCTGCCTTTCGGTCTCTCATCGGCTCCCTGGTGCTTCACCAAGCTCATGAAGCCTGTAGTGGCGTTCCTCCGAACCCGCGGGGTTCGCCTCATTATTTACCTGGACGACATTTTGATTTTGTCCCAATCAAAGGAGGACCTCCTCCTACATCTGGAGTGGACTACCAACCTGCTACAGAAGCTGGGTTTTCTGATCAACTGGGACAAGTCGGTCCTAGTTCCCGCCCAGTCCATAGAGTTCCTGGGCTTCAGAGTGGATTCCGTCCAACAATTTCTGTTCCTACCGTGTTCAAAGGTAAGAGCCATCCAGAAGGAAATTCGAAGGGCTCTTCGTGTCTCAGACTTATCCGTCAGACAACTGGCGAGAATAATTGGCCTTCTCGCGGCCTCTATTCAAGCGATCTTCCCAGGCCCGCTACATTACCGGGCCCTCCAACGGCTCAAAGGGTCACACCTTCGGTCAGGTCACTCCTACGAGTCTCGGATACGTTCGGACGCGGAGTCCAGGGACGAATTGGTGTGGTGGTTGGCACACATTGAGGCTTGGAACGGGAGAGCAATTTTCGGCTCCATCCCAGACGTAGTGATCGAGTCCGATGCCAGCTTGCACGGCTGGGGTGCTCGTTGTGGCGACGTTTCCACAGGAGGCAGATGGTCCGACATGGAGAAGTCGTTACACATCAACTGCTTTGAACTCCTGGCAGGGGCGTTCGCGATCCGCAGCCTTACCCCAGGACGGGCGAATTGCTGCGTTCTCCTCAAGATGGACAACGTATCGGCGGTCCGCTACATAAATCACCTGGGGGTACGAAGTCCAAGATGTTGGCGATTCTGGCAAAAGATTTCTGGCAGTTCTGCCTCTACAACAACACATTCCGGGTCTGGACAATTCGGGAGCGGATTGGAATTCCAGACACTTAAGAGACTCTGGAGATTGGCGTTTACACGCTTCGGTGTTCCAGAGCCTGGACATGCTGTGGGGAAGATTCCAGATGGATCTGTTCGCATCTCGGCTGAACACTCAGCTGCCGGAGTTCTACAGCTGGAGGCCGGACCCAGCAGCGGTAGCGACAGATGCCTTTCTCCAGGAATGGCCACGGGGTCATCTGTACGCTTTTCCCCCGTTCAACATGATCGCGCGCACGATCTCGAAGATGGTTCGCCACGACTGTCGTTTGCCGTTGATCACCCCTCTATGGAGATCTCGACCATGGTTCCCTCGCTTGATGGAGTTATCGATAGATTACCCTCGGCTGATACCTGTCTTCCAGGACCTCCTTCTGGATCCGGATGGGAACTCACACGAGCTGGTGTTGCAACACCAGCTACCCCTGATAGCGTGGTTCCTTTCAGGGGACCTTGGACTGTCCCAGACGTTCCGCAGGCAACTCTCCTGCTCCTCGATAACGCCTGGGCCCCAGGCACCCGTACAGCCTATCGAGCTTCATGGAGATCGTAGTCTGGTTGGTGCATGGAACGGGCAGTGGATCCCGTATCTGCCCCTCTCTGTTTGATCCTGGAATTCCTCACATCCCTGTTTGACTCGGGCAAGGCATACCGCACGATCAATCTCTCCCGCTCGGCTATTTCGGCCGGCCACAAGGGTTTGGATGGTTCCCCTGTAGGCAGACATCCTTTTGTATGTCGTCTTCTAAAGGGTATTCGCCTTGCTCGTCCTCCTCGGCCTCGTTTCTCGGCCTTTTGGGATGTCAACGTGATGTTGCGGTTCCTCTCATCGTGGTACCCTAACCAAGAACTGACTTTAAAACGATTGTCATCCAAGTTTGTGATGCTACTCTGTTTGATCTCTTGCAAGAGGGTCTCAGACGTCAGGGCCCTGGATTGGGACGCCGTTGCATTCACCCCAGAGGGTGTTACTTTTGACATATCCAGGAGGACTAAATCTGCATCAAAGTCATTTTCATACCCCAGATTTTCGGAGTGTCTGGCGCTCTGCCCGGTGGATTGCATCAAAGTTTACCTGGATGTTACGCGCTCTCTTCGCTCAGCCGATCTGCACGATTTGTTTGTATCTTTTAAGTCTCCTCATCGGCCAGTTTCGACACCTACTCTGGCATGTTGGGTGCGTTGGCTGTTAGCCTCTGTGGGTATAGACACCTCTGTATTTACGCCTCATTCTGTGCGAGGCGCAATGGCTTCAAAAGCTTCCTCAGTCGGATGCCGCCTGGAAGATATTATGCGAGCGGCAGATTGGTCCCGAGAATCGACCTTTCGAGACTTCTATTTCAGACCTATTGAACACATCGCATCTCGAGTGGTGGCACAGCTTTGAACTTGCATAATATGAGCCTCTGTGTCTTTAATAAAATTCCCAGATTTTACTAGTAACATGACGTAAAGTCATGATTTTATTAAAGACACGGAGGCGAGTATTATTCCCTCCCACCCTCCCGGTGTGGATCTGGGATAGGAGATGCTTCGATACGATTCAGGTATGTTTTTTCAATCAGGTCTGTATTTATATCATGTGTTTAGATCATGTATTTGTATCATGTATTTTTATCATGTTTTGGATGATTTTGAACGCTTTTGATGGTTTTTTAATTCTATATATTTTATATTTCAGAATCCAGTTTTATGTATGGCTCCTCACGGTTATGTTTGGTAAGTCTACAGTTTTGAGTTTGGAAATTACCATATTTTTCTATCTTTTGTAGCTTGAAGTTTTCGCATTGTCTCCCGTTTCCTGTTTGGATCTAATGGAGCATCATTCGTCTTACCTGGTCTTCGGTTTCGCAAGAAAGAGGAGGATTGTGGGAGACACAGGACTTATATAGCTACTTCCTCTGTTATGTGATTGGCTGCCTGTTATGCCTGTACAGTTTTTTGCTTTCAATTTCGATAATATTTATATTCCTCTATCTTTGCTGCTGAGGAAATAAAGAAAGAGTTATGCATAATACTCGCCTCCGTGTCTTTAATAAAATCATGACTTTACGTCATGTTACTAGTAAAATCTGGGAATTGTAAGGATTACAGTGAGTGAAGGGTTAGCAATTTCTTATGGGAATAAATGGAATCACAACCACCAACAGTGTGCAGATTCTGGCCTCTACCCTACAAATAACTTCCCCGTCCAGCTCATTGCCAATGGTGCCCAGCCCTTACCAGTATATTAATGCCAGCCCCACATGCTCATCCCAGCAGTATAACATTGCCTTAACCAATGCCTTTTCTTTTTTGGGCTGGGAAATATCCATTAGACGTATGCATGACAAAAAAAGTCTGACTTGCCCAAACCTATTTGTTCAACAACAAAAAATTGGTTTGGATGAACTGGGATTCATCCATGTGGCATTTTGGCTTGGATACATTTTATCCATGCAATCCTTTTGAAAAAAACAAAATGGTTCAAAAATGTGTCTATTAGTGAACCACAATGCGGCCGCGGAACTAAACAAAGTTGATTCAGGGACCCGGTCGAGCTATTTCAGCGCCGCAGTGTCTGACCGGGTCCCTGCTTTGCTTTGCCACAGTGCCGGGAGGAAGTGATTGCAAGTCACTTCCTCCTGGCGTATGAAGAAGCCGCGTGGGAGATACTAGATAGGAGCCAATGGAGACTCAGAACCAGCCAGACGCCACAGAAAACACAGGGAATCCACCTCCCTGCACCAAAAAGGTATGTAGCAGATATTGTAAATTGGGATCTTTTTGTGTCAATCATATTTATTGAAGAAATTTTCGTGAATTCCGTAAGCATACGGCCAATAAAACAGTATATGGTACAATACATTTATGGACAGCTTTACAAAGTCAGGTCTTTTCCGCTCTCAAGATCTAATGATTGCTTAGGTGCTGATATAGCCCTTCTCATGTGTGTCTTGTGGAAAGTCGGCTCTTTTCTAGCCGTCCTAGACAGTGAGCGTTGTCTGTCGTCGTACCCAGTGTCAGTGTGTGTCCTTGTCAGTTTTTATGGGCAGGATATTGGTGCCGGCAGGCCTCCGTCATATTGAGGGCAGCCGTACATCCGATGGTGTCACCTAGGAGGGTGACCTCTTTAGTTGTGTAAGTGTGGTCTGTCCGCGTGTGCTGCTAGGTAGAGCTGCAGTCTATAAGTGGTCCGGTCGGAGCCGGTCTATTGTCGAGTCGTCGTACTACGTATAAGTACAGAAGAAAAAGGAAACGTGGGGGAAGAGATAGTAGAAGAGAAAGAGGGGAAAAAAAAAAACAAAAAAAAAGGGGGGGGGGGTTAATGGGGGGCGTATTGAGCGTCTGGGCTCTGCGTATTGGGTCTCGACCACTGCAGCCCCGTCGTTCCGGTTAGTTCCAGGGCTCTGGTGATTTATGCTACTCCCCCTGAGACATATCGCCTCCAGGGGTACCATGTCAGGGCGCATTTATCTGAGCGCTCTCGCAAGGAGGCCGTCAGAATCTCCATATCGTAAATGGTCTCTACTTTGTCTATCCATTGTCTAAGAGTGGGGACTGACGGACTCTTCCAGTGCAGGGGGATAAGAGCTTTTGCTGCGTTTAGTAGGTGGATTGTCAGCGAATTTTTGTATGCTTGCGTGGGGCTGGTGGTATGGTGCAGGAGCATCGTCAGGGGTTGCATGGGGATATCATCCCCCGTGATCTCTTTGATCTTTGCCCTGATCATCTGCCAGTATGGTGTGATATGTGGGCATGACCACCAGATGTGTAGGTTTGTGCCTCTCTCCAAGCCACATCTCCAACAATCGCCTGATTCCGTTGCATGTATGTGTCTAAGTGTGTCTGGTGTTCTGTACCACCGTGTTAATAATTTGTAGCCTGTTTCCTGGAACTTAGAGCTTATTGAACATTTATGGGTAAGGATGAATATTTTGTCCCATTCGTGAGCTGTCAGCTGTGTGCCCGTCTCCCCCTCCCATCTGCTCGTGTAGCTTAATGGGCAGCTGTCTCCTGTCCTCTGGAGCATAGCATATAGACAGGAGACCCCATGGTCTATATGTCGTCTTTCTGTGCATAATCGTTCGAATTCTGTAAGTGTACGGTGGAGGTGGGGTTTCCCTGGGAGTTTGGCGTAGTAGGACCTAATTTGGTGGTAATGGAATTTGTCAAGCAGGGTAGGTTGTCTGTCTGTTATTAAGTTGTCCAGCGGTTGTAGCGTTCCCCCCGGACTCCACTGGCGTATAAAGAACCAATCTGTCCTCTGGAAATTGCTTAGGGCGGCCGGGTGGAGGCCTCCTGCCACCCCCGGATTGTGTGTGATGGGCGTAAGCGGGCTTGGGGAGGTGGTAAGTTGGTGGGCATACCGTTGTCCACACCATACCCTGAGGGTGGCGTCAATCATCGGGTTCTTCGTGTGTAGGTCAGTGAAAGTGGACCCCCCGAGCCAGAGCTGTGATGGAACAATTCCCCGTGTCTGTTGTAGTTCCATGGATACCCAGCGTTTAGTGCTGGGGCGTGCATGCCAGTCTACTATTCTGTGGAGATGCGTCGCTCTATAGTATGCTATCACTGACGGTAGTCCCATACCTCCTGCTGTCTTTGGTCTCTCTAGGATCGATCTGCGGATGCGCGTCTGCCTGTGATTCCATACAAACCTACGAATAGCTGTTGTCACTGAGTTGAAAAACATCTGGGGGATCCTGGTGGGGAGTGTCGCAAAGAGGTACAGCAACCTGGGGAGTATATTCATTTTGACCGCACTAATGCGGCCAAACCACGATATGTACTTCTGCGTCCACCGCTGGAGGTCTTGTTGTATAGCTGAGAGGATGGGAAGGAAGTTCAGCCTGTATATCTGCGTCAAGTCCGCTGGTAGCCAGGTGCCCAGGTACCATAGTTTTGTTGCACACCATGAGAAGGCGAACTGTGAGCTGAGCTGGCGGACCTGCTCCTCTCCCTGCATTATCGGCATTGCTTCAGATTTTTCTATGTTGAGTTTCAAATTGGACACCTGATGGTAGGTGCAAAACGCCTGTAGCAGGTTGGGCATAGAAATCCTGGGCTGCTCCAGGAAGAAGAGCATGTCGTCCGCATAGGCTGCCACTCTGTGCTCCTCCACGCCCACCCTCACCCCCGTTATGCCCCCGTCCTGTCTGACCGCCTCCAGAAACGGCTCAAGAGAGAGGGCAAACAGGAGAGGGGACAGGGGACAGCCCTGGCGGGTCCCGTTACATATTGGGAAGGACTGCGTTAATGCTCCGTTGATACGGATCCTGGCCGTCGGGGAGGAGTACAGCGCCGACACCCATGATCGCATTATTGGTCCGAACCCCATATGTCGTAGGGTTTCGTCCAGATAGACCCAGTCCACCCTGTCGAACGCCTTTTCGGCGTCCGTGGAGAGTAGGACTGTGTCCCTGCCCGAGGTCCGCGCGCAGTGTATGACATTCAGGGCTCGTATCGTATCGTCCCTAGCTTCTCGACCCGGGATGAAGCCCACCTGATCTGGGTGTATAAGATCCGGCAGGATCCGTGAGACCCTCAGGGAGATGGCTTTGGTGAACAACTTCAGGTCGGCATTTAATAGTGATATCGGTCTATAGCTCGAGCAGTTTGACGGGTCTTTTCCCTCTTTAGGGATGACCGTGACTGTCGCTGCCAGGGAGTCCGTGGGAAACCGCCCCCTCTCTTGTATGGAGTTCAGGCCCGCTAGAAGGCGAGGAAGTAGGGTGTCTTGGAATGTTCTTATGTATGTTAGGGGGAAGCCATCTGGGCCCGGGGCCCTGTGCGGTTTGGAGCCTTTCAAGGCCGCGGCCAGTTCCTCTAGGGTCAGGGGCGCATCTATTTCCTCCGTTAATTCCGGAGTGAGTTTGCGCGTCACATGTAGTGTCAAGTAGTCTGTGACTTTCTTGCGGTGTTCTTGGGCTACTGTCCCTTGCGTGGGCCTTGCTTGGTTGTAAAGGTCCATGTAATAGGCCCGAAATGCTTCCATAATGCCTTCAGGCATTCTGGTGGTCTGACCGTGTCTGTTGTGTATCTGGTGGATATGTTGGGCTTTACGCTTCTCCCTGAGCATTTGTGCTAGTAGTCTACCGCTCTTATTTGAATGTTCATAGAAGTGCCTAGCTGACTTCCGTATTGTGTGTAGTAGACCCTGAGAAAGGTGGTCTCTGAGTGTCCTGCGTGCCTCTGTGAGTCGCAGGTACGTGTCATCTAAGGTCTGCTTGTGGGTATCCTCCAGGTCTGCTATCTGTGTCGTTAGGTCTAATATTTGGCGAGCTCTATCTTTCTTACGTTGTGTGCTGATGGATATAAAGAGGCCCCTAACAACACATTTATGGGCTTCCCAGAGCGTCAGTGGGGGCATATCGGGAGTGTCGTTAATTTCAAAGTATTGTGTGAGCGTCTGTGATGCCTTGGTGCGTGTCTCTAGCTCTGTTAACAAGGTTTCGTTTAGTTTCCATTGGCGTTCGGCCGGTTTAAATAGTGGCGAGTTCATCACTACCGTAATTGGGGCATGGTCGGACTGGTTGATGATCCCTATGGTTGCTTCTCGGAGGAGCGCTAGGCTCTCCTGGGGTAGGAATATATAGTCAATCCGACTATATTGCTTGTATACTGACGAGTAGTAGGAGAAGTCTTTATCGTCTGGATGGGCTACCCGCCAGCAGTCCACCAGCCCCATCCCGGTAAGCGTGCGCCTCATCATGCGCAGGCTGTGTTCCGGGACAGTGCTGGCCCCCCTGGTGGTGTCCATCCGTGGGTCTAAGGGAACGTTGAGGTCACCCGCAACTATCAGCAGACCGGCCTTGAATTTTTCTAGTTTGGCTAGGGTTTTGGTCAGGAAGATGTGTTGCCTGCGGTTGGGGCTATAGATGCTTGCAAATGTGTAGGTGTGATGGGCGATGGTGCCCTTCAGAAAGATAAATCTCCCGTCAGGGTCCGCCATCGTGTCTATGTGTTGAAACGGGACTGTTCGGGAGATCAGAATCGCCACCCCTGTCTTCTTAGACTCCGGGTGGTTGGCATAATACCCCTGTGGATAGCGGCTGTTCTCCACTTTCATGGAGTCCTGGCCCTTAAAGTGCGTTTCTTGCAGGAGCGCAATAGAGACCTTTTCCGCCCAGAGCTGGCGCAAGAGTTGGGAGCGTTTCTCCGGGAGGTTTAGGCCTCTCACATTATTAGACCACACCTTGAG
This sequence comes from Pelobates fuscus, assembly GCF_036172605.1. Classification (NCBI taxonomy): domain Eukaryota; kingdom Metazoa; phylum Chordata; class Amphibia; order Anura; family Pelobatidae; genus Pelobates; species Pelobates fuscus. Next base: position 164,653,360 of record NC_086319.1, read on the forward strand.
GTGTGCGGGGGCGAGGCTCGCCCCGTCCCTGCGGATTGGGCTTCTCCCGCCTGGTCGCAGTGCTGAAGGCATAGCCCAGACGTCCATACGTAGGGGATTCAGGGGAGGGTGAGGTGAGGGAGAGGAGAAGAAAGAGGGAGAGAAGAGAAAAAAAAAAAAAAAGGGAAGGGGGGAAAGTTGCTAGGTAGCAACTATGAACCTCGGTCGGTTGGAGACGTTTGGAAGCTGCTCGTCCGCAGTCCTACCAAACACCGACTAGTATGTACACTGTGGGTCATTTGCGTGGGGTGCGAGAAAGGTCGCCTACGGTGCCTGTCACACTATTGTATGTGTCGTGATCGTGGCTGTCTCCAGGTGCTCCCAACCCGCCCGTCACATCGTAAAAAGTCGTCCCCGTCTCGTGGCGTGTCCGAGGATGGAGGACCAGTTTTCCCGGGTTGTGTCCTCGTCCCCTCTTCTCCCTGTGTATATCCTTTTTAAGCCGTGTGTGCCCTCTGTCCCGTCTTTCCAGTCTATCGTCCCTAGTCTGCTCCTTGTTCCCCCGTTCATGGAGTGTGAATGAACCGTTCCCTCGGCCAGTTACCCCTGGTCGCCCAATCTCCTCTTTCGGTCCCGTCCAGCCCTGTCCGGTTGTCAACCTCCATTCCCCTTGCAGACTTTTGGCTCGCTCAGTCCCCTCGCAGCTTAAAGATAACAATATTCAACTAACAATAAACATTTTAACAGTAACTGTGCCCCTGCATGCTTGCTTCGGGGACCCCCCTAAAGCGCTCTGGCGCACGGTCGTACACCCCCTTTCCAGCGTACTCCCTAGCGGGGGTCTGGTTGAAGATGGGTGGCCGTCAGGCCGTGTGGGGGGATGCCGAGCGTGCTGCCAGTTTCTCTCCCACCCTTCTGGCTTCCAAATGGGATCAGGCACCTGAGTCCACCTTTCTCGTGCATTACCTGTAGCCCGGCCGAGTACGCTCGTTGGAGCCCCCTTTATCCCCCACCCGTCTGTGACCCCTCCGGGGCCAGGCCATCCCCGCTCTTCCACCTCCCCACCTGTAGGCCGGTCAAACACCTTCCCGCTTCTCTCGCCCCCGTGGGGAGGCCTCCCCTTCCTCTCATCCTTCCCCGGGTTTCCCAGACACTTTCTCCCGGGCTCCTCCTCCCCCCTCTCCAAATGAGGCTTTCCCCCCCCCCGGGCATGACCGGCCGCATGAGCCAGGGTATATGATCTCGGTAGTAGAAGTGGGCACAGTCAAATCCCCTGTGGTCCTGATAGCGTGTTCGTTTGCCCAGACCCCCCACCCAAACCTGCTCAGTTCTCTCCAGAGCTATGCGGGGTATTGGCAGTTGGTCCACCCAGTCCTCTCCTGCCCCCCCGTACCCCACCCAAGCGCTGTTTCCCTGGGGAGATGGGATTTACAGGGTACCCCGGGGAAACATGGACCTAAGGGAAAGCAAAGTACATACCCCACGAGTTCAGTTTCAGCGTCTCTACACTCCCGTGTCTGCTGCAGGATATGCTGGTATTCAATCTGGAGTGGTAATCGTGGGGGTCTTGGTGTATCTAGCCTGTCTCCGGGGGTATTCCAGCACTCTATTCCTCCGAGGTGTTGGGTCCGCCTCGCTGCATCCAGGGGCTCGGCGGGGGGCCGTCCACCAAGTTCTCTGCCGGGACTGTTGGGCCTGTGGGTCTGCTTGGTGGGTGGTCCAGGATCCAATTGGGGACTGGTATCTCCGGAAGGCCTGCAGCTCGCAGGAATCTGGGCACATCGTTAGGCCACCGAATCGTCAGCCAGCGGTTGTCCACTCTAGCTTGCAGGCTGAATGGAAATCCCCATTTATACGGGATCCTCTTCTGTTGCAGGAGGCCTGTGAGCGGCTTCAACGCTCTTCTGGTGTCAAGGGTGAGGGCAGACAGGTTGTGGAATAAAGATATATGGGAATCCATGTACGTGATATTGCGCAGTGCCCTAGCTGCCCTCATAACGGCCTCCTTCAGCTGGAACGATTGAAAACAGCAGACTAAATCCCTGGGGAGGCCATCTCTCCTTGGTGGTCGGAGCGCCCGGTGGGCTCGCTCCAATCCGAAGTCCAGTGGAGCCTCTTCCCCCAGTAAGTGTGTGAACAGGCCCTCCAGCAGTTCTTTGGGTGTTTCCCCTTCTGACTCCTGCATACCTCTGACGCGGATGTTATTGCGTCGGCTGCGGTTCTCCAGGTCCTCTACCTGGCGTCTGAGTTCCAGGATGATGTTGCCTTGCCGTGTAGTAGCGAGGTCTGTAGCCTGTTGATGCTGATCTGCCTGCAGCCGTCGGACCTCCAGGTCATCCACCCGGTGTTCCAGAGCAGAGAGGTCCTGTCTGACCGCAGCTATCTCCTCCCGGATTGCGGAGCGGAGTTCTGCCACCAGGTCCTTCTTGTCTTGCCTGGTGAGCATGTTTGTGGAGATTGCCGCTAGTTCTGCGGACATCTGGGAGAGGGCATCTCTCTTTGGGGAGTCCTGTGTGGAGCATGTTCTGTTGCTTGATCCCGGCGACCCGGGCGCCATTTTGTCTGGGCCTCGTGCGCCAGTCATGCAGTGCGGGGTTGAGAGGAATTCATCCATCGGCCCCGACTGCTGAGACATGTCGGTGTGTTGCGGGCCCGGGGTGGTCCCCCTCCTCGGTTTACCCATTCAATCGGGTATAACTGCGCTATTTACACGGGCTTTGGCGAGTTGGGGCCTAGGAGCTCACACTGCCAGCGTCCTACTCCATCGGCTGCCTGGCCACGCCCCCAATCGGGATCTTTTGTGTAGATTTGAGTATGTGTTATAACTGTTTTTTTTCATCAGTGTGTGTGTGTTTTACCAGAGTGTGTTGTTAGTGAGTGTGTGTGTTACCAGAGTGTGTTGTTAGTGAGTGTGTGTGTTACCAGAGTGTGTTGTTAGTGAGTGTGTGTGTTACCAGAGTGTGTTGTTAGTGTGTTTGTGACCAGAGTGTGTTATTAGTGTGTGTGTGTGTTACCAGAGTGCGTTGTTAGTGTGTGTGTTACCAGAGTGTGTTATTAGTGTGTGTGTGTTACCAGAGTGTGTTGTTAATGTGTGTGTGACCAGCGTGTGTTATTAGTGTGTGTGTTACCAGAGTGTGTGTGTGTGTGTGTGTGCATGTGTTATCAGTGTGTGCGTAACATTAGTGTGTGCATTACATAAGTGTGTTTTATGTGCGTGCGTTACATCAGGGTGTGTGTTATCAGTGTGCATTACATCTGTGTGTGCGTTACCAGCGTGTGTTATTAGTGTGTGTTACCAGTGTGCGTGTATATATATATTTATGTGTGTGTGTGTATGTGTCAGTGCGCCAGCTCTACATACAAACATATTAAAAACACAAACACTAACACTAATCATATCTACAACACACACACACATTATATACAAGTACACCACTACTTTTAAATAGCAACAGTACTTTTAAACATACAACTGCATTCAAATGCCAACACTTCACACAAATTCATACATACATTAAAACACACAAAACATGTTTACACGCAAACACAAATTCTGCTCACAAATGCAGTTCTGGAAGGATGGCTACATGGTTGATCCCCACGAGGAAAAGCATTGTGGGATTTGTATAAGAAATGGGGATCTCACCGCCCACTGAATGCTTTGGACACTATATCGCATACGTGAAGATCCAATGCCTAGGGCGACGCCCACAAATGATACGAGGTCAGAGATATCATGTAAACCAACTAGTCTTGTATATAGAACTGGGATTCATTGGCTTTTTAGACGAAAAACCGAGGCCCACTGCTCTAACACGCTAGGGATTTATGTAGACCTGAGAGGTGTACAGAGGAGGACTGTTATTTTCCTATATTACTAAAATAAAAAACAACAAGGTGTAACTCCACACATGTTCTTGCATTTATAACAACGGAACTCTCACGAGCTATGAAAACTGTGGACTGATTAATATTTTTGCTTTCTTTAACGTTATGTTTTCAAAACCATTGTATGTTCATAGTCTAAAGGTTTATATATGTGGGACAATGTTATTGCACTCTGTATCTCTTTATACTGCTTCCACGTGCCTGTGGTTACCTCACCTTGTGTATAAATAAAGAATTAAAAAAAAAAAAAAAAGAAATGGGGATCTATCTGCCTTTTGGCCATGCTTGCGCTTAGGGGGCCCAAAGAAAATTCTTGAACTAAGGCTCTCTGTTCATTAGTTCTGGCACTGGATCCCATCAATAATTATTATTGTGCGTTTGTGACTCAATTGCGCGGTGCTTGAGCGCGGTGCTCGAGCTAAAAGGTTGGATGCCCATGCTCTAGTGGCTGTCTCCCTGACAGCCACTAGAGGCCACTAGAGGCCGCTTCCGCGATTTTCGCATTGAGGGCACGCTGGACGTCCATAGGAAAGCATTGAGTAATGCTTTCCTATGGGCGGTTTGAGTGCGTGCGTGGCTCTGGCCGCGCATGCGCATTCGGAGTTGATGTCGGCAGGGAGAGGAGAGGACACCAGCGCAGAGAGAGCCCGGCGCTGGATTAAGGTAAGTGGCTGAAGGGATTTTAACCCCTTCAGCCCAGCGGGAGGGGGGCCCTGAGAGGGGGGGGACCTAATAACCCTATAATGCCAGGAATACGAGTTTGTTTACCTGGCACTATAGTGCTCCTTTAAGTGAGAACTTTCATAATGACTGTTTTTCCTTTTGCAGTATTGTAAATAAAAAATGGTAATAGCAGGAGTCATTTATTTGAGGGTTTTCTTTTATTCACTAGCAGATTTAGATTAAGAAATTTAGGAATTTGAAGGCAATTTGCATCTTTGGAGGTAGAAGACATAGGCACACCGCAAGAGTCAGACAGGCATGGCAAAGCCGCTGCCATGAGAGGCATTTTAAAGAAGGAAGAGAATCATAGATTTGATTGTGATGTTTAATATCAAGAACACAAAATTTAGGCTAGGAACAAAATCCCCCCAAAAATACAACCAAATTCACGGAGTAAAAAAACATCAAAATCCAAGCCACAATATATCTTGCACACAAGAATGTTTAAGTACAAATTGTTTAACATCTGATAAGTAAACATATACTACTATTTACAGTATCCTCTCTCTTAATTCAGCATAGCTGTGTAAATAACTGAAGTAGGGAAATAAAATCTCTCCATTCATGAGTTTTTTTCTGTATCTAGACATGAATGTTCCTGTATGTCTATCTCTGCTTCTAAATAAATGTGTGCTTATGTGTATTTGTCTTTGTGCATGAGGGTTTCTGTAGGTACGTCACTGTGCATGAGAAGGTTTGAAAGAATGTCACTATGCACGAGTGTGTATGGCTTTGTCTGTGTCTATCTGTACGTGATAGTCTCTGTGCATGAGTGCCTGTGTTCTTCTATTTGTCTGCACAAATGTTTGTCTGTATCGCATGTGCGTTTCTGCATGGCTGTGTCTGTATTTCTGTATCTGTGGATAATTATGTCTGTATGCGTCTATACATGTCAGTAATTTCTTGTATCTCACTGCAAGACTATATTTTTAAATATGTATTTCTGTAAAGAAGGTCTGCCTATATAATTATCTGTCTGTGCCCTCCACTTTGTAGGAGTTAAAAAGACACTCCTAACAAAATATTCTATGTATTTATTTGAAAAAAAAGTTCTGTTTGTTTTACTTTATTTATTTATTTACATTTAACATGCATGCATGCATCAATCTTCGAATTCATTTCCGTATGAAAATGTTTCCCCAGCACCAGTCCTACCTTAACACAAATTATGAAGCCTTGTGGAACATATGTATCAGACCGATTGCAATATTTGACCATTTGTGATAGCGCTTCCCTCCCTATTCCAGTCACATGTGGTGTTCCCCAAGGCTCTATATTCAGCCCCGCACTATTCACATTATTTATAAATGATGTACCTAACATCTGCAAATCCTCAACTGCACACACATACGCTAGTAAACCCAATCTACCGCAGCCTGAGGCTGTGCTCCAACACCAATTCACAAAGGTAGAAAAGTGGATTGCAGTTAACAAACTCTTCTTAAACACTGACAAAACTGTTACAATGATCTTTGGAACTGTGCCTAAATTATGTAAACTACAAAATCAACAACAATGTATCAGAACAAATTCAAATAGCACACCGACCGCAGTTAGTTCTTTCACATATCTGGGTATGTTGCTAAACCCCAACATATCCTTTGGCCTTCACATAGAAAAAAAATCTCTTAAAAACTCTATCCAAAACTATGTGCCCTGTACAGAAACAAATCCTGCCTAAGCCCTACAGTAAGAAATCAGTGCAACAAATTCTAATGCCGATCATTCATTATAGGGATGAAGTTTATGCACCTACATCACAAACCCACCTTCATAAACTTAATACGTTATATAATTTGTTCTGCTGCTTTGTACTTGAATGTAATTACTTTACCCATCATTGTGACATGTTAAAAAGCTAAACTCGCTATCGCTGGAATCCCAACGCACTCTTCATCTTTCCAGCCTTTCCAGTGCATAAGAGCTTTTCTGTGAAGCTCCCACCCTACCTGAGTAGAATGCTCTCCCCGGCTGTTCACAACTCCTATAACCTCTGATCCAGTACTAGCACGATATTTAGCATACTGCAATACAAATATAAAGTTGCTCGATCCTCATTTTCCTACAGAGCACCGCAATTATGGAATAACCTCAGGGACACAGTGAAATCTTCATTCAATCTAAAATCTTTTAAGAGATCTATGGCAATATACCTCAGCACAGAATGCTCCTGTCATGGTTGAATATATTTATTACCTTTTATGTGTTAAATTTATATAATTGTTTGTATATTGTATTTTTTTTTTCATTTGTAATATTTTGTACCATATTGTAACAATACAATGTTTTGTGGACCCAGGACCTACTTGAAAATTAGATAAATCTCAATGTATCCTTCCTGATAAAATATTTTATAAATAAATACATTTGCCTTGATCGCTGATTAAAATAGTGTACACTAGAAAGTACGGAAAGTAGACTCCGAGGACCATCAGCTGCTTTTAAAATATCCTCCAAACGACAGCCAGAAAAGGAGACCTTAGAAGCCATAACACCGCGAATCGAATGAGGAGAAAAAAAAAATTAAATATCAACACCTGCCAAGGACATGAGCCATTTGACCCAATGAGCAAAGGTAGGAGAGGATACTGGAGCATGCGGTTTATGAAAGGAAATGAAAAGTTAAGGGTCTGATCATGTCTGAAGGGGGGCGGTACGTGCTTTATAAACACGCACAATAGGCACGCCACCCGACAGTGTTGTGGTTTCAAGGGAAAAGCTGGGGGGAAATTCAGAAGAAGACGAGGCGGTCTACCGCCATCTCCAGGAGAGGCGGGAACCAAGGTTGTGACTGACACAAATCTGCGTTGAATTCTATGACCATGTCTGGATTCGAACCGAAAATGGCTTTGCCATTCCAAGCTTCCATGTGAAGGAGCCACCAGTGGAGTTCCTCCTTCACCTCCGCATCCAATGTCACGATATCCTCGTATGAGGCGCCGCCTCTGAAGTAGAATGCTTGTAGGCGTTGTAGGGCTCTGGAGTGAAGGGGCCCCGGGAAAATGGTTTGAATGGAAGCAGCCAGGAGCCCGATCACACGGGCCAGATGTTTGAGACAAAATTGTGGAGTGGCAAGAATATGTTGAATTTCCTTTTTGATGTTCTTCAGTTTTGACATGTGTAGGGTCTGCAGAAACGCTATCTGTTGCGTGGGAATGAGTATGGACTTTTCTCAATTTATAATGAAGCCCAGGTTTTGTAGCAAGGTTGTGGTAAAACCGAGATGAGTATGGAGTAGGGGGACCAACTACCAACTGGGATAGCAGAAGTAGATCGTCTAGATAAATGATGAGACGGATCCCATGACTGCGGAAGAGAGTGATAACCGGCTTCATGAGCTTGGTGATGCACCAAGGAGCGGAAAATAGGCAGAAGGGAAGGCAGCGGAACCGCCATTTCCTTCCCTGCCACGTGAATTGCAGTAAATGTGGATGAACGTCTGCGATGGGTATCGTGAGGTATGCATCTCATAGGTCTAGCTTGACCATCCAATCTGATGGTTGGAGTAAGTCTCTCAGGCAATCAATGCCTTCCATCATGAAATGATGGTATGTCACATAAGCATTTAGCGGTTTCAAATTGATCATGGGGCGGATCCCGCCCCTTTCTAGGGAACTAGAAACAAATTGCTCACGAAACCCGGGGTCTGCATCGGGACTTCGTGGATGGCACTAATTCTCATATCTCTTAGGAAACAAGGGTCATATCGGGTGGGGAAAAAACAATCTCCCTGGGGGGACAACGTTGGGAAGGAAGGGACACAAAATCTATCAGATAACCATTGACAGCCCTTAGTACCCATGCATCTGCAGTAATAAGAGCCCAGAGATGGGAAAAATGGGTAAGTCTGCCTCCCAATAGGGAAGAAAGGTGATTGTAGTAGTTTACTGTAAGGACGTCGACCTTGCGTGCCTCTTGACATCCAGGGTCTGTCTCATTGAGGGAAAAAGGTTGGTGTTGACCTCTGTTCTTGAAAGGGGTGTCTCCCCATGTAGGAGCCTCGGTTCGGACATTGTGAACCTCTACTAACTCTGCCGGACAAACGGCCCCAGCAAAAACCTTAGGGTGGAACACCCTCATCATATTTGTCTGTGCCTTGTCTAAGGCAGTGAATGTCAGGACATAAGATCCCAGGTCTTTCACAAAAGACTCACCAAACAGCAAGCCAATTGCCTGAGCGCCTGGCTCTGTAATTGCCAAACTAGTTTTGGTTCAATTTTTAAGAGGATTGATTTACGACGCTCTGTGCAAAGCGAAGTGTTTGAATTGCCAATCAAGCAGATCAACCTCTGTATCCAACCCGTAATGGTGAGACGATCTAATACATCATCCTGAGCCAAAGATTCTACTACAGCCTCGACCCAAAATATCTAAAACTTTGTCCTGGCAGTTGCGCAGGCAAAAGTCTAAACCCGCCTTGGGTCTCTACCCCTTCTTGTCCAAGAATTTAACAATCTTGGGGTCGACCTGAGGCGTCTTGCATACTTTATCCGGTACAGTAGGACGTGGGCATTCCGCCCGCATTTTATTATGGGTCGCCTTTTCAAGAGGCTTGCGGACCCGGGCAGCAATATAGCATGCCACATGTTCTGTGGCGACCATTCGGCCGAGCGGCAGTGGTGTAAATCATCAGGGTCAATCAGAGGTTCGCCCTGCGGGTCGAGTATTTTACCCTCCTTGGATATTGCTGGAAGAGATAACTCAGTGCCAGAGGTATCAGTGGCATTTATGCCATGAGGGGTGGTATTATTCTTCTCAAAATTATAATCTGAATCAAGGTCGGATAACTTATCAGAATGGTCCGTATAGAGCACTCTCCTCATCTTCGCTGAGATTCGATTAAGAGCAATCAATCTGGGTTTTAGCCCATTTCCAATTTTTGTTGCCTGGCTATTGTCTCTCGTGCAGTGGTTCCATAATCGCGCCATCTATGACAGGTTTTAAACAGTCCATCATCATTGTTTTGGATGAGTGCTTGGTTTTAGCTGAGGCCTTGTGGCCCGGGGCGTGGGAGTTGATAAGTAGGCGGTATCACGGACGGCAGAGAAGCCGGAGGGACCGACAGTTGGGCCTGCTTTAAGGAATCTGAAATAGATGATGACAATGTCCATGGCAGATGCCAGGGCCTTGGACATGGACTTAGACACTGTAGTGTGCATGATCATCTGAATTTCCTCAGAAGCTGGGATTTCAGCTTCATCCCCACAAATTACAGTGGGGAGTCCCAAGGGAACTTGGGGTTCAATTTCAGACCCAGAGGGTGTAGGCATATCTCTAGAAGAAGGGGGGTGGTCCAGAGGGACCAAAAGATGGCCGCCATGGCTGGGTTTAACAGTGCTGGGGCGTGCGTCCGGTAGCCGAACACACTGTCTGAGCGAACAAGTAAGGGAGGGAGGATTACTGACTGCTGAAGCAAGTGGAATAATGAGAATAAGTAGCTAAATGCGTTTGCGTTCGTAAGAACGCCAACACGGCAAACCGCCGAATTCCAAGATGGCCACCAAACGTGTTCCTGACGGAACGCACATGTGCGGCCGAACAAACAGCTCTGAGAAACAAAGCAGAGAGCAAGTAGGTTGCGTACAAGGGGCGAACCAAGTGGAGAGCGCAGTACCGCAGTGGAGGTAGGATAAACCTCCAAAAGGTCTGCCAAAGTCCCAGAGAGACAATAACGAGGGGGAAGAAAAAACCTCAATAGGGAAAAGGGGGGGGGGAACCAGTCTACATAATAATATTACTGTAATACACAATAAACAAACATAAAATAGCACTAAAGAAGGACCAGCAATCAAAGTATTAGTCACTAAGGTAATATGTCAAATCACAATAATCACAATGAAATAAAGATCCCACAGTTAGTAAAACCGTGAGTTAGGTGGACTTAACTGAGGGAGCAGTAAAGAAAGAGGAAGTGGTCACGTATGTTCCGCCTACTATAGGATAAGTATGTCGCTGATTGGATGTTCATGTTACTAGGCGGATATTGTCATTGTAATGTTTATACCTGTTTTTTCTATTGATTTGCATTTGTTATTTCTTTGCTGCTGAGGGAATTAAAGAAAGAGTGCAGCATAATAGGAGCCTCCGTGTCTTTAATAAAATCAGTCAAATCTCTATATATTTGCTAAATAACCTGTTCACAAGCATTCTAACTAAAAGAGTATTCACTTTGCTTGTACCTGTAACCTTAAGCACAGCTAACCCAGGGGCGTATTAGCCGCGAGGCAAACAAGGCATTTGCCTTGGGCGGCATTTTCCAGGGGGCGGCAAAAAACGCCGCCCCCAAATGCCCAGGGCAAATGCCTTGTTAGCCTTGCGGCTAACTGACAAGCCCTCTGGGCGGGCGATCTGCTGGGCGGCGCTGGCGGGCGGCTGGCGAGGGAGCACTTCCTCTGAGCTGTCTGCTCAGCTCCCTCGCGCGCCGCAGAGTGAGGCTGGGAGCCGGAATATGACGTCATATTCCGGCTCCCAGCCTCACTCTGCGGCGCGCGAGGGAGCTGAGCAGACAGCTCAGAGGAAGTGCTCCCTCGCCAGCCGCCCGCCCGCCAATGCCGCCCGCTTTGCAGCCACTGGACCACCAGGGAGAGGGCACCCCCCCCAGAATTCCCAAAGGTAAGGAGGCTGGGGGGAGGGGGAGTTAAATAAAAAAAAAAAAAAAAAGTGAGTGTGTGTATGTCTGTTAGTGTGTATGTCTGTTAGTGTGTGTGTGTGTGTGTGTATGTCTGTTAGTGTGTGTCTGTTATTGTGTGTGTGTGTCTGTTATTGTGTGTATGTCTGTTAGTGTGTGTCTGTTATTGTGTGTGTGTGTATGTCTGTTATTGTGTGTGTGTGTATGTCTGTTAGTGTGTGTATGTCTGTTAGTGTGTGTATGTCTGTTAGTGTGTGTCTGTTATTGTGTGTGTGTATGTCTGTTAGTGTGTGTCTGTTATTGTGTGTGTGTGTGTGTGTGTGTCTGTTAGTGTGTGTGTGTATGTCTGTTAGTGTGTGTCTGTTATTTTGTGTGTGCCTGTGTATGCCTGTTAGTGTGTATGTCTGTTAGTGTGTATGTCTGTTAGTGTGTGTGTGTGTGTGTGTCTGTTAGTGTGTGTGTATGTCTGTTATTGTGTCTGTGTATGTCTGTTAGTGTGTCTGTGTATGTCTGTTAGTGTGTGTGTATGTCTGTTAGTGTGTATGTCTGTTAGTGTGTGTGTGTCTGCTAGTGTGTGTGTGTCTGCTAGTGTGTGTGTGTCTGCTAGTGTGTGTGTGTGTGTGTCTGTATGTCTGTTAGTGTGTGTGTGTGTGTGTCTGTATGTCTTAGTGTGTGTGTGTGTGTCTGTTAGTGTGAGTGTGTGTGTATCTGCTAGTGAGTGTCTGTTAGTGAGTGTGTCTGTTAGTGTGTGTGTGTTTCTGTTAGCTAGTGTATGCGTATTTGTCAGTAAATGTGTGTATGTGTATTTAGAAGGCGGGGGAAGGGTTGGGTGGGGGTGGTGCGGGCGGGCGGGAGGGGGGCGCCTGAGTTTTGTCCTGCCTAGGGCAGCACAAAACCAGGATACACCACTGAGCTAACCCCAAGTCCTTTAGATACTACCACCCAAACCTTATTAATGCTATAATGTTGGCCCAGCTCTAAATCATTTATTGGGGTTCCAATTTGTTGAGTCCATATGCATTTGATTTTAAAAAATCTTGCTTCATCTGATATTTAAGTAATCAGCAATCCATACAAATTCCACAACTCCGAAATGCCATACGGATGAAAAAAGCAGTGTACCGTATATACTCGAGTATAAGCCGACCCGAATATAAGCCGAGGCCCCTAATTTTACCCCAAAAAACTGGGAAAACTTATTGACTTGAGTATAAGACTAGGGTGAGAAATGCAGCAGCTACTGGTAAGTTTCTAAATAAAATTAGATCCTAAAAAAAATATATTAATTGAATATTTATTTACAGTGTGTGTATAATGAATGCAGTGTGTGTGTATGAGTGCAGTGTGTGTGTATGAATGCAGTGTGAGTGTATGAATGCAGTGTGTGTGTATGAATGCAGTGTGTGTGTGTGTGTGTGTGTGTGTGTGGTGCAGAGCCTTGGTGGGGGGTGGGCAATTTTTTTTATTTTTTTTTTTTATTATTTTAATTTTTGTTTTATTATTATTTATTATTATTTTTATGTATTTAATTTAATTATTATTTTTGTATTATTATTTATTATTGAGTTATTATTATTTTTTTATTATTATTAATTATTATTTTTTCGTCCCCCCTCCCTGCTTGATACATGGCAGGGAGGGGTCTCTCCTTCCCTGGTGGTCCAAATATAATAACCATCTACGCTTGTCGTTGCTAGACTAGTTATAAGAAGTACCGTATATACTCGAGTATAAGCCGAGTTTTTCAGCACATTTTTTGTGCTGAAAAACCCCAACTCGGCTTATACTCGAGTCAATAGTCTGTATTATGGCAATTTGCATTGCCATAATACAGACTGGGGGCTGTGGGGGCTGCAGAGCGGTTACTCCCAGTGGCTCTCGCGAGATTTACAGTGTGAGCTGACAGAAGAGCTGAACGGACGGCTCGCAGGGGGAGGAGAGAGCTGACAGGAGCTGCAGGAGAGGTAAGTAACCGCTCTGCAGCCCCCACAGCCCCCACTGAACTGCCAATGCCACTGGACCACCAGGGAAGGAGAGCCCCCCTCCCTGGCCAGCTAGCAATCTGGGAGGGGGGATGAAAATAAATATAAATCATAATAAAATATAAATAATAAAGTAATATTAAAAATAATAAAATAAAAAATAATAATAAAAAATATATTAATAAAACATAAAAATATTAAAATAATTTAAAAAAAATTATAATAAAAATGCCCAGCAACACACATACTGCATCACACACACTCACACTGCATTCATACACACACACTGCACTCATACACACACTGCATTCATACACACACACACACTGCACTCATACACACACACACACTGCACTCATACACACACTGCATTCATTCACACACTGCACTCATACACACACACTGCACTCATACACACAGCACTCATACACACAGCACTCATACACACTGCACTCATACACACACACTGCACTCATACACACACACTGCACTCATACACACACACTGCACTCATATACACATACTGCATTCAGTATATACACACACACTGTAAATAAATATGCAATATAATTTTTTTAGGATCTAATTTTATTAAGAAATTTACCAGTAGCTGCTGCATTTCCCACCCTAGTCTTATACTCGAGTCAATAAGTTTTCCCAGTTTTTTGGGGTAAAATTAGGGGCCTCGGCTTATATTCGGGTCGGCTTATACTCGAGTATATACGGTAATTACATCTAAATATGTAGGTACATTCCAGCTTAACAATGTTGTCGGCTGCATATTTAAAGTAATAGGATCGATATTTCGACAGCTTATGTTCTCGTTTGGTTTAGATGAGTTAACAGGACGTACAGATCAGATAAGAGTATGCAGAAGAGTGACAAAGAAGGACACCCTGAGATGTGCATTTCAAATATAAACAAGGCTATGCAGTGCATGGTATACTACATGTGTGTCCAGATTGTGACAGGAGATCAGTGCACGTGTTATATTGTAAAATAATGCATAATACGGCAGATTTTAAAACCCCTGGCAACGGTTATAAACAAAAAGGTAAACGTTACTTAAAGCGTAAGTGTGTTTAGGAGAGTCCAGGTATGGTTTGAGCATTACAGCCCCACTGTGTGTAAGGCCAATTCAGCTGCATCTCTCCTGCAGGTCGATCACCCGATCCCTATACGCAGCTGGGTGTAGGAGCAGTTGAAGAGGCTTAGCTGGTCAGCCTTGCAGCCCTTCGTAGGCCTGGCGCCTCCTCGGCCCTGGATCAGTGTGAGGGCTGGTACCTTCAGGCCACGAGCCTGGGGTCCACTTGGGTCCAGGGTCTTTCCCGACGAGCGGGTGCGGCGGGCCTTGCGTGTATCTGGCACGGGCCGTCGTGTGGGTTCTGTAGCCCTCCGTTTGTGTGGCCGGTACCTGCGGGTTGGTCCCCCCGTTGCCCTCTGTCCAGGCAGGCGCTTCATTTTGGTTACTGTGGATTGGCGTTTTTTTGCGCCCATCAGAGGTTTCCCGGTCCTCCCGGGGCTGCTGGTTTGCTTTTTAGGTGGGTCAGGGAGTGGTATGACCGTAGCTGGTCGTATATGGGCCATTAGCTGGGCCCAAAACTTATCAAAAATGATGTCCAGAGAGTCTCTCGCTTTAGGGGTGGGGTAATGAGATACATGCTGCTGCTGCATGTCACGAGTGCAGTCGTCGCTTTTGGCCGCCATTTTCAAGGCCTTCCCCTCTGGTCCGTCTGCTTGAACCGTCGTTTGCAATAGCAGGTCAGTGACCGGGTTGGGTCTGTGTGGCGGGGACCGGGATGTCCCCCACCGGTCCAAAGGGGGGGGGGGAAGTTCCGTGCGTGCTTGTGGCTCGGAGTGTTGAGCGGGAAGCGGCCGCCTTCCCAACTCCCCTTCTCTCACTTGCCTCGTTCTGCCGTTTCGGGTCCCGGGCACTCCGGGAGATGAGACCGGTATCTGCGGGCGCCTACTGGGTTCCTCCATCTGTTGAGCCCCCGTTTGTGGATTTTCCCGGTATGTGCGCCCTTATTTTCAGCGTTAAATTTCCCGTTCAGCGGGAGCTCGAGCTGAGCACGTCTTGCTCGCTCGCTAGCCAGGCTCCGCCCCCGCCTCATTCCATTTTAAACATGGATTCCTTTTAATCTGTGTTTGCAGTATACAACTGCTTGGAACACAATTTAGGAAAAGATGCAAAACCAGTGAACCACTCATGGACAGCTGTTTCGTTGTTAATGCAACTCATCAGCATGAGGTTGGTTACTGGTTTGCTTATTGAGGCTTGGTAGTGCTTGGGAAGCAAAATCCAAATAGGTTATGGTGGGGAAAAAATGTGATTGAAAACCCCTTCCACCTGAAGTCTGTGGATAGTTAATACAATGTTAAACAAAAATCTGCACACCAGTCAAGCCATAAGACTTGCTTTTCCCACAGAAATCCCAAAACTGCAGCGATGTTGCAACCGCAAAGGATTCTGGGTGGGCATATGCAAATTAGTTTAACAAAGAATCACATTTTTGCCTCATTCCATTTTAAACATGGATTCCTTTTAATCTGTGTTTGCAGTATACAACTGCTTGGAACACAATTTAGGAAAAGATGCAAAACCAGTATATATATATATACACACACACACACACATACAAACCGTGTTTCTTGGCACTCACCCTTTCATGTGTATAGTTCAATCTAGCCTGGGTATAATCCCACGTTGAAAATATATAAACAGAAATAAAGAGATGCACTCCAAGGACTTGGTAGATGAAAAAAGGGGTAGTTTATTCCAATAGGTATAGCATAAAAAAATAGCCGATGTTTCGCCCCGTTCGGGTCTTTCTCGAGGATTGATTACAATGTTATTGTGAGTCTAGGATTCTCTGTATTTTGTGCGTCGCAGACCTGGAAATAGAAGATTAGGTTAAAGAGTAAGGAAAGGATAAAATAGTAAACAGGTGGAAGTGAAGGGTGAGTAAGTGAAGATAGGGTTGCAAGTAGTGATGTCGCGAACATTAAATTTTCCGTTCGCGAATGGCGAAAGCGAACTTCCGCAAATGTTCGCGAACGGCCGAACCGGGCGAACCGCCATAGACTTCAATAGGCAGGCGAATTTTAAAACCCACAGGTACTCTTTCTGGCCACAATAGTGATGGAAAAGTTGTTTCAAGGGGACTAACACCTGGACTGTGGCATGCCGGAGGGGGATCCATGGCAAAACTCCCATGGAAAATTGCAGAGTCTGGTTTGAATCCATAAAGGGCATAAATCACCTAACATTCCTAAATTGTTTGGAATAACGTGCTTTAAAACATCAGGTATGGGGGGCGGAGCCTAACTGTGAACCGGGAGAGACGCCATTTCTGGTAGCTCCCGACCGGGCATTAAAATCTTCCGCAATCCAGACGCTTACCGGTCCCATCCAGCTCCAAAACCTGCGGGAACGGACTGGGGACCATCTGCAGCATCCGTTGATGCCTTTCACATACTCCCCAAAGCAGGGGAAATTGAAACGCAGGTCTGGGGCCTACTACTCACAGGCACCCGCGTACCTCGAGGGGCTCCTCTGCAACCGGAGCCTGTACGGTGCAGTTGACACGCCTGATTGCCGCACACACCTACCGCCAGCAATGGGACGCAGATCCCAGAAGCCACAGCCTGGCAACAACGCAGAGCAGAGGAACATCGGCACTTTCATACTTTTTGCTTTAGTTCTTTCCGTTGCCAAACTACTAACATGTTACCCTTTTGGTTCTCATACTATACAAAGCCAGACCCTACTGGGAGCAGTTTAAGTCCTGGCTCGCATGCACATACATGTTAGGCGCACCCACCAGAGGTGTACAACCCCCCCCCCCCCGACGCCCCCTTGGTTAGGGACACTTACCTCTTTGGGGACCCAAATAGCCCTCCTGACACCACCTACTTCATCACCTTGGCTACCCAAACGACCAACTCACGCCCTACCCTCATGAGCTAAGAAGCTACACACCGACGCTCTACAACCACCCTCACGTCACTTACTCGTTACTAATAAGCATCCAGAACGCCAACACCCCGCATCCACCCACTCTAGCTAGCACACACATACTGCCTCCAATCAACCTGTTGATAGATTACCACCACATAACCTACATATGCTAGCATGCACCGAATCCAAGAACGGGGTTACAACCGTACTACATATTATAAAAATTGCGTAATATCCTCAATGATGTAACAGTCTTTTGCAGCCTCGATCACTGTGTAATGAATGTTACAATGTATTATTATGATTGCGCCCGTCCTTGTTGTTGTGACAAGGCGGGCTTCTGTATAACTCGTTGCGCACTAAAAATAAAGAATTGAAAAAAACAAAAAAACACATCAGGTATGATGTTGTATCGATCAGGTAGTGTAAGGGTTACGCCCGCTTCACAGTGACAGACCAAACTCCCTGTTTAACGCACCGCAAACAGTTCATTTGCACAACCGCAAGCTCCCCATTTGCACAAGGTTGGATACCAAGCTAGCCATGTCCAGTTCCTTGTCCTCACTGATGTCATTGAAGGTCTCTTCCTCCACCCAGCCATGTACAACACCAAGGGTCCCCGAAAGGTGACAAGCCCCCTGTATTTTTTTTTTTTAAATGTACACTACTGTTACACCAAATAATGTATAATAAACACAGGTTACTGGCTATGGGGGGGGGGTGAATAATGTATAATAAACACAGGTTACTGGCTATAGGAGGGATAATGTATAATAAACACAGGTTACTGGCTATGGGAGGATAATGTATAATAAACACAGGTTACTGGCTATGGGGGGATAATGTATAATAAACAAAAAAAATAAAATAATGCAGCTTCAGAATTAATCTAAATTGTATGCTGTCTAGGAGGTGGGAGGGTCTGCTACTGATTGGCTGGAATGTGTCTGCCGACTGTGAGGTACAGGGTCAAAGTTTACTCAATGAAGACGAATAGGGGGCGGACCGAACATCGCATATGTTCGCCAGGAACTATTCGCCAGCGAACCATTCGAGACATCACTAGTTGCAAGGTGCAAGGAGAGAAAAAGACACACGAAAAACAAGTCCGACCGCCAGACCCTTATGCCCCCTCCACCCTTGGGAGGGGGTAAGATAGCATGTGGAAGTGGGGGGTGGGGAGAGATAAGAATCTGGGTGGGGAGGGTAGGAAAGGCAATAAAAGTAATGCCATTGGCTGCTGGGTAATAGGCAGGTGTTTTAGAATTCTTCTAGGCTAGACATGTAAGTAGAGTTATTGAATTACCAAGCCATAGATATATCTCCTAAGGATCCAAGATTAAATATCTTGGGAGTGTCGTAAACTTGTGACGCAAGACTATCCATGTCTATGCTATCTTGTATTTTTTTGGCTACCATACTCTATGTGGGTATGCGTATGGTCGACCAGACCTCTCCAGTTGCCCTGCAAGTTGTCAGAGCTACTCGTACTTTAACTTTATTTTTAGCTTTTGTGAAGAGATTGGAAAGTAGTAGAGGGCTTTTTAAAGATTCTAGTTGGCACTGATGTTATGGTCTGCCAAGGTGGTCTCAATTCAGGGTAGGTCCATCAACAATGATAGAATGTACCTACTTCGCCACATAGATTCCAACACAAGTAAGATGGTGAGCAGTGCATGATTGCCAAACGTTAGGGTGTAAGATACCATCAGAATAGCCTCTTCTTATTGGTCAAGCATATTGTGAGAGAAGATATTGCCTCTCATATGTCTGACCAGTCTGATGCTTCAAGAATACAACAATAATAATAACAATAGAACAATGTGATATAATATCAAATAATAGATAGAATAGATACAAAAATAATAGAACAATAGAACAGGAGAAGGCTAATACAATGAATACTGGGTGCTCACCCACATAAGGCTCTATCCCCTAAAGAACCCAAAATACATAACAATGTGAATAGAGTAAGGAGCACAACCATAAATCTTTATATATATGAAAAAATCTTTATTAAATGGGTATATACTATAGCACTGTCTCTTTAAATATTATTCACAGAGATACAAAGTCATGCTATTAAAAAGCATTTACCAGAAAAAAAAATTTAGACAAATATAAACGCGCAATATATAAATGAAAGAAGTATCATGCAAACAGACAACTGTAATACTAGTATAATCAAAACCCAGACATAAAAAATGCAAAAAAACCATACCAAATTCAGTGAGAAGCAGGGACAGAGTCAATAAAAAAAAAAAACAACGTTTCGGCTGAAAAGCCTTTGTCAAGGGATATAATATATACCAGCATTGTTCTGTGAGGCAAAAGCCTTCCCTGCCTCCTATGTTAGTTGCCTACTAATTAATCTGCCTCTGCATCTCTGATCACTTGCTCTGTTCCTCCCCAACCTCTTATTGGATACAGAAATATTCTATATAAATCGGTCTAATTTTATGTGTGCTCTGTCACACTGCTTAACCCCTTAAGGACACATGACATGTGTGACATGTCATGATTCCCTTTTATTCCAGAAGTTTGGTCCTTAAGGGATTAAAGGCACTTGATAATGTCAGTGCTGGGCAACAATTTGTGTCCTGATACAAGCTTGTACTCAGGGCAGTTTGAATGAATTTGGGGGCCCCAAGCAAAATGGACATGGAGGCCCCCTACCCCCCCCACACGGACGCAAAGCCATACACTTTAAGTTCACCCACACTTTATATAAATAAAAAAAGGTTTACAGTGCAAATATTGCTTAGAGCTCTGCCCTGCCCCTTAGTGGTCTTTCCTCTCCCCCCACCCTCCCCTACCAGTCTCTTCTCACCCCACCCCCGTATTCTCCTCACCCCCCCTCCCTGTGTTCTCCGCACCTCCCCCTTCCCTGTGTTTTCCTCATCTCCTCACCCCTCTCCCTATGTTCTTCTTACTCCCCCCTCCACCTCCCTATGTTTTTTTACTCCCCCCTCCACCTCCCTATGTTTTTTTTACTCCCCCCTCCACCTCCCTATGTTTTTTTTACTCCCCCTCCCCCTCCCTATGTTCTTTTTACTCCCTCCCCCCGCCCCATGTTCTTCTCACCTCCCCTTCTCTGGCTGTAGAGTGGCTGAGCTCCTCTTCCTCCTGTCAGTCCGGCCGGGTACCGCGCAGTACAGGAGATTCAATTTCCTGTTCCCGGCCGGACTGAAAGGAAGTGAGCACTCAGTGTGCACTTACTGTCAGTCCGGCCGGGAACAGGAAACTTAATCTCCTGTACCGCACGGTACCTGGCCAGACTGACAGCCAGGAGGAAGAAGAGCTCGGCCACGCTACAGGGAAGGGGAGGTGATGACGAGAAGTGCTGCAGCCGCCTGAGGCTCTCTATAGAGCGCTCAGGCGGCTGCAGCCTTATAGGAAGCACCGGCTCTGCTTGGGGCCCTAGGCCAGATCGGGGCCCCAAGCAGTTGCTTGGTTTGCCTGTCCGGTAGCAACGGGCCTGCTTGTATTGATGTCTCGTACAAGTGCCTTTGAGCAGAATGTATGCACTGAATCTGCCTCTCCAGGGGCCGGCCGGGGTCCTCTGTTCTCGCCGTGCGCGGTCCTGCTTCTTTTTTTTTTTTTTTTTAATTCTTTCTTTTTGTAGTGCATAAGCTTTGAACAGAAGCATGTGAGGTACCCCAAAGGCAATCCTCCAGCTGATACTTAACAGTTGAACATAAAGGTACAAGTTAAATCTGGCACATTTTTTATATAGGGGTAGGGTGGGTGCTAAACAATATATGTTTTCGTCGCTTAGGGTGCTTAGGTATGCTCAGAACACAGTATATCAGTGATTTACTATCTGGTTATGGTATTAGTATGCTGTGTCACCAACTGGTGTGTGCATATAAGCTAAGTGTAGGGTTAAGAGTTTACAGCATTTTCAGGTACATGCAAATAGGCTATATGCTGCAGGGTTGGGACTCGTAATGCTATATGTTTGCTAATTCCATGCTTATGGCAGGTAGGTGCCTATATCCATGTATACATTGCAGCGTTATAAGTTTTACCATGCTTGCTTTTTGCCATACTATGCTTAAATGACCATGCCTACCTGGCTTGAGTTGCGAATGTGTTATTAGCCCTCAAAGTTAAGGCAAAGGCAGGGATAAACATGGTGAAGCGGGAACACATCGCTAGCTATGGCATTCTGTGCGTATAATAGGTGCGAGGCAATCTTAAAGCTATCGCCTATAGTATGTCGTCAGGTGAGTGAGATGAGAGTTTTAGCGCCTCAACACCGGCTACTAGTTAAGAGAGCCTCATCATCAAAAAACAATATCACAATTTTGGACACATTAGGCGCTTTCGGTATAATTACATTTAAGCTGGTTGCAAACGTAACTTAGACTGTGCCGGTTAGGGTTAGACTATAGATTAGTCTAGGCACTGTATTTGAGAAAAAAATCCCCGAGGGAGGCTCCCCAGGTAAATCAGGCTAAAGTCTCTCTAGGAGAACAACATAAAATAAAGGAAACATGCTAGTAAAGTTAAATTAAACATTTGTTACTCAGTCCTTGTGCTCAGTGCTGCGGTTAGCCAATGCCTCTCTGAGGTGCCCCACTTTCCTGCCAAGTTAGTCTCTGGTGCTGGCCTTGATGCCTCGCCAAGATGGGTCCCGCGTGCATGGTTTGGAGTGTAGGCAAATTTGTTGAGATTTGGATGCATCTCCTGTATGACCTCGGGATCCGATATGAGCTGTGCGTCTGGTTCTTCGTTGTGGTCAGAGCTGGTTGTGGTGAGCTTCTTGTTGTGTCTTTCTTTGCCTTTCTTTTGTTGGGATGTCTGGCAGGGTACCAGTGGACGGTGCGCTGTTGTAGTAAACCGGGTCTTTTGATCCGCCATTTTCGGGCCCCTTGTGTCTTAAGCGCCATGCGTTTGCCTCGTGGTCGTGAAGGCTGCTTGTGAGGTAAGTTTTCTCTTACTTCTGGCGACTGGGCCTGTTGCTGCCTGAGTTCCAGCTTTCTCCAGAAGGCATTGAACAGGCTATCCAGTCTAGCTTTGAGGTCCCAGTTTGCTTGTGAGCACTTGGCATCCGCCATTTTCTGTTTCGTCGTGACTGTCTGCAGCTCGATCGGTGACTGCTTATATGGCTTGAGGAGCAGGGTTGCCTCCCTGGGGTGGACCGGGATCACCCCCGCCGGTCCCTGGGGGGGGGGGGGGGGTAAAACCCAGAGGAATCCTCACCGCCACTGGCAGGCCGAGGAGAGCGGCCGCCTCTCCCCCTGTCTGCCATCCGCAGGCCACGATTGCACATCTCGGGCTCCCGCTCCCAGAATCTCTCGGGTAAGGTGTCTAGGGGTGCACCAGAGCCCCCTTAGCTTGGATTGAGCTAAGTGGTGCTTATTCTAGCGCTGCAGCGTCGATTTTCCTCAAAAATCCCCTGAAGTAACGGGAGCCCTGTGAACATGCGGCCGTTCGGCTTGCCGGCCAGACTCCGCCCCCGCGGTCCTGCTTCTGCACGAGCCGCGCGCGGCTCATCCGACGGCGAAATCAGGAAGGCGGGCAGTGACCGCGAGAAGCGGTCACGTGTCCCGCCTGACTCTAAGAGCGTGCCGCGTGTCTCGGGCGCGCTCTTAAAGGGACAGTGGGAGACGAAATTTGAAACGGTCTCCCATTGGCCCCTGTCATGCCACATTCCCCATACACTCACGTTTTGGGGGCGTGGATATGACAGGGGCCAATCAAAGTGAACTCTAGGGTATTTATACTCACCTGTTCCTTAGTACCTTTCCCTATCGTGGTTTCTGTTCAGTTCCCTTTAGTGCTTGTATCGTTCAGTTGGTTTTTTGGTGCTTGACCTTGGCTTTGTTCCTGACTCCGCTTTCTCTTTATCCTTGCTTGTCTAGTCCGCCGGTTTGCTCTCCTGTGTACCAGTCCTTGGCTTGTTCTACTTTACGCTGTCTCTCTGTTCCCTTGACCTCGGCTTGTTCTGGACTCTGTCTTTTCTTGTACTCGTCTAAGTCCGGCCATTCTAAGTCCGGTAAGACGTATCTTGTTTTCTTGCCTCTAGACTATCTGGACTATTCTTGCGTGTTGGGGTATATTACCGTGACATGGTAATCGTTCGCTAACCTGGTTTCGATCGTATGTATCGGATCGCTCGCAATATGTGTCCATTTCTGACAGCGACTCACCTCACTCTCCAAGTCACGTGTGATGTTCCCCAAGGTTCCATTCTCGGCCCCCTTCTATTTACTTTATTTATAAATGATCTGCCTAATGTCTGCAAATCCTCAAATGTACACATGTACGCAGATGACAGTAATCTATACGAGCAAATCCAATCTACCGCAGCTTGAGGCTGTGCTCCAAGACCAGTTTACGGAGGTAGAAAAGTGCCTTAGAACAGCTGGTGGGAGGACTTTCTTCCAAACAGACATCAACAGAGTCCATGCCAATAGTCTGTCTGCAAGGAGAGAGAGAGATGATTTTTGCTGAGTTTTTGACAGCAATCTTTACATTTACTAGTGATTTTGCTAGCACAATGTATAGATGAAATATGATGAGGATTTAATTTCAGGTAAGAGAAAAGTAGCATGAGAGGTCCCCTTTAAATTCACTATAAATTTCCTACAATACTCACTTTACTGAATAACCCTTAGAATCCTGTAGAATAAAAACACTAAAACAGCCTTAGCTCTAGTCTTGGATCTGGTGAAAGGTGTGTTGGACTGACACTTGCAGGTCCCTTGCTATGTCAATCTTTCTCATTTATCTCATAGCCCAGTCTGTTTGTTCATTTTACAAGCCCCACATCTCTCAACTCCTCTCTATCACTAATCTCAAACTCTGAACTCTCTCCCCTCAGGAGTTACTTGTCCATTCCTGTCTCTCTCTTCTTACTAGCAGGCAGAAGCTTGATCCTGGTATGTGACCTGTAGAGAGAAAGAGGTGGATGTAATGGGTGCAGCAGAAAGGGGACATGCGACACTGCCGCGTGATTACAGAAGGATGTTAGATAGACTCAGGATCAGCATTTGCACAAAGTCAGCTTCACGTTTAACTATTTCATAGCAAGACTTCCCACACAAATTTAGTATTTCTGCCTTCCTCTTGAGTTCCCATACTCAAGTCCCTCTGCACAAGAAGCAATAAAAATAAAGAAACAAAAGCATTTTTTTTAAAAAACATTTTTTTGTTGGTATAAGGATCAGTGGGTTTATTCCATGGTCATGGACTGGAGAGTGAACTCCATTAGCCCCTTTGTTAAAGTTTTTAAAAAAGTAATGTTTTTTTTTCATCCCATTAAAATTTTCATGTATACTGCCAAAAACAAACACACAAAAACAAAACAAAACATGGGCACTAGTAGCCTACCATGTTTTGTGTCTTGAATGTTAAACAACTCATTATTGACTTAACACTTCACATGTCTTGTATTTCATGCTTGCCTAAAGTTTTAGGTTTATACCCGAGCATAGACATGTTTACCTAGCCTGGCCATTTCCATGTATTCCTGTATTTACTGCTTTAAAATTGTGCTGTATTGCATGCAATAACAATGTTTATCCTGTATTATCTCGTAAGCTTGTACCTGCTGTTGTGGCAACACAAGCATGTTTGTACCTCAAAGCACTGCAAAAATAAAGAATATATATATATATTTTTATTTTATTTTTTCCTGGGAAGGTTGGAAACTCTCTTGGGGTTGGCACAATATCTGTACTCACTCCCAAACAAATCTCTGTGATTGACATTCAAAAATTAATTAACATTTTGGTCACTGAGTTATACAATAAACCAAGTGATTTACTTTTTTTTTTTTTTTTATGTGTATAGGTGGGCTCTTAGGGGGAGTTGGGGAAATAGGACACAGGGGGGCAGACAATAAACTACACTCTAAGTCTAAGCAGGGCCAGATCTGGTGGATATGTTGCCAGAAGGAAACTCATAGGATGCAGCTATAAGAAAACTTAGATTCTCTTAAAATATGCTAATCTTAATATAGCGAAATGTGGAGAATGGAATGACACGGATTTACGTACTAAATAATGTATGTGTAAATGCAAGACCTGCAACATGTGTTGTCCTAATTGTTAGACGTTAACGCAAACTACCATGTAATGCATACTGCTACTGTTTTTGTATCACGATGTGGAACTCCACCCCTTTTCCTTGTAATTTATAAAACACAATAAAAACAAATATGTTAAAAAAAAAAAATGCTAATCTTTCTCTAATTCATGCGTTCATCTTTCAAGTAAATCCATACACCCTAACAGCAGTGTCCAGTGAAGCAGGAAGTCAATGGGCAGCGTAAAATGGTGGGCCACTGACGCGGATCATGTAACCAGAACTCTCGAAAGGGACGAACATGCCCAAAAAGGAGGTGAGTCTGCCCAAAGAAGTTAAAGGCTAGCCTGGCATGAATGCATGTCAGGCTGCCTGCCAATCATGCATGCTGGCCAACAGCATCCAGAGCTTGGCATAAATGCATCTAATGATGCTCCATGCTTTCTAAGGACTGTCCCCTAGCACTCACATGTCCTCTTGTCTCCTTACCTTCTTACTAGCAGGCAGAAGCTCCTGGTCTACAGTCTGAGATAGAGAAAAGGTGGATGTAGTGAGTGTAAAAGAAAGGGAATATGCCACAGTGTCAGAGAGACCAAAGTCTGTATTACCTTAACTAATTTCATTTCAGCTAGTCCACGAAAGTTTTGTTTCCATATATCCCTCTTAAGTTTCCATACTTAAGCAAGAGTATGTGAAGAGTAGTTAGGGTTGCAACATTTCTTAGAAAAAAACACAGGCCGTACTAATTTGCACAATTAATTATGTATGCGTGAATCACAAGAGAAAATTCTGTAAAATCACCAAAAAACTACTTACAGTTTGATTCTGCTGTATAGATGGATTGCTCCCAGTGTCTCCCTGTCACTAGGGGACACTGAGAGACATGGGGACACGGACACTGGGAGACATTGTGTCCCCATGTCTCCCAGTGTCCCCATGTCTCAGTGTCCCCATGTGTGTCTGTTTCCCCATGTCTCAGTGTCCCCATGTGTGTCTGTGTCCCCAAGTATCCCCTAGTGTCTGACTGTTTCCAGGTCTCAATGTCCCCATGTGTATCTATGTCCCCATGTCTCAGTGTCCCCATGTGTGTCTGTGTCCCCGTGTCTCAGTGTCGCCATGTGTGTCTATCTCCCCAAGTGTCTCAGCGTCCCCAGAGGTCTCCCTGTGTCCCAATGTCTCACAGTGTCCCCTAGTGTCTCAGTGTCCCCATGTTTCTCTGCAGCCTATACCCCATCCCTCACTTCCCTGAGCTGTAGACTGTCTCGGCAGGCTGGGAGCTGCTGTCTGGACTCTCTGTGCGGTGTAGCTGCTCCCTCGCAAATTAGTGAGTAGAGAGATGCAGGTATATGCTGTAACCTCCTATCTCTGCCTCTCTCCACACACACACACAGCGGCCCCTACTGGCCAGTGCTGGTATTGCAGAGTAATCTCTGTCTATACTGAGAAAAATACCGGCATTTGTGCTGCCGGTATTACTGCAATATCGGAAACGGACAGACATCCTAAAATAAATACTGGCCAGGTGGCAACTCTAAGAGTAGTGTGTAAAAAAACAAAAAAAAACAAACATTTTTTTTAAATCAATGGGCCTATTCTGTGGGCATGGGCCTGGAGCTGCAGCTCCATCAGCCCCTATGTTAATCCGGCCCTGATAAACATCCCTGCTTGCTTATGATTGCTGTGTGTGAACAAGAAGCTAGCGAACTCACACATCATTACTAACTTGCTGTGTGTGGCTCCCAGCATTGCCCTACACGCTGTCATAGTCTTTACCCTCTATGGGTTAGCAATATGTGAATAATTTTATAACATGACAGTAGGCTTCGTATTTGCTTAAGACTTTCTTTACTTAAGCTTCACAGCAGCACTTTTTTTTACTTAGTAACAGGGTAACCAATCAGAAAAAAGATAACATGTAATAAAAGTCCCTCCCTGTGACGTCACTTCCGCTTTCTTTGCTGCTTCACACCAGTACAGGTCAGAGTGCCACTGTCTCCTACTTTTCTGTGGGTTCTGTGGTTTTTCTCCTTTATTCTTTAACTATCTGTTTCTGTCATAATTTCACTATATAATATGGTTTCTTATTCATAAGGTATTTGTTTCCTACCTTATCTTATTTTCCCTAAGTTTCTCTTAACTTATTCTCTTATTGTCACCTTATGTTCTTTTCTCATTCTTATACATTACTTTCAGTTTCCGTTTCTATTTTGTGTATCTTTTAAATGTATTATATTTTAAAAAATACCGTTTTAACAGTCCGGGTTGCGGTCGGCATATTCTGCCCCGTTTTCCCGGGCTTTCTGGGCCGTGGAGAACGCCTCCAGCGGCCCCGAGTGCGCACGGCGGCCATCTTGGTTCTCGCGCACCTCTGCGAGATCCAAACGGCCGTCTTTCCTCCTTGTGCGCATGCGCGCGATCGCGGCGACCATTTTCTTGGAGCCGCGATCGGAGCCCAAATAGCCGCACGGCGGCCATTTTAACTGCACATCGCGGCAGTATTTATATTATATTTCAAACACTAAAAAATATATATATTTATTCTACCACTCTCCATCTTATAATAATATTACCTAAGAGTAGGCTTTACTTTACTCCCCTTGGAGATGCCTCACTCTGTAATTTCAGTTTGATGAGTTACTGACTTATACTACTCCCCCTGGTGATGAATTGAAAGTACTACTTGGACCAAATATTTATATCTCGAATTCATATTTAACTACTCAATACTATTGTTGGGAATAACCCCAATACCATTCAGCCAAAAGTTTTCATCACATTAATACTGTGAATTATTTTGAGGGTAAATCCCTCAATATATTTATGATTGCTGTTATAATATACAGCCCATGATTGGCCCGCTTTGTCTGTGCCGCTATACCTCTACACGGGTTTGAAATAATTACTCCCGGAGGTTATTCAGACTGGGTGACCCCCAGCTACAGCTTGCACTACCTTTTTAAAAAATTTTAATAAAGTTTTGTGTTATACTGGACGGCCTCAAAATACATTCTAATGTTGGCCTATTCTGCCCCATAGGTATCATCACTAATTGCTATGGAGGCTTCAAGCCAAGACCAAAACTTGCAAGCTATTATAAATGCGGCTGTTGCCGCTTCACTGGAAAAGGCCCTGGCTCGGGTGCTGCCCATGGAGCCTAAAGATCCAAAAACGTCTGAGCCCCCACCTTCTGATGAAGATGCGGATGATTCAGATTCCACAAGAAGGAACCCTTCCAAACCCAATAAAAGGTATTGGAAAGGGGATGGGCCAGAACCACTCAAACGCAAGGGGAAAGAACCGGCAAAACGCCCAAAACAGACGGACACCAAAGCGAAACATCCCGTACAACCTACTCTGTCAGAGGAGGAAGACGACTCTTTTGATTTACACCCCTTGGCCATCCTAGATGAGTGGCAAGCCGGCCACTCTTCTGAAGAGGAAGAGGAATGGCCTGTGGCTTCTTTTAAAGGAACACCTTTCCCTCAAGATTTCAATAGAGATCTCACAACGGAGGATTCAGTACCTGAACAGAATCCTTCAGAAGACGCCGAAACCTTCATGGATACCCTGGGTCAACCCCTATTTGACCCGCGTCATATCAGATATCCTCGGTCTTCGGAATGGTCACTCCCAAATCATCTCTCCCAATATATCCATTTCTGGATCAGGAGACCACTAGACCGGGAGGTCCGCAAGCGCCTAAGAGCTGAATGCCCTAGGCCTACTTTGTCGGACAAGGTTGCCATGACCCCGGAGTTTGATTCAATGCTCTTCACATATCTAGCCAGATCTGGCCGTGACCCTAAAAAGGGCATCGAACGCAGCCTACGCCTCATCCAGGACAAGATGTTAGATATCCTGGGGCCCCTGGCAAGAATTCTACTATTGGCTGATGAAGCCCTCACTAACGAGGCCCCCTTAGACCCTTCTGTTATAAGAGAATGGGCACTACGCTCCATTTGCCTGCTGGGCAATGCAAATACATCCCTCTGTACGGAGCGTAGAAAAGCAGTGCTGCTGCGTATGGATGCCAAACTAACCGATCTGGGAGCCAAAGAATTGGGCCCCAAGGCTAAGGGTCTATTATTATTTGGTGAGCCCTATATCAAAGAGTTACACAAGCATGTAAACTTATACACCACTTTGAACAAGGCACAATCATCCATGAAAAGATTATTCCACCAGCAACCCTCACGGGTTTTTGGAAGGGCTGGCCGTTCAAGGGGTCGTACAGCCAGCCGTTTCTGGGCCACAGGCCAACGCCAGCGACCCCCCACTTCATCTTTCTTCCCCAATTATCAATCAAGGGGTTTCTACACCCAAAGAGCAGACAGGGGAAGAGGAAGCAGAGCCCGTGGACGCAACAGATACCCTACAGGTGAGATTTCCTACCTTTCACCTTACAACGTTTTATCATGCGGGCAGGTTATTACATTGTGTAGATGTGTGGAAGACGCTGTCTTCAGATACCTGGGTTCTAAACACAGTTCAGGGTTATTTGATAGAATTTTATTCTCTTCCTACTCAAACAGTTTTTCCCCATTACCCGATAATGTCAAAAGCTCAAACCATCCTCCTCGATTCGGAACTACGTTCCTTACTGGCAAAAGGAGCTATTCAACCAGCTCCACACGACAGAGGCTTTCTAAGTTCCATCTTCCTGGTCAAGAAGAAATCAGGGGAATTTCGCCCAGTAATCAACCTTCGCCAGTTGAATACATTCGTGATTTACAGGCACTTCAAAATGGAGGGGATTCATCTCCTCAGAGACATCCTCCGACCAGACGATTGGTTCACCAGACTCGACCTCAAAGATGCTTACCTCTCCGTACCGGTACATGCATCCAGCCGTCGTTTTCTCCGCTTTCTTTGGCACCACCGGATCTTCCAATTCACCTGCCTTCCATTCGGCCTGAGTTCCGCTCCATGGTGCTTCACCAAACTACTCAAACCAGTCACCGGACATCTTCGAACAAGAGGCATTCGCTGCCTAATCTACCTCGACGACCTCTTACTACTCTGCGACGACGCATCCAGACTACACTCACAAACGAACTACGCATCTTCATTAATCGAATCCTTGGGATGTGTTATCAACAAGGCGAAATCCTCACTGACTCCATCCCAAATCATTCAATTTCTTGGCTTCGAGATCAACTCCTCTACCTGTGTTCTCCGCCTACCTCAATCCAAACTAACTGCGATCAGGAAGGAACTACGCAAGACGCTTCGACAAGTGGATATACCTCTCCGAGGTTTAGCTCGGATTGTAGGCCTGCTTTCGGCTTCCATTCAGGCGATCTACCCAGGTCCCCTCCACTATCGGGCCATGCAACGCCTGAAGGCTCAATTCCTCCAGACCCATCCATCATACGACCAGAGGGTCCCGATCACTACCGAGGTGAGGGAGGAACTCGACTGGTGGCTCCGCCACATGTCTGCCTGGAACGGCAAAGCAATTTTCGGTCCCACTCCAGACTTTGTGGTGGAATCAGACGCGAGCCTCCAAGGCTGGGGCGCAACTTGTCATACAACTTCCACCGGGGGACCATGGACCGCGGCAGAACGCTCTCTACACATCAACTGTCTGGAGTTAATTGCAGGCTCGTTTGCAATCCGCAGTCTGGCCAACCACCTCTCAGACTGCTGCATCCTCCTTCGAATGGACAATATCTCAGCCGTCCAATACATCAACAAATTGGGAGGGGCCAGATCGCGCACCCTATCCGAAGTGACAAAGGACATCTACAATTTTTGTTTCCAACGCAACATAACGCTTCGAGCAGAATATCTCCCGGGAGAGACGAACATTACTGCGGATTGGTTCTCCCGACATTGGAGAGACGTCAGCGACTGGCGCCTGCACAAAGCAGTTTTCTCCCACATCTCCAAGCTCAGGGGACCGTTTATTCTGGACATTTTCGCCTCCCGGACAAATTTTCAAGTCCCACACTTCTTCAGCTGGCTACCAGACCCAGAATGCTCGGTGGTAGATGCCTTCCTTCAAAAGTGGCCGACAACGGGAGCCTACGCCTTCCCTCCTTTCGCAATGATCCCGAGAGTCCTTCTCCAGAATTGCAGACAACAAGTCACGCTGGTACTACTCACCCCGCTCTGGCAGGGCCAAGCATGGTTCCCAGATCTCCTGGACCTATCCTGCCAACATCCCCTCCTTCTACCTCCATGGCTCAACCTTCTAGAGGACCCTCAAGGAAACCCTCATCCGATGATAATTCAGGGTCACCTCCAACTAGTGGCTTGGACTCTTTCAGGGGATCCTGGAATTTCGGAGAATTATCACAGAGAGCTAAGGAACTCCTCTGGGATTCTTGGGCGTCTGGAACCAGAAGATGCTACCTTTCCTCCTGGGGTGCTTGGTGCAATTGGTGCCTGGAACGGAATACCGATCCCCTTACAGCCCCTAGACAGTTCATTTTGAATTTCCTCTCACATCTGTTCGACTTGGGCCGCTCATACCGTTCCATCAACGTTGCCCGGTCAGCAATCTCAGCGGCCCACGTTCCTCTAGATGGAGCTCCAGTTGGCCAGGACCCATTGGTTTGTAGACTATTGCTGGGCATTAAACTAGCTCGCCCCCCAACACTGAAATATTCCCATCTATGGGACGTTAATGTCATGATTTGCTTCCTTGAAGCTTGGCCGAACAACGAAGATCTAACCCTACGTCAACTCTAAGCAAAATTCACTCTGTTACTTTGCCTAATCTCCTTCCGAAGAGTGTCAGACGTTCGAGCATTTGACCATAACGCTATCAATTTCTCCCCAGAAGGTGTCACCTTTTCCGTGTCCAGACGGACAAAATCAAACTCCTCTTCAGTATTTTACCCTTATTTCCCTAACCATCCAAAATTGTGTGTGGTCTCGCTTCTCTCTCGTTATTTATCAGTCACCTCCTCTCTACGTTCAACCTCCTCCAGCCAACTATTGATCTCATACGTCCGACCCCATCATCCTGTATCAACCACAACCCTTACCAGATGGGTTAGGTGGTTGCTCTCCCTGGCTGGGATTGAAACTTCCTTCGGAGCCCACTCCATCAGGGGTGCGGCGGCATCAGGAGCATTCAACGCTGGAGCCTCTCTTCGGGACATCCTTCACTCAGCAGACTGGTCCAGGGAACAGACGTTCCGCAACTTCTACTTTCGTCCAGCTGTGCACGCTTCCTTAGCCCTCCTGGGGGAGCGTTAAAACAGCAAATACGAAGCCTCCTGTCATGTTATAAAATTGTAGATTATGCTAGCTTTAGTGTACCTATAATCTTAATTTTATTAATGACAGGAGGCGAGTATTTCCCACCCATTCACCTTCGTTTTTTCCCCCCCTTTGGTAAGTTTATCTAAGATTAGAGTAACATGTTATGTGTATTCTACCAGGGGGGGCTAAGGATTACTCTCCATGGTTGTATAGATTAACACTTTAGGGGAGGCGGGCTATTATATACGATTTTTTCTAATTACTGGACGTCATAATTTTAGAAGTCCAATTCTCGGATTAATCCTTGGTTTCGACTCTGCTCTCTCGTTTCAGCGTAAAGCCCCTCAAGAGGACAAGTCTAGTTGCTGTTCCACCTCAAGCATCATCTCAGCTCTCCTAGAAGTCATGTTTTCGTTCCTGTTCCCTCTCAAGCATCAACTTTGACAGAAACAGATAGTTAAAGAATAAAGGAGAAAAACCACAGAACCCACAGAAAAGTAGGAGACAGTGGCACTCTGACCTGTACTGGTGTGAAGCAGCAAAGAAAGCGGAAGTGACGTCACAGGGAGGGACTTTTATTACATGTTATCTTTTTTCTGATTGGTTACCCTGTTACTAAGTAAAAAAAAGTGCTGCTGTGAAGCTTAAGTAAAGAAAGTCTTAAGCAAATACTCGCCTCCTGTCATTAATAAAATTAAGATTATAGGTACACTAAAGCTAGCATAATCTACAATTATTGTACTTTTCTTGAGTTCATAGTGTAGAATTAGTGAACATGTGTAAGGTCTGTCTGTAACAGGTGTTCAATAAATGCCCATATTTATTTTTATAGCCTAGCAAAATAATGAGCATATGGACTTTTTTTTCTATCATGCCACATACTGCGAGCTACAATAACTGAGCTCTAGTTTCAAAATATGCAGCACTACAACATTTCAGACACATGCTCCAGGTGTAAAAAAATAAAAATAAATTTTCAATCAGGTTTTATTACAAACTTCCTGTATGAGCCATGTGCAAAGATATCTGGGATATGTAGTTTTATTCATTACCATATGGAGTTCGGTTCCATTTCAGCTGCATACTTGGAACTACATATCCCATATGCACAGTAATTATTCTTGGGCGCCTCACAGTGGTCAAAGTTATGATTGCAACTGCTTATAGAGGCATAGGTGCAGACGGACGGGGACTGGCTTACAGGTAAGAAGGTGTCTATGCTGTGTTTAGCTGAGGGTCTTCCACAGGGGCAGAAAGGGGTTACAGTTACAGTTCTTATTATTGAGCTATACTGCAATTCGACAGGAAATTGTTATG
Organism: Pelobates fuscus; assembly: GCF_036172605.1. Classification (NCBI taxonomy): domain Eukaryota; kingdom Metazoa; phylum Chordata; class Amphibia; order Anura; family Pelobatidae; genus Pelobates; species Pelobates fuscus. The sequence continues at coordinate 164,687,090 of NC_086319.1, forward strand.
TTTTACTGACCAGCAGATATCAGCATGCTTTCTGTGGCCAAAGTGTGAAAAACTCAGAATTACCACGGTAGGGGTAAAATATTATGTTAGTTTTCACTTATCTTTTTTTTTTCTCTTCTCTCTTTTTTATAGTTTTACATTTATTTACCAAAAAAGGGTTATGTTTTTTTCCCTTTATTAACCATGCATTTGTTGATCCTTTTTTTTTTTTTTTAAAGAAACCTACCAACAGGTATCACTGAAATGGTTATTTTTGGGTGAGGCTTTCAAATGTAAGCAAATAGTTGAAATTTGCCTGGCAGTACCTGCGTTTTAAAGAAATCATGGAGCGATATGGGCATCTTATCCAAATGCTCAGCTCTTCATTAACTGCACACATTGTATATCAAATACAGTATCAGTGTGCACTGCGCCAAATCTAGTGTACCTTAACAAAGAGGAAATTATAAAAAATTGTACCAAAAACATAGAGGCTTTTTTTTTTTTTTAACAATGTGTGTTAAAAACAATAGCCTGTGCAAATGGTGCATGAGATGACAACCTTTATCTATATTGTGCTTGCTGGTATACGTTTTTTCATGTCATTTTTGTAAACATTTTGTTTTATAATTCTGTAGTGCTTGTTGTAAACAGTACATGTAGTTAGTCGGATAAGTCAATAAAAGCAGTAATAACAAAATCAGTATTTTAAGACCGATTTCTAGCACTCTTTTTTTTTATGTAATCAGAAGCGAACTGTCCTATACACCACTGGTGAGCGTGATACAGGGTAGGATCAGGTTGACATCCCAGGCTGCCTAGGGAACTTCCACAATTATGCGTCAAAAGGTGTTAGGTGAGAGCATTTGTGTATCGCATATTCATGTCATTTTTCACACTTAAACAGTAAGCAGATTTCTCAACCATTAGAACAAACAAGAAAGATGTGTACCAGATTATCAATTTATAGAAAAGTCTTAAATGGACACTTAAAGCGACACTGTCACCCCTCCCCTCCCCCCTCCCTGGAAAATTAGTATTTTATGAGTCTCTATTGACTGGGTTGGAAATTTCACTAATATTCCAACAGAGTCAAGAGATGCACAGAGTCTCAGTATATTTCCTATGTTTGACACTTTTATACACTGGGCAGAGCAGGGTCCTCCTCAACCTCCTGTTCCTGTACCATTTTGGAATGGTCTCATTTGTGGGTAAATCTCACCCTTTTCTAATATTGTAAATTGCTACAGAATATGTTGGCACTATATAAATACCAATAATAATCTAGCTGTCCCCAGTGCAATTGGTTGCAGGGCTGCAGGGAATTGGCTCTGTCTATTGAGAATCCCGTGGTCTCGCGGGATCCTCCATAGACTTCAATGCTTAGTTCAGTAGTGACTTCAATGCTTAGTTCAGCAGTGGCGTGCTGAAGAGGACTTGCCAGGAGAAAAGGGCGTTGCCCACGAGGGACAAGTTCAGGTAAGTAGGACTCTCTGGACCACAGTGGCAATGTCACTGTCCAGAGTCTTTGCAAATTCTGCGGAGTCCCCAGACAATGACAGTGACTCTTTAATAGAACAGCTATGTATCTGTTCATTGTGCAAATATAAAAATAATAATTTCAAAAAAAGGACTAGGTAGAAATTTTCTATGCTTTTGCTATGAACTTACAGTAAAGTATTCTGACCAAAATGATGCTTGGTCCTCAAAAGGACACTAAAAGCATTCAGACCACTTCATCTTAATGAGTTGGTTTGGGTGCAGTGCCCCTGTTTGTTCAAGCCTGCAATGTAAAACACACTGTCATTCTTTTGGAGCAGCAATATTTATTTTGGTCACCTAACTATGAGTACTATGAGTATATCCAGCCTTACCCAAAACCCCATAGGAAAGTATTATACAATTCTTTCCAAAGGGGGAAGTCTTAAAGGGATTCTATAGTGCCAGGAAAACAAAGCTGTTTTCCTGGCACTATAGAATCCTACAGTGCCCCCTCCCTCACGCTCCTGCCCCGCCGACGTCAGCCGGCAAGGGAGACCTAATGCGCATGCGCGGAATGGCCGCGCTCGCATTACGATTTCCTAAAAGGAAATAATTATTCAATGTTTTTCTATGGGAAAACATCTGACGCTGGAGGTCCTCTTGGAGAGTGTTAGGACATCCAGCGTCAGATAACGGACCGAAGGTCCATTTCAAACCAGGAAGCCCTCTACTGGCTGTCTGGTATTCAGCTACTAGAGGTGGAGTTAACCCTGGATAGTAATTATTGCAGTTTTTCAATAAATGCAATAATTACTATTGCAGGGTTAAGGGACATGGGACATTGCACCCAGATCACTTCAATGAGCTGAAGTGGTCTGGGTGCCTGCAGTGTCCCATTAATGCGAGTGAGGCTATTGCTGCGTATTCCGCAATAGATCTCCCCCACCGGTTGACGTCGGCGGAGGAGTGTGGGCGAAGCCTGAACCACGAACAAGGGATTTTAATCCCTTCTGCACCCTGAGGGAGAGAGGATGCGAGTTAACTAGGGTGCTATAGTGCCAGGATAATACTGGCACCACAGTTTCCCTTTCGTCATACATGTTTGTATTTATACTGCTATACTGTTCCTTTATGGGAGAAAACCACTTAGTTTCTGTTTATGCAGCACTAGCCCCACCTCCCTTGACTGTGACTCACTTATCACTCACTTTGATCTTACAGCTTGGTAACAATACTCCTTTTTGCAATTTTATTTTATTTATTTATTTTTTTCTTTAATGCACACAGTATGTCAACCTGTAGCATATAACTTAAATAACCAATGGGCATGGTATCTAATAGTACATCATTTGATTAAGAGTACTTGCTCAATGAAGGTTCACAGTAAGGTATTTTTCTTGACATTTTATTTATTTTTAGATTCATAAAATTGTCTTGTCTAATATGCATTAGTTTATCAGCATCTCGTGACCCATGGGAGGGTTTGACAAGTGCTGGAACCAATTTGCCTATAGATCTCAAAACCTGACAAGCATGACCACTTGGGTGGCTTGAGGCTGGAAAAAAGGCTTCTTGGATGTCAGTGTTGGCAGGGGAACTTTATTACGGAATTGGTTAAAGGAGAAATCGAGAAAGGGGGCAACAGCAAAATCATAGTCCGGAGGCAATACATTTCCTGTCTGGTTCCAAAAAGCCTGAAAATCTTAAAGTTAGGAACAGGGCAGGAATGCAGATAAATCCTTGGTTTCTTGATTCAGGACATCGGAATAAATGAGACCATGAATAGGAGTGCTCTGGATTTTTTTTTTACGCAGTGTCTGATCACAAGTAAGCTAATTCCCATGAAAAGAGTATCGCCAGAGTCTATAAAGGGTGCCATTTTGATGCACACATGAGCTGGCTGCGGTGCCTGATGTGTAGATGCCACAACACTCTCCCACCCTATTGATCACACTGATGCCAAGATGAAGCCTGCTGTAGTCATGGACTTAAAAGTAGAGAGACAAATACTGGCCATAAAACATACATACATACATACTGAACCAACCACCAGATGGATTGTCCTCTGACATTGATTATTTACTTTTTAGGACTGCTAGAGTTTGATATTCTAGTTACAGTTAGAATATATATATATATATATATATATATATATATATATAATTAATTAATTAAGCTTGTACCTCATCTAATATTGCATGTTTACTTTAATACATCTCTCTACTGCAAAACACAGACAGTATTTTCAAGCACTGGCTAAACACAGCCTGTATCCATCTATTTCTATATTACAAAAAGGTGGCAGTCTTTCTTGGGAGTCTACTCCTACGATTGTAGATACCTTTATTTTGTTGTACCCTGCAATGACTCTTTGTTCTGTATGTAATGAATCAAATGCCACAATAAAAGAAAGAATGAAAAAAAAAAAAAAAGAAAAGAATATATATATATTTATATATATTCTATTTGTGGTCGGAAACAAAAAAACGTGTAATAACGTATTAATGGAACAAGTCAGTAATGGTGTGCCGAAACTGACGTAAGGGTAGGCCTGTAATAAAAGAGGGCCCACCAGGTAGATTGGATTTAAAGGAGAAGGGTGAGGTAGGTGGGATGAACTGCACGGCAAAGATAAGAAGGGGGTGTGGGTTTTTATATGGGAATGCTAACTCCTCCCACAAATGCAGGCTTTTGGCCTTTAACCCCTTAAATCCGGAGGGCGTACTATTACGCCCTGCAGGAGCCGGCTCTAAACGCCGGCGGGCGTAATAGTACGTCCTCACTATAATGGCCGCCTACGTGGCCGGCGCTAATCGCCCGCTGCAGATCGCGGTCGGGGGGGGATACCTGGCCCCCCAGGCAACCCCCCCTGTGGCCGGTGACCGCGATCTGCAGTCTCTGATCGCAGTGACAGGCTGTCACTGCGATCCGTTTTTTCCGTGTGTCAGCCGATTTCAAATCGGCTGACACACGTGGCCGGCGGCTTTCCCCTGTGCAGATCGCGGTCGGGGGACTTACCTGGCCCCCCAGGCAGTCCCCCTGGGGTCAGTGACCGCGATCTGCACTGTCTAAGAGGCGGATACATGTAACAGGCGCAATGATCCCCCTGCAGATTGGTTAGGGGGAGTGCTTGTACCACCCAGGTACTCCCCCTGTGGTCAATTACCCAATCTGCAGGAGGTGATCACAGTGACAGGCAGTCACTGTGATCACTGATCCTGTGTGTCAGCCAGTGATGTGAAATCACTGGCTGACACTGTCTCTGCCCCCTCTCCTGTAATAAAAATAAAAGATTAGTTAAAAAAAAAAAAAAAAAAATTCCAGTTACAAATAAAATATACTTAGATCATATATATTACAGATCAGTGCACTCGCTTATTAACTAAACAGTGATTTCAAATTTTGTTTTTAAATAGTACTTTTTAGGATTTGAAATCACTGTTTAGTTAATAAGCGAGTGCACTGATCTGTACATTTTGTATTTTGGTCTCAGTAGCACCCTGTAACAAATGCATGTTTAGGTGAGTGCAGCCCTCCTGACTTTGTTTATAATTATAGGGGTCTAGGCCAACCCCTGGGTTTTGCACCCCTCCCTGCCACAGGTGTCTCATTCCAGGATCCTATTTAGCCTTGACTTGCAGAGAGTCCCAGTAAGGAAGCATTTCCCAAGTAAGTGGATTAATCGCATAAGAGCAAGCATTAGGCTGTTAAAGTAGGACCTGCCAAGAACGGGGTACTTTAATGCAGTTGGCAGGCTTATGCAATGTATGATCATATAATGTAACCAAACCCCCATTATTTTTTACCTAGGTGAGGTGTTTTTAAATAGTACTTTTTAGGATTTGAAATCACTGTTTAGATAATAAGTGAGTGCTCTGATCAGTACATTATAAATATAAATATATATATATATATATATATATATATAATAATTTAACATAATTCGGTTCTTTTATTAATTACAATTAGCGGGACCTGCCTGACAACCCAGGCCGAAAGTATAGGGAATTTAATTTTCTAGCACTATATTTAACCCTATAACTTTCCATGACACCATAAAACCTGTACATGGGTGGTACGGTTTTACTCGGGAGACATTTTTCCACACATAAATGGCACTTACACTGACGATCTTATTGCTAGAATACTGTTTTGAAACACAAATTTTTGTTTTCAGCAAAGTCTCCTGAGTATAACAGTACCCCTCATGTACAGGTTTTATGGTGTTTTCAAAAGTTAGAGTCAAATATAAGGCTTGCGTTTCAGTTTTTTCACAATGAAATTTGCCAGATTGGTTATGTTACCTTTGAGACCGTATGGTAGCCCAGGAATAAGAATTACCCCCATGATGGCATAACATTTGCAAAAGTAGACAACCCAAGGTATTGCAAATGGGGTATGTCCAGTCTTTTTTAGTAGCCACTTAGTCACAAACACTGGCCAAAATTGGCGTTCAAATTAGTTCTTTGAATTTTTATTTTTGTTGTGCATGGTATAACAATAGGCTTGTTCAGCCACAATAGCAGTCACAAGCAGTAATATAACAAACAGTTGAAACATAACGTGGCATATGAGTATACAGCACATTTTTAGTTTTGCAAGAGAACGTAATAGGGTGAAACGCTACAACAGTGTACATAGAATTAGACAGATTAAACAGTGGCATGAGTAGGTGCACATTTTTTTTTTAAAACGGGCTTAGTATAACTGATTGTCAATTAAGTATTCTAGTATAAATGTGTAACAGTATTGTATTACAAGATAGCGTCTTATGTTAAACAGGCTGGGTGTGTGGGGGTATCAGGGGTTTTTAGCTGGTCGACAAGTAACCACATATGCTTATTCGCCTTAAGAGTTTTGTTCGTTATAACAACCATGCAATGAGACAGCCAGGCTATACAATTTATGTTAACAGTTGGTACCTGTTAACTAGGAACATGATTATTTTTTTTTTTTTTTCCCCTCAATTCTTTGTTTTGTTGTGCAAAGGTCAGTTAACATGCAAGCCAGTTATGCCACAACAGCACGCTCCAGCATATCATTAATTACATAACTAGACATAGATGTGGCATTCATAACTGTTACACATTTTTATGAAGGTATAAGAAAACGATTCTTGCGGTACAAACATTTTCAAAAATAGCAGTAGTAGAATAGGTGTAGACTTGCTGGGCTGCGTTCTAGCGAAGTACAGTTAACTAATGTAGCAAGTTCGCTTGTTAGTCACATGAAGGATGTCATTTGGCTAGATCTTTACCCTGTGGCACTGGGTTAAGCTCCCCTTTCCCTGCATTAGGACACAGCCTGGTTCTGCTAATAGGTCTGTGTGTCTATGTCCCCCGTTAGTGTCTCATGGGCTGCTATTGCAGGAACCGGCTTAAATTGCGCTTAAGCAAAATCATGTTACATGTAGGGATTTACCGCTTAAGACAGATCATGCATGTTTATATAATGCAGGCAGGGGTGCGTCGCCTTATGGGTCGTCACCGGGTGAAAACATAACGTGTACAGGCTTGTGTCAAATGTCAGATTAAACTAAACTAGGCAAACAAACAAACGGCTAGGCAAGATTATGAGTATTGGTATTGATATTAACTAGACATCTGCTGAAGGTGAGCATTGCAATGTCCTGCATGGTGTAGGCTGTAGATACAGGACTCCATCTCCACTCGTCACTCGGGTTAGCTCAGTTTAGCCGATGCCCACCGGGTATACAGGGCTGTCTATTATGTGTGTGGCTTGCCATAGTGCAATATCGTCGCTTGGTGTGGAGATGTCCAGCTGTAAACGGCACCGCTGTCGGCCCTGCAGTGGTTTGGTCGTGCGTCTTAGGACTGGCGTTCGTGTGTTGGTACAGGGCTCTCCGCGGCAGCTTTGTGCAGGATGACTGTCTGCAGCTTGCCTCCTCAGCCGGTAGCACTGCCTCCTTCGTTTTCGTCGCTCCGCTGCAGTCGGGTTAGTGTGGGATTTCTTTCCGTCCTTAGGGAGCCCCCCAGGTCTCTACTTAGTGCTCTCACGTGTTTTCGTGTTTGGCTCTCGTGTGGCTTTTGTTTGATGTGTGTTGCTGCTCGGTATGGCCCATAACCTGCTCAGCATGGCTTCCAGGGCAACCGTCCGTCCAGTGCTTGGTTCTGCTAGTTCGAGCTGCGGCAGTTGCAGGCCGCATGTTTCCACCATCTTTGGTGTCTCAGTCTCTCTCTGCTTGGGAGTTTTGTGAGGCCCCCAGATGCGTCCGAGACCGTGGTAGCTCAGGTCTTCGGGGACCGGGATGACCCCCGCCGGTCCATAGGGGGGGATTTTGGAGTGCCCCTTAGTCTGCCAGAGAACCGGGAGAGCGGCCGTCTCTCCTCGGCTCCCACCCGTGTAGGCCATCAACCTCGATTGGGTAAGTCCAGCACCGAAGAACCTTGAATCGGGTATCACCCGGCGCAGCACAGTCCCCCAGATACGAATATTGCTTTAAGCTGTTGGTACAACCGGGTGGTCGGGCAATAAACCCAGAATCTGGGCTCCGGACTCAGGAGCCCTCGGCATGTGCATCTAGTCTGCTTGAGAGTCAGGCTCCGCCCCCCTTTGCATTTTTCACACACAAAGAAATATTAATGTTCACTTTGGCTAGTGTTTGTGACCAAGTGGCTACTAAAAAGACTGGACATACCCCATTTGCAATACCTTGGGTTGTCTACTATTGCAAATGGTATGCCATCATGGGGGTAATTCTCATTCCTGAGCTACCATACAGTCTAAAAGGCAACGTAACCAATCTGGCGAATTTCAATGTGAAAAAACTGAAAGGTGTAACATGCTATATTTGACCCTGTAACTTTCCAAAACACCATAAAACCTATAAATAGGGGTTACTGTTTTACACGTGAGACATCGCTGAATACAAATGTGTATTTTATTGCAGTATAAGCAAACCGTATTATGACCGTCACAGTTAGAATTTCATGTAGAACTAAACATTTTTTAAAAATTCTTCTTTTTTTCCTGTTTTTCAATATTTTCCCCATATTAAATTGTGTTTTATACCTAAATATTTGATGTTAAATGAAAGCCCTGTTTCCCCTGAATAAAATTATATATAATAAGGGGGGGTGCATTTAATATGAAAGAGGTGAATTACGGTTGGACAGACATATAGCGCAAATGCCAGGTTTTGTTTACGTTTTGTTCTGTTCACAACGTGTACATTTGGCTGCGGTCTTAAGGGGTTAAACTTGTGGTTAGTAACATATAAGCCGTGGCAGTGGTGTGCTGAAACCGATGTAAGGGTAGGCCTGTAATAAAAGAGGGCAAAAGAAATGCAGAAAAAACAAACACACTTATGGCTTAACTATTACAATACAAGATTCTTAAATGCTTACTTAATTCTTGCTCTGGTTGACGAATATACCTATTGAATACAGTGGATTTCCAACGACCTAATCTTATAATGATATAAACAGTTGTGTTGGTACTGGATGCAGCTCTGATTATAAATTAGTGGCCGGAGTATGAGGCTGAATTAAGACAACCTAATGCATAGATGTTTGACATAGATCATGAATTTGGAAGTTGTGAGGGGACCGCCTTATAGTGTGAGTAGTGGGGATTCTGATGATTTGTCTCTGATGTTGTGTAGATGTGCGTCCAGGACCTAAACAGGGCACCAATTATTCTTGGTAGTGTAGAAGGATAGCCGGTCTGATTGGATTTGGAATGTACTAATAATAGAATATAATGATCATTTATTTTCTTATATCTTTGATGGTGACACACAGATGACTGTCTGTTTTTGCTTCCACTGTGAATTCTCTAGGTCTCAAAAACCCATAAAATGCAATATAAATGGCAGTTTTGAGGACCATATTGTGAGAGGGTCGAATGGTTGGGTGTCCAGTATATTTGATAGGGCTCGGAATTTCTCCCCATCTATAGATAACTGTTAATCGGTAGTGGGATGATCTACTTAATTGGTGCCTTTTAGGATGTTTTTGATGGGATATGAGGATAAGAAAGTAGTGATTTGGCATAGTGGTCATTATGAAATGTTGTACACCTGTTAACTAAAATTTTGATGGTATTGTATGATACTTTGAGTTGAAGGTGGCAAAATGCGGCAAATGCTACCATGGTTTGAACAGCACAGTCGGTGTTAAATTCCGCTGAGAACCGATTTAAAATGGTCATAGCCCTGTTATTGTCAGGGTGGCGGTCCGGTGCCCGGGACCCAGACACTATCCAGGCAGCGGTGCAGGACTGGGACCCAGTATGCCTGATGTTCAGAGTAGGAGTCACAGTGTGGAGGTGGATTAGCAGGGTAACCGCACGCCCCCTGGTGTTGAGCACCAGCGTTTGTGCAGCTACAACCAGAACCCTGAATTCGCTTCAATGGACACCAGGAACTAGGAGCTTGGAAATTATGCAGACCTCCCAGCAGCTGAATAGGGAGGCTCTGCAGCAAGATTGTATCCAGTACTAGAAACAAGGCAAGACTAGAGATAGGCACCAAACAAGACAGAACTAATAGAACCCAGCACCAGAGAAAGATAGTAAGCTAAACCCAGAACATATACACAAGATATGAGGAAAACCATGAACATAACATGGGCATGACTGGACAGAACTGTACATCAGGGCCGGACTGGGGATACAAAGCAGCCCTGGGAAAAAAATCTATGCCAGCCCCATAAGTCATTGCGCCATATATTGTCGCATGTAATATGTAAGGCTATGTCTTGCCACTCCAGATGATTGAGTAATTATATATATATATATATATATATATATATATATATATATATATATATATATTGCTTTTTCTAATATAATATATTGGTCCTTTCAGAGTAAAACATTTTAATTATACAGTAAGCATTCTCACTGACACACACAAGCTCATTGATACACAGCCTCATAGACAAACAATTTCACTAATATACATAAGCTCATTGACATAAAAACACAAGCTCACTCACTAGCAGACACACACACACGCAAGCAAGCAAACTCACTAGCAGGCACACACACACACACACACAGCTTAATGTAGTGGTTCTGGTGTCTATAGCCTGTCCCTGCAGGCTTTTGAATGTAAACACTGACTTTTCAGAGAAAAGGCAGTGTTTACATTGCTTCCTAGTGACACCTCTAGTGACAGACACTCAGACGGTCACTAGAGGCGATTCCTGTGTCAGTGCGGATTGGCTGAGATCATCAAGCTTGATGATCTGTCATAGAGGCAGAGACCAGCATGACATTGGAAAAAACAAAGTGAGTAAAACACTTTTTACAAACACACACAGACACTACGACTGACACACACACCATGACACAGACATACACACACCATGACACAGACATACACACACCATGACACAGACATACACACACCATGACACAGACATACACACACCATGACACAGACATACACACACCATGACACAGACATACACACACCATGACACAGACATACACACACCATGACACAGACATACACACACCATGACACAGACATACACACACCATGACACAGACATGCACACACCATGACACAGACATGCACACACCATGACACAGACAGGCACACACCATGACACAGACAGGCACACACCATGACACAGACAGGCACACACCATGACACAGACAGGCACACACCATGACACAGACAGGCACACACCATGACACAGACAGGCACACACCATGACACAGACAGGCACACACCATGACACAGACAGGCACACACCATGACACAGACAGGCACACACCATGACACAGACACACAGTGACACAGACACACAGTGACACAGACACACAGT